>NW_026575120.1:28747063-29461063 GCF_905146905.1 Nyctereutes procyonoides
CACCACTCACTGAGTCTGCTGGCACCTGGATCTTGGACTTCTCAGCCTTTGGAAAATAAATTTCTGATATTGGTAAGCCAGCTAGTCTGCAGTATTTTGTTATAGTGACCTGAAATGGCTAAGTGCAGAATTTCTGCCATAGGCTAGGCTTCTAGATTGGGTGGATTTATCTCCCAATTGCTGATTTGGCTTAAGTAACAGCACTTTGATTTTGCTCTTCCTTAGATGTAGAATCAGACAGGGCTGGTGGAGTGAGACTTTAAAGGTCATTCTGGTGACTTCACTTCCCCATAGAAGAGAGCTCGTGGCCTATGCCAAAGCTCTGCAGAGAGTACATCATTGAGATGGGAGACTGGGGCTTCCTATTCTGGGCAACTTGTTTCTGACATGAGCCATGTTCCTTCTCTAAAGACTGTTTAATCACTGCCTTCTGAAAAGAGGATTCTTTGTAAGATGGCCTGAGGAAATATTCTTGGAATAGCCACTTGAATTGGCCTAATCACTTGTGGATTCTCCTAATATTTTAATATTAGTAATTTTCTAATAATGCAAGTGTGGACTCCAAAGCCTCAGAATCATGTAGCTTTTGTCACTGATTTCATTTAGATATTCTAGAGGAAAAAACCCCAATTGCTTACACTAGCACAGTTCCGTGTATTTTTTTTTATGGCTTTTGCTTTCCTGCAATGAATATAAATGTATTTGTGTGCTGTGTGTATATGATATGTGTTGAGAGAGAGGGAGGAGAATGAAGCTTCTGTTCATAGGGAAACTGAGTTATCTGAAGAGGGTGTCCTTGGTGGAGTCAGCAACAGTCTGAGCTCTTGTGGGGCACCGGGCATGGCAGTGTCCCCTGACCTGCCTCTGATTTTGGAGACCATTGCATTTCCAGTGTCTTCACAAAGGTCTTTTCCTTATTGATTTCTTTTCCCCTAGTGGGTAATCCCTGTGGTGGAACTAGATTTTACTCACTACTGGTTTGCGAATTGCTATAATCTCAAGGAAAGTGTAGCCTTCAATGAATTGGGAGCAGTTTGTCCAGATAATTCAGTGTCCAACTACCTTGCATATCACCACCGAACCTCTCTTCCCCTCTATTCCAATGATCTGGTTTTTCTGGATGACTTAGAATTCTTGTGTTTGTGGTGGGAAGAATAAATACCCGAGGAAAACATTCCCCTGTTGACATACATGATGGATTTGGTTGTGACAAGTACTTTGGGAGCCTGGGTAGACAGACTTGCTGGTAGACTAGGTGAGGGTTCCTTTAACATGGTAAGTTTAAAGGGGATGGGGACATTTACATTTTCTCAGGATCTATTTCTGCTGAAAGCAGATTGTGGTAAATTTACTTAGGTGCTGCCATCATTGATTCATATTTATTTTTTCTTTCTTTCTTCAACAGATGTGCCACACACAACAAAATAGGCTTAAAAAAAAACCCTACCAAAACCAAGAGGGGAATGACCATTTCTATTTTAAGGTTATCAAAACAAACCTAGTAGCACCTGAACATAATTATCCCTGGACCAGAAATTTGGGGAGAAAGATTTTGAAAGATCCTGGGGAAAAAAATTAGATATGCTTTATGAGCAAGGAGTCTACTATAAATGTAGTTGATGAAGTTAGAAAAGAATATAAATCCAACCTATAAAAATACATGAACAATGAAACAAAAGAATGTATCCAGAAGATGGATTGGTGTCTATTGGAAGATAAATATAAAAGTTGTGGGGGATCCCTGGGTGGCGCAGCGGTTTGGCACCTGCCTTTGGCCCAGGGCGCGATCCTGGAGACCCGGGATCGAATCCCACGTCAGGCTCCCGGTGCATGGAGCCTGCTTCTCCCTCTGCCTGTGTCTCTGCCTCTCTCTCTCTCTGTATGACTATTGTAAATAAATAAATAAATAAAAATTAAAAAAATAAAAATAAAAATAAAAGTTGTGGGTGATGTAAAAAATCAGCATATGGGGGTGCCCGGGTGGCTCAGTTGGTTGCACATCCAACTCTTGATTTTGGTTCAGGTCGTGATCCCAGGGTCATAAGATCGAGCCCCACGTTGGGCTCTGCGCTCAGCACAGAGTTTGCTTGTCCCTCTCCCTCTGCTCCTCCTCCTAACTCACTCTCTCTCTCTTTCTCTCTCTCGAATCAATCAATCTTTAAAAAACACAGTATAAGGATTTCCAAAGTGAAGCATGTATTCCAAGAAAACTAGAGAGAAGTGAGTACAGTATAGATTTTTGAAAAGTGAAAAGCTTGACATTCATGTCTGGAAAGCATCTAGAGCTGATTATGGAACAGATTCTTTGTGAATAGGAAGAGAGCAGTACTGGCCTAGTGGTAGCATGGGTTTGCTAAGAGGTAGTCAAGAGAATGTATATTCTAGCTTAAAACTGAAGAAGAGTGGAGTCTTTGGTTATCTCTGTTCATCTTTCTTATCAGCATATTAGAAGATGGTATATGCCATGTACTTATCCAGGCTTTTTTAGGGTAGAAGTTTCTGGAGTGGGAAGGGGAAGGAAAGAGGGGGCTGGTGTGAGGAAGGGAAGTAAGGAAGGGAAGGTGGAGGGCTGAAAACCCAAAGAATCAAGGCAGAAAGGGACTAATCATGTCAGAATTCATGTTCAAAGTCACCCTGTGAGTAGGACATGCAGGCCAGTGTGAGGGCTGGCAAGCACGTGAGTTACGGGGATGGTGAGCCTGAAAGGCGTGGGAAATCATTTCCTGACTAAATATTTATCAAGCACTTATTTGGTGCCAGGTGCTATATTCTGGGGTCTGGGGATGCAGCAGGGAATGAAGCAGACAAAGGTCCAGCCATGCTAGTGAGGGAGAAAGCACATTGGTAATTTCTCAGGAGGTGATAGTGTGATGGGGAGTAAAACAGGTAGGGTGGCTCGTTTACCTGGGGTGGTCAGGGAAGACCTCACATATTATGGCATTTGAGCCTAAAGGCAGCACTCAACCCAAGGAAGTTGGGGAAAGTGGTTCCTGAGGGGGTGTGCTGGGCCTGAGGGAGCCCCGTGGAACCAGGTGTGCCTGGAGTTGAGTGAGTGGAGGGGAAGAGGGGATGATGATGCTGGAGGAGATGGAGGGTGGAAGGCCCATGAAGGAGAGCCTGGGAGCCAGCTGTTCATCCAAATGAGCAACAAGATCTGAGAGTAAACACTCAAGAGTCCTTACTGACAGTCTTCATATAAGTTCCAAAGTCCAAACCACAACCATCGAGCAAAAGTTACAAAGCAGGCAGCTTTTGGCTCAGCGTATGACAGCTTAGTGATCAAGCTGCTAGGCAGTGGTCTGAGCTATGGGGTGTGGTCTTTACCTTCAGAGGTGCTGTAGGCAGCATCCATGCACTGGGACAGGTGTAAATTTAAAAATCTCCAGCATCCCTTTCAGTGTGAACATTCTGCTTCTTCCCCTTTGGAGAACAAGAGTCTCCTGACTTTGGCCCGGAGTTGCAGTGGGATGGCTCATGGGGGAAGCCAGGCAGGGGCATCACGGTGAGAGGGGGTAATGGGAAGGAGAAACAAAGGGCTGGCTATAGGTTCATGGAGACACGAGGAAGTCTGAAAACAATCTGAGTCTGGAGGAAAGCACCCAGAAAAGTGAGGGAGCCTGACCTTGGGGGATGAGCGGCTGGCAGTGGGGAGCCTGAGGAGGGTGTCATCCTGAGATCAAGGGACAGAGGCCTGGACAGTGTATTGGCGGGTAGGCAATGGGGGGAAAGAGTAAAGGATGGGCTTGAGAATTTCCAGGCACAGAGCCTAGAGATTGCAGTCAAGGTGGCAATCCAGAGTCTTGTGAGGTGTGCCCCGGGGCAAGATAAGGAAAAGCGTCAGTTCTCCAGGGACCAGCTCACCAGAGAGAAAGGCAGGACCCCTAGTGTAGAAATGGAGGGTGGAGGGGTGACATGACAGATGAGTGATTCTAGAATGCCACACAGCCAGAGGTGAGGTCTAGCCCCAGTATCTGAATGTCCCATTACAGCAAAGGTGGGAAGAAAGGATCTCCTTCAGAGAGGGCAAAGTAGGAAAAGGCTGAGAGACACCCCCGCCCCCTGCCCCAACACACACACTCCCCCAGTTCTGGGGCTCTTGGGTGCAGGGAGTGACAGCTGACCGAATCAGAGGGAATCAGACTTTGCTTTGCCTTGGCAAAAAATGGATGTGTTCTTTCCCCAGTTTTGATTCAGGGGACTTAACACACTTTTGCCTGAACTGCTGCCTAATTATATCTAGATCTCAGGGACACTGGATGAATTAATTGAAATCAAAACAATTAAGGGCAGTTGAAATTTAAAAATTTTTCTCTCTCTCCTCTGGTTTATAAATAATTTAGAAGAAGGAAATGAATTTCATGAAAAGCATAAAGACTTAATTTGAAAATGTAAGTTTCTTACGAAAACAGTAAGTGTACTTCTTATGGCTCCGTTTCTTTTTTAATTAAAAGTCAAATAATAGTTTACTTCTGAGTTTAAAGTAATCGATGAATAAGATTACATTTATTTGTTAGTTTAAATAAAACCCATCTTTGGCTTTAGTAGTGGTTGTGTTATGGCAAAACTGTTCACGGATATACACAATTAGCCTAGGTTGCATTTCTGTGAATTTCAGATAGTTCCCCTCCTGATGCCTTCACAAGTGTCTTCTTTGGGTTCCAAGACCATTGTTCCAGTGATGTCTTTTATTAGATAATTAAATAACAAGCTAATCCTTACCATCTTACATTTTTGCTGCTCGCTCTCTTTCTTTCTCTCTCTCACTCTAAGTCTTGGAAAGGCTTTGGCCAAAGTCAATAAAGTTCCAACTTTTGGGGCAGAATTACAATTGAATCTTTTTCTCTCTCCACCCTCTGTGTGTGTGTGTGTGTGTGTGTGTGTGTTTATTTATTTACTTATTTATAGTCACTGTATTTTAAGCTTGTGTTCTCATGAGAAGTCTATGTCAGGAGCTCAGCACTTACTACTCCATAGAGGCTGTTACATAATGGAAAATTCATGAGCTGTGAAATCACACAGGTGGTGGTTTAAATTCTGTCTCCAGCACATTCAAACCATGTGACCAGGGCAAGTTACTTAACCTCCCTGAGCCTTGGTTTACTGCTCTATAAAATGGGTCTAATCATACTCATCTAATGGGGATGATTGTGAAAATTCACAGTATAACGTATAAAGGACCTAGTAAAGGGTCTCTATCAGCAGAAGTTACTGCTGTTCTGTTGTTTTGTTAGAGGACTACAAAGGGGATACAAAGTAATGGGCATTATAATAATTAGGACCCTGCAACATGAGCAAGTAGTCTCTTCTAAGAAAGGCAAGAGAGTGGAAGTGAAAGTTATTGGGGCAAGGATTTTATATTCTATTTTCTGTTGCACTGGTAATCTCAGTAATAAAATGAATTTTTATATATGGTACCCACTTCCCTCATCGAGTGGTAAAGGATGAAATTTATCAAATGATAATTTCATTTGGTCTTTAGGACTTTGGTTTTTCATCATGAATTCGCTTGCCCTACTTTGAAGAATATTTGTGAAATTATTGGCCTGGTTTCCTGTCTTCAAGGAGTTGAAAGCCGTTCAGACATATGATTATCTTTTCTCTTTCAGAAAGTTTTAGAGGATGATGTATGACTTTTTACTGCATAACAGATTAGTGACTCAAAACATACAACCACAATTGTGTGGACCAACAATTTGGACTTGGCTCACATGGGTAGTTCTTCTGCTGATGTCAGCTGAGCTTACCCATGAGTCTGTGGTCAGCTGCTGGTCAGCTAGTTGTTCCTGAGGGTGGCTGGTGTTCAGCTGGAGCAGAGGAGGAAGGAAATGGTGGGGATGCAGGACCTCAGATCTCTTATCCTCGATAGGCTAGCCTTGGCTTATTCCCATGGCAGCTCATTTCTGTGAGACTCTTAGATCAGGTTCTGCCCAGCTTCAGAACTTAGCCAGTGCCACTTTCCCCACGATCCATTGGCCTAAACAACTCAAAAGGCTATTCCAGAATCAACAAGCAGGGAAATAGAGACCACCTCTTAATGTAAGGAACTGCACAGTATGGAGAACATTTTACAACCCTTCCCAGGTGAGGACTCTAGGATCCTCATTGATTAGTTAATTGCAATTCCTTGGAGTCAACAGATTCTTTCTCTTAGGCTTTAATTTTCATCCTTCTTGTGTTTTGTTTTTTTGTAAATGGATATTTTACAGACTGAAAAGAGATGCTTAAGTTAGTACTTCCCTTATATTTCAGCCAGAGCTCAAGTTTGAGGCCATGGCTCAAGAGCAGCTTATTCATCGTCCTTTGATACAGAAGGTATGGAATGAGAAAATGAGCCTCCCCACTTAATTAACTGGATCTCTTGGAACGTTTAGACATTGTATTGCAGCAAAAGCTAGGCAGATAAAGTAGTTCCTTAAATAAAGTTATTTGAACTCTTTTTAATCTATCTGATGATCTCAAGTGGCTGGGTTTAAGTAGCTAAGGATTCATTTTCTGATTTTTTTTGAGGGAGTAGAAATTCCAGTCATCTTCCACAGACACCAGAGATCTCCATGGTTTCTCTATAAGTCCTAAACTTAATGGGATCCTTTTTTAAAATATGAATGCTCTTCTGATCTCTGTTAGATCATAAAGTGTGTTAGCCATCATCTTGGTCTGTATGCCTTGGGTAACAGGAACTTTCTAAATTGTTTTCTGGCTTATGAATTTTAAACTCACCTATATTCCCACTGATCCTGGGGAACTGCATGATTAGGGAAGAAGAAAGAAGGGTCCGGAAGCTGCCTGCTTCTCAGTGACCATGGAAGTTAGGCACAGTGATAACCTGGATTTAGGAGAAAACTGGCAAGTGACTGGTTTGGTTTCAGCTCCTTAAGATGGCAGTGGGTCAGGCCTACTCCAAAGCTTGCCACACGTGATGCTTTCACTTTATGGGAGGAGATGGTGTATCATGATCATTATTTTACCCTGTGTTACAGCAAAAATTAGTAAGAGCTGAAGTGTTTTGCCTTATGAATCAGTTATTACCTTGGCAGGGGAAACAGGTAAAGGTCATTGTATTTACCATTCTCCTTTTATACCCAGTCATCTTACTCTAGGCATGTTCCTTTAGGAAACTCCCAAAGTGGATAAATTGAGTGGAGGGAGTAGGAATTCTTTAGGCTATCAAAATCTTCTTCACTTTATAAAAATAAAAATTATCTGTCTTCTCTTGGGTTTAAGCCTTCTTTATTAGTTGAAGGAATGGCCTGGTTATTTATCTACCTCATGGGAGGTAGTCAGAACTGAATTGAAAATTTCAGTGGGAAGAGTGACCACAGAATGGTGTGACCAGGCAGTCCCGTGGACTGTCAGGATGTGGTGCAGGAGGACAGGGAAGGCAACAAGGCCATGGCTTTCACTGATTTATCAAACATTGATTTGGCTCCTGGCATATCTAGGCACTGGGTGAGATCCTGTGGTTACTTCCTTGAAGAGTGGGAAATAGATAAAAAATGCACAAAGAAAGTGATAAATGCAGTTGGAGGAGAACATCTCATGACTCCAAGTGTGCACTGAGTGCATAGCAACCTGACTGTCGGGGTGAGTGGGAAGAGGCTGGATTATGAAGTGGGGAGGGAGGGAGGGAATCCCAGATGTTAGACCTTGTGTCCAGAGGCAGGGAGGAGTGATGAAAGTTGCATATTTGGGGAAATCCATGTGGTTATGTCTGGCTAGACCAGAGCAGCAGCCGAGTGAGTGTGCAGGCAGGAAGATAGGAAGATACACATTCTGAGAATTTGAAAGTACACCAGTGGGAGATTAAATACACACTGGTTTTAGAAAGGCCTCCATTTTATAAAGTGGAACCTGTTCTTCTCTAAAAGCACCATATTCAACAACTGGCTTAATTAAATTTTGCCACTTTCCTGCAAGTGGCAGATCTCTTCCTAGAAAAAAGGTGACAAGGTTCATTTAGCCCGGGGAATGTTCTTTCAACTTCGGAATGGTTTGACTTTTCAGGCGAAGCACTGCATTCTCTGCACTGATCATAACATTTAGAACCTGGACTGTGAAATACAATAAAAATAATTGTCATTGTGATTTTGTGCTGTTTCAATCTGGCATTTCTGAGCCTTGGCTTCTCTAGAAGTACTCAGCTGATAGATTGTTAAGGCCCCGAAGACGGAAAGTATAGAAGGAAGTTACAGTCTGAAAGGGGCTGAGGTGGGCTTGAGTGCTTATGTGAATAGGAAGGTGCTCTGTTTTGATCTGATGTTTTATAATTGAAAATGTTCAATTATATTGAAATTGTACGTTTCTAGTTATATCTTATGCACTTCATATAATTGCTGCTTTTTTATTTCATTTCCATTTATACTTCTAAGCAGGGAACAACTATAAGCAATTATAGAGACTTTTAAAGGTTTTTTTTTAGTGGATTTTTTTTTTTTTTCTGATTTGAAGTTTTACATTCCTCTGGAGACTTGACTGTTCTCTAAACGTGCACCATCTACGAGCACTTGGTGGCAGCACAATTTGAGTCCTGGAATCAAGTGCTTTGGCTCATGTTCTTTTTTAAGCATCAAATTAAGAATCATTTTCGGTGCACTGAAAGGTACCCAATGAGAGAAGAGAAATTTTACTTGGAGCAAGGAAGACGGAGATTTGAATGGTCCATAGACACTCCCTATGCAGCTTTGGGAAGTGATTTAATCTTACTGAGCTTCAATTGCCATCTTCTTGTGGTATCTGCCTCTTTGAATTTTATCTGTAACAGTTCAGTTCATTTTTTTGTGAAAATCTAAGACCAATGTTGCAGAGTTACATTCAAAAAAGACTGGGTGGCAGATTCAGGGGTTTTTGCCACATTGTTGTCTGAATTTCTCTTTATTTCACATTATTTCCTAATTAGAAGAGAATTTTAATCACAAATTGTAAGAGAAAGGGCCAGGTGCTCTCACGTATTTTTAGGTTCATTAAGAATTTGGATGTTTATGTTGGCTTGAGGCGGCAGCCCTGAAGAAGGAATCCTAAAGTTGCTAAACTGTCACTCTTCTCCTGTGGCTCTTAGCGAACGAGGATGTGACTTGCTTCTGTCCATCATGCCCTTGCTGCTTGCTTCTTAAAGGAAATGTCTAGAATGCATGCTTTTTCCATTTAATGGCTTCCTCTATGAAAATGGAAAATGAGCAAGGCTTCTAATGATGGAGTGGCTGTGTATGTACTCACCACTTACAAAAGGCTCACCTGGCAAGAATTACAGGTCAAGAAAGTAACTGGTTTACCATGGCCATCCATTAATTAACCTCCGAATAGAGGGTGAAGAGGTGGAGGACTGGTGTCTCTGCTGGTGGCTGTCAGAGGAATGCTGCCCTTTAGAGTTTATTTGGTGTCAAAGAAGAACCCAGGCTTGGAGATCAGACTAGGGGAATGCCAGCGTCACAGACGCTGGCTCACTGCAATTTTAGAGCAGGGACATGCCGAGCAGGGTTTCCTGAGTCTGGGTTCCTCATGACTCAGGGTGTTGAATGACTAAGTATGCCTGTGTTTAGACAATGTCTGCAGTTTCCTTTCTATTCCTTTGTAGGTTTAGCAATGGTCCCGATTTGCCTGAGACTGAGGAGTTTTTCAAGATGTAGGACTTGCAATGCTAAAACCAGGGAAGTTTGGAGCAAACTGGGGCACTTGGTCACTCTCCCTCTGGCCCTCTGCCTGTCTCTCTCTCTCTCTCTGCTGCCTCCTCTCCCTGCCACACAGAACACTGAGCATCCCAAACACCTTTCTGCAGCATTCCAGGTGAACTTCACACATGGTAGGCATGGGGAGCTGGGCAAAACAGAACAATCTCTTTTAAAACAGAGGTGCTCCTGAAATAGTTCAAACTGAAATATGACTTACTATCTTTATAGAGGGTGATACCACCCTGCAATGTCCTGAATGTTTGCATTGCTTTTCCTTTTGCTGAACATTTATGAAACTTGCAGGTGGAGGCCATTGCAAGGTCCCCTCTGTGGGGTGCAGCACACAGGCACCCCCCCTGAGATGACCCCTCCCATTGGCACTTCTATTTCTTCCTGAGTGCTATGGCTGCCCCCACCTGGAAAGGAGCTGTCCTTGTAAGCTGTGGATTGTGTCCCTGGGATTAGCTTAGTTTGCTGGTCTCCCCTCCTCCCCCAGGAAACTAATGTACAATTGGAGCAAATTAAGTAAACGCTGACACCCTCTACTTTTGTCCCCAGAAGTTATTCAATGCTGCAAGTCATTTCATAATTTTAGTTATCATTTTAGCTATCCCTCCTGCATCAGCAGAGCACACACAGCTTTGTATCTCAAGAACCAAGGGCAGTTCTCATTATGCTCGTGGAACCTCAGAATCCCAGACAGAAACCCGTGCAGGGGGCCTCTGAAGAGTCTGATCTTCTTTCCGTTAAGAGTGACTGGGTTTTTTTGCTCCTTATGATTCATCAAGAAAGTTCCATTTATTCTTCCATGGGTGCTGCTCGCAAACCACTGTTTCTTTCTCCTCCTGGCGAAGTTACATGACTATGTGATGTTACCGGGCTGTGTGAAAGCCCAGGATCATACTGAGCATCAGGCAGTTGCCTGGAAACCATCATGCAAACAGGATTAGGTAAAGAATTTTTTCTCTATTACAGCTGCTTTCTAATTAAGATGCTATGTTACAAATAGTTCAGTGTGGATCCCTGGGTGGCGCAGCGGTTTGGCGCCTGCCTTTGGCTCAGGGCGCGATCCTGGAGACCTGGGATCGAATCCCATATCGGGCTCCCGGTGCATGGAGCCTGCTTCTCCCTCTGCCTGTGTCTCTGCCCCTCTCTCTCTCTCTCTCTCTCTCTCTCTCTCTATCATAAATAAATAAATTAAAAAAAAATTAAAAAACAAAACAACAACAACAAAAAAAACAAATAGCTCAGTGTATATACACCTTTGCGGTTTTAAGACACAGACGAGTGAGAAAAGGATTTCTCAATAGAGAGAAAATGATTTTTCCATAGTCATATTTGCAGGGGCTCAGCACCAGCCCAAATCTCCCTCCTCCACAAGCACACTCCCACCTCCCTTTCAGGAGGGTCATGTGTTGGGGATTGTTGGCCCTCGTAGAAAAACGTTACTAAACCAACAGGTGGGTCTCATGTGCTATTGTTCTTCCATCAGCCCCTCAACCTCAGCCAGACTGGCGTGTGTGCAGAGAAGTTAGGAGACTGTCGCAGGAATTTAGTCATGAAGAAGGAATGTGTGATGTGGAGTAGCAATTAATCAGCTAAGTGATAAGCAGGTCTTCAGCCAAACACCACCAGTGGCCAATCCCACCTTAAGTTGACTGTACTGAGTTCAGACTAAATCTCTAGCTCTGAACCCTGCTGTCTCCCAGGAAATTAGTTGGGACAGAGTCAGGGGACACAGAGGAATGTACATCGAAAGGACTGACATATTCCCAGACTCCTGGGATAAGATAACGGGTCAATAAATGATAAACACTGGTTTGGGGTCAAAGGAGAAAAAGAAATCAGGAAAACCTGAGAGTCAGTCAGCAAATATTTATTGAGCTCCTACTGGCTGGCCCTTCCGGGGTGGGGTGGGTGGGGTGAGGTGACTGGAAACAGTGAGCCACACAGACACAGACGCTTCGTTCTAGGGAGGGCGCAGGGATCGGGCAATACAAGCTGGACCAGATGAATACATAAGATAACTTAAGAGAATAGTAAATGCCATGAAGATGATAAAATAGGGTCTGTGACTACAATGAGCGGCACAGGCACTTCCCATCTGAGCTGACATTTGAGGTGAGGGGCTGAGAATCTGAGGGCCTTGAAGCTGTGTCTTATCAGCTCTTGGAAAGTAGGGCAGGAGGCTGAATAGATGGTAGGGATAGAACTCAGACCACAAAGAATCTTCGATGATGCTGGACAGTAAGTCTGATCTATGTTAGGAAGATCATTTTCAAATTTCTCAGAAAAGTGAATCAAACCTCCCCAGGTCCCCAGATGGTTTTACTTACATTTGGAAGTGTTGCCTAATATCGGATTAATCAGAATCGACGAGGAGGATTTCCGTATTTTTCTCACTGATATTAATGGTGGGAATTATTTTGCATTTAGAATTTTATTTTTAAGGAAGCTGGAGAAATAAAAACAAATCTCTAATTCTCTTAACCTAGAGGCACCATTACCTACTTTGTATATTCCCCTCCAATCTTTTTTATGTAATATATTATTTTAGGTAGTTAATATGTGGCTCTCTAAATGCATAGCAGGCAGTTTCCCACACCTCCTCATGTTTATATTCTGTGCCTACAAATTTTAATGACTAAATACAGCCCATTCTTATTTGGGGGGTAGTTATGTTCTATAAAGTTGCTGTGAGCACTGAGTCAATGGGGACTAAGTCATTGCCCCTGGAGGAAATACAGGGTTAGTTTCCTGTGAGCCTCAGGTCACAATATTTTCATTAACTGATTAATATGTAACTTTGTTTTATGTGTGTTTCTGTATAAATACACCTTATTTAATATATTTTAAAAATTCATTAACATTGAGCTCATGCCAACCTTACTGTAAGTCATGCCTGAACGAAGCTTACCTAACACATATTTTTTTCCATAGGGCACATCACGGCTCCCTTGCACTTAGAAACACTAACCAGTGCTTTAGCACTGTCTTTGGGGGCCATTTTATTTTATTTTATTTTTTTTAGAATTTTATTTATTTATTCATGAGAGACACAGAGAGAGAGGCAGAGGCACAGGCAGAGGGAGAGGGAGAAGCAGGCTCCATGCTGGGAGCCCGACGCAGGACTCGATCCCGGGTCTCCAGGATCACACCCCAAACCGCTGGGCCACTGGGGCTGCCCTGGGGGCCATTTTAAACAACAAAATCACCAACAAAGGGCACAAAAATGTGAAAAATGTGGCAGTAAATAGCCCATGAAAAAGATACTTATGGTATGACAGCTGGAACAAAAAGGCAGAGCTTCAGGCTCAGCTGAGAATGTGCACTTCAGGAAACCCAGAGTGTTGCCTCCCTATGCATATTTGTGAATGATCGTGAAAGTACCACAGGTATTGATTTAGGGGTTACGAATAAATGTTGGCAAGTAGGCGAATCTGCAAATAGGGAATCTGTCTATAATGAGGATTGGCTGTGTACACTATTGTACTGACTGGCTTTGCCGTGATTAACTGAACCCTAAATGACTCACTTTGGAAAGGTACCAACATGCTTCTCTGGTGTTTGTGAAATCTTCATAATCCTTCCTCACTCCCTACCCCAAACAAACCAAATCCTGAAACAAGTGCTAGGAGGGAGTAGCTCAGAAGCATGCAGTAGGAAATAGCCCTCTGAGTCTCAGTAGGGGATAAGGGAGATAATTCCACCTTCCATTTATAAGGGCTTGTGTATTTGTGCAGTTCTTTGATGTTGTGTATGTAATTTGATCTTTACAATGTCCCACAGACAGAGATGGAATTGTTACCTTAGTTTTCCCAGAAAAAGACCAATGTGAATGAATTGATGGTAAGCACAGTTAACCTTACCTGGTCTTTCTGAAATGACTATCAGGTGTTTTGCCTTCAGTAGAGGCCCAGGTAATGAGTTTTGTTCCTTTCTGTGAATGCTGCCTGCTTGGTGAGAGTTGATATCCCCATCGGAAAAGACGGTGGTAGTCATAAGGCCCATAAATGCATGACACCGTCCACTCACATTTTTACCATGGAAGATCAAGAGGCATGTTGGAAAAAAAATGTGGTTTTCACAGAGAAACTGATTTTGGTTTCCTACTCTGCCCCTTCCTCAACTGTGCAACCTTGGCCAAGTTACAGAACCCCTCTGAGCTTTCATGTTTTCATTGGTAAAATGGGGATAATGATATCATGTAACCCATATGTTTGATGTGAAGATTTAACAAAATAATGTATTTAGCCACTCTCCTCATTATGCCTCCGATGATGAGAACTGTGTTGACAAGGAGATAGATCCTTAGAGAAAATCAATAAATAATCTTGACAGTGACCTTTGCTTCCTGGCAACTCTGCCTGGAGATCACCACCTTCACCAGCACCATTATCAACTAAACAGTGTACATTGGATTCTGCATCAATAAGTGTCTAAGTTCACGTAGCTATTTAGTTTTAATCTCCTGTAACTCATGACTTTCCCCTCATATAAGAAATATAAATGTTTCAAAATAAACAATGAAGTCTTCCTTAGATTTTCTTCCTAATCTTGACTGGGATGTTGACAAGCTTTATGTGTGTGTAGACTGTTGAATGAGCTGAAGTGATAGAAGGGGCTTGCATAAGGTAAAATAAGTGGTGTGGGAAGAGATTAATGCAACACAGGCACCCATTTTGTTGATGGGAAAAGTGAAATATAAAGAAGTGACTTGCACAATAAGATCCCCAAAACTAGATAAGGTGTTCCTAAGCAGCCAGCCTGTGAGTTAATTTCACTAGGGTTAGTGGGGAGTCTGAAAAAATTCCCTGTATCCTGATAATTTTACAATTCATGAGAATGTCTGAGTCCAATAAAATGTTTGAGATCTAGTTCACACCTGTATAGTACAGGTGTACATTTCTGGTATTATTTTTTTAACTCCTGTGTGACAGCGGTAGGGGTGATTGGGTCAGCAATCTGAATTTTAAACTACTGGTGCAAGTTGGCTATTTCTTTCTGAACTTTGACATCAGGTATCTCCCTTAAGGAAAACGTTTGTTTTTGCTGGCTTGGCCTTTGAGATCAGCCTGAGACCAGTGATCTTTGGACACTGATGTGAGCTATTGACTGATTTCTCAACTAGATAGAGGGACACCTTCTTGTATAATTGGTTTGAGATTTTTCCCATTCTTGTGTGAATGTCTCATTATATTTCTGATGACTCATACACAGTCATGCTTAAGCCTGGGACAGAGTAACAAAGCTGACATGGGCAATTTCCCAGGATCATGCTGGTTTTCATTGTCTTCTGTAGAACTCATGTGAATGGCCACTTCCTCATCATGTTGTGCAGGTCACAGAACAAAGACAACAAAATGCACATGATATACCTTCTAGGAGCTGACAGTCTAAGACAGATACATGGTTGGTAAATGTTCAACTTGTTTTCATGAAGTTATTTTTCAGTAATATGCTAATATTCATGCCTGTGGATTCAATAGGAAAATTCAAACTAAGGAATTCTTGTGTTGAGCCCAGCACACATTTGAATAGTCAAGAGAACCCTCTTAGAGGTAATATTTACCTGTACTGGTTCATATTGCCTCAAGGCTAGTCAGTATTGTATTTCCTTCTGTTATTGGCAGTGATCACCTACAAGTAGACAGTCTAATAGTGAGAAGTCCATTAGGGACCTTAGACACTGAAATCCTATTACATTTTTCCCCCCAATTCTAAAGTGTATATTTATAGGAGACAGAGAAGTTGCAGGTAAGTTTTGGTTGCCACCATGCTGCTTTTCTGGCTATTAGCAAGACAAAGCTTAGGCACTAACCAAGAAAAATAGTTTGACCATGAATTGAGTTTTGGCATAGTATAGCACCAGCCTCAATCATGGACTATTGAGCATGTTTTAGGCAATCCTAGTAGGCCTTGAGCTGCATGACAGCATTTCTGTATCTCCAGCATTCAGCACAGTTGCCTGACACAGTGAATTCTTAATATATTTTAGCTGAGTTTGAAGAGTTCAGAGAAAAGGGTAAGAATAGGAGCAAAGAGGCCTAAAGGCAGTGAGTGAAACAAAAGTGTTATCTTGTGAGGTCCCCAGTAGGAGGCCTAACAGAGGAATTGTTGAAATCAGATGGGTGGTACCTGGTTATCCACAGAGCCAGAAACCAGAGCAGGAGGACCTGGGAGGGAAGCCGCAGAGTGGAAGGGCCCTGGAGCTAGTCAAGGTGCCAACTCAAATGCAAGTCGGGCCAGAGGGAAACTGGCACAGTTGTAAACCTCCTGCAATGACAGGGCGGGGGAGGAAAGCGGATGTGGTGATAAATATTCCAGAAGCTATACCAGCCAACCCAGGCTATGACTAGCCTTTAGTTAACACAGAGCAAGTTAATGGTCCTAAGTAAATGTATCTTTTTTTTTTTTTTAATTTCAAAAATTCTTTCTCCTTCCTCCTCTTGGTGTTATTGTAAAAGTTTCTTTAAAAGAAAAAAGTCAATTTGGTCTTGGCCAGGAAAAAGAGACTTATCCAAACCCGGATCTGTGGTCTAGGAGGCCAGGTATGAAGTCATAGCCGCCATCTTGGCCAGACTTCCCAAAAGGAGTGAACAGGGGGAGGTGAGGCAAAACATCAGGTTCAAGAAATAGGGGTGGAGTGCTTTGGACAAGTAAGGAGCAGGGCCACACTCTTCAGTTTGAGGCTGACGACAAGGCACATAGAGTCTCCAGCCTCCACATTTGTCCTCAGGATTGACTTTTCCTCCACAAAAACATCTTTGGAGATGTGGACAAGAAGAGTGTAGGTGAGGGAATAGAGAGACGCGTGGCCAGTTAGTGGGAGTAGTAGTTTTCTATTGCTATGTAACAAATTACCACAAACTTCCTGGCTTAGAGCAGTACAATATATTCTTCACAATTTCCCTTGGTCAGGAGTCTGGCTGTGATTTAGCTGGGTCCCCTGCTCAAGGTCTCACCAAACGGTAGTCAGGTGTGAAGTGGGACTACAGTCTCCTCTGAGTTTGGGGTCATCTTTCAGGCTTATGTGGTTGTTGACAGAGTTCAGTTTCTTGTATCTGTAGGACTCTCGGTGGTCTGCTTCTTCCATGCCGGTAGCAAAATCTCTTTCTTTCTGACTTCTAGAACTTCTTTGTAATGGCTTGCCTGATTACATCAGACCCACTCAGAATAATCTCTCTTCTGATCAACTCAAAGTCAGCTGAATTGGGACCTTAATTATATCTGCAAAATTGCCTTCACCATAATATAACCTGGCCCTCACCGGAGCACATCATTTTCCCAGGTCATACAGGCCACACTCAGGGGAAGGGGATCTTATAGGGTGTATACGCTGGGGAGCAGAGGTCTTAGAGTCATCTTAGAATTCAGCCTCCCACAGTGGCTAAGAGAGAGTGAGTGGCCAGTGCTGGTCTGTTTTCTCTATAATTTGGGAAGTGGAGTTCGAAAGAAAGGATGGAAGATATTTTAGGGATTTATGGCTGGTGGCCCTAACTCACGAGAGAAGAGAAACTACAATCTAAGGATAAAAGCTTAACTAGTGGCTCGGGGAGGAAAATTTGATTTACAAAAGTGTTATTGTTGGGGCCATAGTCTAGAGATGTTCTGAGGCCCACCCTAGTGAGGGGATGGTAAATAAAAGGGAACTCATTTCCAGTGTTAGAGATTCTGTTGCTTACGGGTCCCCCCACTGAAACTGTTTTTGAAAACAAACCCTTCCTGTTCACTTGTGGTAGCCATGCTCACTGGAGAAAGGCCCCGTCGGGAAGAGCTTTCTGTGTGTTTAACATTTAAAGTGCTGGTGGGAGGGTGGACAGGGACCCAGCTCTGTGAGTTGGGTTATTATTGTCCTATTGTCTTGTAAGCCTGTGCCTACCAGTGGGTTATTTATTTTATTTTTTTATCAGGAACAAAATATAGAAAATCTGCCTTCTGGGCAGACAATGCTGTTTCTAGTCAGCTCTCCTTGCTGTTCTTTGTTCCCTGAGGCCTATTTAATCCAGGTCTCACTTAATTTGATTAAACGGTTTGGTTTTTTTTTTTTTTTTTTTTTTTTTTGTTTTTTGCTTTTTGTTTTTTTCCGGAGTCTGTTTTTAAAAACAGTTTTCCCCCCATCATAACTCCTAGATTTTCAGTGTCGAAAATATAAATAGGAATTACAACCCCGCATCTGTTGCACCCTATGACTAGTTACACATCTGTTATGAAGCAGAAACTTGTCAACATTTTGTCAGATATCTCCCTGTACGTTATAGCATTTGTGTGTAATTCTCTACAATTGAAATGTAGAGGGAATTCAGCTGTTGTAATGTTTTCTCTTTGAAATTATATATATATATATTTACACTTTAATATGTTATTGTATTATATATATTATATATATTTACACTTTAATATGTTCACAAACAGCTTTCTACAATAGCATTTGAAATCTATTTACTTAGGTTTCAAATTTGAGTCTACTTAGATTCTTTACTTACCTTCGTTTATGAAAACAATCTCATATGGGCTATTTTACGTTTCATATGGATGGCAAATAAAAAGTCAGGATTATCCACCTTTAAGCAGTAAATCTGTCTTAGTGGTTGTGATTCTGGTGTTGCCACCCAGTGCTTGCTTCCTCCATCTGTGGGTGTTGGGTGCTCCAGTGTCACTGACAGAGCGCTGGCTGCTTGCAAAAGCAGAACTTGTGCTTTATGTTTACTTTTCCCCTAGTCCATCCCCAAGTTTCCTTGTAAAAGTTTTTAAATACCTCTTTTATGAGCAAGAAGCCCTAATAAACAAACCACTTTGTTGAGACTGGGGTATTAGCACCGGCACGATTTACTAATTTTACCGCACGTTGCAGACATCACGAGCCAGTGACGTGCCCCAGCGGCCCCTTGGTTCCACACAGAGACTCTGTGTGCGGCTTTGTGAGCTGCTCTGTTTCTCTCCCTGCTGGTGGCAAAAATCTGTTTAAACAAAGATGAGCAAAGGATCAGACTTTAAAAGTTACTGCGAGATTGAGCCTCTTAGAAAACCAAGCTTCACAAATGTTGAGTATATTAGGCTTCTCGGCTAGAGGGGCCCTCAGATATTGGTGGGTGGTTACGCAGCGGAGGGAAAACAATTCAGTGACCCAGACAGCCATCCAGAGAACTTGTTGACCTCGTGCTGCATTTCTCGTGAATAATGAAAACAGACCCACGGAAGAACCCAAATTAACATAAACATCCTTGTGATCCAGCTGAGTCTACATATCAGAAGTGCTCTTCTTTGGCTTTTTGACACACATGGTAGATTTTGGGCTGTCTTTGTGATGGGGAGTGAGAAGCTACTAGCATCTAGTGTCTGGGGGCCCCCCGGTACATGCAGGACAATTCCAATCAAAGAAGACTCTTTTTAGCTAAAATAATAACATGGTCTGGTTGAGAACTTCTAAACACTTCACAATATTTGGTTTCTTCTAAGGAACAGAGCAGAAAACATGAAACTTACAGCCGTGAATTTTTCTGGGGCTTCCTAGAAGTTGTCTAACCCTTTTTCTCTCCCCCATTTCTCATAGTGGTTCTGCATAGCTAAGGCTGGAAGGATATTGGTCCAGGTGAGGGATTGTGGGCCAGAGAAAAGCAGTATAGCACTTTTTAGGTTGGATATTTCTGTCCATCTGTACTTGGCTTGCAAAAGTTGAGTCATTTTATTCTACTAAAATCCTGTCTGGTTGTTTGTCTCCTAGGCCAGCTGTTCAAAGGCAGAAATTAGCCAAGTACCATCCAGCTGTTAGCTCAGTCATCCTCACGGGTACGAATTCTTTGCCAAAAGAGCCTCAGAAAAGGCCAGAGAGAAGGAGTTGCAGGGAACACTGACTCAGGCTTAAGATTTGTTTTCAGACTGTTTTATTCCCCTTGGTGAGGGGAAGCAGAGGCCGCCTACATCATAACCGATCTCAGAATGACAGAGCTGCAGGAGGCCTGGGAGACCAGCTGGTTTTACTCTTTTATTTTGTATTCTAAGAAAAGAGACCCAAGAGGTTAAATACTTGCCTGAAGTTACAGAGCCAGGTTGTGACAGAGCTAGGTCTAAACCCAGACCTTTTGATTCCAAATAGAGCGTTCCTTCTACTACACCAGCAGCTGCCCTTTTGACTTATTTTATTTATTAATGAAACTTTGCTGACTTTCTTTCCAAAACATTCCCTGCCCTCACAGAAGCATTGCATCATTATTACAGTCAAACCTTATGTAATTTCTGAGACCGTTGGCTTCAAGCATAAGGGAAAAGCACCTTTTATGACCAGAGAGCAAATGCTCCCTCTTTGTGACTCAGGAAGCAAGTATCCACTCCCGTTAAATAATGAAAAGACTGTAGAAGCATTGTTCTGCGTTGTCTTTTGGGAGGAAAATACACAATTAAGATGTTTAACTTTTCAAATATGGTGTTTGCACATTGTTTTCCAGAGGGACTGCAAAATATCTTCAGTTTGCTTATTCTCATGACAACCCTGAGATTGTTACATTCCATGCATGGTCTTTCTTAGAAAGAGAATGCAGCCTCTCCTTTTTCACCTTCTTTAGACATCGTCCAAGCCCTCCGAGGTCAAATGAAGAGGAAAGGCAGGGTTGTAGCTATGTGACTGGGAGTATCAGCCTGGTGACCAAAGCACACAGATGGATACCTCTTGGAACCCCTGAACTCCACTTCCAGAGCAAGACTTGAGAATCTGAAAACAGCCCTCTTGGGGAAGCTTTGGCTGCCTGCTCTTCACTGTCAGGGCCAGATATCTTTGAACATGTCCAGGACATTTTTTCACAACCAACTTGCCCTGTATTTCTTACTTTCTGCTGCCTCTGTCTTGGATTCTCAGTAACCCCCTAGGTGATGATCTCTTTCTTCTCATCAGCTTACTTTGGGTTTTCTGGGCCTTTTTTGTCAGGTGTGCCACCAAGTGAGCACTTGATAATCCAGTTTGGCTGTGACCAGAGTCATAAAAGTTTGAGTGGAGAGTTTCCATAAAAATTTGCTGTATACAATGAGAAAGCACTTTAAGAAACATGGATGTGATCGAGGTGATGATCTATGGGGTTAAGACTGGAGATGTGGACCTGGTTTTCAAAAGGGGAAGAGGAAAATTTATCAATTAGGAATTGATAAACTGAGTACTGAGCCCCTTGGTAAGCGAATGAACAAACTAGAATCTAGTATGAGATCACCAGGAATAAATAAGCCTCACAATCTCTTATTGTGTTAATAGGCTGATAGATCAGAGAAATGCTTAGTAATTTTTCCCAATTTCGGCAAAGTTTGTAGTAGTGATAGCAAAACAGGTCTTATTGAGCTCTTATTAGTGAAAGAAACTGTTCAGAGTGAATAAAAATCACGTTTTGCTTCTAAGGGTGTGCCTTGGCGTCTCTTAACTTTAGCTTCTTCATTTAAAATAATGGAACTTGGGGCACCTGGGTTGCTCAGTCGGTTAAGCCTCCAACTCTTGATTTTGGCACAGGTCATGATCTCAAGGTCCTGTGATCAAGTCCTGCACCAGGTTCTGCACTCAGTGCAGAGTCCGCTTGTCCTCCTCCCTCTGCTTCTCCCCTGCTCATATTCTCTGTCTCCCTCAAATAGCTAAATAAAATCTTTAAAAGTTAAGTAAATAATATAATGGAGCTTGGAGCATCTGGGTGATGTAGTTAGTTAAGTGTCTGACTCTTGGTTTTGGCTCTGGTTTGACCTCAGGGTGAAATTGAGCCCTTCATAGGGGTTCTGCTCTCAACTTGGAGTCTGCTTAAGACTCTCCCTCTCTCTTTGCTCCTCCCCTCTGCACGTGCTCTCCCTCCTACTCTCTCTTTCCAATAAATAAATAATCTTTTTAAAAAAGATTTTATTTATTTATTCATGAGACACACACATGGGGGGAGAGAGAGAGAGAGAGAGAGAGAGAGAGAGAGAGAGGCAGAGACACAGGCAGAGGGAGAAGCAGGCCCCTGCAGGGAGCCCGATGTGGGACTCGATCCCGGATCTCCAGGATCAGGCCCTAGGCTGATGGCGGCGCTAAACAGCTGAGCCACCCGGGCTGCCCAAGAAAGAAATAATCTTAAAAAAAATAATAGAGCTTACCTTTCCAATCTCCCTCCAATTCCTCCAGTTAACAGGGAGCTAACTAACTGGTGGTTCTTTTCTCCTCACAGTCCTAAGATTTCTGTTCTGACCAAGCTGTTGAACTCTCGGATTCTAAAAGCATTTGGAAATAGAAGGAAGTTTATTATCTCAGCTGGTTGGGTTTCAGAAGAGGAAGGAACGTGCAGGAACAGATATCCAATAGGTGTCATGCTCCCAATATTTGCAGTTGTTAACTGGCCGGTCAAGAGGAGTAAGAAATAACTACGTTGGTGACTGTAGCTTTCATGGTCATAGCCCATTAGTGGTTCTCAGCCAATTTTTATCTGCCATAGTGCCATATTATATCTGGATCAGACTATCTATGAATTTATTTTATCTTTGTGACAATTTTGAGAGGCAGATTGTATTTTTCCTAATTTCAGATGGAGTAGAAAGCCTGAGTGATTTGCTCAAGGTTACTGCTAAAAATGGCAGAGCTGACCTAGAATATATGTGTTCTGACTCATAAGTCCAGTGGATGGAACACTCCTTTGCAAGGTCAAGAGCCTCCGGTATGTTTCAGCAGGCCAGTATTCCAGGGAGGTGGGGCACTTAGGTGAGATCTAACAGAGCAAAAGTCTAAGTGGTTTTAAGCCAGAACTTGTCTGGGTTTCCTAGTTTGGCAACCCGTGGGATTCCTGTTGCTCTTATCTGGGGGTGAAGGGGTACCTCCTGGCAGTGAGTCACTCCCTGTGCATTTGAACAACAAGGCAGATAGTAACGTATACTCTTGAAGCACTTTCCTTTTTCTAGTGTGGCATTCTAGGGATAAAGTGATCTTGGTAATATGATGACATATCTAGCTTATAAATAAGTAGAGTTCAAAGGAGTATGCCATTTTTTTTTTCGTGAAAACTTTATGGCTCCTTTAATTTTTCACACCTGACATCCTTGGCATTGGCTCTTGAGATGGAATTGTCTCCATTGCAAAACATTTGTCCTATTCAAAGAATTCTGTGAAGGAAGTCTGTGAGACTCTTCGGGCATTTGTTTGGTGATCCCTGTAGGAATCACCATCTTTCTGGTTCCAGAACCAACAGGATAAAGATTTCACATTGAACCTCAATTTTGTCAAATTAAAATGACCAGGTAGGCCCACGTGATCCCCAATACTTCTTCAAGCTTCATCAGTCTATGATCTGGAGCCTGTTATCATAACCAGAAGTTTTTCTGGAACAGCAAAATACCAGATTTTAGTTGTTTTAGGGTAGGACCGAAGAGAATAGAAACAATGAGTATCTTAGCTTATGCCTTCCTTAGAGCTTATGCCATTCCCATGAGGGAACGCCCGGAGTATTTCCTGGTGAAGACGGGAAGGTATATGATGGGGCAGGGAGACGGGGAAGGCAGTGAGAAGAGGAGGAGGTTATGCCTTTGGAGGAGGCAGGAGACACAGAAGAGCCTGGCCAAAACAAGCCTCCCACCTGGCTTACGTAATGAGAACGTATAAGGATAAAAACTGCAAATTGAAGGTAAAACACAGAAGGGGAATTATCAACAAGGGACAGAACGTCAATTAGGAAGAAACTTCAGAGGTTTGGGAGATGGCAAATAAGAAAGTTAAATTTGCTTTAACTCTGTGGGGAGTTTGGACTTAGAGGGAGTTATGGTGGGGATTTTAAGTGAGGGAAGGTTAAAAGTAAACCTGTTGGCTTTGGCGTGTGGTATAGATGAGGGAGAGAGCCCTTGCTGGGTCATCAGTGCTCCCACTGCGATGTGAAGACGGAATCTGGACATAGGGACCGACTGACGGACAAAATGGTTGTCAAGATGGCTGCAGCTCAACGTCCCAGGTCGGTGGCTCCACCGAGGTTGGAGAGAACAGAATGGCAGGTTCTATACTGCCCTCCACCTTGGATGGTTGGCTTGACCATGATCTTGAAGTTGGTGTTGGGGAGATTCAGCCGCCTGTTGTGGCAGAAGGAAGAGGCAAGGGGGATGGTTTGAGTTTCTTAAAACAAATCAAAGAGGACTACTCCATCTGACATGTATTATATGTTATTTCTGGAACAGCTCTGCTTGCTCTAAAAGGATCCTAAGAATTTCCTCCCACAATAGGAGGGGATGTCCTGGTCTAAGGCCCAAATTACAAATCAAAAGGCTTTTGACAATCAGGAATCTGGTTGCTGAGTTCTCTCTGTGTTGGTGAAAATCAGGATTCCTGACCTCGACAGGAGTCTCTATAGTTTCTGTCCCCACCTTCTAGATATTTCTTAATCTTGAGGGGATCAGGAACCGTAATGACGTGGAAGTGTTTGTCCTGTGAGCACTGTGCATCCAACATGGCGCATTATTACTATTATTGTCATGTTTTCTCATCATATTTGATTCCTGTGAGGACTGGTTAGATACTGGTAAGCCATGGAAAGAGAGGCCTTCTACCAGCTAGAAGGCTGGATTCTAGGAGAACTAAGAAGCACATTTTGGGGCATTTGCAGCTATACTTATAAATGAACCAAAAAATAGGCAGATTGAATTTTTCTTTGTGCCGGTTAGCTCTGAATCTCTGAGCTCTCCTTCCCCAGCAGGAGCCGCCCACGGGGTGTATCTCCCTTCATCTCATTAGCTGATTTGTTTGTATAAAATAGTGAATTTTTTCACCTCAATCATTGAGCAAGAACACCTGCGACAGACTGTCGAGACTGTATTGCATTTGGAAAAAATGCACCATTACTTGTTTTAATGATGAAAAATCATGTCTTTTAAAAGGAATTAGTATTGGTGTGTCTCCCTGGAAACAAATACCACATAAAACTTCATATTTGCCTAATAAATAAGTTACGGGTGACTCTTTTTTACAAAAAAACAAAATACATCCTACCAATGGATTTATAAGGCTTTCTTTACATACACACCCCCCGGTGCCTTTACAATCTGATTAACCTATTTCATATACCTTTTAATTTTTACAAAGAAAGGCATATCTGGATACTACAAACCAATGGTTGGATGTTTGGGTTCTTTAAGAAACAATTTCTGCTACTGCTTGTGAAATTTCAGTGCAGCATGTATTACTTTACCAAAAATGCCTCCCACTCCCCCCAAAAAAACTTCAAGTTGCCTGTATAATAAGGGATTCTAAAGCTCAACCCCACATTTCTTTATTTAGAGAAGTATGTATTATACCTAAATATTGGTTCCAGCAAAAAATTGATTTCCCTTGAAGTTTCACTGTATGAGTGTTTGATTTGTGAGCCATTTTTGACAGAATAGTCTTTTTCTCTTCCACTAGGCGTCTGGCTGTGTCCTGTGTGGTGTATGCCCAGGGCACATTGGCAGGGCAAGAGCCACTGGGGTCTAAGGAATGCTCTCCTCCGAGGGGGCCCCTGGGAGAGTGGAGAGGGAAGGGCATCTCCTCGCTACCCTCCCTCATTCCTCCCCACCTTCCTCTTCCCTCCCTTCTCCACCTTTCTCCACCCTTCTTCTTTTCTCCTCCCTCCTCCCTCTCTCCCTCCTGTGGGATACTGGCCAACTGTGTGTTTTGCAGGAGGGAAACCTTGGTTTCTAAAGTGAATTTGAGGTGTGCCCTCAAAATTATTTCTCTGTATTTCTTTGAGGTTTTGGGAGTTGTCAACTTGCCCCTACCATGTCCCCTCTGTCTGTCCGTGGCTCCAAGTCTTTGAAGCCTTCTGGGCAAGGCTCTGGGCAAGGCTCTGGGCAAGGCTCTGGGCAAGGCTCCTAGCTGCAATTTTTCACTAAAAACCCTTCTTCCCCAGCCTGAGAGCTAGCCTTGAGCCAGATGCGGCAGCAAAGGCAGCCCCATTCCAGGCAGTAGGCCTGGAAAATGGAATCTTTGTTGGGCACATTTGCTGGAGCTGGGGCAGGCCTTGGGGATCCCTGCCTCTTGAGGGAGCTGCTGGGTGCTGCTGTCCAGTGGGTACCTCCTGTGGCTCCTCAGGATAAAAGGGGGCAAACAAACCCAAGAAGCAGAAAGGGGGCATTTCCCTCCTTTTCCAAAGTTTTGAAAAGCTTTTGCATTTCGTCTTGCCTGCAACATTTTAGAAAATTATAGGGTATTAGAGCTGAATAGGTTGATTTCAATGACCTATAACTATTTGTGTTAGTATTATCTCTACTAGGGTGTTTTGTTTTGTTTTGTTTTGTTTTTTTAAACTGGAGATCCATGGAATCCTCCTTTCCTGTCCTTGGACAGGCTTGAGGAAATGGAGATTCCACCAGGAATCTGCATTTGTGGGCATGTTTTTGTAGGAAGCCTTCATGAGATTCCCCATGGGGTCCAGAGCTCAAAATAGGAGAGATTTCAAAGTCTTGAAATCAAGACCAAAGTCCATTCACTCTTCCCACCCCCTAAACATACACACACAGAGTTTACTGACAAGGAAACTGAATCCAGAAGAGCTAGTGTGCCAGCCAGAGAAGCCCAGGGCTGGGACTGGTTACTCCTGTTAGCTGGAGCACAAAAGATGCCTGTCAGGCCCACCTCGGGAGGGCAAAGCTGCTTTGAACATGCTCTCTGAACATGTTGGTCCATAGGGGCACAGGACATCCATTTGGGGAACTCATCTGGCATCTCAGGACAGTGATCTCTTTGTAAAACGACCCTTATTCATCCTATAACTAAGGCCAGTATTACAGCACTGTTCTCAGAGTAGCCATTCACTATATTTTGTTGAAAGAGTGAAACTTAGATGTGCCTGAGTGGCTGAGTCAATTAAGCATCTTCCTTCAGCTCAGTTCATGATCCCAGAGTCCTGGGATCGAGCCCCACGTTGGGCTCCCTGCTCAGCAGGGGAGTCTGCTTCTCCCTTCCCCTCTGCCCTTCCCCCTGCTCATGATCTCTCTCCCTCTCTCTCTCTCTAATAAATAAAAATAAATCTTAAAAAAAAAGAAAGATTCAAACTTAGTGGTAAGCGTGGTACAAGGAAAATAGCTCAGTAGCTTTATGTGACTAGTTATTTGAGCTCAAGAATTATGAATCCTTTGTTTTTCTCCTCCTCCCTTTTCCTCAGCCCCATGACCTCAGTTCTTGGGGCAATTGTTAGCAGCAGGAGCAGCCCAGACTATAAACCACTCTTTCCTTGCTCACTCCTTTGACAACTGGTAAATGACCTACAAACACAGTGCCAGTGCTTTAGAACCATGGTCAATTTTTAAAAAATAAATTTATGGAAGGTTAAGAATTTCTCTCAGTTTATCTGATTTGTACACATTTGATAGCACTTCTTTATAATTGTTTACTGTTTGAGAAATTGTAGAATGGTAATAAATTGAGACCAGACAGTTGTTAGTGCATATGATCTGTGGTCTGTGTTGGGCTCAGGGCTGGCAAAAAAATGTTTATATCTTGGTTATGGAGTTTGTAAGGCACAAGGGCAAAGGATTTAAGTAACTTGGCAATGAGAGGTACATCAAGGACGAGTAAAAAGGTGTCAAATTAGGAGATACTTATTCCCAAGGGCTGAAGTTGGTCGGGGAAGTAAAACATCTATTGCAAGCCATGTCTGTCTAGGCTAACTGCACAAGAAATGGCTTCTTTTTTTTTTTTTTATGTAGTTTTCTAATGGACAGGAAAATGAAAGGATATTCTAGAAATAACACTGTGAGAAGCTAGGTGCAAGTGCAAATGGTGACATTTTATTGTTTTCATTTTTATAGGGTTTTTTTCCCCCTAAAGAGCCTTTTAAAAAATTGATTGTGATGCCAATGAAGTGTTGGGTGTAGTGCATGCATTATTTATCTCAATCCTCACAACAGGAAGCTGGTACCGGAGCAGCAAACTGGAATGTAGAGATCTGAGGTTTTCTCACACAGGCCCCTACAGCTAGGAGCCAGGATTCAAATTCAGAGCTGTCTGGCTCTAACGCCATATCACCCAATGTCATGAGGAAATGATTAGGATTGGAATGAGAGTTTCATGTGTTAGAATAAAGAGGCAAGACTTTGCAGGACAGCTGGGGCCAGGCTGGAGGATATTAAATATTGGGTCTTAGATAAGGAGGAGATGAGACTTTGACACGAGTTCTTAAAGCAAGTTAACGAGGGTCTTCTTCACTGAGGTGGGTGAGGAACCCTCCTGTCACGAGGCAGGGGTTCAATCCTGTCAGGAGATTTGTTCCCATTCGGAGATTCTATGATGGAAGCGTGAACCCTTTGGCAGAAGAACCATGTACTAAGGGCAGCCACATGTCTTTATCATCGATACTGCTGGTGTCCCTTGGAAGTGATGCAAGGAGCCTCCCCGTCTAATGACTCCCTGGCACGTTTCTACACTGAATATGGAAGACTGTGTTTGTGGTAGACAAGCGGGCGGGCTGTTGGTGAAATCTATATAAATAATTTTGAAACTCCAGCCCCCACTATGTGTCAGTTTTGGAGATAGACTTAAATAAGGCAGCATTCTATAGTAGAAAGTGCATGGACTTTGGAATCTGTGACTCCAACCCTGGGCAATGTGCCTGCCTGCCCCAAACCCCCATTTTCTTACTGGCAAATGGGCATGTGTCTGCCTTTTAGGGGAGAGCACCTCCCTCACTTCCTGCAAGTCTAATATGTGAAGCGCTTCTCCACCAGATGACCTGGTCTTATCACCATCATCATCCATGATCATCAGCAGCTTCCTGGTGTTACACTTGATGGAACTTCACCATGCAGTTGGATCATGAAGCTCAAACACCTCTTTCCTAGGAGAAATACTATGGGGAAAGTTAAGTCAGTTTGAAATAAGAGGACCTTAGTTCCAGGTCTAGCTCCAGCAGTATGTGACTGAGGTCTTATGAGCATTGATTGAGTGGAAAGCTATGAAAATACTTTATAAACCCAGAGACCTTGACTAGACTATTAGGCAGAATGATAAAGTGCTATGATGCCAAGTCAACTAGAATTTCATGATCCTTAGATTCACATGCATAGTCCTTTGCTAGAGTGTTTGCAGGATCCAGGAAGGCTCTCTCTTTGAGGAGGTTCACTTTGTCCCTTCGTCTGGATTTTGGTCTCCAAGACCATATACCATCCCCCCTCACTGGCTGCCAGTAATGATGGACCAGTTCGGGCCACATCCCTGCACCAGCAATAGGATGTTGACTTGTATGCCGAGTGCCTGAACCCACAGCTACCAAGGAGACCGAGCTGAAGCTGATCTGCTGGGCTGAGTCACAGCATCTGTTGGGACAAGTTGGGACAATATCTTTTCAATCACAAGTATCCCCCTGGGACCTATTCAGTGCTCACCACCTTGCCAAGTTCCTAGGTATGGGTGGAGGTCGGGTGCATATGGTCCCTTCTTCTGAGGAGGTTCATAATGCGTTCAGTAACAACTGCGAGTTCCCCAGGACCGCCTATCATTTAGGGCTACATTGTTTGGCAACATGATAATTACTACAAAACCCAAAGTAGGGGGAGTTTAGAGATGATTATCAGAGTTAGAGAAGGTTTATTATTGGTTATTTGGGGGGACATTCATGAAAACATTCATTAGTGCTGCTCAGGAGAAAGAAAACGGTGTCAGCGGACTAACCCAACCTGGCAGCTTCCTTGGGAAAGCAGGACAATCAAAGAGAGTCTTGCCTCAGGGTAGAAGAGGATTCCAGAGGTTTAGCAGGGTCAGCACAGCTGGCCAGAGTTGATATTACAGCGCAGGGGACAGAATCGTGGCTGGGAAATACAGGGACTGTGCGTTCAGCTCTTGAGTTTGCATTTTAATTATCTGTTACTTATTTCTCTTTTTGTTGTCTGAATGTTGGTCTTGAGAGGAACTCTGGTAGATACTTGCGGAATATCCACCCTCAGGCAACCAGTGAATTTGTCTTTGAGGACCTGCTTAGGGAGTCAACTCCTGACTTCAGGTTGTCTTACAGTCTGGAAACCTGTATCCTAATCTTAGCTTTGCAGGTGTTCTCCTTGCTATGCAGCATGTGGTCTGGGGGCCAGCAGCATTATCTGGGAGCTGGTTAGAAATGCAGATCCCCAGGCCCCCCTGGCCTTGCGAGTCACCATCTGGGTCTTAAGGGGATTCATACAGACACCAGAGTGTGAGAACCACTGGTTTCTCTAAACGGCAAGCTCAGGAAAGGTACAGGCGTGTCTCTTTTCTTCTATATTATCTCATGTCCCCACTACCTATTTCAGATTTAACACATGGTGCCTGCAATGTTTATGAGTTGGAAGACTTGGGCATATCTCAACCTCTAGGGACATTGTAAGCTTCTAGGGAACTAATTGTAACTGGGGGTGTAGAGTGGGGTGTGAGGGCGTGGAGGAAGTGACTGGGGATGGGGTTGATCTTCAGTGGTTGAAAAACTGAAATGAGCATTAGAAGTACAGGTGGTGGTGATGGTTTTCATACAGATGCTTTTGAACATCTCAGAACCCCTTGAAAGTGAGTCACAAGGTTTTTATTATATATATATATTTTTAAATTTCCCATCATACTTAAGAATGTTAATTATAATATCATACATATAATAATAAAATCTTTAAATATCTCTCAGGAAGAAAAAGATAAATACAATGGAATACAAGCCAGAAGTTCAAATGAATGAAATTGAGCTGCCTTTTATTTATTTATAAACATAAAGAAATCTAAAAGAATGTTTTTGGAGACAATAAAGTTGCAGAAGGATGTGTGAGGGATGGTACTATTTATTTAAAGTTTACCAAGTTCATACCAAGTATGTAATGGAAATATGCATATGTAATAAGAATGTAGACCTGAATGGGGATGTTAACCAAGTCCAGGGTATTGGTTAGCTTTGGGAAGGAGGAAGGGAAATGGGTGAGAGCTTTAATAATCCCTTCATGAATAAGTCAATCAAAGGACAAACATTATATGGTCTCATTCATTTGGGGAATATAAAAAATAGTGAAAGGGAATAAAGGGGAAAGGAGAAAAAAATAAGTGGGAAATATCAGAAAGGGAGACAGAACATGAAGGACTCCTAACTCTGGGAAATGAACTAGGGGTGGTGGAAGGGGAGGTGGGCAGGGAGTGGGGGTGACTGGGTGGTGGGCACTGAAAGGGCACTTGATGGGATGAGCACTGGGTGTTATTCTGTATGTTGACAAATTGAACACCAATAAAAATAAATTTATTTTAAAAAATCCCTTCATGTTTTATTTCTTAAAAGGGAAAGAGTAAAGAAAAAAGGTTGCAACAGCAAACATGGAAAAATGAGATTTTTTCCCCAAAGGAATGAATACATACTTATTCATGGTACCATTTCTATAATTTCTCTGAATGTTTAAAATATTTCATTATAAAATGACTAAAACAAAACTCTCCTGGTAATTGTGATGTAGACACACCTTTGTAATCCTTGCCTTAGATGCTCCTAAGGACTTAGTTCTAAACATATTTGTGTGCAGAGAACTCTCTCTCCCCAAGCACCTCTCTTATTCTTGTAGATGGCTGATGCTTATCAGGCCATGCCCAATGCCTGTTGCTTCCCTCTGTTTTATCCTGATGAGGTGCAGCCACTTCTCATGTTGGTGATGTTGGCGAAAACCACAATCTCAACTCTACTTTGAGGACCTAACCTACAAGGGCTTCTTCCCTTTTGTCTACTTCTCTCCTTTATTAAAGAAGAAGTTCTGTCCTATGACTAGCATAATCTTAGAACTCTAACCTCCTGCCTCCCCATCCCCAAAGTGAATTCATGTTCAGAGTGTGATATTGACACTTCAGTGGTAGAACTTAGTATCCATGTGGATCTCAAGAATTTTCTTTGCTTACCCTAAGCATCACCATTTGTGATCAGTTCTTCTTATTGCCGTATCTGCTTTTGTAACTTCCTTTCTATACCAGAAATATCCCGAAAATTAAATCAGTAAGGATGACACCTATTAGTCTGTGACTCAGGAATGTTAAGAGGAAAGAAATGGCTCTAGCAGCTGGTGCCAAAATGGACTTTCAATTTTTAAAAAAAATTTTTTTTATTATTTTTAATGTAGTCTGTAATGGTAGATTTTTAAAAATTTGAGATAGAGTGAAAGAAAGAGCATAAGTCAGGGGGCAGAGGGAGATGGTGAAGCAGGCTTCCCACTGAGCAAGGACCCCATATGAGGCTCAACCTCAGGACCCTGGGATTGTGACCTGAGCCAAAGGCAGAGGCTTAACTGACTGAGCCAACCAGGCACCCATGTAGTGCTAGTTCTAAATCAAAGATGGTTCCCTTCCCTGCCCTCCAACCCAGGGGACATTTGGCAGTGTCTAGAGACATCTCTGGTTTCCAAAACTAGGGGATTTCTACTAGCATTGAGTGGGTAGAGGCTAGGGATGCTGGTAAATATCCTATAACGCACAGAAAACCCTCACCCCCATAACCAGTCCAAAGTGTCAATAGTGCCGAGACTGAAAAACCCTGTTCTACAGATCCTCATACTATGAATATCCCCCTATCAGTGAGGGAGTGGATGAGATGCAGCTCTGTTAGAGTGGGACCTAGAGACAAGAGATGTAGGAGTCCCTATGAATACGTGCTTAGACCATTCCTGTATCATCTTCACTGCATGGTATGGGCTAGGGAGTCGCTAGTGTTGGAGCTGGAGGATGAGAAGAGAGCAAGGAGATTAAGGAAAAACTAGAGAGGAACAGAGTGCAGGTGGTGGAGAGAGCAGAAGGAAGCTGCCTCTGATGCCTTTGAACTTGGCATCTTGCTATAAATAGTACTCTCACGCTATCGAAATACAGGGTAGCGTATTGAAACATATTCCCAATGAAAAATGTGGTCAATAGTTACAGTGATGGCCCCTAGTGAGCTGTGCTTTCCTCTGTCCACACTGTCTGCGTTGTAATTTTGCCATTCCTCTTGTCAAGAGGTGGAGTCTGTTTTTCCACCCCATGCATCTGGGCTGGCCTTGTCACCTACCTTGACCAAAGGAATGTGGAGGGAGTGAGGATGTGTGGCTTCTGAGGCCGCTCAGCTTTGGTTTTTCTCCCTGTTAGAGCATTTCTGCCATCATGTGAGGAATCTCAGCCTGATAGTCTCTGAGAAAAGGATTCAGGCATTCAGCTGGCCTGGCCCCATGTAGCTCCCAGCCAACCTTCCAGCTCAGTGAACTCACATGAAATAAGCGTGTCTGCCCAGCCAACCCACAGAGTAATGAGGAATAATAAATTGTAGGTATTTTAAGCCACTACACTTTGGGGTAGTTTGCTACATAGCAATAGATAACTGGACATTGTATGTAAGTGACTTCATCTGAGGCATTAGGTGATGTATTTGCCTCAGGATAATGTGTAAATTTCCGATTATGGTTTAAAGTTCTTCCTCCTTTGTTTCTTGTAGCACTTCTCAGAACTCCTGGATGAGTTTTCCCAGAACGTGTTGGGTCAGCTCCTGAATGACCCTTTCCTCTCAGAGAAGAGCGTGTCGATGGAGGTGGAGCCATCCCCAACATCCCCAGCACCTCTCATCCAGGCCGAACACAGCTACTCCCTGTGTGAGGAGCCTCGGGCCCAGTCACCATTTACCCATGTTACCACCAGTGACAGTGTCAATGACGGTAAGCCCAGAGCAGGGGCAGCAGCTGGGATTGTGACACCTTTGCTTCTGAACCTCTCGAGGGTGTGGAGTACGTTACACTATTGTCAGCACCCACTTAACCACATATCTACTCCATGTAAAGCCTAGAGTTTGGGCTGTGGGGAAATGGAAAGGGGCATCGGACACATTTTTTTCACCCCTGGCTGGGTGCTCTGGGAGCTTGTTATAACAGAATGGTAGTAATTGGTTTCTTTGCCCCTAAGGATTGGGCAGCAGATCATCCTTTTGCAAATCAGGTTGGCCCATCTGGTTGATAATCCCACTAAGTCTGTTGTTTTAAGAGGTCATGTCATTTTTTTCTGAGAAAGAATTTTTATGACCACTCTTCTCCACAGAAGCTTCTAAGGCATTCTCTTAACCCATATTCAGCATGTTCCCTTGACCACACATAGATGAGATCTTGGTGAGCATTCCTAGGTCCCCTAGCTTTCTTGGTGATTCTTGCCCATCATCCATGCCATCAGAATGGTATTTGTTGATGGTCTAGTTTTCTTGGCCTTAGAGTATTAAGCTGTATGACCATTTGTCTGTAAAGTGACTGTCTTCGATGTCTGAACTCCTTTATCATATATTATCAGTGCCTTAAAGTGTAGCCATTCATTCACTAGTGGTTCTTCAGTTCACAGGTGAGACATTGAAGGATATATAAAGAAAAAAATGTGCACATTTGTCTCCTAGAACTTACCCATGTGGGGAACATTAGAAATGTATGCAATGGAGAATAAAAATGTCGAACGTGTACTAAGGGTGGTGGTTAAGGTTATGTGCTCTGTAGTCCGACCTCAGTTTAAGATTTATGTCGGTGACTAGTTAGGGGCAAACTACTTAATTCTGTCAAGCCTCAGGTTCCTCATGTGTTAATATAGGATAAAAACAGCATCTACTTCATGTCCTGTTGTGAAGATTAAACAAGAGAATCTATGCCAGTGCCTAGCCCAGGACCTGACTCATAGTAAGGTTATTGTTCTTAGCTGCTGTTGCAATCACTGTTATTCCAAACCAGGAACTATGAGAGGATGACAGGACCTTAGGTGATCGGGAAGGTTTTGTGGAGGATTTCTCAACTTCCAGGCCCTATACCACAATGAAATACGATAGTGGGTTCCTACCCATCAAACTTACTATTGGATTATTTTGTTTTTTATTGTTTATTCTTCATATTTCTGTTGATTCAGTGAATTTGCTTTAGATGATAATCTTTAAGAGGGTAGGAATAAACTATAAATCTGATGGAGATGGTTGCTTAGGACTAAGGGATGGAAATCTTTCTTTGGATGGTGCTTAGGATACTCATAAAGTTAGGACTCCAAGGAATTATATGGGATGAAGATATAAAAAGATTCAAGAAGAATGTTAGATATTCACTTTTGTTCATATTCACTCCCTGTTGCAAAATCTCAAATAGTCTTCTATTGTTCTTAGAAGGAAGCCAACCTCACAGCATGGCTTTTGTGGCCCTTTGTGGGCTGATCCTACCTCCCTTTCCCATCACTCCCTGTCTGCATGGCTCTGCCATTGACTTTTCCACCGCATGCCTTACAGTGCTTTCTTTACTCTGAGTTTTTGTTACTTTCTCTCACACTCCTGTCAACTCTACTAGTCAAGTTCCCACTCATCCCTCAAGATTCAACTCAGCGTCATCCAATGTCTGGTTCTCCCATCTGGAAGTTGTCACCCTATATGTTTTCATATAAAACATGTTTCTGCTTGTTTCTTTGTTTTGTTTTTGCCATTTTTGTGGAGACTCTTACACTTGTCCTTATATTTCAGTCACTATTTATTTTGTTGTTCTCTTTTCTGTTCTCTACTTTGAGCTGGCTGTGAGCAAGTGTGATTATGTGTTCCCGACACCTAGTATTGTGTTTGGCACTTTGAAGGTATCTGTTAAACAGTTATTTCATTGAATTAATTGTGCAGCAAGTTGTTAAGGGAGAAGGTATGGAAGTGAAGCACTTTCCTAATCTCTCTGGTGCTGGCATCAGGGGAGACACCTGTTCTGCTCTTCCATGCATTGCTAGCTCTCTAATGATGCAGATACACTAGGCTGTGTGCATTAGATCAGGTGGTATTTCTTCGCTTCTAGTAGCAGTCTTGTATAGAAGCAAACAGTACCAAGGAGAAGTAGATATTTTATAAAGGCTTTATGATTCACCCTTAAAATTCACTTCATAGCAATATCTTGAATCACTACCTTGTACTTAACCTGCCAGGGACTATCCTAAGCATAGTCCTTGAGAGTGAAAGAGTGAACACAATGAACAAAGATTTCTGCCCTTGTGGAGGTTACATTCTAGGAGATGGGGGTAGAGTAGAAAATAAGAAAAGGAAAGAGGTAAAATACATGGTTTATTAGATGGTGATGAGTGATACACAGAAAAAAAAATCAGAAAAATGGATAGGGAATTGCTGGATAAGATGGGCAGGGGTCATAGCCTATTCAGTCTGCTTGAACAAAAATACCACAGACTAGGTAGCTTATAAACAACAGAAAATTTCTTTCTTATAGTTCTGGAGCCTGGAAGTCCAGCACGGTTGGGTGAGAGCCCTCTCTGGTCTCAGACCTCTGTTGTACCCTTACATGGTGGAAGGGGTGAGGGAGCTCACTGGGGTCTCTTTAATAATGGCACTGTTTCCATTCATGCAGGCTCCACCCTCATTACTTCAGACCCTCTCATAGGGTCTCCTCCTGATATCATCATATAGGGCATCAGAATTTGGGGGGAGCACAAACATTCACACCCTAATAGGAGAGGAGGAATTGAAATATTTTTTAAAAAATATTTATTTATTTATTCATGAGAACACACATACACACACAGAGAGAGAGAGAGAGAGAAGGAGGCAGAGACACAGGCAGAGGGAGAAGCAGGCTCCATACAGGGAGCCTGACGAGGGACTCGATCCCAGGTCTCCAGGATCAGGCCCTGGGCTGTAGGTGGTGCTAAACCGCTGAGCCACCTGGGCTGTCCAAGGAATTGAAATCTTAAATAGGATAGACAGAACATGAAAGACTCCTAACTCTGGGAAACGAACTAGGGGTGGTGGAAGGGGAGGAGGGCGGGGAGTGGGGATGACTGGGTGACGGGCACTGAGGTGGGCACTTGATGGGATGAGCACTGGGTGTTATTCTATATGTTGGCAAATTGAACACCAATAAAAAAATAAATTTATAAAAAAAATAGGATAGACAGAAAAGGCCCTTCTTTGAAGGTAACATCTGAACAAAGGTCAGCAGGAGATGAGGGAAAGAGCTGGATGTCTCAGAAAGAGGCTTCCAGGCAGAGGAAACAGCAAGAGCCCAGGGCAGAGGCTGTGTGGCTGGAGTGCTAGTCTCCATTGAGACCATTAGCATCTGTGGAGTCATCAGCCATTCTGCAGCCTTGCTGTTCTAGAATATGCAGGTAGAGAAGGCCTAAATAGTCTAGGCAGTTTGACTTTCCTCTTCAATTCCATGTGTGTTTGTTGGACACCTACTGTGTGTCATACTTAAAGGACATGATAGTGAAACTTAGATTCCACCTCTAAGTAACTCAGAGTCTGGTGAAAATGCCACATACTCCAATACTTTCCCAGATGGAATATAAACAATGTCTCAAGGGGAGTTAAACTGTAGAAGTTCAGAGCAGAGGGAGCATGCCCAAGGAAGATCATAGGAAATGTTGCATGAATGAGGCAGAACTTGGTTGGCGGCAGGAGAGGGGAGGTTCAGTGGGGCGTGGGGAATCTTGAAATCTTAAAGCCTTGAGTAGAGCTGGGACAGTGGCATTGGCTGTGTGGAAGCTGATGTTCCGAGGGTGAGGTCATGGATTTCTCTAAAACAAGATCTCTAGTGGAATAATTCCAAATAAGCAGGTTTCCAAAAGTTCAAGGTCTCTTTCTCTTCCATGATGAAACGATTTCTTTGTATTTTAATTGTAATCGATAGAAATGCAACATAGGGGGAACTCCTGAGTGCCACCTCTGCCAGTAGTTGAGTATTGGGGAAAAAGAACCCGTGAATCTTGCAGGAAGCCTTTCTTAGCATTAGGCCAAAGCACACACCTTTCAGTTCCCTCACCTCGGGCCTTGTTCTATTTATAGATCCTGTGCTGCAATAGGGGTTGTGCTAATGATTTGCTGGGGACAGGTAGTGTGGATCAAATATATTTTGCAAAGGGTTTCTGATCCACAGTTTATATTCAAATATTGGTATTTTTCTGAATTAAAGCCACCTTCCTATGCCAGAAAAAACACTTGTACAATAAATAGGGAATCATGAACAAGGAGAGTAACCACCGGGACTTTGAAATCAAAGTTAAGACAGTGGACATGAGTAGATGGGGAACTTTTAGTATTTTCCTGAGTTTTGTGTGAATGGGCGCACCTTTGGGAACAGAATTATTTTATTCATTTGAACCCCGATTTGCATCTGCCTTGAGGGAGGATCAATTCCAAGGATCCCTCTTATGCCATGTGCTCTGTCAAACAGGTCCCCTCCCTGTTGGAGAAGGGGACCTGCTCTTTGGGCAATGCATAAGTGTTTAATAATTGCTGTTCACATTAAATTTTATATTCTTTTTCTCTTTCATTGGGAAAAGAGCTTAAGCAGAACTAGGAGTCCCAGTTTCTAGTGATGGATAGTGAGTTAATTATTTCATTATACCTGGAAAAGCCAGTAATTCAGATCTGTTTGTCCAATTTTTTTTAATTTTTTTAATTTTTATTTATTTATGATAGTCACACACACACACACAGAGAGAGAGAGAGACAGAGACACAGGCAGAGGGAGAAGCAGGCTCCATGCACCGGGAGCCCGACGTGGGATTCGATCCCGGGTCTCCAGGATCGCGCCCTGGGCCAAAGGCAGGCGCTAAACTGCTGCGCCACCCATCCCTCTTTGTCCAATTTTACTCAGATTAAGTGGAGTTCTTCTGTAGTTGCTCCTAAGCCTAAAAGAAAGTGATAAACAGTTTGAATAGACCCTGTCCTAGTTTATTAGGATTTTTCTCTTTCTTTTTGTCCCTGTTTCTTCCCTTTTAAAAACCTCTCCTCTTCCATCTTCTAATTCTTCCTTAATCTTCTCCTTCCTTGTTCTCTCCCTGCTAACTCTCTTTTCTCCCCTTCCCCCCCTCCTTGAACCCCACGCCAGATATATAGGGTATATGTAGGTGCTCTTATCCTATTAACTTATAATGGAGCCAGGTGGATTGTAGACCCCTAAAATTGTATATAACATTTTGGGCTATCTACATTTGTCGATTTTTCTGCTGAGAACATTTATACCTTTTTTTAGATCCTCAGAAGAGCCTGCAACACCCTCTCCCCTCCAAAAAAAGAGGTTGAGAAAATCTGATCTAAGATTACATAGGAGTCATCTATCTTCAGGACTGAATTTGACTATAGACTTCTGTGAAACACTAGAGCTACAGAATTTCATGCGGGCTCAGCATCCACAAGAGCCAGCCCTTAGAATGTGGGCTTGGCCTTCCAAACCACCAGAAAGACATCCTGCATCCAGTTCATTGATTTCTCCCCATGATTAAGGCGGTTAACCATATGCCAAGCAGGGTTTTCTGTCTACAAAAACAGAGAGGAAGAGAGAGAAAGAGAAGGTTATAAAGAGATAAGCAGAAACATTCAAGTAAAATGTCTGTGGATATTTTTATACTCTGATTTAGGGGGACAAAAGCTTATATTTGGATGTCCAAGTCTTGTGCCTTACCACATGGTAGGTATCTTCATGAATTACTCTATTTTAGTCATGTTCCTTTGTAATTAAATTGGGACACTAGGTATTCATTTGCTTTGTTCTTCAATTTCAGTCTTCTTCCTAAAGAAGAAACTTCGTACTGGAGTTAAGTCTGTTCAGAGAGAACTAGACATGGCCACTATCCTTGCAGATGACGTAGGAACAAAATTAGAACATATGTAAAATACCAACAGACCCAGCATAAAATATACAAGTACCGAAGTGATCTGATATAATATTTCTATGATGCACAAGCCAAAGTAATTTTATTTTGGGTGAAATAAGGGATTGTAACTATGGCTGTTCCAGGTTCTAGAGAGGGTGGGACCAGGGACGTAAATAATAATCATCTTCCTTCTGATTAAGCCAGTTGGGCTTTTAGCAGTAACAAGGGTAAGGGATGGCTGGGTAGGCTGGCTTGGTATGGAGACCCTAAATTTATGGAGCTATTGTCACAGGTTGGACTGAAAACTATAGTCTGTGAGCTAAAGATGAGCAATGCTGCTGGTAAATGAAAAGCCTGGCAGGAGCCAAGACTCACGGCTTTTGGGGAAACAGATTTTTAGGAAAATACGATGGTGTTTTGGGGAAGACTAGAAGAAAATAATGTTGCATGGCTGATGATGCCAGGGCACGGAAGGTGTGTCTGGACATAGATCAGTAATACAGGGAGGAAAGGGAGGGTGTGTAGCATGCATGGCAAAGAAATAATGGGTTTTGAAATAATTAGATGGAACACGTAGCACGAATAGCCCATGATCCAGTATGCGGAGTAAAAGGTAGAGATGAGTCATAGGTGACTTGAGTTTGCAGTGTGACATGTTGAAGACATCGTGATGTTGAGATGTTCCAAGGAGGTGAGACTGGACAGAAAGTCACAGAGAGACAATAAACAGCTGAACCTTCATCACATTTCATTTGAGCTGGTGACAAGAACATCAGTTGGTCAGAGCCATTATAGAAGGGGGGTGGAAAAGGTAGGAAAGGCAGGGGTAGGAAAGGTAGATAGTTCCTAAGTCATCTGCAAGGATAGAACCACATCCTCTGACGTGGGTGGGCTGGAGCCACAGAGGTGGCTTGGACAAGCAGAGGAGCATTTGTCCTCTCTGAGTCAGATGCCTGGGTTTATGATAGATGCTCTTTTGCTATTCACCTCCTTTCTTGGTATCACCTTTACTTTCTTTTTATAATAGGCAAAAAGAATAATGATGCTTCCCCTTTAAAAAAAAAATCTTAAAAAAAAAAAAAGAATGAATGACTTCTTTGTCTGCCCAACCATTACAATGTTAGAATAGCAGAAGAAAACAATGTGCACATCTATCTGGCAATTGAAGTTACTTTGGATATTCATGCATGAGAGACATAACTTTGCTTAAGGAAAAGAAGTATACAGGAGAGATTTTTTTGTGTGTATTAAATAAATCTTTCGAAGTCAACCATTTATTCTATAGGTATTTAATTCATACTCTAAACATGGTATCCTACAGGAGGACCTGAGAGGCTGAGTGCAGAACACTTGCTAATCTCTAGAGTCAGATTGTTCAGATTTGACCCTGGACCCTGCCACTTACTAATAGGGTGAGTTTAGGCAAATTGCTAACTTACCTGATCTTTAAAATGAAAATAATGATATAGTACCTACGTCATACTGCTGTGGTAGGGATTACATGAATTAATGTGTATTAAATATTCACAACAGGGCAAGGCAATTAGTAAGCACTAAATAAATATTATTGTCTTTAAGCAGATTACTGCAGAATTAAATTTATAACGCACCAGCTGGCCACAGTAGGAATGACCAGAGTAAGGGAAAGAGGTTCTCCATACAGGCACCGAAAGGACATGGAGTCAGGGAGGCATCTGAGAGAAATTGTGCTGATCACAGAGGTCCATCTGATCTACAAAAACATTGAGAACAGTAGTGAACGTGCCTGGCATGTAGCGAACACTCAAAACATTTTAGCTATTATTCACTGATCTTAATCTGCAGATCTTCGGGAGCATTGGATTCGAATTCTATATAAACCAAGCTGAGACGACAGCAAGAACCAATATTGCACCTTTTGTAGGGGCTAATTATGGTCTTAAAACACATGAACTGAATAAAATCACTTTTGGCTAGAGACCTATTTAATCATTGGTCTGTTGAAAAACGGTATACTGAAGTGGCAAAGAGAACCAGCTGTGAATCCCAGATCTGCCCCACACCAGCTGGGTAACTTGGGATGAGTTATTTAGTCTCTTAGATTCCTTGTCTAGAAAATGTCGGTAGCAGTAGTGCCTGCCTGCCTTACAAAGCTACTCTTAGGATTCGGTTAATATATGTAAACCTCGGGGGGAGGGGCAAGATGGCGGAAGAGCAGGGTCCCCAAATCACCTGTCCCCACCAAATTACCTAGAAAATTAAAAAAAAAATATATATATGTAAACCTCTTAGAACAATACTTGGCGCATAGTAAACACTCACAGTGGAGCATTTGCTATTTTTACTGTTTTCCACACTTCATCATATCACTCATGACCGAAGGTTACTTCAGGGTGAAGGCTCTCGGGGAGGGGACCATGGACAGACTGGCCTCTAACTTCCATTCCAACATGTGGTGGGCTCTAGTTTAATAGGATTTTGACACATTCAGCTGAGTCCTTGCCCTTCTCCCAAGGCTCCAGAACCCAGCTTTAGTAGCATTTCTTCCTTTAAGAGCTGTTTGCAGCAAAACTCAGTCCCGATTTGCCAACTCCTTTGAAAAATTTCAAAGAGCAAACATAGTTATCAAATGCTGAGGGATTTAGATGAGGCATACTTTACAAAAATTTCCTTTTCACGTTAGTCCTGTTGTATAAATAGCAAATGGATATATACGGGTGTATGTATCATAGAAGTGGTATTTGCCCCATGTGATTTCTCTTTTTAAGAATACATACTCACACGCACTATATACATATGTGCACATACATATATAAGTATGTGTGTAACATATTTGCAAAGATCCTGGCTCCTGCTAATTTAGAGTTTAATCTCCTCCCCTCCTTCCCAAGGAATCAGGATCTATTCGATGAAGTTATTTATGCATTGCATATGGAAGTGATTGAGGATGTGCACTGTGGTGTTGCTTCCACGTTGGCTTCAATTTTGTCTTTCCTAGCCTTCCCGTGCACCCTGCGGTGTGAGTCATCTTATTTAGAGTCTAGCCCCATTTCTCACAGCAGCTCCATTTTGTCCTTGGAGGGGAAGGACTTGCTCACCACTAGGAGACACTGGCTTGTTTTTATTTCCTTGCTGATAGCTAAACGGGGATGCTGAGGAAATGTGCCAGTTGAGTTTGACCTTTGACAGGAAGCTGTTTATAAATAAAATCAGACGATATGGGGGTTGTTCTTATGCCTGGCGGTATGTACTACTGACCCTATTTGGTGATGTTTTCCTTCTGAAATGAAACCTAAAAGGCGTGTAAGCATAATTTAGGAAAAAAAGTGTTTTTTCCCCCCTCCATATCTGAGCTTCGGGTTTTAGAAATTAGAGGGTGTAGAGTGTACTGATTCTTGTTTTTATTCAAACATCTGAGGATAATTCAGCTCTGAGCCCGGGTGGCGTTACTGATCTTTTTCTAATAAAATAAAACTACAAAAATAAGTCTATGTGGAAAATTGTGATATATGTTCTACTACTCCCTTTAGCTCTGCCCTTTGCTAATTCCCTGCCTCATAGGTTACATATGTCCTTTTGTTTTCTCTGATTTGATATTTATTTCCAGTGAGAGAGAGAGAACAAGTCAACACTTTAGTTTTTAGGATGAAAACTCTACTGTCAACTGCCACTGGAATGTTATTTTCACCAAACTTTGTATTGGCTGACTTTGTTCATATCATGTCATTTCTTTTATGATGTAACTGGTAGATCTAATCAGTTGATCTACAGATTTATTGGTATGGTTCACAAATGATAGTTTAGAGGAATTATGGCAAATAGGTACAGCTATTTTGTTGCAGTGGGTTCTGATGTAATGGATTTAATATCCTGTATATACGTTCAGCTATATTGTATAATATAGCTATATTGCTATGTCACAAATCACCCCAAAACTCTTTAGCTTTAACAATAATCATTTGCTCTTACAGTTCATATGTCTCTGCCTTGCCAGAGCTTGGCTACTCTAGATACCCCAGTTGAGTGATTTTCCTAGTTTCAACCAGATTTACTCACATGTTTAAGGATGGGAGTTGGCTGATCTTGGTCAGGCTCACTGGGGGACAAAATCTGTTTTACATGGCTGCCTTCCTTTTCCTGGGGTCACTGGATTGTCCTGGCACATCCTTTTAATTAGGATAGCAAAATTATAAGTTGTGTAAGTCCAGTTGTACAAGTACATTTTAAGACACTACCTGGGTTAGGAAGCTAATATCCTTTTGGCCAAAGCAAGTCATGTGGCTAATCGAAGGTGAGGATTAGTCCACAGCGGGAGGGCACTGAGAAATGGCATGGCAATGGACATGATAGAGAGATGAGTATGGACCTGAAGCCAATTATGCAATTTAGAACAAATATGAAAGTACTCATTGACTTTTCTTGAGTCAAGGGACTCTAAAGGGACCCCCTTGAGCAACCGGGGCTTCTGTTTAATAATTACCATCATAGTGCTCGCTTCGGCAGCACATATACTAAAATTGGAACGATACAGAGAAGATTAGCATGGCCCCTGCGCAAGGATGACACGCAAATTCGTGAAGCGTTCCATATTTAAAAAAAATAATAATAATTACCATCATAAGGCATTGTAAAATACAGCAGGTAGAAGCAGGCCATGACCATGTGTGATTATCCAGGGACAGTGTATTCCCAGTACAGGAAATTTTAAAATAGTATAAAATCTAAAGAAAAAAAAAAGTCATTCATATTCTGAATTCTTCTCCAGAGTTATTTTTACTATTTTTTTAAAAAAAATTTTATTTATATATTCATGATGGGGGGGGTGCGGGGAGAGAGAGAGGCAGAGACACAGGCAGAGGGAGAAGCAGGCTCCATGCCAGGAGCCTGATGCGGGACTCGATCCCGGGATTCCAGGACTATGCCCAGGCCCAAAGGCAAGCGCTAAACCACTGAGCCACCCAGGGATCCCATTTTTACTATTTTGACATACTTTCCGTCTTTTTTTTCTGTCACTTTCTTCATTAATAGTATATAAATTTATATCCAGATTTTAAAAATATTCTACAATAAATCTTTCTTTGACGTGTTATTAAAAAGACTTTGCATATATACTATTACTGTATACATAAATGTTCCATGTGTAGATGCATCATAGTTCATTCAACTGGCCTTTGTTCTTTACCGTTTTGGTTATTTTCAGTGTTTTGTGATTATAAATAATGGTACGGTAAGCATATCTGTGCACAAATATTTATTTACATTTTTAGTTGTTTTTTTAATGGAAAGACTACTGGTCAGGAGTGCAGAGATATGGATCTGCCGCTTGTTCACTGTGTGATCTGGACCTGCATGTCAATTTCCTCATAATAAAATTGATGTATTTGAGCTTGATGACCTTAAACCTCTTTCCAATTCAAAAACCATGGGGACCTTTCGGCCGGAACCACCATCTTTCAGTAATTTGCCAAAAGGACCAACACAAAGGGAAAGAGGAGAGGTACCTGCTATATGTTCTCTAGGCCTTTTAGAAAACATGGAGGTGTTCCTTTGGCCACATACATGCGAGTCTATAAGAAAGGTGATATTGTGGACATCAAGGGAATGGGCACTATTCAAAAAGGAATGCCCCACAAATGTTACCATGGCAAAACTGGAAGAGTCTAAATGTTATTCACCATGCTGTTGGCATTGTTGTAAACAAACAAGTTAAGGGCAAGATTCTTGCCAAGAGAATTAATGTCCACATTGAGCATATTAAACACTCAAAGAGCTGAGATAGCTTCCTGAAGTGTGTGAAAGAAAATGATCAGAAAAAGAAGGAAGCCAAAGAGAAAGGTACTTGGGTCCAACTGAAGCAAGGTACTTGGGTCCCCACCAGAGAAGCACACTTTGTGAGAACCAGTGGAAAGGAGCCTGAACTGCTGAAACCCATTCCCTATGAATTCATGGCATGGTAACTGTAAAGAGAATAAAAGACCTCAGGATTGTAAAAGTGTTTCTCTTAATTGAGTAGGAGTATGGTTGGTATCCCTTCACTTAAAAAAATATTTAAAGCAAACTTTGTGTTCTAAACACACACAGACACCCACACACAAAATCATAGGGATCCTTGGGTGGCTCAGCGGTTTAGCATCTGCCTTCAGCCCAGGGCGTGATCCTGGAGACCCAGGATCGAGTCCCACATCAGGCTCCCAGCATGGAGCCTCCTTCTCCCTCTGCCTGTGTCTCTGCCTCTCTCTCCCTCTCTCTGTGTATCTCATGAGTAAATAAATAAAATCTTTAAACAAAATCATCTTTAAGTTGGAGTAATAAGTCACTTTATTGAAGTGGAAGCATAAAGGCAATGCTGGTATTTTGTCCTCAACAAAGTTCATGGGAAGACAGGCAACTTCCTTGGGCTTCTCACTTGGAAGAGTTCAGTCGTCTTTGAGAGAGGAGGTTTTGCTTCAGAATTCAAGTATCATTGTTTGTCCTTCAGTCTCCATTCCTGACACAGTAATGATTATATATATACACACACATATATAGTATATATATGATCATATAAATTATATCTAGTATAAATATAAATGTGTATGTATATATACACATAATTTTATATGTATGTATACATAATCATATATATATACATATATATATGATGTTAAAATAGGCTTATAGGACACTGAGCATTTAGAATATCAACTATCAGGACACCTGGGTATCTCAGTGGTTGAGTGTCTGACTTCGGCTCAGGGCGTAATCCTGGGGTCCAGGGATCGAATCCCACATCGTGCTTCCTGCTTGGAGCCTGCTTCTCTCTCTGCCTATGTCTCTGCCTCTCTCTCTCTGTGTCATGAATAAATAAATGAAATCTTTAAGAAAAAAAATATCAACTATCTTGACCTATATTTGAGGTTGGCTTAGCTACACTGGAAGAACTGATTGCATTACCTGTCTTCATTTTGTCTTATAGTTTTGTATTGCTTTGTGTTTTTATTTTTGCGCACCCCCCCGCTCCCCCTCCCCCCAAGAATTAAGCTTCATTAAAGTAGTCATAAGTGCATGGCCAGGGGATCTGGCCTTATCTCACGACTTCCTGGTGGGACCTTTTCTCAGCAATGCCTCCTTACTGTTGATTTTTAAATACACTGAGGCAGTATTGCATCTTACTATCTCACTTCCAGCCTCTGGCAGGGATAAATACCCTGCAGTGTGGACAGGCTGCAGGTGTTGCCTTCACAAAGCAAAGGCATCCATATGTCATTGCTGAACAGAGAAAATGTGATCTGTGTACTCTATCTCTCCAGCTCCTCCTCAGATCTGTCCTGAGTGTGTCTTCCTTGCTGGTGATAGAATTTTCTAGTTCTTAAGCTTATTTTGAGAGAGGTATTAGACTCGTCTATTGGCTCTTCAACCATTTGCTTCCCTAAGTTGAGCCAGGCGCCCATCTGGCCAGCAGAATTCGGTGTCAAGTACAGTGTGGTCTCTCTCCCCTGGCCGCCATCAAAAGGCCCTTTGTTTCCTACCCTTCCCCCTCGGCCAGGATGTGGTGTGCACCCCATGAATGATGGAAATTCTCCCATCACACCATTGCACTCAGCAGCTTTATAGAACCAGTTCCAAAAGCAAAACATCTTCAACCCACAGAAGTCTTGCCCATCTTTACTTTGCCTTAGGAAAGAACTCAGGGCTGGGATAATTAATCAAGTCAATTATAAACTGGATTTGGGAAAGGGGGAATCATTTTCCTTTGTAAATGCGAATCTAACGTTTTCTTGGGTTTTGAGGAAGTTGTTTAGGAAACACAACTTTAATTATTGTGAAATTTAGTTTTTAGCTTCTGTGCCTGCTCTTTCCCCGCCTCTAACAGTTCTAAACGATCTTCATGTACCTTTTCTTAAGAAAGCTTGAGTCCAATTCTTGAGGGTAAAATCATTTCCTAATGGGAACAACTTTGCTCTTCTGTACACAGGGTTCCCTAAGCATGCGGGGTGTGCACGTGTGTTTAAACATTTTCATAAAGCAAGGAACATATCTTTGCTTTATTTTAGTCTCACCAGTAAACATGGCTTCAGGTAAGGAATGCTGACTTTGGGAATCTCTGTTTTCTTGTTCTGCACCTGTTTGCAATCTCCTGGTCTTTTCCTATCCTCCCCATCTCCCTCCTTTTCAGGTCTGTGTTCTGCTAGTAGCTCTGAAGTAGTTTGGCAAGAAACAGGTGGACGTAAGCTTCTAGAAGAATGTAGAGGTTCGTCTGTCTGTTATTCCTTTGTCACAACCCCCAGTAATAATCATGAAAACCAGTAGTGAGCCAAGATCCACACTTGCCAAGATCCAGCCGTTTTCTCTAGACCTTTGGTCCATTTCAGCAAAGGCTGATGTTTGTTACAAACTGAAGTTTTGCAGAGGGCTCGGTCAAGTTCTGGAAGTCTAGGTCAGGCTTAAGGCATAAGTGGGGTTGTAGGGAAGCCAGAGTACAAAAACAGGGACTGAGATGAAAAAAGAAAGAGAACAAATAACTGTCCACTGACAGAAGAGTAGCGCCCACCTAACCATGGTCCCCCGTCCTCTCTCCTGAGACTCTGGTTACACACCATTTGTTTCTTAATTTTTTAATTAATTAATTAGTTTATATATTTATTTTTAGATTTATTTATAAATAAAGATTTTAGGTATTTGTTCATGAGAGACACAGAGAAAGGCAGAGACATAGAGGGTGAAGCAGGCTCCCCACAGGGAGCCAGATGCAGGACTCAATCCCAAGACCCTGGGATTACGTCCTGAGCCAAAGGCAGATGCTCAACCACTGAGCCACCCAGGCGCCCCTGTTTCTTAATTTTAAATGTACTTATTGGGGCACCTGGGTGGCTCAGTTGATTAAGCATCTGACTCTTGATTTTGGCTCGGATCATGATCTCAGGCTTGTAAGATCCAGGCCTGTGTAGGGCTCCATGCTTAGCGGGGAGTCTGCTTGAGATTCTCTTTCCTTCTCCCTCTGCCTCTCCCCTCCCCCCACTCTCTCACTCTCTCAAGTAAATAAAGAAATCTTTTTTAAAAATGTACTTATTTATTTTTAAATAGATAACCCAGTCACTTGGTTTGAAAACCGAAAAGTGTAAAACATCACACGTTGAGATTCTCCTTCCTGTCCTGTTCCCATCCACCTAGTCTCCTTCCTACTCTGACCAGGAAAGGCAGGTTTCTTTCTTTTATGTGTATTCTCGAGGTTTCCGTAGGCATACTTACTTACACTCAAGCGAACACAAGTATAGATTCTTACTTCACCATTCATTTCTTTATCCATTTATCTCCTCTCTCACATGCTTACTTTATTTCCTCTTATTCTACTCTCAGTAGCTTATTGTTGGAGCTATTTTTTGAGGAGCAAGATCAGTGGTCATTTGTTTTACTTCTGTCCGATACTGTGAACAGATTCATACGTCTGCTTGTCTTTTTCCCATAGATGAAGTGGAAAGTGAGAAATGGTACCTGTCTACAGACTTTCCATCAACAACCATCAAGACAGAGCCGATTACAGAGGAGCCGCCCCCAGGACTTGTTCCCTCTGTCACTCTGACCATCACAGCCATCTCCACCCCTTGTGAAAAGGAGGAACCCCCTCTGGAAATGAATCCTGGGGTACGCTCTCTTTTCTTCTATACACACACATTGGCTCAAAAGACATGGATTCTCATTCTCAAATACGGCATTTAACCTATTAAGGAGCTAGTGCCTATATGTGTTTCAGGACATATAATTGCCTATGTATGTAGGTGTATAGTAAGGATATGTTGATCTGGGATCAGCATTGATTATACTACTTCCTTTATAGGAAGTTTATGTTCAGAAAATTGGTAGCAAGTCTGATTTTATTTTTTTTTATTTTTTATTTTTTGATTATTTTATTTTTCCAATGATTGCTGTTACAAAATTATGAAAAATAGATGGATATCCACAGTTAAAAAATGCCAAACTCTCCATGGGATTGCCTTTTAGACCAGTGGAAAGAGAGGAAGTAACTGATGATGCGATCCTTGGCTTGCATGCTGGGGCTGATGGAATTGTTGTTTCCCGTGTGACGTTTTACTTTCCTAGTACAATGTTGAGGTGCCCTGACCCAATTCAGGGATCTCTCACCAACCAACGTTTATTGTATTATGCATGGAAAAACATACAAAATTGGACATTTCTTCCTTGTTTGATTCCATGCCTACATGCCTATTTCACCTTCTCTCCCGGCATTTCCAATGTCCAGAGATTATATATAAACACTGACTGTGTTGATGCTAAGTCAGGTCTCCTCTGAGCAAAGTGTCATATCTACCCATACCTGTTCAGGAAGAGGTCACCCAGAAGCAGCGGAGTCGCCAAAGCTTTGGTGTGTACTTGTGCTTAGTGCTCTTTACAATCCATCTTGGAAAAGATGGGGGACTCTGGACAGAGCACCTCGGCAGCTGCCCTCTAGAATTCGTTTCTCATTCTCTGCCTAGATCTTTTCATGGCACTGGGCTCCTGGAATGTATATTAGTCTCCTTGTTCCATGAGATGTTAGGTCAGTTGATTTTTTTAGTATGTAACCAAGAAAAATCAGTCACAGCCTTGCTCCACTCATAGGCCAGAGAGCTTTTGTCTTTCCTGCACTGAAAGTTTCATTATTAGATGCTGTGGGTCCCGAGGAAGCCTGGAGGGTTTGTTTAGTTCCTGCTATAGGACAAACTAGTGGGAGGCCCATGTCCCTTTACAAATTTACTAGACTATTTCATGATAAAAGGCCTTATATGACCATGAAAACAACAGAAATATGAGTCTTGGTTTTTTGGCTTTGGCATCCTGAGTGTTCTATCAGCTATAGTGCTGGGTTTGGCAGGGAGAGAAAGGTCAAGAACAAAGCCACCTCCCCATCAAAGAAGGAGCCTGCCTCTGCCAGCAGAGAGAAGTGGAGCTGCCAGGACAGGAAGACACATAGTTTGATGACAAATAACTCCCCTGGTGTCCCTAAAGGTTTGTTACTGGGTTTTAAAAACTGTGTTTGAAATTCTTCCTCCAGGTTGATTCCTCGTGCCAGACAATTATTCCTAAGATTAAGCTGGAGCCTCACGAAGTGGATCAGTTCCTAAACTTCTCTCCTAGAGAAGGTCTGTTTACTCTCTCCCTGCCTTCCTTCAGGTGACCAGATGTCAGGGCACAGAGAAAGCGAATGTGGGAGAAAGTGTCGGGATTAGAGCTCGCTTTCTGCAAGAAGTCTGCTCTTTAAAACCTTGATTCTAAAGACACATTTTGAAAGCTAAATTTTAATTTCCCCGTATATGTATATGCTTAAATCTTTTCTCTAAATATGTGTCTATGCTTCAGGCTTTTATGCTAGATCTTTTGTTTTACTTTTACTCCTAGCAGAGGTGGTTTTTTTGTTTTGTTTTGTTTTGTTTTGTTTTGTTTTCAAAACCTTCATAGTCAGCTATGACTTGGTTGCTGATGCACAAGGCAAGTGCTGCCCTTCTGGGTGTGAATGTGTGAATCAAGCCTGGTTCCCTGTGCTGCGGTGGTAATCAGTAGAGGCAGATAAACAAACATGCACAGAGGCACTTTGCCTTGCCTGTTTGAAGCAACTCTAGTCTAAACTCTTTGTACATTCACAATTTGGTCGTTCAGTGTTTTTAAATGTTAATTTTAGATGACAGTAGTTGTAAGGAGACTCTTCATTATTTATAATTAGTTCATGCATCTCACTGGGCGTCTTGCCATCCATTTAGAACAAAGTAATGTCATATTCAAAGTTGTCACACTTTTCGCTTTTCCTTCTCTGTGTCAGTTTCTTTCTTTCTTTGCCTTTTTTTTTAACTGAGACATCCCTGCAGGGGCCTTGTGCTTTTAATTCTGTGCCTTTGGACCTGCCATCATTTTCCTTTACATCTATGTCTTTGGGACAAGGTTAGAAGGACAGTTCATTAGTGTGGTCAACAAATAAGAAATTCGTCTGTGCGATTGTCATAGAAAAGGCTTCTGTGTATACTTAATCTATGGGTGTTACAAAAGAATAGTTCTCATGAAAGCATAACCTTCTTCATTCCACTAGAAACAAATTCAGGGTTTTGTCTGTGACAATTTAATCAGGGTTGGTATTTGCCTTTATTATCAGTAAGAAATGATGACATTCTTAAAATGAACAGTGTTGACTAGAATCCATATATAGAGACAATATTTCTTTCCACTGAGTGTTCTCCATTGGTGTCTTTCAGTTTATATACTGTTCTAAAGTAATTCCTTTCATTTTCATGAAAGCTACACATATTAGTCTTTTAGTTTATGTTGCAATATGCTTCAGATAGTGTCCCAACTATAACAATGAAGCCCCTAGTGGCTTCAGATGCTGGGATCACTGGAGGAGAAACATTTCCACAGTAAAGTAAGTGGCGGGCAGTCCTTCCTCGTTATCCTAGATAAACAGAGAGGAGGAAATTCAATATCCTTGTATGCAGTGGAGCTTCTAGGCAAAGTAGCTTGTTGTTCCCAGACCTTTTAAGTAATCTGAAACTGGCATTTCAAATGATATTTAGAAATCTGACACTGAGCCATCGAGAGCCAGGTCAGTAGCTCTTAATAAGTAGGAAAGAGGGGATTCGAGTTTCCCTCACCTTTCCTGTCATGCCATTTCTGTTTTTTTGTGGAGCACCTTCTACCTGGAAAGGAGAAAAATATTAGATTAATTTGGACGGTGCTATGTGAACGGGACGAGTAAGCTCTAGGCACACTTGGCTGGTTCTCCGGAATTGAACAGCATAGTGTGGCAGACAGCGGGAGCCCCTAATACATTTTGCTCTTGGGTTGGATTTTTTTTTTTCCACCATTGTTAAAAGATAAGCGGAGATATATCAAAATTTTGTTTTAGGAGTTTGAGTGAAAATGTAGTCACGTTGACAGTGCCAAAGCAGATGTGGTTAGGAGTGTTCCACCAACGGGAAGCTCGGGGAGAGACTTTTCTACTTTGCCAAAGTGAAGTCAGGAAAAAATTGATTGGCCAAGGTGTAAAGCCTCGTTGGCTCTTTGTGATTGGTTGTCCTTAGGCTTCAATTTGGTAACCTTGATGCATCTAGAGACGTAGATTTTGGTTTGCTCACGTAGGCCACACGGCATTAGAGCCACCTCGGTCCAACAGCCTCTTCGTTTAAGTCATTGGACTCTTTGGTTGATACTCTCAGGAGTCTTTCTAGGTGGACACATATGTGAGGCCCCAGGACTGCCAGCAGGGATGTTGGCAGTGGGGAGATGCAGGATTATTCTAGAATATTCTTCAGCTTTGAGAGTACCCAGAGACACTAAAAAACCTAGGGAGCTCTCTGGCAAGACTTTGCCAGAGATAAAGGGTAGCATCTAGTGCAAGGCACTATGTTAGAAAAAGAGAAAGAGAAGGTTATAGTTAGAGAGAGAGAGAGAAAAGAAAGAGAGAAGAACTCTGCTGTGAATAGTGGGCAGGGTGGCAGGAAGGGTGGCTGAGAGGCACATTACCTGTTACCTTGGATATTCAGGTATTTCAAGAGAGAGAGAGAGCCACCTAGTTACCGCTTGTCACCACCAAAGGCAGCTCTGGGTGGTATCTCATAGGTCAGTGGTACCTCCGAAGGCCCTCCCCACTCCTAGCACCTCGGGCAGGCTCTCAGTCTCTAGTTAGACGAGGAGGCCAAAACTTTTCTGTGGCCCCAAGCACTTCTCCGGCTGAGCTGTGCCACTGAGGGCTCTGTTGTTCTGGGGGCCCCGGAGGGGTGTGGGGAGAAAGGCTTACCCAAAGTTCACGCCCCTTGGCTCCGTGGCAGTGGCCAGCTCTCAAGGCATTCGGGCTTGGTGGGAATAGAACGGAGACCAGAGAAAGCAGAGCTCTTTTGTCAGAAAGGTCGAACTCAGTGAATTCTCCCTTCTGGAGCCCATCCCTGCTGCCCTGGAGATGTGTGATTGGTCACACCGACTGAGGCCCACACGCTCCAGCAGACAGCATGTCTGGGACCCCCCCGAGGAGAGGCAAGAGGTGGGCTTTCAGATGCTAGGGGACTGTGGAACAGAAAGGCCCCCAACACACACACACACACACACACACACACACACACACACACACACACACACAGATTTCTTTTCCAGTGCCTACCTACCTATCTACAGATGGCTTTAGTATTTTCTGAAGGAAGAATGCCTGGCATCTTGCCCGCAGGCCCTACCATGCACATTCCTTTGGAAACAAATGAGCTTTTCTCAAAGCAGCCATGGGGAAACCTCGTGGGCCCCAGGTTCTGCTGATTTTTTTTTTCAAGGACCTAATACATGAACATTGCTTATGAGTCAAGCTATATAAATGATACGAAGTGAACACAGTGAGAAGTTGTGCTGGCACTGCCACCGTCTACTCTAATTCCCCCCACCAACTCCCATGAGGTCATGATTTTATCAGTATCTTATATATTTCCCAGTGTTTCTTTATGCAGAGACAATCAAATATGAGTCTGTATTCTCCTCCTCTCCTTTTTCTTTTTTTCTTTTTTTTTTTTTTTCCTCTCCTTTTTCATACCAAAGGAAGGCTACTTTATACGCTGGTCTGCACTTGGATGCTCCCCCTCCTCCGCCCTGAGTAATAAATGTTGGAGATCTTTCCATATCTGCACACGCAGAAACCTCATCCCTTTCTTTGTTCAGCTGACCCGAGTTGGGCTGTGTGGATGTACAGTTGTTGAGTCACCCCCAAGTTCTGCTTCGTTGCTGTCTGATGGATGCCATCCGCTTTCTTTCCCTCAGCCTCGGTGGAACACCTGCACTTACCTCCCACCCCTCCCAGCAGCCACAGCAGTGACTCAGAGGGCAGCCTGAGCCCCAACCCCCGCCTGCACCCCTTCAGCCTGCCTCAGACCCACAGCCCGGCCAGAGCTGTGGCACGGGCCCCCTCTGCCCTGTCCAACTCTCCTCTCCTCACAGCGCCTCACGTGAGTATTCTAGAACCCCATCTGCAGCTCCGGACACCAGTCCTTTCCCTCTGGTCACTTGGAGCTTCACTAGGAATAGGTGCTCTTCAAGGCTGCTGGACTTCTGTTCTTGGAAGACAATTGTAGGCTTAATTGCTAAAACCAGTGATAACCATCTTAAAGAACTTTTTTTTTCTTTTTAAAAAATTTTTATTTATTTATTCGTGAGAGACACAGAGAGAGAGAGAGAGAGAGAGAGAGGCAGAGGCATAGGCAGAGGGAGAAGCAGGCTCTCTGCGGGGAGCCTAATGCGGGACTCCATCCCAGGACCCCAGGATCATGACCTGAGCCAAAGGCAGACACTTAACCCTTGAGCCACCCAGGCTCTCCTTAAAGAACATTTTTTAAGACTTGCCTATAATCTTACCATGCTAACACAATTCTCCTCCTTTTCCTCCTCCAGTTATTACTCCTATGTTTCTCTGACATCACCAGAAGCACAAATAGTGAAAATGTTGTGTTCCCTTCCTCCTCAAAATCATGTCACAAATATTACCAGCAGTTTGGATGGTCCTATGGCTTACAACAGGAAATAACTTATTTTTCAAATAAACAATATTTGATGATCTTTAAACTTTGAGATTAAATGTTTTGAGGTCAAAAGCTCAACAATATAGTTTAAACTTTTTTTGTCTGTGGTCCAACTCCTAATCTAGAGACTCAGGTTAGAAAGCATGAGTCATCATTCATCCCTCACGTATATAAGGGCACCTATTCCCAGATAAAAATAGGGACAGATAATTAACATTTTACTGTTCTGAGGTGTTCGTTGATTTCTGTGAAATCTGAAAAATGATAAAATTATAATCAATCTTATTGAATTTATATCACATAGAGAAAATTTGAATGAGGTGAGATGTTTGAGAGTTCCGTAAGAACCATCTCTCAATTAATATATTTTTGGCAATTTAAATTCAGTGAGTCTCACAAAGTTCTCGATCTGTGACCATGTTTGTTTCTTTCACCATTACCAAGGACAAGGGGATTAACTCTAACTCAACTCCTTACCCCTTTGGTAACTAGAATAGCTTTCATCCTTATTATCTGTGCGTCCTCCTACAATCAGTCCAGTCTACATATTTATGGAGGAAATCCTCCCAATATCACACTTCCACAGCGTGTTGTGTTTCTCAGTTGGCTCTTAGTATCAAGCCCTAATGCTTCTACTCTGTATTAGGTGCCCTGACTCTTCACGGTTTCAAGAACTTCTTATACATTCTAGGCAGAGTAGCATCTTTAAGTGCTTTTCAGAATACTGCCTTTTGCGTGGAATGCCCTCCTCTATGTAAGTCATCCCCGTCTTTTCAAAAGGCCCAGTGCAATTCTCCTCTCCTACCCTAAGCCTTTGCTTGTCACACACACTCGTGTGTCTCTTTCCCTGGATTTTGAGTGCACCTTGAGTTGATATTACAGCGTAGCACGTAATTGCCCTCAGCTTTTAAGGTGTTAATTCAGTCTTAGTCTTGATCACAAGCTATAGCTTGAGAGAGGCAGTTTGTATTGAGTGTTTCAGGACATTTAACATGGGCCTCATACACAGTTGGCGCTCAGCTTGTTTGACTACATAAACACATCATTTTTTTATGGGATGAATGGGAGGAGCTACAGTTCTCATCTTCACTGATGATGAACAATCCGGGACTGCCCTCAAGCCAGAGACCTCCATGGGATGTACCTGCAGGTGTATTTCTGGGAACCCTGGCCCCTGAGCTGTCAGTGGGGGAAAGAAGTGACCCTTGGTGTGAGGCGAGCATCTTGCAAAGTTGTGTTTTCAGGAGAACAAGGAAACTCTTTCACAAACAGAGCTCCAAGTGAATCCGCCATCACTCCAAGGCCATGCAATCTTGGGAGATGTGGGAAATGACTCCTGTAATTTTACCTTTGATGTGTTAGCCAGTGGTGTACTTTCCGAGAACTGAGGGGTGGAGGTTTCTTTACCCTTTCCCTTGAGTGATAATCCTTGGGTGTAACACATGAGAACACATGAGTGTTCTCCATCTTTGCTTCCATTTCCAACTACTCGTTTCTCACCCAAAGCAGATGAGCATCATTTTCTCTCAGATGTTTGCAAGTTTCTTCAGTGTGCCCAGTTGCCCCACTTTGACCCTTTACTGCTCCTTGTTTGGCACAGAAACTGCAAGGATCAGGCCCACTGGTTCTGACCGAAGAGGAGAAGAGGACCCTGATCGCCGAGGGCTATCCCATCCCCACCAAGTTGCCTCTAACAAAATCAGAGGAGAAGGCTCTGAAGAAAATTCGGAGGAAAATCAAGAACAAGGTGACTCCTTCAAATCTAGGTGCTTCTAGGACAGAGACCATGACCAGGCTGTGTGCTCCCACTGCCCCCTTCCCTGTGGCCAACACTGGCCCGTCCCATGGAGCCATGGAGAGCTCCCCAGCAGGGAACTGGAACACTGATCGCTGTGTTTCTCTGGTCCCTTTACCCATCCTCTGGGTCAGTGGATCCCACACTGGGTGTGCATACTCCTTGGTGCCTGAGGGGATCCATTTGAGGCTGAGAGGAAAACATCAGAACTCCCATTAATTTTTTTTTTAATCTTAGCCTTTTTAGTTTCTGTTTTATAATATATACCTTATTTACTTCTAGTGGTGTGTATATAATTTATAAATAAATATAAATGCAGTATGGGTGCTTGTTTAACTTTTCACTGGGTTTTTTTATTAAAAAAAAAAAATTCTATTGTCTACTGTTCTATGCCTGGATTGAGGAGTCTCTTTAGCCCTAGGCCCCTACAGTGCAGAGCAGAGCTGGTGAGGCCCCAGGGCATGGCTCGGGCACAGGCAGACCAGAAGGGAGGTGGCAGGGAAAGGAAGAAAAAGAGTTCAGTTATGACTCTTGGCCTATGTACAGAAGCAGTAGAGGGTTATGTATGACCGAGCCCAACTATCTTCGTTTATATGTTAAGTTGAGCCAACTGAGCCCCATGGAGTTGAAATCATTTTTCTAAGACCATATAGATGGCTTGTGAACCACGTGTTCTGTTCTGACTCAGGCCTGCCATGCTTCCCACACGGGACCCAGTTTGATGGGACCTGGTGACAACACAGACTGGTTGAAACCAGGGAGGTCAGAAGAAGTGACTCACAGATGAGCCAGCAGGTTAAGTAAATGGAGAGGGGCCACAAAAATGAGAGGGAGCTCTGGTGATTTCTGCGCCAACAGACTCCTCTCTTCCATTTACTCGTAACTGACATACTGACAGAGCAGGAGGTTAATCTCTCTTTCTCCCCTTATATCTCAGATTTCTGCCCAGGAGAGTAGAAGAAAGAAGAAAGAATACATGGACAGCTTGGAGAAAAAGTAAGCCTCCTGCGAAACTGGGTGTGTTTATTGGGTGATAGACATAGGGAAATGGGTGTGCGCAAAGCATCTGCTTTCCCGAGAAGCCAGTGAAGTTCATTCTGGCCACCATCAGAGCCCGTTGGTTCATCAGCTGTGTGCTGCCTGCCACCTAGTGGCTTTTGGGGGTGGCGGGGGGGGGAAGCTTTATAAATAGGGCCAGAAGTAAAAAGTACACTCAATCTTAGGCATTTGGACCACACCGTTTCTAACGGAAGCAAGTCCTTGAAGGTCTCCTTTCAAACAAGTGCAAATATTAACATTCGTTCACATTCCTGGAGCTCTCCTCAGAGGAGAGGCACTGTTTAGGCTGAAAGGACCGGGGCTGATTAATCAGTCCCTTTGGCCACATCCCTCACATCCTAGAGAAAGCACGTAGGCAGTGCAGAAAGTCGGGCTGGCATTACTTACTTTCTAGCCACTATAATTCATGCCACTGGCTAGTGACTTCCCACAAAAACACTGGAAGGCACCTTTTGTTCTTCTGAATAGCCCAAAATCTCAGGAGGGCTGTTAAAAAAACATGATTGAAATACAATTTCCATATTGGCCTTAGAATATAGTTCTCCAGCTGACAAAGGAGTATCACTTAAGATGGAAATGGAGTCCAGAAATGAATCTTCCTGTGGGTCTGCAGAGAAGAACAGAACATCCTGGAACATTCTGGCTGGCTCTTGACTTTGCTATTGAAAATTGGTGTCTCTGCATCCTAGTTTTGATACTGATAATTTTCCATTAAGTGGTCCCACTCTGTTCCATTATTTGCTGTAGGCTTCCAGGGTCAAGATGGTCTCTCTTGCCTCTTCCGGGCATGCACGCTCCTGCAGCTGGATTCCTTGTCTTAAGGGGCTGGGTTTTTGTCTTCCCCTCTTGCCCCAAGCAAGTCTCCTGTTAGTCTTTCTGGGCGTGAATCCAACTGGCAGCATCCAGGCTCCTATAGTATGAGGGAGGTGAATGATGGGCATTGAGAGCAATAGGGTAAGGTGAGAGGAATCAAGTTTGGAACACTCTAGGAGGACTTTACATTGTGTCCCATCCCTATTCATTTTCTGTACCTGAGGCATGTGTTACTCATCTCTTTTTTTTTTTTTTTCTTTTGTCTTTTTACCCTTCTTCCTGACCTAGGCTGGCTAGGCTCTCTCTCTCACCTCTCTAGAGTAGCTGATGCCCAGTCCTCCTTCTGTGAGCCCCATCTTCCTCCACTCTAGCTCCCAGCTTGGCATTTGCTCAAAATACAACTAATTTTCTTCTTTCTCACTCCCCTATAGGGTGGAGTCTTGTTCAACGGAGAACTTGGAGCTTCGGAAGAAAGTAGAGGTTCTGGAGAACACCAACAGGTGAGTGTCGCTAGAATGAGATGCTGCTCAAACTGCCTGATGGAAGGTGGGGACAAGAAGGGGCAGGTCCAGGACCAGAGCGGGAGGGAAGTGGAAGAGATCACACTGAAAGTATAGTTGTGCCCAGGGGCTCTGGGCAACTGTGATCCACTTACCTTATCCACACACATGCCCTTGTACACACACTCACACACGCATGTGTGTTCTCTTTACTTTTCCTCAAATAGATGGGAGAAAGCTTGGAGAATAAGGCTGATAAGTTTGATTCTCCTGAAAATGACACTCAACTTTAGAGGTGGGCAGGGAGGGGCTGGCCACTTCATCGTCACCCAACTTTGGTAACAAATGGTGGCTATTAGTGAGAAGAAAAGAAGAAACCAGGTTTGTTTTTTAAATTACTCTTTATAAAAATTAATTAATTACATTTCAAGGCTACTTTTAAAAATAACTATGGGACAGAGTGAGTTAATGGGCTCTTCTAGCACTTTCTTGCCAGGTACTGTTTTCAGCACATCACAGATATTAACTCATTTAACCTTCCAACAGCCCTAGGAAGAGGTCCTATTAATATCCTCATTCTATAGAGGAGATCACTGAGACTCAGAATGGTAGGTGGTTTGCCCAAGGTCATGCAGGCCATCTGGTTCTGCAGCCTTAGAACAGGAGAAGCATAATGAACGTTATCCTGCATCACATGCAAGAGAGGTTGAGGCATAGAGTTAGGAAAAAGGAGTTAAGATACAGGGTTAAAGGGTGGGGAATTTAATCCAGAATGTGTGTGTGTGTGTGTGTGTGTACACAGTGCCTACTTATACTGTAAAAATTAAAATGTTCATTAGTCAAGGGATCCTGTCGCCCTTAGTTGTTATAGAGCTGACAATTCAAGTAGAGAAGAATAGATTTTTAGATAAGAAAAATATTACTTGTTCATTTAAGGCTTAGCGTTAATGCTTAATAATGATTTTGCAGTTATTAAGGTTAATAATAATATTATTAATAATAATAATAATAATAATAATATTATTATTATCCTGTCATTTGATAATAACAATTTGGCTCCCATCTTCACGGTTTGATTCCCAGGCAACAGGCTTTCCTACTCATAAGTTAAAACTACCGTCGTTGGGAACACTGGACAAGCCCACTGGGCTTCCCTCTGCATTTCTGGGAATGTCTATGCTCAAATAGCAGGCCGAGGGCGGTCACCTGAGGTGCTCCACAGACAGGTGGCAGAAATAAGTGAAACTACCAGCTCCGTGTGCTCGCACCTCAAGCCTCTGCGGCAAAGGAGACAGTTTCCAGTACTGCCCTAGGATTCTGGTTTCATGGTTGCCTGTGGATATTCGACTCCGGAGGCTGGGCCCCGTCTTACCTCCACCTTCTCTCCTGCCATAGTGGATCTCTGGGTCCTGAACCCCTGCCAGAGTCTGTATCCATCTTGTTAGCATCCTGAATGCACACCTTGGCACGTGCTGCTGCAGAAGCCCCCATGCCCCATGTTCATGAGTGGGACAAATGCGCACCATGAAGTGGTGAAAGGGGAGAGAAGAATTTGTCCAAGATAACCTTGGAGTCTGGTTCAGGTTTCCTCCTTAGGCTCTGGGTGCCAGGTCTTCCCCAAACCGCACGGGGGCAGCAGAGGTACAGTTCAGGCTGTGCTGGGGAGCAGGGTGCTTGGCATTAGAAGGGTTCTGCTGCCCCCATCTTGAGAAAGGCCTCTCCTCCCCTCTCTAGGCTGTGCTGTATCTTTTTTTTTTTTTTTAAGATTTTATTGATTTATTTAAGAGACAGAGAGTGAGGACAAGCAGAGAGGGGGTAGAAGCAGAGGGAGGGCGGGGGGAATCAACTCCTGTGGAGCAGGGAGCCATACATGGGGCTGGATCCCAGGACCCTGGGGTCATGACCCGAGCCCAAGGCAGGCGCTTAACCAAATGAGCCACCCAGGAACCCCTATACTTTTTAACTTAAAAGAACCCCACATATGTAATATATTTTTCATTGCAGAAAAAAAAATCAGAAACTACAGTTAAAAAAGAAAAAAATTGCAATCTTTTCACTCAGAAATGTTTATACTTTGTAATATTTTATACATATGTATTTGTGCATATATGCATCTTCTTTTGTTAGGAACTTTCTCTGCTTAACAGAATACCCTGGACATATTTCCGTATCTGTGTATTTCTTTTTGTTGTTGTTTTTATTTTTATTTGCATTTATTCTATGCAGAATTTACTCCCGGGCCATAAGTTTTTGTTTCTTCAGTTTCTTCTGGGATATCATTTTCTTCTGTGCAACCTCCTCTTCTGGTTTAGGAACAATCTGCTCTTTTTCAGTAAGAATCATCTCGATGTGGCTCATGTATGGGTTAATCCGGCCATGAGCCCTGTAAGTTCTACATCGCATCTTGCGGGCTTTGCTCACCTGGATGTGCTCAATGACCAGAGAATCTATATCTAAACCCTTAAGTTCAGCATTACTCTCTGCATTTTTAAGCATGTGCGGTAAAAATCCAGCACTCTTCTTGGGCCACTGACCTGTGTCCAGCCCCACTGTTTGGCCTGTGCACCTACCAACTCCACCATTGTAGCGACGGAATGGCACACACTGCTTCTGCAAAGTGACATCTTTCTGATGCGTGGTGGCTTTTCGGATATGCATACCCTTGATGGCCTGGGCTGTTTGACGTGTGTTCTTAAAGTGAACACGAAGATTTGAACCTCTTGACTTGTATGATTTTGTAGGGTTTTCTGGGTCCAGCAGTAGAGAACCATTTTCGGAGGTTACCTCAGCCCACTCCTGTACCTGTGTATTTCTACAGAATCTTTATTTCTATCAGATTCTAAGGAAGAGCTATCATGTGAGGAACACTGACATAAGGTACATCTGATTCTGTGTAACAACAATCTGTGTTTTGCCAGTTATTTTCATCTTTATAAATAATGGCCATGGTGATTTCAACCCACTATTTGTTATTATAGGATATGAGTTATGGGAACATATGGCATATTTGAGCTTGGGGTCAGCATATCTCATGTTCTTCCCTGAGAGAGTCAATGATGATTTTCCTCTTTTCTTCTTCATGGACCGTGTGGAAGTTTTTTCCAGCATCTAGCCTAGTGAAACCTCCACTGAAGAAACAACCTACCTCATGATATTGGTGCCTTGCTGCCCCTTGCCCACCCTGTGTGTGTGTTCCCTCTTCAAAACTTACCTCTCCTGGCAGACAGCCCTTCTTTCGTGGTGCTGATGGCTGATACTTGACTGATCTTAGTCTTCCCACAGATGATCTTATCAGGGGACTCGTGGGGTCATAATTTCTAAGCAATTTTTAATATGTTTTAGCCTGAGAGATCAAGAAATAAAAGCAGTGCTGTTCTCATTGAGGCGGGGAAGGGGGGTCTGCATTCCCTCCAGCGCCTACCCCGTCTCAAGGGCCTCACCTTGCTCAGAGGACAAGGCACCAACTGCAGTGACTCTAATGTAAACTTGGTAATCTCCCACCCTGCACCTGTCATAAGGTGTTGGTGGTTTGGCCATGTCACAAGGGGAAACTTTTGATCCCTTGGGTCACATAACATTGCATAAGTGACACAGTGTTTGAACTAAATACAGACTAGGCCTGGTGAACACACACCTCTGTTTGTGTTCCTGGCCATGCTTCTTAGAGAAACTGAAGAAACAAAAACTTATGGCCTGGGAGTAAATTCTGCATAGAATAAATGCAAATAAAAATAAGCATTTATTATCCTTTGGAGGAGGCTGGACAGACATAGGACAGCTGTACATGAACAGGATCCTGTGTCACTAGAGTGGGGTGGGAGCCCTTTGGAAGCCATTGTGTCCTATGACATGACAGGGTGGGAAAAGTGAGTGGATATATCCTCATTGGCCAAATTAAAGGAAGACTATTTTTACTCCCCCCGCCCCTCGGGGGAGTTTTCCATCTCTCTAGATGAAAATGAGCTCTCAGATTATGAGTCAATCCTGACTCTTTTGGTTTACACTAGACTTAGCAGCAGCCACGTAGCAGAGCCTATTGTTGGTTTCTAGGTATAGAGACCCTTTTATCTGAGCTCAGGAAGCTACAAGAGGATGAGGATGGGAGAGAATGCTGCTAACACTTCTGTAGGCTCACCCGGGAGCCTCTCGGGGCAGAGCCAAGCAGTGTGAAAGCACCTTCGCTCTTGCTCTGCTAAGGTGATCCACTAATTGCGTGCCATCAAGAAATGTGTGAGATGAGAGAGAGTTTCCCAGGGGGCCTGTCTTCCTGCGCTCGATCAGGAAATACATTTTCACTTACAAAGTCTGGGCGAGGTCCGTGTGTGTGTGTGTGTGTGTGTGTGTGTGTGTGTGTGTGTGTTGTGTGTGTGGCTGCTAGAAGATCGTGCTGGCTCTTCTGTGCTCATCATTCACCCCTCTAAGCTGCAGGCTCTCTGGACAGGCCTGCCCTTGTCCCATTCCAGAGAAATCCTGTGCAGGTGACACACACACACTGCCCAGCCCAGCAGTTTTGAGTGCTGGCAGTTCATTTGGCTCCTCTTGTTCCGTATTTTGCTCTATTGCATCTGTAGGGCTGTGAGCTGCAGGTCCTCTCCTCCCGCCCTGATGTGTGGAGCCGGGGGAGCTTTGACTTGAATTGCATCTTAGCAGAGACCATCTAATTTGCCTTCTACTCACTTTCTTTTATAGAAGGGGAAACTGAGCCCCAGCAAGGTTCAGGTCATTCAGATATCTAGAGCTAGAACAGGGACTAGACCTTAGCCACTTAATTTTTAAATTGGTCCAAACCTTAATTTTTCTTTTGCTGTGCCCCTTTCTCTCTCGAGGACCACTGCCTTTTCCCAGCTTGGGGCTAACTTAAACCTGCTGAAGAGGGCCTTGCTTTGGACCTGTGTTTCCAGGGACCCTGCTCTGGCTCCCTTCTGGCCACATGTCTCTCCAAGAGAAGAGTAGTCAGCAGGCCCAACGCAATGCTTGCATGTGCTGCTCTCACTGGACCCCTTTCAGACTCCACCAGACCCTACCCTGGTACCTGGGATTCTGGAATTCCCTGCCCCAAGCGCCGGGGCCTCTCTCCAGGGCCTGTGTGGATCTCTACCCCATCTTCTCCAAAAAGTACACCAAGCCACCAGAGGACCTAAGCTGATGGGATGTGTCAGGACTGTGAACCTTGGCTGGTGTGTGTCTGAAATCCTCTGTGGTGTATCAGGTCCTCTCAGCTCTAATCTCTAACTCCACTCTTCTTGTTCTTTGAATCTATATACAGTTCCTGGTAGAGGTCTTTCCAGCTGAGTGCCCTGGGCTTTCACCTTTTTCTGCCTCTCCTCATTTGTTCATGTGACCCCTGAGGCTGTGCCCATTTGCCCTATATACTATTACCCTCTCCCACAGGTTCCCCTTTACTCTGTGGACCGACTGTACCTGCCGATCCTGCTTGCTGCCGTCCACAGAGAAGCCACTAGAGTACTGGCAAAAGATGCAGCTTACCCCTCTGCAGAACTTTATCTGGCTTTAATTCACTTTCATCTCTCCATTATCTGTAACTTCTGGTTGTGTGAAGAGTACAAGCTTTCTTTTTATGTGAACATATTTCAGACTTCAGTGGATCTTTGGGTACTAGACAAAGTTCCCCAGAGAGACTGGAAGGGCATTTTAATATAATTTTGTGGTTAAGTCAGCCATTCCTCTGCCCCAGAGAACATTCTAGAGCTCTCTTGTTCCTGTTCCTGTTCCTGGGCAAGGAAATAATAGAATATTTCAGAAGTATCCTCTGGTCCCTGCAAAACCAACCCTTTGTGACACAGCAATTACACAGGAAGAAGGAGGAGAAAATTCATCCTTGTTTTTTTTTTCCCCCTATTTAAGCCAAAGCCCCATGAACAACCCTCAAAGCTTAAGTAAAAGATGACAAATAAATATGATCCATTCAAAAATTAGTATTTTAGCGCAGTGCGACTGTCATTTATTTGCATATGTGACACTTCAGTTTTTAAAAGTCTTGGAGATGGTTGGTGAGTCTCTTTACTATTGTTATGCAGCGTGTGGAACTCTGAATTGTATTCCCTGTATCCCAGCACCTCTCCACCTCCACCCCAGGACTTTGTGGTAGATATTTTAGCTTTTGGTCACCCTTGTTCTAACCCTCAGAAATTTCTCTAAATTTCTAAAAGACCTAACCCGCAGAGTTTCTCTAAACTCTAAAAGACCAAGATGGGGTGGGAAGGGATTCAAGTGGGATATTTTTTTTCTTCAGAAGCACACGGATGCTTAGCTCTTCCATCACAAAGCCACCTGCTTTCCATGTGTGCACCAGCTAAGTGACACTTAGACTTTTTTTTTTTAAATTTTTTTATTTATTTATGATAGTCACACAGAGAGGGAGAGAGAGGCAGAGACACAGGCAGAGGGAGAAGCAGGCTCCATGCACCGGGAGCCCGATGTGGGACTCGATCCCGGGTCTCCAGGATCGCGCCCTGGGCCAAAGGCAGGCACCAAACCGCTGCGCCACCCAGGGATCCCCATACTTAGACTTTTTTGAAAGATTTTATTTATTCATGAGATACAGAAAGAGAGAGAGAGAGAGAGAGAGAGAGAGAGAGAGAGAGAGGCAGAGACACAGCAGAGGGAGAAGCAGGCTCCATGCAGGGAGCCCAGTGTGGGACTCAATCCCGGGACCCCAGGATCATGCCCTGGGCTAAAGGCAGTGCTAAACCACTGAGCCACCTGGGCTGCCCAAACTTAGACTTTTTGATTGTAATCATTTTGCATTTTATGTAGTAACCCAGACATACCACAGGAACGTATACATCACATGCATAACTAGTATGAATGTTTCACAAATGAATGCTTACATACTATGCATGATGTCCTCTGATACCATGTGTTCTAGTTGATTGTTTCATTAAAAAATACACCAGTTCAGGGACGCCTTGGTGGCTCAGTGGTTGAGCATCTGCCTCTGGCTCAGGACGTGATCCTGGAGTCCCAGGATCGAGTTCCACGTTGGGCTCCTGCATGGAGCCTGCTTCTCCCTCTGCCTGTGTGTCTGCCTCTCTCTACCTCTATCTCTCTCATGAATAGATAAATAAAATCTTAAAAAAAAAAGTACACCAGTGGCAATCCAAGTGTCTTTACAGCTCATGGTTCATCATGGTTCATCATGGGGAATTTGGAAAATACTATGTTACTTTGGAGAGTAACGTAAGGATATGAAAAAAAGTTCCTGCATCTCTGTAAGAGTCTGACTTACCCAGAGAGTGGTCTATACACATATACACATGTGCGCGCGCGCACACACACACACACACACACACACACGCACCACACACTATAGCCTGGCTAGTTCCATTTCTCAGTAAGGCGTGTTATAAGATTTCATGGAAAGTATGTCTATTGAGAATTCCTGGTTTGGAGCTTCTGGCACAGCAAGTATTTGGGAACCCTCACTTTATTATTTTTCCTGTGTTCTGGTTTGTCACTCCAGTGGGAAATTAGATACCTGAAAAGTATAACATGCAATACTCTATGACCTTTTCCCACTCCACCCCCCCCCCAATCTCTCATAAAGAAAGGGAACAGTAGAATACAAAATTAAGTGAAAGACAAAGAAAACCATGAGGCTGTTGATGTATTTCCCAGTTATTATAAGAGTATGTCTTGGCCTCCTGGCTACTTTTGAATGTTTTGCCCAATTTCTCTTGATATGCCTCCCGAGATCCAGGGTGATACTTTATTTTGGGCAAGGCTGGCAGCTGCCTTTGACTGCTCTTTTGCAAGGAAGTGTATGAGGACAGCCACTAAGTTTATTTTTACATCTCACCACAAGAGAAAATCCACATTTTCAATCAAGAATTGGATACTCCAATTTAACAAGTTGTGAAAAATCTCTTGGCCCAGATAAATGTTTGCTAAGAGTACTCCTTTCTCTAAATTGAGACCTTGCTCCCGGAAGCCCACAAATTCATTAAGCCATAATTAGCCACGGTCACTGATGATTTAAAATACAGTAATAAAGGGAAAGTTTATACTGGGCTTTGAATGCACTGTTGGGTCTGTCCTATGGGTGGCTTTTTATAGCTGTAGTTTTAAAATAATTCTTCCATTTCTTCTGATGCCTGTCTCTTCTTCAGCCAGCCCTTTGTGCAAGCAGGGTAACAGCTGTCATCCACACTCCCACTGCTGCAGGCCGTGGCATCTGTCCCAGTGGCTCCAGGGAGAATCGCACATCATCTCTGACCAGTGTTTCAGTTAGGAGGTCCCAGGCTGCCCTGGAAAGGGCTGGCTTCATCCGTCATCAGTGGAAAGAGACAGCAAGCACTCTCTAAAGGTGGCTTTGCTTCTAAGAAGCCCAGAGGACACCAAGAGGGGGGGATTCTCTCACTATTTTGTGAGCTGATGAGGTCAAAGGAATAAACTTTGATTAGCCGCCTAAACTCAGGACCAAAATAACTGGGTTAAAGTAATGCAACAGTGGTATCAAGATCTAAACTCAGCCAATCTCCTGCGCTGGTGCAGATGTACCAGTCCTAAGCCATCCTGTCTGCTCTTCTACTGTCTCACAGAGCGACAGGTCTTATAGTTTCCACTTTCCTAAACAAAGCCCAGATTTGACTTCAGACACCTGACATGGCACAAGGAGCACCCTTGATTCTTTTACCTGTCACGTAGCAGTTTATCTTTGGCATACCTGGAGATGTGTCAGGAAATAAATATTCATTTGCCCTTATTGTTTTTATTTGTATCATTATCATGGAAACTTTGTTATAGTATGTGTCTTTGCCATTGGGCTGATTTTTATTGTGGCTCTGCCATCTGTGGCTTGGCCCCTGTTGATAGTAACCTTCTCTTTTCTCCTTCTCTTTTCTTTTCTTTTTTCTTTTTTTTCTTTCTCTTTTCCTTTCCCTTCCCTTCCCTTCCCTTCCCTTCCCTTCCCTTCCCTTCCCTTCCCTTCCCTTCCCTTCCCTTCCTCTTCCCCTTCCCCTTCCCCTTCCCCTTCCCCTTCCCCTTCCCCTTCCCCTTCCCCTTCCCCTTCCCCTTCCCTTCCTTCCTTCCTTCCTTCCTTCCTTCCTTCCTTCCTTCCTTCCTTCCTTCCTTCCTTCTTTTTAGAGAGCTTGAGAGTGAGTGTGGTGGGGAGGGACAGAGGGAAAAGGAGAGAGAGAGAAAGAGAATCTTAAGCTGGGCATGGAGCCCAATGTGAGGCTTGATCTCATGACCCTGAGGTCATGACCTGAGCAGAAATCAAGAATCAGATGCTCAATGGACTGAGCCACCCAGGCACCCCCATAGTAACCTTTTCTTATCTAATGGTGGATGTATCTCTCCATCGAGCTGTTGTTGATATGATGTTAATTCACTGGGTTTAAGGGAAATCTACCTAAGAGGTATTTTGGTTATTGATTCTATTAGGTTATAAATTTGGGTACCATGATGTAGAGCATTGGAAAGCACAGAAACTACAGAATCAGGTTTTATTTACGTAATAGGTTTTCAACCTACTAGTTACATGTCTTTTTTTTTTTGATAAATTTATTTTTTATTGGTGTTCAATTTACCAACATACAGAATAACACCCAGTGCTCATCCCGTCAAGTGTCCCCCTCAGTGCCCGTCACACATTCACCCCCACCCCCCACCACCCTCCCCTTTCACCACCCTTAGTTCGTTTCCCAGAGTTAGGAGTCTTTATGTTCTGTCTCCCTTTCTGATATTTCCCACACATTTCTTCTCCCTTCCCTTATATTCCCTTTCACTATTATTTATATTCCCCAAATGAATGAGAACATACACTGTTTGTCCTTATCCGATTGACTCATTTCACTCAGCATAATACCCTCCAGTTCCATCCACGTTGAAGCAAATGGTGGGTGTTTGTTGTTTCTAATGGCTGAGGAATATTCCATTGTATACATAAACCACATCTTCTTTATCCATCATCTTTCGATGGACACTGAGGCTCCTTCCACAGTTTGGCTATTGTGGACATTGCTGCTAGAAACATCGGGGTGCAGGTGTCCCGGCATTTGCATCCGAATCTTTGGGGTAAATCCCCAGCAGTGCAATTGCTGGGTCTAGGGCAGGTCTATGCTTAACTCTTTGAGGAACCTCCACACAGTTTTCCAGAGTGGCTGCACCAGTTCACATTCCCAGCAACAGTGTAAGAGGGTTCCCTTTTCTCCGCATCCTCTCCAACATTTATGGTTTCCTGCCTTGTTAATTTTCCCCATTCTCACTGGTGTGAGGTGGTATCTCATTCTGGTTTTGATTTGTATTTCCCTGATGGCAAGTGATGCAGAGCATTTTCTCATGTGCATGTTGGCCATGTCTATGTCTTCCTCTGTGAGATTTCTCTTCATGTCTTTTGCGCATTTCATGATTGGATTGTTTGTTTCTTTGGTGTTGAGTTTAAGAAGTTCTTTATAGATCTTGGAAACTAGCCCTTTATCTGATACGTCATTTGCAAATATCTTCTCCCATTCTGTAGGTTGTCTTTGAGTTTTGTTGACTGTATCCTTTGCTGTGCAAAAGCTTCTTATCTTGATGAAGTCCCAATAGTTCATTTTTGCTTTTGTTTCTTTTGCCTTCGTGGATGTATCTTGCAAGAAGTTACTGTGGCTGAATTCAAAAGGAGTGTTGCCTGTATTCCTCTCTAGGATTTTGATGGAATCTTGTCTCACATTTAGATCTTTCATCCATTTTGAGTTTATCTTTGTGTATGGTGCAAGAGAGTGGTCTAGTTTCATTCTTCTGCGTGTGGATGTCCAATTTTCCCAGCACCATTTATTGAAGAGACTGTCCTTTTCCCAGTGGATAGTCTTTCCTCCTTTATCGAATATTAGTTGACCATAAAGTTCAGGGTTCACTTCTGGGTTTTCTATTCTGTTCCATTGATCTATGTGTCTGTTTTTGTGCCAGTACCACACTGTCTTGACGACCACAGCTTTGTAGTACAACCTGAAATCTGGCATTGTGATGCCCCCAGATGTGGTTTTCTTTTTTAAAAATCCCCTGGCTATTCGGGGTCTTTTCTGATTCCATACAAATCTTAAAATAATTTGTTCTAACTCTCTGAAGAAAGTCCATGGTATTTTGATAGGGATTGCATTATACGTGTAAATTGCCCTGGGTAACATTGACATTTTCACAATATTAATTCTGCCAATCCATGAGCATGGAATATTTTTCCATCTCTTTGTGTCTTCCTCAATTTCTTTCAGAAGTGTTCTATAGTTTTTAGGGTATAGATCTTTTACTTCTTTGGTTAGGTTTATTCCTAGGTCTCTTATGCTTTTGGGTGCAATTGTAAATGGGGTTGACTCCTTAATTTCTCTTTCTTCAGTCTTATTGTTAGTGTATAGAAATGCCATTCATTTCTGGGCATTGATTTTGTATCCTGCCATGCTACCAAATTGCTGTATGAGTTCTAGCAATCCCGGGGTGGAGGCTTTTGGGTTTTTTATGTAGAGTATCATGTCATTGGCAAAGAGGGATAGTTTGACTTCTTCTTTGCCAATTTGAATGCCTTTAATGTCTTTTTGTTGTCTGATTGCTGAGGCTAGGACTTCCAATACTATGTTGAATAGCAGTGGTGAGAGTGGACATCCCTGTCTTGTTCCTGATCTTAGGGGAAAGGCTCCCAGTGCTTCCCCATTGAGAATGATACTTGCTGTGGGCTTTTCGTAGATGGCTTTTAAGATGTTGAGGAATGTTCCCTCTATCCCTACACTCTGAAGAGTTTTGATCAGGAATGGATGCTGTATTTTGTCAAATGCTTTCTCTGCATCTGATGAGAGGATCATATGGTTCTTGGTTTTTCTCTTGCTGATATGATGAATCACATTGATTGTTTTACGAGTGTTGAACCAGCCTTGTGTCCTGGGGATAAATCCTACTTGGTCATGGTGACTAATTTTTTTAATGTACTGTTGGATCCTATTGGTTAGTATCTTGTTGAGAATTTTTGCATCCATGTTCATCAGGGATATTGGTCTGTAATTCTCCTTTTTGGTGGGGTCTTTGTCTGGTTTTGGAATTAAGGTGATGCTGGCCTCATAGAACGAATTTGGAAGTACTCCATCTCTTTGTATCTTTCCAAACAGCTTTAGTAGAATAGGTATGATTTCTTCTTTAAATGTTTGAAAGAATTCCCCTGGGAAGCCATCTGGCCCTGGACTCTTGTGTCTTGGGAGGTTTTTGATGACTGCTTCGATTTCCTCCCTGGTTATTGGCCTGTTCAGGTTTTCTATTTCTTCCTGTTCCAGTTTTGGTAGTTTGTGGCTTTCCAGGAATGCGTCCATTTCTTCTAGATTGCCTAATTTATTGGCGTAGAGCTGTTCATAATATGTTTTTAAAATCGTTTGTATTTCCTTGGTGTTGGTAGTGATCCCTCCTTTCTCATTCATGATTTTATTAATTTGAGTCTTCTCTCTCTTCTTTTTAATAAGGCTGGCTAATGGTTTATCTATCTTAATTCTTTCAGAGAACCAACTCCTGGTTCTGTTGATCTGTTCCACAGTTCTTCTGGTCTCGATTTCGTTGAGTTCTGCTCAAATCTTTATTAACTCTCTTCTTTTGCTGGGTGTAGGATCTATTTGTTGTTTTTTCTCTAGCTCCTTTATGTGTAAGGTTAGCTTCTGTATTTGAGTTCTTTCCAGTTTTTGAATGGATGCTTGTATTAGTTACATGTCTTTGAGACAGTTTTTTAGTATCTCAGTGTATAGAGTTCCTAGAACTCAATCAGTGGGTGTTCAGTTACTGTTAATTTCCTTTCCTTATGACAAAAATGAGTGTTTCTCTTGAATGAATGAATATATATGAATGTCCCAGACTTGACTGGATCATAGAAATCTGTTTAGATTTGGGGATGGATGAGTTCAATCACCTTCCTTGGGTGAAGTCACTCAGAGTTGCTGATTGATGGGCTTCAGAGTGTTATCATTTCCACCATCAGTTCAGTTCACCTTCACTGATCTGAGTAGGAGAAGCAGCAGCAAATAGCACATTATGTCACTATTCCTTTCCACCAAGATTTCAAGCTAAAATTTCTATTTTTATTATTATTTTTAAAGGTTTTATTTATTTATTCATGATAGACATAGAGAGAGAGAGAGACATAGACAGAGACATAGGCAGAGAGAGAAGCAGGCTCCATGCAGTAAGCCTGACGTGGGACTCGATCCCGGGACTTGGGGATCACACCCTGAGCCAAAGGCAGACACTCAACCGCTGAGCCACCCAGGTGTCCCTAAAAATTATATTTTTAAACTACATGTTTGCTCATCTCAAAGAGTTGGATTATAAACTGTTAGAAATCAGGGACCATTAAACAACTATTTTCTTTCTTTTTTTTAAATTTTTTTAAAGATTTTATTTATTTATTCATGAGAGAAAGAGAGAGAGAGAGAGAGAGAGAGAGAGAGAGAGAGAGAGGGGCAGAGGGAGAAGCAGGCTCCATGCAGGGAGCCCAATGCGGGACTCGATCCAGGGTCTCCAGGATCACACCCTGGGCTGCAGGTGGTGCTAAACCGCTGCGCCACCAGAGCTGCCCTAAACAACTATTTTCATTTGCAGTAGATTCAGAATATAATTATCTTGAGTTTGGAAAAGATGTGCTGCTGAATGCCAAGTAAACGGCCATACAACTGGAAAACATCAAGCCTTCCCTCTCCCCCAGCCAGACTTAAGCAGCTCTTCTTCCGAACCCATAGCACTTTGTCCCGGTAGCAAGAGATCTCAACTTGAGGCTCAGACACTTTAAATCACTGGTGTTTCAGTGTGTCTGGTATGTTAGAGGTCTGCTTTCCGGGGATGCAAAGGAGCCTTCTGGGAGACTTTTCAGCCTAGGGAAGGGAGTATCAGGCCTAGTGTTCTCAGCCAGAAATTTGAAGGAAGGAGTGATTCCAAGTAATTTGTTTAATTGTTTTGTTGTTGTTGTTGGTGGTGGTGTTTTGGTTTGGTTTGGTTTGGTGTTTTGCACTGTAAAGGCAGGGCAAGCAGCCAGAACAGGCAGGGAGGAAGTGTAGGATGGTCATGGGTGAATAAGGTTGGTTGGTAAAATATGGAAATGGTTTCACTTTAAAAATCACCTTAGGACTTGGGAGCAAAGGGAGATAGCTTTGCTAACATCTGGAATGCTGCTGTCTAACCGAAGCCTGGATGGAGAGGTGCACAGAGCCCAGCTGGGCTTGAATACCTCGGGCTGCTAGCTCAGGCTGCAGGAGTATCCCGTGGGAGTTGAGGTGCACCACCCTCCCACCCAAAGTGGCAGCTGTTGCTTCAAGACATGACTTCTCAGCAGCAAGCTAGGAAACTGGGAGGCCCCTTTCCATAGTGTGGCAGGCAGTAAAAACATTAATCGGTGCCACAGGAGGAGGCCAGATGGTGAGAGAAAAGGGTTTGTGCCCATTGGTCAAGTACAAGTCTTCTCTGTGGGCTCACCTGTATATCTGCTCTGGGAATCCCAGAAGACAGCAAGGAGAACCCAGTGAAGGCTTTGGGGCCAGCACCACAGATGGTGGTCAATAAAATACAAGCTACTGCCAGCCCCCTCTTAGCTCTGCAAGCATGAATGCTCACCCAGGAAGTGGGTGTATGCATGAGGTCACTTAGCACCCAGTCTTGGAAGTCTTATGCTAGCAAATAAGAATGGGGGAGAAGTGGTGGGAGAAGAGGAAAAAAACTTGCTGCGTTATGTGATCATTTAGTTACATGCTCTTTTTTTCCCTTTTTTTTCCTCAGCTTCATCGAATTGACAAATCTGTTATTTATAAAGTCTACATGATGATTTGATATATGCATGCATTGTGAAAGTATTCCTCGCATCGAGTTAATTAATGCATCTGTCATCTCACATATTTACCTTTTTTGCTTTTAATTCTCTAGTGAGTGCATTTTAGTTCAACTCTCTTAGCAAATTTCAGTCATCCATTACGGTGTTACAGAGCATAGTTATTATGTTGTACATTAGATCCTCAGACCTTATTCATCTCATAGCTGAAAGTCTGTATCCTTTTACCAACCTCTCCCTAGTTCTCCCAACCCCTAGCCCTTGGTACCTACTTTTCTATTCTGTTTCTGAGTTCAACTTAAAAATAATTTTTGGGGGGCAGCCCAGGTGGCTTGGCAGTTTAGTGCCACCATCAGCCCAGGGCGTGGCCCAGGAGACCCCGGATTGAGTCCCACGTCGGGCTCCCTGCATGGAGCCTGCTTCTCCCTCTGCCTGTGTCTCTGCCTCTTTCTCTCTGTGTGTCTCTCATGAATAAATAAATCTTTAAATAATAATAATAATAATAATTTTTTTAAGGTTCCATGTACAAGTGATTCCATACGGTGTTTTTTTTCCCCTCTGATTGGCTTATTTCACTTAGCACAGTGCCCTCCAGATTCATCACCCATATTTTCACAAATGACAGGCATTTAAAATAATCATACTCTCCGTATGTCTCAGCCTTGAGTAATATACAGAACACCTTTAGAGAACATGTTCCCTGAATATACATAAGCCAGGTCCAAACTACATGTGGTTATACTTCTAGATAATAATGAACAACAACAGGGATCCCTGGGTGGCACAGCGGTTTGGCGCCTGCCTTTGGCCCAGGGCGCGATCCTGGAGACCCGGGATCCAGTCCCACGTCGGGCTCCGGTGCATGGAGCCTGCTTCTCCCTCTGCCTGTGTCTCTGCCTCTCTCTCTCTCTCTCTGTGTGACTATCATAAATCAAAAAAAAAAAAAAAAAAGGAACAACAACAAAAATGTACAAGGTGCTAAAAAGACCTTCATTTTAATAGAATTTAAATTAATAATATTGGTTAATGGGATGAAAGGTTTTGTTTTGCTTAAATTAAATTCACCAGGACCACACGGGGGTTTTTTGGTTTTGTTTTATTTTGCTTTTGAGTTCAGAAGGCCTCTGCCCCATGTGCTGTGGACTGCCCCAAATTCTGCCCCCAGTCTTAGCCAGCTAGCTGCTGAAAGCAGTGTCATCCTATGGCAAAGCTGCTTCGCTTACACCCCGGGACAATTCTTTTCATTGGCACTTGTCAGGTTGCAAGTTGCAAACTCTGGAAGACCAGCTTGTCCTTCTAGCACTTGAAGGCTCTTCAGGAGGTAGATTGTATCAAGAGGCAGGTTCTCTGGAAGAGCCCAGAACTCTGCAAATGAGTGATTTGCTGATGTTTCCCAATGAACTTGTCTGGCTTTCTGATGTGACATCACAGCATGAATTTTTTGAAAATTTCTGAGACTCAAGAAGAAGCATCTGCTTATAAAATCTTTCCACTTTGCTATGTGCATAGGGCTTGGGAAAAGGGGTGAGGCAAGGAGAAGCTTCAGCTCTAGGCTGCTCACAACGATTTATCCCTGAGCCTCTGATTCAGGAGGCTGTAAGATCCTATTCTACGGCTTGGAGTGTTCAGAATTTGCAAAGAATGTCACCATCTGCTCTCTCTGTGACCTGATGTCATACAGACCAGAATATCGTACTCTCATCCCAAACCCTTTCCTTTTAAGGGTATGCACAGTTGTCCAATTTTAGGGAGAGGATAACTCTTTTTTGCTCCTGCTCCTCATCTCTTTCTGGAGAAGGATCAGAGTCTGTATGGGAGGATGGTTGCCGAGCTCCCTGGCTCCAAGCATAAATCCAGTTGAGCAGGCTTCTTTGCTCTGTTGCATTTATTGGGCTTCATTTCTAACTGTAGCAATGCTGTGAGCCTTCAAGGACCCGGGGCTTGAGGTGCCTCTGGCTGTTTGCCTCCCTGCCATTCTTGTTTTCCCTCTCTTTCTCCTCAGATTTGCCATCTGAGTGACTGTTGCTCACTGATACTGCTTCCATTTCCAATGATGGCCACCACCTGTGGCCACTCCTTCAGTTCTCTGGGGCGTTTTCTTCTGTTTGCTTTTTCCTTTTCTTACATCTTCTTATGTCTAGTGGGTAAATGAGTTCTCCTTGTACCACCATTACCTGTCCATCAAAATGTTCTTTTTGGTTTTTCTTTCTCAGTGGCTGACAGACAAGTTGCAGCATGTCAGGGATAATTCGGGGCATTGACCTCTTACTCAGAACAGCACAAGAATTGGCCAGGCTGTTAAAGTGGGCTCATTCCAAGCTCTGGGAAGCTCTGCGACATGGGGGCCCAAAGGCACTGGTGTCCGTATCTCCCTCCAAATGAGACTTTCCCCTCGGTACTGTGTTCAAATTCAGACACGAAGCCATGGCAGCTTCACTGGAGGTCACCTAAAAGCATTCGCCTCCATCTCAATTCTCTTCATGGCTTTGATTTGTCGTGTATGCAGAACCCTCCTGCAGCAGCTGCAAAAGCTTCAGACTTTGGTGATGGGCAAGGTTTCGCGCACCTGCAAGTTGGCCGGCACACAGACTGGCACGTGCCTCATGGTGAGTTTCCCAAAGGGACAGCACCACGCATGCCCTGGCCTACCTCCTAGTCTCCATTCTCTCCCCAGCTTGCCCAGTCCAGGCAAGGTTGGAGGAGTCGTGCACCTCACTCTGAGAGGAAGTTTCTTTGCTGTGACGTTCCCGAGGTTTACCTGTTGGCTCAGTCCAGCCTGGTGAAGGGGAGCCTGTCTCCCTGGACCTCCTGGGTGTTGCAGGGCTAGAGGTTTGCTCTGAGGATCCTGGAATTGACAGCTCCCTGTGTTCTCTCCTCCCCCTGCAGGTGGTTGTGCTATGCTTTGCTGTTGCATTTGGCAGCTTCTTTCAGGGCTACGGGCCCTATCCTTCTGCCACCAAGATGGCTCTGCCCAGCCAGCACTCCGTGCAGGAGCCGTATACAGCCTCTGTTGGTAAGACAGCTCTCAGCAACTCGTAAAGTACCATGCTGAATTTCTCTGGAGCTTTCTGAAAGCTCAACATTCTGAAGGAAGTCTGAGGAGAAAGTCTAATCTTTAAAAAAGTGGTCAGAGTGTAGCTTCTCCATTGAAGGGGTGGGGTCTGGTGCCCAGGCTTCGGGGTCCCTAAGGCACCAGTGGGAATTCTCTAGAGCTTGGCAGAGTCACTTCACAAACTCTTGCTCTATGTTCCCGAGCAAATTCTGAGGTGTCCTTTTTGAGCTCTGATAAGGGGGAGGGATGTGGATTTGGGGATGAGTAAATAGAGGGGGACATTAAGTTTTCCATGACATTTTAAAGGACCTCCTGTATTTCTACTTCCACTCAGTGGAATTGTGTGTTACCGTAGTAAGAATTCATGAAATGAATCTGTCCGTCTTATACAACAGTATGGCCACGATTTACAGACTCAGGTGTTAGAGAAGAAGTGTGTGATAGCCTCGCCTAGATCGATGATCCAAGCATGCAGGAAATAATGAAGTGGCCTCTGGGGACCGTTACATATACGCGAATACACATATCCAGTAATAATAATGAGTGTGGGATTGGGGATACTGGCACACACTTTTTGCAGTTCTGAAAGGTCTCTGGTCTTCACCAGGTGGTTGTAGCCCTGCCAGGTTTATGACAGAAATGCTAGCATTTCAACCAAATAATTTCAGTGATCTCTTGGGAAATTCTTTTTTCCCTAAGGGAATGTATCTGTAAATTTAGATGGAAGCCAATGAGAGCAGAGTTTCTGTGTTGTAGAAAATTTGCTACAGAGCCATCTAGCTATGCAACTATCCTATAAAACAAAGAAACTGTCTCTGTCATTTGATTTATGGCTTTGGCTTTGTGGCTTCTCTCCGGTTTCTAAATGAAAATGCAGTTTTCCGCCCTTGTACCTTCTCTCCATGCAAGACCAACTCATTAGAAATGTTTCTTATTTTAGCTGGTCTGGACATCTCCAAGTATTTGACTCCATTCTTCATGAATTGTTTCCCCCAGATGGTTATGGGTGGGCAAGGAGGGGAGTTTTATTTTCAAAGCAGTGGGGGTGGCAGTTTGCTTCATGTTTGTTTGCTTTCCTATTGTTCTTCCAGCACTGTATAATTGGTATAATTTTTCAATGCACAAAACTCTGAAACCCTGAAGCCTTTATGGAAAGCCAACTCTAGCTGGCACCCTCAGTTCTGGGCAAAAGGACCCACAAATTGTCATCTGCTTCCAGCCCTAGGCATTGAGTGAGGGGATGTGATAAACCCTGTGGTCTCTCCCTAACACCTCTTATTTTGCTCTGTCCTCAGTGAGATCCAGGAATCTGCTGATCTATGAGGAACATTCTCCCCTGGAGGAGCCGTTGAGCCCAGCCTCGGCTGGGGAACTTGGGCATTGGGACAGAGGGTCCTCCCTGCTCAGGGCATCAGGGTTGGAGACCAGGCCTGATGTGGATCTTCCCCATTTCATTATCTCAAATGAGACCAGCCTGGAGAAATCGGTGCTGTTGGAGCTACAGCAGCACTTGTGAGTCAAGTACACACACAGATGCAACTCCTCTAATGATGATGGGTTGTGAGTCAGCAACCCGGAATGTGGGGTGTAGACTTTCCCATAGGCCCAGTCCAAACCCTGGGCTCTTTCAGGACCTATTTTCAGGACCTGGGACTCTGGAGAGTTTACTACTTGCCAACAGCTGCTCTTAGTAGACACGGGGTGGGGGTGAGGGGAAAAACCTAGGGTGAGCTGCCCCCATGTCTGCTTTGTCACTGGGGAGCTGGCCGTGGTGCCTGCAAGGAGTGGCAAAGGGCTTGACTCCCACCTTCCTCCCCATAAAGCCTCATAAGTAAACACAGAGCCCACCTTAGCAGTGTGCTTGCTATGCAGGTACAGCCTTAGGACACCTTCCCTACCTTCCTTCGACCTAGAGATACATATATGTTATGCTATATGTTCATATATAGTTTTATGACATATATAAATAACATGTATTAATTATATATTTATGTTGAGGGGCATCCTTTGAGAGGCATTGCGCATAGACATGTTTCCATGTTGAAAATAAGACTGGGCTCCAGTTCTCCATGAGTTGTTTCTTTAGGTAGTTGCAGGGTCGGGGGGAGTCTTTTTGTAAACATAAAGGCTTATAGGACGGCCAGATATTGTTATTGTGCTGGGGGAGGTTCCTGAAAATGCCAAACAGCATGGGAAGGAGGGTCTGCATGCACACTCCTGGTTACACATGCTGTGGTTGCTGATCGAGCTTAATTCCCCCTTGTGCTTCCCAGAAATGATGCTATTCCAAAGCAAGTGCTCCCCCGCTTGAAGATTCTACTTTGGATTCCTCAGCTTTTTTCCCCTAAAGCTGTGGGGAAGGTTTATAATTGCATGTACTTTTATATGTTTACATTATACATGCATATTTAACATTTACCAGAACTTACTCCCTTAAGTACTGTACCGATGTGATATATAAATCCTTTTAAATACTGTAAGAGTCTAGGCATTATTATTTATTTCCATCACAGAGAAATTTCTAGAGATGCCACTGGGAGCTGTAGAAGACTTAGCTGCTTGATTACATGGCTCATACCACAAGTCTTCTCCCCTCTTGGCTCAATATTCAGGGGCCCACTGAAAATCTCACTTGTTCTGGGGTGTCTCCCGGATACCAAAGCCCTCTTAGCCCTCCTCTGAGTACCTAGAGACTTTCTAGGCTGTTGTACAATTTGATAACATTCATTTTCTGTTACATGTTTAGTATTAGTTCAGGTTAGCTTTTTTTTTTTAATTTATCTGAATTATTAGTATTCTAGACGAGGAATCGGACTCTATCCTTTATTTTCTTCTTTCCAGAGCCTAGCATAGGGCTCGCCATCATCAGTAGATACATTCACTTAAAGCAATTTGTGGCAAATCAGCATCAAGCCACAATGCTTATCTTCTGGGTTGGGATGTCTCCTCTTGGGTTGGGATAAAGGGAGGAACACGACTGAGCGCATGGGCTGGTAGCTGGAGACTGGGAACAGAGGGTTGCTAGTTGGTGGGAAAAAGAGGAGAACCCACTTGGGCTCGCCCGCAAAGTTGTAGTCATGGAATGATTGTGTCATATGCCCAAGCGTGAGAATCAGAGTTGTTAGTTGGTGACTGAGATTCTTTTCTCCTTTTGGTATCTTTCCAGGGTCAGCGCCAAACTGGAGGGGAATGAGACACTAAAAGTTGTAGAACTCGACAGAAGAGTGAACGCCACCTTCTGAGGAGGCTGTCTCCACCTCCCTCTTTCTCTTCACTCTGCTTTCACATCCCCAAATCACCTTTGTCATAAGCTTTCCCTTTTTGCCTTTTATCTGGACGAAGACATGGATGAGCAGTCATGGCTTTGGATGGGAGGATAGCCTGGGATTTCCACCTGCAGTGAGAGAGCTCCTTCCCCTCCATCACATGCCCCCCTGAACAGGGGAGCCCGTGGCATCCCTCCCTCCCTCTTGCTTCCTGACATAGGAAATTATTTTAGGATCGAGGCTGGGATGGGACGAGCAGGCTACCAATAGTGCCAAAAAGATACAGCCTGATTTTCACTGTCGGTTGTGACCATCTCTCTGAAGACGAGATGACTCTTGTTTCTATGAGACCCCAGACTCCAGCCACAAAAACACCAGGATGCCTGCTGGGATCTGGCAAAGCACTGACTGACGTCCTGCCTTCCTTGGCCTTGATCTCTCATGTGTCTGCCCCCCACAGCCCCTTCAGTGAGTACCCCTGCCACTGGGCCCCTCCCGAGCCCTCGCACATCGTCCTCCCCGCACTGGAGCGAGGGCTCCCCTCCCCATTCTCAGGCCGCAAGTGCAATGCCTGAAGGAATCAGGCTTCTCTACTCCAGGCGAACCTGCCCCATCTTGTTGCTTGTAGGACATCCCCACAACCTGCGTCCTCACACACCCATAGGTCTGCCTCCCCAGCTTCTCCTCCCCATTTGTAAATAGTATTTATTAGCTCGCTGAGGCTTCCTGCTAGCAGCCACACTGAGAAGATCTGACGCCTCCCTCCAAACTGGCAGTGTTCTGTTGGCCTTGGGACCTTGGAGGGTACCCTAAGCCGTGGGATCCCCAATCCTCCAGATGCCTTTTTTTCCCCTCTTCCTCCTGTTCCTCCCTCCTCCTCCTCCCCTTTCTACAGCTGGAGGCCTATAATTCTAATTGGGAAATCCCCTTAAGCTCTTGTCCTCCTACAGAATGGAGTCGGAGGGAAAGATGGAGGGATGCCTTAATTAGGTCTGTGGCTCTAGGGTCAGATGCTTTTTCTGTCCTGTTCCCATAAGAGAAGGGAATCCTTGTCCCTGATAACAGGCGATTTGGACAACCTGGCTGGCTTGCCTCTCCACACCTGCTCCTAGTGCCCTCCTCCCCACCCCCCTACACTTCTGCTTTACCCTCCTTCTGCCTCAACACAGGGGGTGGGTCTGAGGCCTGGGGTGGGAGCAGGTGACTTTGTTTAGTCACAGTCTTACCTTTGGTGGTCAGGTTTGGCTACTTTGCAGCTTACCCAAAGAGATACAACCTAAACCCCCCAACCTACTTTTTTTTTTTTTTTGTAATGATTAAAAGTAACTTTTGTAGCTAAAAAAGAATTCTTTCCTCTTTCATACAAATAAGAAATGGAAATTGCCTTTTTATTGTATAGTGTAGAAGATTCCCTTTCAGTGTTTTCCCCTAGCTTGTGAAAGATTTTGTGTAATCTTTTTTTTGCTTATTATTTCTTTGCTTATTATTTTGTATTTTATTTTTAGTAGAAGCTGAAGGACCTTTAGCTTTAACTCCTCGCTTGCTCTCTCTCACTCTGTGTTTGGTCTACACTGTCATTGAAACCTGCACTTACACAGGATTAAGCCCTTACCTGGGCCTTCCATTCCATATCAGATGCAGGATTTGGTGTCATTAAGCATTTGCCATCATACCTCATAAGCAGATCCCTGCTTTGTCTGCCTTGGTACACCTGGGGCTCCCCGGGAGTGGTTCTGCGCTCTCTCTTTCTTTTTCTGCTGTGGTAGAGAGGGTTCCAGACCAGGGGGGATGCCAACTGTCTCTTCTCGGCTGTGTGTAAAGCTGGGTTGGGGCAGCTGTCTGCAGTCTCACAACCCCTTACCTTGGCCACGGAGAGCAGAGGCCATCTGAGCTGTGCGGGAAGGGGGGTTACCAGCGTGCCCCCCACCCCTGGCTCTCTCCTTTCCATTCCCTCCTTCTCTTCTGCTCTAGATCTTACTGGGCCTGGCTGCTGTCAGGCAGCCATGGGCTGCTGCCGACCCATCCCTCTCTTTAAAATACCATATAATTACCAGGCAAAGGCAGCCTGTGGGGCCCTAAGAAGGTAAAAAGAATGAACTCAAGTAGTATTTGGTCAACGAGAAAGGAAAGGTTTTATAAGTAAGGGCAGACATGTGAGAATGGGTCAGCCTACCCACCTGCTGCAAGGGAACCAGATCTGGGTCAGCCTACCCACCTGCTGCAGGGGAACCAGATCAGGCTTTGAAGGCTCCTGGATCAGCCAGGGTGGGAGAGCTGTTCTTCCGAATGAGGCCGGAGAAGGGAAAGGCTGGCCAACCTCCAGTCTCTGCCCTTAGTGTCCTGAGGATTTTATTTTCTGCCCCACCTACCTTTTCTTGTCATCCCCTTCTGCAGACCTCCACACGGCAGGGTGTTCTCTCTGGGAAGCCGTTCTTCCAGGACTGAATCTGTGTCTAGAGACAGGAGACATCCACTTGGGAGCTCAGATGGCCATGTTCAGGGGGTTCCAAGAGCCAACCCTGCTCTGTTTTGAGAAAAACCTCTGCCCTGCACGCCCTGCTTCGGCAAATCAAGGGAACTAAAGATTTACCTTTAGGAGGATGCCATGGGGTCAGGACAATGTAGAGGAATCAGATAATGCCAAGTGATTAAGGGCTGTGTGCTTGTTGCCTTTTCTGGGGTGAAGCCCTGCTATAGACCACAGGGCAATACCTGGTTAGCCCTGAAGAGTTCAAGCAGACTTTCAGACTTGAGTTTTGAAAGGTATGAGACTGTTAGCATCACTATGAACCATAAATAATAAATAGGTTACTCAATTAATACATTAATTATATTTTTTGTCATGTGAACAGCGTTTCCTCTTGCCTCTCTTTGATTACCCCGGTGAAGGAGGTATCTTGCAAACATTCAAAGAACAAGCACTTTTTCACTGGTTGAGCCCCAATAACCCAAGCGCCCCCAGCTTGGCCCTTTCCCCAGCTCTTGACCCTATACTTAAAAATGGATGCTGGAGATGAAAGGCCCCAGTGCCAATTTAAGAAGGAATTTCTGTGAAGTGTGAGGACTCTAGAGCCTCGATCACATAAAGAGAGTGTTATGTAAAAATCTGACAGCTGAACTAGGTTGCTCCTTTTGTGTGCGTGGGGGTGGGGGGGTGAGGTTTGACACCAGCGTAGGCAAAATTAGATAACTTTTTCACTAATAAAAATGATATTGATTCGGAGAACTAATTTGTAGGTTGTGAAAGAAGCTTGTAGCTCAACTTATTTACAAACCAACTATAATTACCACGTTTTTTTTCCTTCCTAAATCTCACAGTTGAGCCTGAATGCCAAAGGAGGGCGGTGAAGCTCATGCGCCCATAGAGCAGGAGTGTTGAAGTGATTCATCCTTATTCTGGCAGCGAGGCGGTGTCCAGAATTCTGGTCACATGTGTTTCATTAAAATTTGTCAACACTTCATGGCTCCTTTCTTCCATGTCCTCAGACCAAGCAAAACCACAAAGAGAGAATCAGAGGCCTCTTGGGGCCGGCTCTGGAACACACATGTCCTGTAGGGTGTGTACTTGAACATGACGTACAAATTGAGACATCCCGCTCTTGGCTGAGACAATGGACCATCGGTGCTGGTCTTGCTGACATGGGGAGATGGAGGAGAAGGCTTTCAGAGCTATTGCCTTTGCATGCTTTTCAGCTGAGGCAATTAGGGGAAGGGTGATAGCCTGAGCCCCTCTGGGAGGCCAGTTACAGGAGAGACTGAGTGGAGGAGCCGGAGCGGATTTCAGGTTTCCCACACAGTCAGCTAGTGAGTCGTAGGACTTTTCAGTTTACTGAGGCAAGAGTGCTGTCTGGAGCCCTAGCGATTGTTGGGGAGTTAAGGGGGCTGCGGAGATTTCATCAATCATTAGCTATTCCAAAGACAAAATACCGGGTCTCTCTCTTCCCCTCCTGACACATACGCACAGTCCCCCCGTGTCTCAAACCCTGTCTTACATGTGCCTTATGCGTATCCTCCGGGATGACCGAGGCCTCCTTCGTCCCTGGGAGATTTTACAGCTAGCCTTGCAGTATTAGACTGAAGTGAGCGTGGGGACAGGACTTTTTCCAGAGGCCCAAAAATGGTTTCCTAAAAGTGAGCCATGGTCAGATTTGCACATCAGGGGGAAAGAAATAGAGTTCGGTCCATCAGGAAAATCCCACTCTGCAAAGCTGCAGTCACATCAAAACAACAGCAAGCTTGGATCAAAGTTATCATAAATCGTCACAGCAGAATATTTTCTCAGGGCCAAGGAACCTGGCCCATTTGGCGATTAATGCCCAATCTCATGGTGGCCACAGAGCCTATGCTTAGTGCAGGAAAAAATCTAGGTGTGGGTTCATTTTGTCATTTTGGGCATCATAATTCAGGAAAGCTTTATTTTTGCGCTTTGAGAAGAGTGGGAAATAATATTTCTTGAGCCCTTATTCAGTGCTGGGTATTGTGCTTCATAAATTGGCTTTTAATTTTATGGACAGAGAAAACGGCGACTAGTTACCAGGAGATAGATCAACCCCTGAGGGATACAGGGAAGTACAGTTTGTGGGTTCAGCTGGGCAGATTCCTCTCTATGAACTTGTAAGGTTCTCTGGGCAGGAAACACGGTGTCTGCTCCCTATGCTGGCCGCGCCGTGCAACCTTCGGTTCTGTGCTTCCTGCTGGAAGTATCCATCAGATGTTCCTCTACGGTCTTGTGCATCCAGTGTTCTGTGAATTCCAGCTAGCAGGCTTTGCATCCTGGAAAAGAAAAACCAGGGGTTTTAGCTCTATTCCTCTGCTCCTGTCCTTTGCTCACCAGCTAGGTGACAACATGAACTTTTTGCACCATGAACCCGTGGCCTACACTGCTTAGAACCTCTCCCTTCCAGATAAAATGCTTTACAAGTCTATGGAAAACACCAGCACACCTTGACAAAGCATGAGGGACCCTGTTTAAACAACGCTGAGCAGACCCTAGACTATAATCAACCATGAGCTTTAATGTCTATGCTGACAGGCTGGACTGCTTTCTCTCTTTTGTAATAGTTCTATAGACCAGTAGTGTTTAATAGATTGTGAGTCTATTATCTGTTGTATTGTGCTTGGGTTTTTTTTTTTTAATGGCTTTTTATTTTTTATTATAGCTAAGGGAATACCAAAAATTTCAAAAAAAAAAAAAAGGCTTTGTAGGATACTTGTACTTAGTTTGGGAAAAAAAATGAATTGAAATTGTTATGCTTTTGTATTTCCATTTCTTGCAAATAAAAATATTTTTTTCTTAAATAGTAAAATGTGGTCCCGTCTTTAAAATCCTGGTCATATGGTTCTAAAAGCATTTTGCTTTTCTTATGAGCACGGCTTTTGTACATGTGCACCTAACCATTCTTTTCTGATTATCTAGTTGAACTGACAGACGAACCTCCAACCGGCAGTTTGTCTGATATCTTAGCCCTGAAATCCATGCCTTCGCTGGAGGAATATTGAGAAACCTAATTGTTTTTTCAGTCACAGGAAGAGAAACAGCATTCTCTAGAGATTTTTGCCGCCCGACTGCTGTGTTCATTGTCTACTACAACTATTCACTAACTAGATTACGGAATTCTTCGAATTTGATTCTGCTTCCCCCGTCTCGGATGCTGGGGAATGATGATCTGGGCTTGAGCCAGGAGAGAAGTCTCCTTCTTCAGATGGACAGTTGCAGGGGATGCCTAGCCCAGCGTCGTGCTCCAGAAATTCTAATGAAATGGTTGATAAAGGTCAACGCACTCAAGCAGAATCATCATCATTCCATTGCAATTTCAGCGTTCAAATTTAATTTTCTCCACTCAGACAGAGTGGGGCTTCATTTAGCCTCAAAAAGAGAACCCAAGATGTTAAGAGATGAAGGCCATGGACAGTGCTTACCTGCAAAAAAAACCTACCTTTTCTTTTTCTTTTTTTCTTTTTTTAAAGCAGCATGCCTATCCCTGCTTTGGGCTCAAGGGTGCATTAGTCTCCTGCTGCCTTTCCTCTCTGAGCACCCTGACCTTCTGTTCATACACAAGGGGCCTCTCCCTGTAAAAGCTTTTAGGAACACATTTTTCCTCTTTTTTTCTTACATTGGGAGCCTATTATGGAAGGCTCCTTCTGGACATGCTGATGTCTGTCCGGTGGAAGGGGCAGATACAGATTTCTCTGTATTAATCGTGCCTTTATATTTTCTGTATTCCTAATGCTTTGCATCTGGGGCTTTGCAGACCCAGGAGGGACTGCCCTGGGCTAGCCAGTTCCTAGAGACCTTAAAGGACTTGCCTACAAGCACAACTTTCATATACAAACCAACCAATCCAGAGCCCATACCCCAGCCACCCCTTGCTTCAGCCACCCCAGGGCCCAGTACCAGACAACCAGAGACAGTCCCTACACCTAGAGATCCCCCTTGAGATTATTCAAACTAGCGAATCCTAAACTTGCTTACCTTGTCTTGCTCTTTCCTTCCTGTGGAAACTACAATAAAGCTTCTTGCTGACTTTTCCTTCCTTCCACTGCCTCCTGACTGACTACAGTGCTTCCTTATGTGGCCACTATGGCAGGGTGTGAGTCCCCCTCTTGGGACCTGTGTGTAACAAACTCTTTTCATCAGCAATTGTCTCTTGGCAATCTGCCAGCCTCACCATATCTGAATAATAATAACGGCCTACTTTGAAAAACACATTCCTTAGGCCTTGGAATGTCAAGTTAGAGGCTGATCCCAGACTCGTGGGCATTCTGGGGATCTACTATGACTTGGGGCAATGTAACAGATTTGTTGTCTCATTTCACAATTGGTTGGCAATTGTGTTCCAGAGAAGAAAAATGAGACCTGTAGAGGATGGTGGTGGTTCTTTTTCCCAGGAAATGAGGTAAATCAGAGAGCAGGTGTCTCCTGTCCCAGTCTTGTGCTCAGGCTGGTTCCAAGGTAAATCACACCCCAGGCTCTGCCTGGGAACTATAGAGGCAAGGAAGCAGTGGGGAATACAGTGGGGGAAAGAACCCAGCTGGCTTCAGGAGATAAACGTTTATGGATTTCTGCAGTTTTATCAACTTGCTGGCCGCAAGGGAAAAGGAGATGCTTATCAAGCACCTATTATGCACCTGGTGATTTTTATGTATTATCTATGATCTTATTTATTTCCTCTAAAAATTTTATGAAGAATATATAATTATCCCCTTTCATAGTTGAGGACGCTGGGATTTTAAAAGGGTAAGAGGCTTTCTCGAAGTCATACAGTAAATTAGCTGCAGATGAGAGAGGACAGAGTCTTCAAACTATACTGTGCTGTTTCTAGGGCTTGAGCATTTTTGCTTGTCAAGATGCAGGGGTTAGCCTCTATCAGAGATTGCAGACCTTCAGTGCGTGTGTAAATATTTCCGGTTTGGCCCCATGATGTTTCAAACATTTAAAAATTATTGGTTAACCTTTCGACAGTCCAAGACTACTTGTAACATCAGATTTCCATCTTCTCTTAAAAGACTGGAGGACTCGAAACTTCAGGAGCTGAGTAATGCTGACCCCTTCAGTAGCATGGGTTGTCTGTGGGTGGCTACATGTCTCCATGCCTAGGCTGGTTCATTCATTTATGCTGCTTCCCTGGCCCTTCCATCATCTGAATTGACAGGAAAGGGAATAAAGGATAAGATGCTGTATTGATGGGACTGGGAGGTGGGAGGGTGCTCAGTTTCTCCCTGAGGGACAGAAATTGTGAGGCCTGAGTTTGGAGGCAGCCAGGCTATGAGTCATGGAGGCTGCTGGCTAATTGCCCTTCTTTGCATTACATGAGAGAATTTGAAATCTGGGGTGTGTTCTTAGTCCAAGAGATAAACCTTCACCAATCTCAAAAATGATATTAAAAACTCTTTTTTTATGATCCCACTCATATAAGACCTTATGCTCTAAATAAAGCTCTTTCACATGCCATGTAACTTGCAGATCATCTAGGAGGGAGATGGAGCAGTCAGTGTTGTCCCTGTCACTCAGTTGAAGAAATGGGGGGCTGTGGAGATGGGGATGGCACCACATTGTTACAAGATGAGTGCAAAGCAGAATCATGAACCAACTGTCCCGATTTCCATCCTAGTACCAATTCCATTAGCTATGCCTCATCTGGGCAGGTTGACATGCTAGCTGTCTCAGTCATCCATGATCCTTCCAATGGGATTGCTTTTCAAGATGCCACTGCCATATTCTTTTTCCTAGAATTCTCAGGACTGAGTTTTAACTTGGAGATATATATATATATATATATATATATATACGTATACTTGGAGATATATATATATATATATATACGTATATATACGTATATATATATACCCAAATGTCCCTGTCTCTATAGAGAGGGGGAAAAAGGGAAGAAAGATCATCTCATCTCAGTCATTTCCTTAAAAATAATCCAAGCCACCATTTGAGAGGCTGGTGTCACTTGACCCCTCATTATTTGGTGAGTCTGGGCAGGTGGCACAAGTTGATGTTGTCTTCCAATGGACACAGCTGTTGCTAGATCTTTTTGGCAATTTTAAAGTAGAGTTCTGGCCCCATGAGGAGCCATGTGTTCTCCTCCTCCCTCTGTGCTGTTGTTTTTAGATGGAGGAACAAAAATAACCATTGAGGAATACCATGAAAGCTGCCAGAGAGGCTGTTGTGCTCTTCTCCAAGAATCTGTTTCAAAATGTTTAATGTTTCTTAAGTGAAAAGTATTTGGGAATCGGGGCTGCCAGAGTGTTCATCAGTAATGTCCTCCCCAGTATTACTGCAAAACAGATGGCAAGTTGAGTTTCCTGATGAGTGTATGAGACATTCCAGGTGCTTGAGCTGGTTCAAAGGAAAGCCCTCCCCAAGACAAAAATGTAAATATACAACCACCTACATATTTAGAGACCATCAGGACTGGAAAGGTATCCTTAATCCCCAAAATGTTTCCTTTCTCAACTTAGTTATCAATTAAATGCTTTCAATCATTGATACAGCATTTGATCGTGGTTTGAGATAGTATAAATTGTAAATAAAATGCAAAAAGGAAATACAGTTGACCTGGTATATGCAATATTGCACACATCATTCCATGCAATCCCACTCCAGGGGCAGAACTTGACAGGGGATATAAGTTGAATTAGGAGGGGTGCTATAAGGAAAGTCAGAGTTAGGGACAGCATGCATGGCATTACAGGGATAAGAGGTAGAGAGAATGCTATTGGAGCCAATGGCAAAATTTTCCTATGGTATAATTAAATTTTAAAATATTGCAGTTCTATTACACATAGCTAAAAAAAATTAGGGTACTAGAAAGCTTTTATTGAAAAATAGCAGGCTATTTTTCCCTATCTTTTCTATCCACCAGTCCTACTTCTTGGAAGTAACCAATTTCCATTTTTGTTTCTCACATTTATTTCTATATTTCTTTTTTAAAAGATGTTATTTATTTGAGAGAGAGAGAGAGAGAGCACAAGCTGGGGGAGGGGCAGAGAGAGAGGGAGAGAGAATCCCAAGCAGACTCTGTGCTAAGTGTGGAGCCCCACAGGGGGAGATCGTAGGACCCTGCGAACATGACCTGAGCCAAAATCAAGAGTTGGACTTTAACATATTGAGCCACCCAGGCACCCCTCTCTATTTCTAAATAATGGGTTTATGCTGCTCTTACTCGATATATCAGTTTTAGACAATTCTTATGGTTATAAGAATTTTACCACTTCAAGGGGAACCTGGGTAGCTCAGTAGTTGAGCGTCTGCCTTTGGCTCAGGGCGTGATCCCAGGGTTCTGGGATCAAGTCCCACATCCGGCTCCCTGCAGGGAGCCTGCTTCTCCCTCTGCCTGTGTTTCTGCCTCTCTCTGTGTCTCTCATGAATAAATAAATAAAATCTTTTTTTAAAAAAAGAATTTTACCACCTCCAGCACACGTACAATGCATACTTCTCTCCCCATTTTCTTCCCATTTGGTTTTTCTTTCACGCTATCAGCCTTCCTCAAAGATCTGAATGGCATTTGTCCTTTCATGTGCATTATGATGTATCATAATGATGAGCTATTCCAAATTTAAGAGTCAGGATAAGGTGTTATTCATTTTCCTTTAGCCTAGTGTTCTTTAAACTGAGGGTTGAGGAATTGGGAAATCAATTTAGTGTGTTTTGACCAACAATTTAAAAAAGAGAAACAGCATGGAATGGAGTGGAATTGCACAGAGTAAAATAGAAAATGTCAGAATGTATCTAATAGAGGTTAACACTGTTTCATGTAACAATTTCAGGTGTGTGTGTGTGTGAATATTCTCTTGGCTCATAACAGTTATATCACTCTGAGGGTCACAATAAAAGTTTTAAATTCTCAAAAACAAAAACCATTAATAATTCTCTCTCCATAAAGAGGTAAGATGATAAGTTAGCTTTTTTTTTTTTGTTAACAATTCCCAAAGAATAGCATATGAATATCTGGCACCATTTAAGCCTCCCAAGAGCAGTAAGTTTCCGTCCTGCCTGGGGACTGTAACTGCGTGCAGGTGTTCACGGATCAGTGTGGGGAACAGCACCAGGGAGAGTCGAAGTCATTTGGTACAGAGTTTACTTAATCCTCCTGTTTTGAGCCCATGCCTCACTCCTGCTTCCTTCTGTCTCTGGTGGCTTAAACTGTGTTTTATTTGGATCATCTCAAAGAACCTCCAAGAATTTTCTAGATGACTCAGCACTTGCTTTCACCCTACCATTTCCTAATTGATGTAGCAAAAGACCACTGCCAAGGACTAGCAGTGAGGGAGTCTTTCTCTCCACTGCCCCAACTCCATCTCCCCTTGACATCGTTAAGCCGTTAGTGGTCTCTCCTGCTGTGTTCATTGCTCTAGAGGTGTCTGAATTTTGGTACAAACAAAGGTAAAATAGCTCTGCATGTTGAAAAGTAAATGTTATTCATAATTACGAGCTGGTACTTTTGGCACAAACTATAAAACAATTTTCAAGCTGGGATCAAAAATATATTAGAAGCTCAACATATCCTGGGTGAAAATGGGGAGAAGGTAATATGGCAAAGAGGAGACCTACCACCCAGACTGCATGGCATTTCACACATCCTTGTAAGATTTACTCCCTTTGCCTTTCTTGGATACATGATTGCAACAGCTATGCAGCCAGAACCGAGAGATAAAGTGGGTGGCAGCAGATAGAGGCAGATTACTTGGTGTATGAAATATCTATTTTTAGGTCCAAAACTTTACGTTTCCAATAATAGATTCAGGGAGCCCTGGCTTTGCAATGTATCTGAAAGTTGCTGTTTGTACCTGAGGATGGGACCATCCTGAAGTGAGTGCAGTTAGAACCTGCCTCAAGTCCCAGAAAGCAAGTGTGCACTGTACCCTGAGTTAATTTACATGTGTCATGTTCCATTCTGTTCTGGCTACCACATTTTAAAAACGTGTATCATCAATCTTCTTAGGTACTGACAAGCTCTTATCAAACTGTTTGTATCAGTTTATTCTTCTACCAGCAATATATGCCTTCCTGCTTCCCAATACTCACACCAATGCTTGATTTTTGTTTAATTTTAATGTTTGCCAGTCTGACGGGCATAAAATGACACCTTGTGGTTGTTATTGTTTGAAGTAGAATGCACTGTTTCTGTTTTTCCAAAGATGCTATTTTAATTTTCTTCCTGCACATTTATTTTTTTTAAGATTTTATTTCTTTATTCATGAGACACACACACACACAGAGGCAGAGACACAGGCAGAGGGAGAAGCAGGCTCCATGCAGGGAGCCTGATGTGGGACTTGATCCCAGGACCCAGGATCATGCCCTGAGCAGAAGGCAGACACCTAACCACTGAACCACCCAGGCGCCCCTTCCTGCACGTTTAACTTAAACATTTGAAGTTAGTATGTTTACTCTTCTCTTGAACAGCCTACAGACCTTTGCATGCCTTAATTCTGAGCAGCTCTTCTATTTTCATGCACTTTTGGTGCAATGTTTTAGTTGTAAAGTCGGTCCTCATTATTCACAGATACCTTGTTTGTGAGTTTGCTTACCCATTAAAATTTATCTTTAACCTGGAAATCGATACTCACAGCACTTTCATGATAATTCATGGACTTGCACAGGACAGCAAAACATCTGAGTTGCCTGACTCACATGTTCCCAGTGAAGATCAAACAAGGTGATATGCTGCCTTTTTGTTTCAACTCTTATACTGGCAACAACTGCCCTTTTGGTGATTTGGCATCATTTTTTCCTCCATTTTTGTGTTTTTGTTGATGATTTTGCTGTTTAAATGCCCCCCGCACATAGTGCTGAAGTTCTATCTAGTGTTCCTAAGTGTAAAAAAGCAGTGACGTGTCTTATAGAGAAAGTATACACCAGATAAGCTTCATTCAGGCATGAGTTGTAGTACTGTTGGCCATAAGTTCGATGCTAATAAATCAACAATACCCTATATCCTGAAAAAGGAAGGGGAAATCCTGATGTGTGAGGCTGCTCTGGAAAGTACGTAATATCTGTAATGAATAATGATGCTATTGAAAAGATGGAAAAGCAGCTAAATTTCTGGATTTATGAGATGACGGTTGATTAAAAGAAAGCCTAGTGGACAGTAATGTTATGAAGTTGAAAGCCAAAGAATTTTATGGTTGGCTAGTGTCAGGATAATGTTAAACCCCTTTCAGCTAGTGCTGTTGGCTCACACATTTCAAAAAGCAGTATGGTGTGAAAACGTTAAACCTGCAAGAGAGGCAGGTGCTATAGATCTGGAGGCTACAGAAGATTTTTAAAAAACATCTGCTAAGTGTTGCCCAGGAAAAGAGTTATGTGAGGGTTTTGTTTTGAATTTGTCTATAATTGTTTTTTTCTCTTCTTTATTCTTAAAAGATAGTTTTGCTGGGTATACAATTTTATTTTATTTTTTTGAGATATAATTTGCATATAACATTGTATAAGTTCAATGTATATAATGTGTTGTTTTGGTTATATATATATTGCAGTGTGATTATCACAATAGCTAACACCTCTGTCATGTCACATCATTATCATTTCTTCTGACAGTTGTAGATGGTCAGTTATCCCCTCTCAGTATTTTGATTCCACTATCTCTAGTGTTCTAATTTTGCTATTGAGAAATCAGCTTTTCTAGTTCTTGATTATCTGTAAGTAATCTGGATTTTTCTTCTGACTGCTTTGTGATCTTTTCTTTATCTAATAATAAATTTGATGTATTTATTAATCCTACTTCGGATCCATTGTGTTCAGGATTGGTGTGTTTCACCAAAGGAAATTCTCTGCCATTGGCTTTTCAAGTATACCTCTTTCCTTTGCCTCTCTTAACTCTTTATGGAATTCTGACTATTCTTATTCCAGACCTTTTTCTATCTACAATATCTTGTAACTATCATATTTGTCTTTCTGTGAGCTCTCATTTCAGATCTATTTTACAAGTTAACATATCTCCTTATAATTGCGTCTAATCTGTTGTGTCCCAGGTCGGGTTCTCTTGAAAGCAGAGGTTGGAGCTGAGTTTGGGGTATAGCCTGTCGATAAGGGATCAAAACCCATGAAACAAGAGAATGAAGCAGGACTGTATGGAGGAATAAGGCAAATAGCAATGGCTTCCTAACCAAACCTTGGCTACTCCATTGAGGAGCTCTGAAGTAAGTATGTTCCATCAGAGTTGTCCTCTCATTGAAAGTATGTTCTTTCATTGAGATGGAATAGTCAGGGCTGTTGTATGTCTCATCACTCAGTCATTGCATACAGCTTCTCCGTGACCTTGGGAAAGGCAACTCTGAAGGAGCTGACCCCCGGAGACTGTCTGATGACCACACTTCTTGCATTTGGTTAAGTCCTTCTTTGATAAGGAATCTTGAAGATATGCCTTCATGTCTACTACATGCTTTTTAATCTGTCCATTGCATTTCTAATTCCAATTATTATTTTTTCTGGACCTCCATTTGTTTGTTTTTTGGAAAATGTCTAGTTGTTTTGATTATCATTTGTTCTTACATCACACTTTCAATATCTTCTTATATTTTTAAACATATTAAACACAATTATTTTATACTCTGTTTTTGTATTTCCCAGATCTGATTTTTTTTGGCAGGATGATTTTGCTCTGTGTTTTTCTGCAGTCTCTGACTCACAGTACCTTGCATTTTTATGGCTTTTGTGATATTTGATTGTGAATTCATCTATTTTGAAACTTCATTGGTGGAAATTTGTTGAGGGCTAGATTTAAACTATGTCCCTCTAAAGAGAATCTGCTTTTATTTCACAGGTGCCAACATCTACCTACCTGGCACTACTTTAAACTGAGTGTTTATGTTCATATAATTAGCTATGTTCATATAGTGTGAATTATCACTCTAAATCTACACAAATAGAATGAGAAATTTCCTGAGGACAATTTCTTTCTTATTTCAGATTTTCCTCTCCTACCATTATTTCTCCTCCTCCTCCTCCTCCTCCTCCTCCTCTTCTTTTCTCTCTGCCACTGCCACGGAGCTGTTTCTCCTTTGCTTCTTTCCTCTTTTTCCTCCTCTTCCTTGTCTTCCACCTACTTTATTGTATTTTGTTGTTCACCAAGCATCCACATTGCAATCAATCCTACCAGTCTCCCATGGTGTGGGTTTTTTTTTTTTTTCCTAGATCTTCCATGGTGGATGCAGTGCTTTGGGTTCTTAGGTATGTGTGGGTCTTCAGTCCAACTTATCACCCTATTTAGGCTTTATCTTGTACCCTCCAACTCCACAATCCATTAAACAACCACCCCTAGTTAACAAGGGATCAGCTTATTGAGTGAATCAGATATTTATTTTAAATTTTTTCCTATATTTTATTCAGGATTGTAGGTGGTCTATACCAAGAGAAATGTCTTTGGATAGCTAGTCCACCATATTGCCAGAAATGAAGGCGGTTAGCTGTGTGCCTTGAAATGTCTAAAACATTTTAGTCCTCAGTTTTGCCATCTCTAAAATGTAAGAGCAACACTGAATGATATATGAGGCCTTTCCAGCCCCAACATCCTATAATCCGTTTCAATAAAGTCTGATAATTTGGTCTGGGGTGAGGTTCAACAATCTGTACTTTTTTTACATGTTTCCATTGAGACACACTTTATCCTTTTCAAACCCCAAAAAACATTTCCAAGTTTTGTCCCAATTTTTATGTTTTTGGTAGTCTTTATCACTTGCACTGAACTCTTTTAATCTCTCCATACCTTCTTTTAAAGGGTGATGACAATTTGACCAGCCCTGTGGAGCTACTGTGTTCAATGTGATTACATATCCCTACAGGAAGGCAGAAGCTTCCACCTCATCAGCTGTTGGAGTAACAATCTAAAAACCTTCAGCATTCAGAGATTCAAAGCAAATGACCAGTCTGTTTGGCAATTCCAGGGCTGTAGGGAATAAACACATCCTTTTTTTTATGAGTTACAATTTTCTTCATAATGTGTTCCTCCCTCTTCCCTTCTATTTCCTTCCATTTCAAACAATTTATCCAGAGTGGTTTTAATAGTATCATTTCTGTTAATGTTTATTGAGTAATGGAGCAGGAAACACATCTGTGAACTCTTGCCTACCAGACTTCAGTTATCCATTAGCTATGATGAAGTGATCTTTTGGAAATAGTTCAATGTCCAGTTTGGCAAACATGCTCATGAAATTACTTTCTGAGACAGAAAAACATCAAAAGGATCCATATCTATTCCTTAGAGAAAGGGAACACACTGGTATCTTTAGGAAGTTCTGCAGTTATGCCCTTTGAAAAGTGTTCTTGATGCTGTTCTACTGTTCTTCCCTGATGATGATCACCAAGGGAGGAATAAGAGAGGGAAGGAGAAATAGAGAGTGAGAGAGAAATGTGAGAAAAAAACTAAACACTTGAATAGTAAGGGTGCCATTCAGGCTGCTGTAGGACCACAAAATATCTGATAAGATGGCAGTGTACCTCATATCTCTTGCTTCTACCTCATTCACAGTTTTTGGATTCTTGTAGTGAGAAAGAATCTTAGAGAATTTCTGTTTCAATTCTTTCATTTTATAAATAAGAGAACTAATTATTGTAGAAGTTAGGATTATTCTAGAAGTTGCTTAAGCCTACACAACTATTTGATAAAGGTAGAGTATGCAGGGTGTGGCTTTCTCATCCAGAGTTCTTTCCACTATAAAGTCCTTCTGAGATGGGGTTTTGACTATCCAAAGTGTGGCATAGGTTGTCCCAGGCTTGCCCTATTTTTTTAAAAGATTTATTTATTTATTTTAGAGTGAGAAGTGGGGAAGGGACAGAGGGAGAGGGAGGGAACCTCAAGAAGACTCCGCTACTGAGTGCAGAGTTCAATGTGGGGCTCCATTTCACACCCTTGAGATCATGACCTGAGCCAAAACCAATAGTCAGGTGCTCAACTGAGTGAGCCACCTGGGCGCCCCCAGATTTACCCTATTTTAAATCCAGTTCCCATTTTCTAGTTGAGCATTCTAGTTGAATGAAAGGATATGTGGGTACTCAGGTGTTGTGGTCTGAATGCAGGTGGTAAATGGAGCAGTACCTGTTGTGACTTAAACAGAACTGAACCCATTTTCTTGGCACAGTAATTATAATAAGAATACCTTCTTTAGCCCAGGGAACTAACTGGTGCTGGCTCGAAAGTAGTAAATACTCAGGAAACCTTAATCAGTTCAACCTCAAAAGCAAGGAAACAATTGGTTAATTATAATTGATGACAATAGGTGTAGTTTTATTGGATGTGACAGGAAAAGTCATAGAACCATAGGACTTATTGCCTGAAGTTCCTGGACTCTAGGCAGAGATAAATAGGAAACAATGAAATACTTTAAGAAGTAGATGCTGAGGAAGGTGTGATGTAATGTTCCTCAATTGATTCCAAGAACCTAGAGTTTCTGTTATTTCTCTTCCAAATTAAAATTAAAATTTTTGCTTTTAATTGTGGGGTTAGCTAAAAAATTAATATGGTATATATCAACTCTGCATAACCTAGATTATCCTCTCAATACTAAAGGACCTGTGGTTTTAGGAGCCCTGTTTACCCTGATCACCAAGTAGCATTATTTTGTGACTGTGGGCTAATGTGCAAAGAATGGACATGGAATTACTCTGTAAATTATGCCTTTGTACTAAGTGAGGCCAAATGACCTCAAGACAGGCAGTATGAGCAAATGTGTTGCAATAATTGCGGTATAGAAATCTGACCAGAGAGCTGCTTATGCTCAAGGCACCCATTTCAAAAGAACTTGCTCTGGAGCAAACAGGGCCATATTTTTGTTGAAGGCGATGATTCAATTTGAGGAAAACAACATTATCCCTCATATGTTAACAGTGTGATTTTTGAATATTTGGGTTGTGTACCTTTGTATTGCATTTGAAAATTATTTGGGTGTTATCATTATGCAACCAACATAAGGACTTTAGGCATTGTTTTTGTAGAACCATTAAAATGATAACTGAAAAAATGTAAATGACATAAGAATCAAATCTTTTTTTTTTTCCTTTGAGATAGTTCAACATGTGAGTGAAGATTGAGAAACAGTTGTATAGTGAGAAACAGTCATATAAACTATCAGTCCAGTAGGAGTTCAAGTAAAAGTAATAGGAACGGCTTTCAAGTCTCTTGGACAGCAGAAGCAATGTTGGGCAAAAAAGGTTAAATTACTGCAATTCAATTAAAGACCTGACTCACTTGGAACAAAGAGGGAAATGCAAATGTTCTCGTGTGCAGCTCCATAATGGTGGATTGGACTACATGAGTTTTGCTAATTGTTCCCTGCTCACCAGAGGGACTGCAAATAACAGTAGCAGAAGAGTCCTCCGAGCCCTCCATTTTTGCTGCAAGCAAACTCTGATCCTAAGAGCACGAGCATTTGTCCTCAGGGAACTTTTCCCACTCCAGTCAGCAGCATCTCAGAGTGGCAGCAACTGGAACACTTGGCTAGTAATTCCACCCTGTAATCCTGCATCATCTTTGATTAATGAAGAGGGAAAAAACAGGCTGCACCATCCTGAACTCTGATGCAGGGCTTGGCATCACAGTTTAGACAGTTCCATCAAGAAATTGTTTGCTCCCTTGCCTTGCCATTGCCCCCACCTGGCTTCTGTTCAGTAGGACTCATGGTCTTAGGAGAATTTATTTTTCCTGTTTGTGTTCTAAGACTTAAAGTCAGACTGACTTCAATAATTTGTGGTCTCAGCATAAATTCGTTTTCATTTTCATTCTCCTAGAACATTGTTTTGTTTGTTTATTTGTTTACCTTTGTTTCAGAGGATTTCAACCAGTTTTGGCACTTAAAATTTTTTTTTTATTGTGGTAAAAATGTAAAAAGTGATATTTATCGGCTTCATCTTTCTAAGTATCCAGTTCAGGAGTGGTAAATATATTCACGTTGTTGTGCAAGTAACCCCCAGAACTCTTTCATCTTGCGAAACGGAAACTTTGTACCCATGAAACAAGAGCTCTTCATTTCTTCTTACTCCCAGCCTGTGGCAACCACCATCCTGCTCTCTGTTTCTAAGATGATGTATAGTATTTGTCTTTTTTGTGCCTGGCTTATTTTGCTTAGCAGAATGTCCTGAAGGTTCATGTGTGTTGTAGCATGTGTCAGAATTTCCTTTCTTTTTAAGGCTGAATAATCCCATTGTATGGATGTAGCACACTTGATTTATTTACTCATCCATCGATGGACACTTAGGTTACTTCTACTTCTTAGTCATTGTGAACAGTGCTGTTATGAATGTGGGTGTACAAATATCCCTCTGAGGTCCTGCTTTCAATTCTTTTGGATATATACACAGAAGTGGAATTGCTGGGTCCTTTGATAATCTTAATTTTATTTTTTTAAGGAACTGTCACACTATTTTTGATCATGTCTGCACCATATTACTTTTCCAGTAACAGTGGACATGTGTTCCAATTTATTCACATCCTCACCAACTCTTCTTATTTCCTGGCATTTTGTTTTGCTTTGTTTTACTTTTATTTTTTTTTTAAAGATTTTATTTATTCACGAGAGACACAGAGAAAGAGAGAGAGAGAGAGGCACAGGCAGAGGGAGAAACAGGCTCTGTGCAGGAAGCCTGATATGGGACTTGATCCTGGGTCTTCCTGCTCACGCCCTGGGCTGAAGCAGCGCTAAACCACTGAACCACCGGGTCTGCCCTGTTTTACTTTTTTGATAGTCACCATTCTAATGGGTTGAGGTGATATCTCATTGTGGTTATGATTTGTATTTTCCTGATGATGAGTGATGTTGAATATATTTTCATATGCTTATTGGCTATTTATAAATATTTTACCCTTGTTGCTTGTACTTTGGTGGCATATCTAGAAAGTCTTTGCCAAATCCAGCATCATGAAGCTCCTTCTCTATTTTTTTTCTAAGTATTTTATAGTTTTATGTCCTATGTTTTGGTCCTTGATCTACCTGAGTTAATTTTTGTAGATAGTGTAAGGTGAGTGTTAGATTGAATGTTTGTATCTTCCCAAGTTCATATATTGAAACCCTAACCACTAACGTGGTATTAGGAGGTCAGGCCTTTTGAAGGTGATTAGGTTTGGCTGAGGTCATGAGGATAGAACCCCCAAGGTTGGATTAGTGCCCTCCAGACACAAGGGATTCTTTTCTCCACCATGTGAGAACACAGATAGAAGAAGGCTGCCTGCAAACTAAGAGGAGGGCCCTCACCAAGAACTAAATTGCCAGTACCTTGATCTTGGATTTCTCAGCCTCCACTATTGTGAGAAATAAATGTCTATTAAGTCATCCAGTCTGTGAAATTTTGTTCTAGCAACTTGAGTTGACTGTAAGAGTAAAGGTCAAAGTTCATTCTTTTGCATGTAGACATCCAATGATCCCAATGCCATTTTAAAACACTATCTTTGAAGTAAGTCAATCGGAGAAGGACAAACATTATATGGTCTCATTCATTTGGGGAATATAAATAATAGTGAAAGGGAATAGAAGGGAAGGGAGAAGAAATGTGTGGGAGATATCAGAAAGGGAAACAGAACATAAAGACTCCTAACTCTGGGAAATGAACTAGGGGTGGTGGAAGGGGAGGAGGGCGGGGGGTGGGGGTGAATGGGTGACGGGCACTGAGGGGGGCACTTGACGGGATGAGCACTGGGTGTTATTCTGTATGTTGGTAAATTGAACACCAATAAAAAATAAATTTATTATAAAAAAACCACTATCCTTTCTATCAAATGATATTAGTGCCCTTGCTGAAAGGCATTTGACCATATAAAATGAAAGTTTATTTCTGCGCTCTTTTTCCTATTCTATTGTCTATGCCTGCCTTGACACCAATATTTCACAGTTTTGATAACTGTAGCTTTATAATAGGTTTTGAAATCAGGAAGTGTGAGATCTCCAACTTTGTTCTTCTTTTTCAGGATAATTTTGGCTATTCAGGGTCCTTGGAGAATCCAAAACATTTTAAGATGCACTTTTCTATTTCAGCAAAAAATGCCATTGGAATTTTGACAGGGATTTCATTAAATCTTTCATTAAATCTTTTTCATTAAATAGATTGCTTTGAATAGTATCGACATCTTAGTAATATTAAGTCTTTCAATTCATGAACACAAGATATCTTTCCATTTATTTGTATCTTCTTTCACTTTTTTCAGCAACATTTTGTAGTTTTCAGTATATAGGTCTTTCCCCTCCTTGGTTGAATTATTGCTAAGTAATATTTTATCCTTTCTGATGCAACTGTAAATGGAATTGTTTTCTTACTTTTTTTCCTGATTGTTCATTGTTAGTGTATAGAAACAACTGATTTTTGCATGTTGATTTTTTTTTTAAAGATTTTATTTATTTATTCATGAGAGAGAGAGAGAGGTAGAGACACAGGCAGAAGGAGAAGTAGGCTCCATGCAGGGATCCTGATGTGGGACTTGATCCCAGATCCTGGGACCATGCCCTGAGCCAAAGGCAGACACTCAACCGCTGAGCCACCCAGGAGTCCCAATGCATGTTTTTTATTGTAGAATTTGGCTGGATTCCTTTAGTAGTTCTGAGAGTTTGTGTGTGTGTGTGTGTGTGTGTGTGTGTGTGTGTGTGTGTGTGTAATATCCAGGACATTCTACACATAAGATGTTTTCTGTGAACAGAGGTAATTTTGCTTCTTCCTTTTTAATTTCGATATTTTTCATTTCTTTTTCTTTCTCTATTGCTCTGGGTAGGACTTCCAACACTAGGTGGAATACAAATGGTGAAACTGGTCATATTTGTCTTGTCTTGATCTTAAAGGAAAAACTTTCAGTCTTTCACCAGAAAGTATGATGTTGGCTATGGGGTTTTTACATGTGAATTTTACCACATTGGGATAGTTTCTTCCTACTTCGAGTTTGTTGAGTATTTCTTTTTTCTCATGGCAAGGTGTTGATTTTTTTCTTAAACCCAATTTTTAAGAAGGATTTTATTTATTTATTCATGCAAGACACAGACAGAGAGAAAGGCAGCGACACAGGCAGAGGGAGAAGCAGGCTCCCTCCAGGAAGCCCAATGGGGGACCCAATCCCAGGACCCTGGGATCATGCCCTGAGCCAAAGACAGATGCTCAATCACTGAGCCACCCATGTGTCCCAGTGTTGAATTTTGTCAAACGACTTCTCTGTATCAAATCAATGACCATTTGGTAATTTTTAAAAATCTCTTTATTTTGTTATTATGATGTAACACATTCATTTATTTTCATATGTTGAATCATTCTTGCATTCTGGGAATAAATCCCACTTGGTCATGGAGTCTAATTCTTTTAATGTGTTGTTGAATTATGTTTGTTAGTATTTTGTTGAGAATCCTGCATCAATATTCATCAGGAGTATTGGTCTTGTAGTTTTCTTATAGTGTCTTTGTCTGGCTTTAGGCTCAGGATAATGGTAGCCTAGTAGAATAAGTTTGCAAGTATTTCCTCCTCTTCGACTTTTTGGAAGAGTTTGAGGAGGATTAGTATCAATTCTTTTATAAATATTTGGTAGAATTCACCAGTGAAGCCATTGGGTGAGAGAGAGGCAGAGACACAGGCAGAGGGAGAAGCAGGCTCCATGCACCGGGAGCCCGACGTGGGATTCGATCCCGGGTCTCCAGGATCGCGCCCTGGGCCAAAGGCAGGCGCCAAACCGCTGCGCCACCCAGGGATCCCCTCTTGAGGGTATTCTGATTATCAATGTAATCTCACTATTAAATTTGTCTGCTTAGATTTTCTATTTCTTTATGATTGTGTCTTGGTGAATATAAGAATTCTTTTCTTTTTTTAAAGAAGGACTTTAATTTATTTATTCATGAGAGAGACATAGAGAGAGAGGCCGAGACGGGCAGAGGGAGAAGACTCCCTGTGGGGAGCCTGATGCAGAACTCGATCCCAGGACCCTGGGATCATGCCCTGAGCCAAAGAGGCTCAGCCGCTGAGCCACCCAGGCATCCCAAGAATTATTTTTGATTTGAATTCTCCCTTGCAATACTCATTTTGACTTGCAGGTATTTGGTAGGTTAGATTATGGAGGTTTTGAGCATGTATTTATGATATATATTAAATTTTGCTAGGTTCTTTGTGTTATTAGAGTCTTCCTAAAGTTTCAAGAACTACTTATTAGATTCAGTCTTGATTCCACCATTTCCCTCACTCTCCATAATTAATCTGTTAAAGACCTTTGGTTCTATCATAGTAATAACTCTCAAATATTTCAGCAATATGTATTCACCTTCCTAGCCTGCTGCCACTGCCTTGGTTCAAGCCCTTGGTATTTCTTGCATGGATTGTTTCAATAACCTCATCATCTGTTTTCCTGCTTCTTCCTGTCCAGAACTGTCTTCCATGCCTTGATAGCTTTCTAAAATTTATTTTTAATCATACCATTTCCCTTGCCTAGGAACAATCTGTGCTTTTTATTTGCTTATTTCATGAAGTTCAAAATCCTCAGAATAGAATAGAAGTTCTTAAAGTCTGTAACTTGCCCTCCTCGTCTCCTGTACCTCTACTTCTCCCTTGCTCCTCCATTCTAAGTCTGTGTCTGTAGCAAAATATTTGGTATTTTACAGCATATCTGGCTCTTGCATTTTTCTGTGCTTTTGCAATATATTATTTTTGGATTGTGAAATTCTACTCAAATCTTCAGAAACAAGGGAAAAGTGACTTCTTCTTTGGAATTCTTCAGACACACATTGTTTTGTCTTCCAAGGTTGTGTTCTAAGATGCTTGGAATCTAGTAGAAAATAAACACTTATGTCAATATGTTTTGTAAGTATTATAGTGTTGTTTCCTCCCACAAGACTCTGATCCTGGAAGAGTAGTATGTGTCCCCAATTTGTCTTTGAATACAGTGCCTAACATTGTCTAGTACAAAGTAGATAGAGTAGCTACTTAATAAATGCTTACATAATGAATAATTGTTTCTTCTTACAGATGAATAATATTAAAGAAAACCTGAACTATACTCCTTGTTCTTCACCAACTACGTATGTGACCTTCAGTGAGTAATTTAACTTTTCTAGGTGTCAGTTTCTTCATTTGTGAAATGAAAGATGGGAACAGATAATCTCCCAAATCCTTCCCAGCCCAGACATCTTATTATTGCAGGTTTTATTTGTGCAAAAGACAATCTAATCATTAACATAATTTTATTGTCCATGACTTGCAATGAAGACAAAATCCAAACCAAATTCTTTAACTCATTTGACTCTGCACTTCATGTTCATTCTTGAGAGGAGGATCATTCTAATCTTAATGAGCTTTCCTGATGTTACAAATATTCACAACTTTATTGAATTAAAATCTTTCATGTTATTATTTAAATCAAATATATGGCTGTTTATATTTCCAGCAACTCCAAATCAAAAGTTTGTGGTACCTCTATGTTTCATAGAGATACAAAAAGATACTTTTGAAGGAACATGGTATTTAATAAAACAATATTTATCTTTAAAATGTCTTACAATTATAATGACCAGAAAATAATTTTGAAAAAATTAAAAAAGTCATCTCAAAACCAACTATTTTCCTACTTGTGCATTCCTTTTCTGTCTCATATATGCATATTTTACCTAATCGATTATTCAACTTTATATACTACTCTTTTCACATAGCATATCATCAGCAGTATGTGTCATTTCTACATTGACTTATAATTATTATTTTAGAGTCCTGCATAATGTTTCTTCAATGGACATTGGAAAAATTTACTTATTTCCCTACTGTTAATTTGTTAGATCACTTCCTCATCAATATAAACAATTCTACAACAATGTCTTCCTTTACTCAGAATCTAGAGATTTTTGCTTAGGATCCATTTTCAGAAGTGAAATTATCTGGTTAATGAGTAAGATTGTTAACTTCATAGTTGCTTTTGGAAATTATGTGCAAAAGTTTAATTTGGGGGGTACAGCCCAACTACCAAATTTGATTTATGGTGTTATAATATTTCAATCAATACACCATTTTTTTCTGGATTTATTTGTGCCAACTAAAAGTTACAAATGCGTTTGGCTGCAAGCAAATGAAAAAAATTAATCCAGTCAAGAGTGGCTTAAGCAGATTGGAGTTTAATTTTTTTTCTTGTAATGAAAATCTAGTGGTAGGCAAGCTGTCCTAGCCTGGCAACTGCTCAAGGAAGTCATTGAGGACCAAGGACCATCACATTTGACTCCTCCATCCTTAGTAAATGGTTTTTTGTCTTCATGGTTGCAAGATGGCTATTATTCCTTTAGGCATTGAATTGAAGAAGGAAGAGGGGTAAAGGACTAAAGGGGCATATTATCTTTCTGTACTAATAAAACACTTTCCCAGAAGCCCCATCTGGTTATTTTGGCTTTGATCTCATTGTTCAGAACCAGGTCAGAGAGTCACACTTCACTGCAGGGCAGTTTGGGAAAGAGAGTATTTTATCTTTTATATCTTTGTAGTCTAGGAAGATTAGAGTGAAAGGGGATATGAATGGTTTTTGAGTAAAAAGATCATGATGTTGCCCCATTACTTTTATTATTTGTAGTGAAAAATAAATGTGTTCCATTTATTATAATTAAATGATAAACCTGCTCAAGGAAGTCTTTTCAAATATTTTATTTTTAAGTAATCTCCCCATTCAACATGGGGCTCAAACTCATAACCCACAGATCCAGAGTTGCATGCTGTACCAACTGAGCCAGCCAGGCGCCCTTGTTCAGGGAGTTTATTGAATCCATGTCCTAATCCTCAGCATTAGCATAGTGTTCATATAGAAGAGGCTCAAGAAATGTTTGTAATATGTTGAAAAAGAAAGATATGATCCCTGGAATTTAGGATAGGTTAATTTAAAAAGTCCTTTTAGATTTGACTAATTTTCTTTAATATGATTTCTTGTCAAATACTAGGAAGCTTCATATTTTGTATGGCAATGGTGTAAGCCTGAGAATCTGGCATTTAACACACATTCATCATGGACATCCCTTCTTCCCTTATTTGCTGGTAAATTTATGACCCCAGAACCTTCCCGGTTGGCTCTCTGATTTTCCTTCTAGGCAGATGAATGTTGTATAATATTTATTCATTCATTCAGCAAACATTTGTTACATGCTACTATGTGCTTCGCACACTTTTGTTGAACACATGAGCTGAAATAGAGCTCATGTTCTAATAAGAGAAGAAAGGCAAAAGTAAATAGACAACACAATTTAGACAATGGGAAGTGCCATGAGGAAAATAAAGTTATATGTCAGCTAGGGCTGAGAAAGACATTTTAGGGAGTGTTAGGGAAGCTTCTCTGAAAAGGTGATATGTAAAGTAAGATCTGAATGGTGAGAAGAAGCAGAGTATATGTATTGGACTCGGTTTAGAGGACCTCTCCAGAATGGCTTGGCCCCAGCTGTCCTTCTACCCCTTTGCTTATTCTTTTGCTCAACAGAGAGCCCCCTCCACTGACATGGACATTGCCTCCTCTCCTGCCTCTGCCAGCTTTCTCAGTCTCCCCCTGAGGAGGGCTGAACTATGGCACGGCCTCTACCGAGGTAATATTGACAGGAGATTCAACAGCTTGGTGTTCAGGCCCAACCAGTATCTGTCTTTAGAAGTTTCTCCCATCACTTGCAGAAAGGGCTGAGGAGTCTTGCTGTGGGGCAGGGGTCTGGGGTCCCCAGCAGGTGTCATAATGATCCAGTAACACAGCCAGGGAGTGAGGGCGAGTTAATTCCAGAAGGGACAAACTTCAGCCAGTGAGAGATAAAGCACAAGAATAAAGTGGCAGCGAAATTCATCTTGCTCCTGCAGACAGAATGTTCCCAGCTGCAAAGACGATGTAAATCCTGTCTGGAAGAAGTTCTGGTGATCAAGCAACCAGGTATGTTTATTTGTGAGGATGCAGTCATGCCATAACTCACCATCTTGAATTTAATTTCCCCCTTTTTCTACCTTCCTCTCTTTTCCCTTCATCAACTGCTGGGATTATATTTTGCCATAAAGCCTTGGCTTGTGAGATTTACATCAAGGTCTGTTTTTCTTAGGGAACCCACATGAAAACAAACACCGTGGAGAAATTTGGGGGTAGAGCCACAGTTCCCAACTGTGCATGAAGGTGCTCCGTTTCTGCCATGAATTTACAGGGACATTGCAGGATGCTTTAAATTTCCAAGAGAAACACAGTGATAGCTTCTGTTAGATGCCATGCAAACTACTAGCTCAAGGTAGTTGAGATCTTCAATACTGGATCCACACTACTTTCTTTCAATGACATTATTATCTTGGCAAAGCTGGGTTTTCAGTGCTTGCTCTGATAACAAGCAAAACCAGGTACAGGAAATGGAAGTGGTGAAATCTAGTAAGATTCCAAGGTTTGAGAAGTTGTGCCATGCCCATTACTATCCCATTGACAAGTAATTTTGGCTATTTATTTTTTTTTAATTTTTTTTTAATTTTGGCTATTTAAGAATGAGATACAAATATCACGATTTCCTTTCAAACCATATGCACTATTTAAAAAACAAACAAACAAACAAACAAACAAAAAACACCTGTTAGGGGCAGCCTGGGTGGCTCAGCGGTTTAGCACTGCCTTCAGCCCAGGGCCTGATCCTGGAGACCCAGGATCGAGTCCCACATCGGACTCCCTGCATGGAGCCTGCTTCTCCCTCTGCCTGTGTCTCTGCCTCCCACCTCCCCGCCCCCGCCTGTGTGTCTCTCATGAATAAATAAATAAAATCTTAAACAAAAAAAGCAAGGCATGGACTTAGAATTAGACCCTCAACTCCACTTTAAAAATAAAAACAAACACCTGTTAAAGTTTTGAAGACATAAATGCTTCTTAAATTGTTAGGACCCAACTACCTAATCAACAGAAATGTTAGGTTCTTCTTTTGGCTTGGAGTTCCCAGGAAAATGAATTACTGAAGCACTAAGGGTTCTGTGAACTGAGAAAGTTTAAGAACCTCTGAAGTAGAGTATTCCAGGTAGCACAAGTAGCAAGTCTAGACATTGGAAGGAAAAAACATCAGTTCAACTCAGTTTTTTCCCTTTGGTGACAGTATGTTCAAAACCTTTATTACCTTGAGTTTGGTCTATACGTAACTAAGATCCTAAATGTGTGTGTGTGTGTGTGTGTGTGTGTGTGTGTGGTTTATGTGTGTTACTTGCTTTAAAAAAAACAACCACCGTAATTCTGTGTTATTTCCTGAAAATTCTCAATCGCTACAAACATTTTTAAAAATGTTAGTTATACTATTCTCTTTATTACTGGTCTTGCAATCTCTTTAAACTCAAAAAAAAAGAAAGAAAGGAAAGAAAGAAAGAAGAAAGAAAGAGAAAGAAGAAAGAAGAAAGAAAGAAAGAAAGAAAGAAAGAAAGAAATTGTTCTTTCTTTAAAACTCCATGCTTAAAGACGTTTTTGGTCAGGCTAGAATTTGGAGACTCCAGTTTGGTATTTAGGACAGGGATGATACCAGGTTTTTTTTTTTTTTTTTTTTAAGATTTTATTTATTTATCCATGACACACACACACACACACACACACACACACACACAGGCAGAGGAAGAAGTAGACTCCATGCAGAAGCCTGACGTGGGACTCGATCCCGAGTCTCCAGGATCACGCCCTGGGCCAAAGGCAGGCGCTAAACCACTGAGCCACCTGGGCTGCCCAAAGATACCTGTTTTAATTATAGAAATATGAAGTAAGAAGCCCACCTCATGGGGCATGGCTTTGGGTCCAGGGATGGAGATATTTTCTAGGTGAGGCCTGGGATTAGAAGCAGGATGTTTCAACAAACTCAGAGAAGCTTATTTTCTTGTTTATGTATTTACTCAGAATACAAGATGCATTTTTAAACCTGTATGACAATTTCCTTTCCTGTGATTGGAATGCTTTTGACCCATTTCCAAGGATTCTACTTTAGAGTCAAGGTAACCAAGAAGTTGAATGAATAATTACAAGGTTGCCTGGTGACCACTGAAAAACAAAAAGGAAAATACGTTGCCTAAAAAAATAACTGCTATTTTAAGTAACTTCTTAGAAGACCATCTACAACAAGAATTTTCATTTGTTTTATGCTGGAATGATTTGTACCTCTTGGGTGTAGGGCTTCTCTCTTTCTCTCTATTAAGTTCAATGGTGTGTGTTCAATGACCACTTTCTTAACCCTATTTTCCTTTGTTCAGCAGCCCATCTTTGTGGATACACTCTTTAAACATGCAAATACACAGCTGATTGGTCTAGCTGGCTTTTCCGTTAGCCTGGGAGGTATTCTGTTTCCTGTCGGTATGTACTGATTTAATCAGACAAAAAACTCAACCTTCTACTAGGACCAGTCCACTCTGAGTGTCACTGCCTTCTCATGTATTTTCCCTGAAATCCTATATAGCTATTCTCTTTTTTCCTGTAAAAGATAGTATATATCCTCTGAACTTTGTTTCTCTTTTCTTTTTTTTAACTTATTTAAATTCAATTAGTTAACATATAGTGTATCACTGGTTTCAGTTGTAGAGTTCAGTAATTCATCAGTTGCCTATAATGCCCCGTGCTCATTACATCACGTACCCTCCTGAATGCCCATTGCCTAGTTATCCCATCCCCCTGCCCATCTCCCCTCCAGCGACCTTCAGCTTGTTCCTAGAGTTAGAAGTCTCCTCTGATGTGCCTCTCTTTGATTTCATCTTATTTTATGTTTCCTTCCTTTCCCCTATGGTCCCCTGTTTTGTTTCTTGAATTCCACTCTGTTTTTCTTTTTTCGTTAACATATTTGAGATTGTTTATATTATTATGCATCACTTTGCCTTATTCCTCTTAAGGCTGCAGAGAATTCCATTGTTTGGGCAAATAATAATTTAGATAATTTGTCCATTTTAACATGCATTTAGGTTGTTTCAGTCTTAAATTTTTGGTGTACACTTACAAGAACATCAGAGGACAAATTCCTGGAAGTGGAATTGCTGGGTTAATTAGGTTGTGCATTCCAAGTTTTGATAGATACTGGCAAATTTCCCATCAGGGAGACTGTATCAAACTACCCCAATAATTTGAGGAAGTGTTGGTTTTCATAATCTATCATCAATACGATCTATGATCAAACTGTTTATTTTTTAAAAAATGACATCTTATTATAGTTTAAAATTGAGTTTCTTTTATAAGGAGTGAATTTGAGCATCTCTGTATATCTTCAAAATCATTTGCTTTTTTTTTCTAAGTCAATAAACATTTAATGATGGCCTACAAATATGCATAATTGTTATCCTCATTACTGGAGACATGGTAATAAACAATATATAGCCTCCACAGACATATGGTAGAGACAGACAAGTGGCCAACAGTTACACTGGTCAAAATGTGGTATAATGGTACATTGGGAACCTGTTGGGGACACACCCATCATGGTACAGAAGATCAATGGAGCCTCTAGCAGGAAGTGGCGTGCCAACTCAAATCCAATGGAAGTATCGTTGTAGTTAGCTAGGCGAATACGAGGGATGGGAAGAAGATCACTAGGAGGGAGCAGACCCGGGTGTGCAAAGATGGGAGCAGAAAGCATCTGGCACTTGTACATAGTCCCATTCAGAGTGGCGCTGTCAGAAAAATAGGAAGGGGAGGTGGCAGGGCCGGCACACCACCCACTAATGTGGCCTTGAAAATCAGTTCAGGGGTTATGTGAACTTTGCCCTAATGAGACTATGACATAATTGGAGGAGTTTCAAATGGAGGATATCATATCAGAAGTATCTTAGGGGTTGAGCTAGAGAGTTGATTGAAGAAGATATGGCGAGCAGTTAGGAGGCTGTCCAATAATTCAGGTAAGATGATGTTTCTGGGGTCTTAGGGATACACTAGATATTCGTAGATCTCATCGAACATTACTGTTGAAGCACCTCACTCCCCCAGACCCCTCTGAAGATGAGGCACATGGCACAGGGGTGGGGGGCAACCCCCTACCACCAGACAGCCTGGGTACGGGCCCTGCCTCTGCCAGTTCCTAGATGCACGAGCCGGAGCAAAGGAGGAAGCCACTAACATTTGAGGAGTGCTGTGAAGATGCGGAGGTAAGCGTGTCAAGTGCTCCGTTTGGCACTTGTCTTATAAAAATGGAAGCCTAATAACCGCTATCTGGGCTTTCTTTCTTTTTTTAAAATTTTATTCATGAGAGACAGAGAGAGAGAGAGAGAAAGAGAGAGAGAGAGAGAGAGAGAAGCAGAGACACAGGCAGAGGGAGAAGCAGGCTCCACGCAGGGAGCCCGACACTGGACTCGATCCCGGGTCTCCAGGATCACGCCCTGGGCTGAAGGCGGCGCTAAACCGCGGAGCCCCCCGGGCTGCCCATCCCGCGACCCTCTTCGATGGAAGGAGCAGCTGTTTAGGAATAGCCTGCGGGGTGCGGGGTGCGGGGTGCGGGGTGCGGTGTGCGGTGTGCGAGGCAGACGCCGGGCGGGCTGGGGGATGCGCGGAGGAAGGGGTCCGAGCCCTCGCCCCGGGGGGAGGAGGGGGGCGCCTCGCGCGCACCTCAAGCTTGACCTGCCTGCCCCCCGCCGCTCACTTGACGCCGGGGACCCTTTCTCTCGGGGTCCGCCCGGCACGCGCTCCCCACCCCCGAGCTGCCCGCGGGGCTCGAGCTCCGCACGCGCAGGGAGCCGCGCTGGCCGGGCACCGCGCACCGGGCGTCGGGGCGCTCCAACCCGGCGGCCGCCCCAGCCTCCCCGTGCACGGACCGGGGCGCCGCGAGCTGCCCCGCGGGTGCCCCCCCGCCCCCGGAGTTCCGCTCCGCTCTCCTGCTGCCCGGGCGCGCGCCCCCCGCCCCGGCCTCCCCTCCGCAGCCCCGCGCGCGCCTCGGGGCAGAGCCCGCCGGCAGCTCCGGCTCGCGCCCCCGATCTAGGGGAAGGGCGGCGGGGCGGGCGCGGGTTGGCCGCGGGGGGCGGGGGAGGCGGCCTCCGATTGGTCGGGGAGGGGGCGTGGAGGCACGGAGTTTCCCACAATGCCCCGGTGCGGTGCAGCCGCGGATGGATGCTGCGGGAAGGGGCTGCCATTTGCCGCCCCTGCCAGCGGCGCGCGGAGCGGCTCGCTCTCCCGCAGTGGCGGCCCGGCCCCCGCGACGCCGCCGCCTGGGCTCGGTCCGCGGCCGCCGCAGCGGTCGCCATGAACCCCGGCTCCGCGGCGGGAGAGGACGAGGGCGCGCCGGGCGGCGGCGGCGGCGGCGGCGGGAGCTGCTGCCTGGGCGCCGAGGGCGGCGCGGAGCCGCGGGGCGCGGGGGCAGCGGCGGCGCTGGGGGCCGCCGCCCTGGAGGAGCCCGCGGCCGGCGGCCCGAAGGAGAAGGACGAGGCGCTGGAGGAGAAGCTGCGGAACTTAACTTTCCGGAAGCAGGTGTCTTACAGGTAGGCGCGGGTGCACAGGTGCGGCGCCGGGCGGAGAGCTCTGCCCCCCCCCCCGCCCCAGGCGCTCCCGCCGACCTGGGGGCGCCTGGCCCGCCGGCGCGCGCTCTGCTCCTGGGTACCCCTCCTTCTCCCTCCCCCTGGTGGGGAGATGCGGTCTCGTCTCCTCCCAGCACCCGGGCTGGCGGCGAGCTAGGGGCGCCCGGTTTCCCTCTGGAACAGGACAGAACACTGGGTCCCTGAGGTCACGGCAGCAACCGTCATGCGTGTGCACCTGAGCGGGGCTCAGTTTCCCCGAGAGAAGTCCTCAAAGTTGTCCCCAAGCCGGTGTCATCTGTAGCCACTCCCCCTACCTCCTGGATTTCCTTGGATGAACCTTTGGCAGGAACTCGGTAGTTGAGATCAGTGGAGATCGCCCTACAGCACCGCACTGACGAGAAATCCTTGGGGAAGTTGGCCCTGCCCTGAAATCTCCCATCAGGGAAGGGTCGATGTACAGGGAAGTCTGTGGGTGCCCCCTGGGGAGGGGGTTACCTATACCCGTGCTCTCTCCCTCTCCCCCCAGTGGAGGGTGGGGGGGTGCCCAGCACCAGGAGGCGGGGAACCCGCAGGCCAGTCCGGGGTGAGTGCCACAATGGGACCATGCTTGCCCCTGAGGACGGATGCAACTGAGAGACAAGGGCAGTGTAGGATAAAGGGCCACCAAGTTATCATAAGAGATGACCCCAAAGTGTTTCACTATGGAAACATGAGAAATGAGGATTCAGTACGTTCTCTGCTCCACCTCCCCACCCGCATCCTCAGGCAAGAAGAAAGCTTTTGAGAGGTTCCGAGAGTTTCAGAGACTCTCCCCGTACTGCTGGGTTAAAGTCAAGGCAATAAGCATAGAATTACAAACATTTGCACTTGCTGGGCTCTGAGCGTTTCCTGAAAAGGGGTCAGTAAAAAACATTAGTGTGACCTGACTCCTTTGAGCCGGCAGTCCTTTCCAGAAACCCATATAAAGTATTAAGCCTGCCACACCATGTGCTGTTATGTAAGCAAAAGCAGATGACAGAGGTGTGTGGGTTTGTGAGGGCGTGTGTTGTGTTTATGGGGGCATGTATGTGAATCATTGGGATCCCCGTAGGCATTGCCTGGACTCGAGGCCCCAGTCACTAGGGCATGGGCCCTGTGTCTCTAAGTGTTGGTTGGCTTCTGATGACTCGGAATCGGTCTTGCTGGTGAGGCTGTGGCTCCCGCATCCCCTGCGTGCATTTTGTTCACTGTGCACCAAGGGAGTTTCCCACTTGACTTGCTCTTTTAGTTACTCACATAGATCAGGATCAAATGAATCTTTCTCTTTATATTTTTTGGTTTCTAAAAATGGGTGCTGGAGAGTGGGGTAGCTCTAGGGAGGTATGCTAGGACACAGGCAGTTCTACTTCCTAGTGATGATGGCCTGCCCAGCCCTTAGGGGAACAGGGACCACATCCAGTCTAATTTGGGAGCTGTGGGTTTGGGGGGGGGCGCGTTGATTACATTAAGCACATTGTGGGTCTGGGCTCCTGAGCTGAGAAACTCTCCTGCGTTACTGGTACTCATTGGACTGCTGGCGACAGTGGGTAGGGCTCTGAGGCCAGAGTTTGCAAGGGAAATCATTTCAGCGTGCCTCTTGGCAGGGGGTCATTCCCTGAGGCTCTCTCCTGGACCTGGGCACTGTGTGAGTGGGGCATGGCTTTCTGGATTGCACGCCCACGCATGCATGTGTGAGTGTGTGCACACACAAACATAGACATGGACACAGAATTTTCCTGTAAAGTACTAAGAATACGGCATCTGCCTTCCAATCCATCGAGGTGGATCCCACTTTGTGAACATTTCCTTTCAAATAAAGCTTTACAATCTCCAATTCATGGAACCACCTGCTTCAGCATCACCTCAGGGGGCTGGTTAAAAAGGCCTGCCACCCCAGACTTACAAAATCAAACAGTCCGTGGGTGGGAATCTTTAACAGCCTCCTGAGGCATTGCTTAAGCACATTAATATCTGAGGATTGCTGCCCTATTTTTTGCCCAAAGGCTAAACAATTGATCTTTGAGCTCATAAACGGGTGCCCAGCCAAACAAGGCCAGGGAGTCCCAAAGTCAGAGGAAAGACAGCGAAGACATAGGTGATTCCATCTGGCACATGTTTGTCCTGGGTCACCCGTTTGATTACTATTATTATATTTTTTAGAGTCAGGGTGAGTGGCCTCCCCACTCGCATGGCAGCTGTTCCTGCTGGATTCAGGTGTAGCTGGGCCTGACCATTTTGCTGGTGGGTTAACAGGTAGTCTGTAAAGAAAGTACAGCTCTGGCTGGAGTTGGGCCCTGGCCCCTCTGTGAGGCCCACGCTGCCTCACTCCCGGGGGCACCTGAGGACAGCGACTGGTGGGGTGGGTGTTCGTGGAGACAGGTTGGGAGTACATCAGGGGATGGAGCCTGAGTGAAGGGGTCGGTTGGTGGGGGAAGCCTGGCCATTTGTGTAAGGGAGGGGGGTCGTGTGAGGTGGGGGGGAAGAGGAGCCTTGCAAGTAGGTAAAAAATATCTTTTGGAGAACATGGGAATTTGCAGAATGACACTTGACAGGAAAGAAGAAGGGGACTTTGGGAGAGGGTGTGCGTGTGCGTGTGTGTAGGGGGGTCTCATCTGCTCCTTCTGTTGCTAAGGAACATATAAGCTAGATTTTAAAAATAAATGAGGAGTGGGTGGGCATATGCAGTGACTCCTGTCTTTTTAGGAACTGGAGCCCTTTACAAAAAGCCTTTAAATAACCATTTCTGGAGGCAGATTATTCATTTTGCCTGACTTTTACTTTGTTAAGTAAAATAAACTCTTTATATACCTCTAGATTTCCCCTCATTATCTTTTCTTTCTTGGCTTTTTTTTTTGGCGGGGGGAGCCATTTTTCCCATGAAGAGTTTTCCTTTATTTCAGATTCTGCTCCCCTAGAGCAAATAGTCTCTGTAGACTGTAAAGCTAAAGGTTTTAGAAGGCAGTGCAAGTGAGCTGGTACTTTTCTCTTAAAATTACTACTTCCTTTTTCTTTGCAAATTATGGTGCTGCAACATGATACATATGTGCCAACGACTATATAATGTGTAGGAACTGGGTTTTTTTAAAACTGCTGTAAGAATTCCCATTTAAGTTAGTAAAAAAAAAAAAATTCTTTCAGAAATCCACAGGGGAGGGGAAGGAGAGGGTAGCTGATGTTCCTCGTACCAGGCACTGCATATGCCATCCTGTTTACTTGTCATGATGGTCTTATGTGTGGTTATGGTTATTTCTATATATTTCTATTCTATTCATTCTACAGACAATGAACTTGAGGGATAGGACTTGAGTAGGAGGCAGATTGCAAACCAAGATCTGACTCTAAAGGGTGCTCCCTTTATTTATTCTTTTTAAAATTTTTTTTATTGGAGTTTAGTTTGCCAACATATAGCATAACACCCAGTGCTCATCCCGCCAAGTGCCCACCTCAGTGCCCATCACCCAGTCACCCCAACCCCCCGCCCACCTACCCTTCCACTACCCCTTGTTCATTTCCCAGAGTTAGGTGTCTCTCATGTTTTGTCACCCTCACTGATATTTTCACTCATTTTTCTCTCCTTTCCTTTTATTCCCTTTCACTAATTTTTATATTCCCCAAATGAATGAGACCATATAATGTTTGTCCTTTTCCGATTGACTTATTTCACTCGGGCACTCCCTTTAAACCACGTTCTGCTTCCCTCAACATTCACTTCGGGTTGGAAGCCTCTCCACGAGAGTGCAAGCATATATATGTGTGTGTGTGTAAGTGTGCGATGTGAGCTGTTGTTCACCTCCTTTGTAATAGGTCACAGGTCATTATATATTATCTCTTACTCACTCTGGGTCATCTCCCTTTAGCCATATAAATTTAAGGAGTTCCTCTACTATGTCAAAAATAAAAATGAATATAGGGCAGCCGGGTGGCTCAGTGGTTTAGCGCTGCCTTCAGCCCATGGCGTGATCCTGGAGACCCAGGGTCGAGTCCCACGTCAGGCTCGCTGTATGGAGCCTGCTTCTCCCTCCGTCTGCTGTGTCTCTGCCTCTCTCTCTCTCTCTCTTTGTGTCTCTCATGAATAAATAAATAAAATCTTAAAAAAAGAATATAAATAATTCCCTTACTATGTCAGAATAAAAATGAATATAAACCCATGGTCACCGAAACATGTACAAAACCACCTTAGAACAAAACCACCTACGTGACACCTGCCATAATCATGAAGATGCCCCTGTTAGAGTTTTACATGCCTTTGAATAAAAATTACACAGATGTTGTGTAGGTGAACCTAGGTCCAGTGAACAACTGGCCTGTGTGTGCGTCCTTGGGCAGCCCAAAATAAATAATGAGGTATGATTTCACTTGTAAGAAGGCCTGGGCAGCTACCATTATGTATAAGATGTTGATGGTATGCTTCAGCTTCCCGACTTATGCTCTGGGACAGTCCTGCCAAACCCTCCTTAGAGGGGGATTTTGGTATGATACAGAAGTAACTGGCAGGAACTATTAAAGTCCTTAGGTTAGACAACTTGGTAAAAAATGATTTGTTATTCTTTACAGGTTGACAAAAACATAGTATTTCCATTCTTGTTTTTTTTTCCTGCAAAGCAAGATTGTATGATTATAGGAAAGGCCAGTGGAATGTAGAAAGCCAAATAGGACAGCAAGGACTCTGTTTTTCCTTGCACAAGAATCAATCGTGTGCGGGCAAAGTTTTCTCCTGAATATCAGTATGCAGCATCCTCCTTTGTAAATCAATTTTGCTTATTTTATGTTTTATACATTTGCTCACTATTTAGAGCCTTCAGGATCAGATGAAAACTTCGATTCTAATTTAATGTTTCCTTCCTGAATAATTCCTTAAGACTTGGCTAAGTGGGGATCCCTGGGTGGCGCAGCGGTTTAGCGCCTGCCTTTGGCTCAGGGCGCGATCCTGGAGACCCGGGATTGAGTCCCACGTTGGGCTCCCGGTGCATGGAGCCTGCTTCTCCCTCTGCCTATGTCTCTGCCTCTCTCTCTCTCTTTCTCTCTGTGTGACTATCGTAAATAAATAAAAATTAAAAAAAAAAAAAAGACTTGGCTAAGTGTAGACGTCCTCATTCAGGACACCAACTGGGCAGGATTGCACTGGAACCATTGTTGAGAGTACTCAATCTGCTCTAGTTGATCTTTCAGAGGCTTGCTTTTTACATGGTAGGGTGACAGCATTGGATCCTGTGGCATCAGGGGGAGGAGAAGTTGGAGGGGGTTTTGCTGGTGTTTGTTTCTGCTGTGGCAACAACGGCCTTGCCTCATAGGGTCAACTTTAATTAGAGTAGAGGTAGCTCTTTGGAACATTTCAGCCTCTCTAATAGAGAAAATGAGGACTCCCAGTGAGGCTGGCTACACCTTCCCTGTCCGATGGGGCCGGGTTCTGGGATACACATCTTTTAGGCAACCCTGAGTTGTTCTTGAAGGGGGCTCAGAACTGTGTGAAGCTGGAAGCATCTAGAAGGACCATTGCCTAGAGGCTGACATGACATTTACTTTCTGACTTGGGTTTATGTTGATAACACCAATCCTAATTACTTTCACTAAGACCCTCTAATTTTAGTTTTAGGACAACAGTTGCTCCACATCAATGGTGGATAACCGAGGGACCAAGGTAAGGAGCAAAAAACATCTAAACTGCAGGTTCTTTTTTTTCCTTGGAAATTTAATTTGCATGAAATAACTATAAAAATGGACTAATTTCAAATTGTTTGAACTGGCTGGAACTATTTGAACTGTTGGAATTGTTTGAACTGGTTGGATTGTTATGCTTATTGCAAGGCATAACAAACCAAAGCAATGTAGAAGAAGATTAAAGAAGTTATAATGCCAAAAAACGTCTGCTTGCACAGAATGCCCCCATAATTCCTCTCTGGCTTGTTCACCAGGCAAACTGCTCCCGAGGGTTAAGCTCCAAAGTGTCCACTTTCTGTGACAGGTGGTGGGTCTTCCTGTGTCCTCAACGTAGCACTTCCAAAAAGCTGTGTTAGGACTACCCTGTGATCTTGGGGTGTGAGAATTCGACTGGGGTTTGAACCTGGTATCTTTTAGCTGGTCTTGGGCATGTCATGTGACCCCACATATTCATCTCTAAAATGGGGGTAATAGTGATGCCTACCTTAGAGGTTTGTGATGAGAATTGCATGGGTTGCTTTATGCAAAGGACTCAGCACAGCGCCTTGCAGAGTTAACTTTTCCAGTTATTATTCCCCGCTAAGTTGTTAGCTCCTTTGAAGATGCAAATTGCACCTTATCAGTTGAATTTCTGAATCCTGTTCTTATTACTCAGTAGGTGTTGGATAAATATTTATTGGATGAATGAATTTAATTGCCTTCTTTAAATAAATGACTACTCTTCCCATTCCCTGTCCATCAGAAAGGTTGGTCTTCTTCTCATTTACACTTTGTCCGACAGCCCGGAGCTGTGTTTCTGTGGCCCTCTTCCTGCGTGAGTACCTGCATCGGCCGTTTAGCCAGCTGTTGGAGGAGGCTGGAGAGGGGTGGCAGGCTCCGAATCAACCAGCTATTTGTGGCTTGTCAAAGAAAAGGCCTTAATTTGCCTTCTGAGTAGCACTAATTAGCTCTCAGGCTCTCCTTTCTGTCTGTCTCATTCCTTTCTAAGGGGGCATCATTGATTTCCTCCTTGGGGAATATTCCCATTGACTCCCCCCCCCCCCCACTCCATGATTAGAATTTAGAGCTGCAGGAAGATGGCTCTCTACCTCCCCCTCCCCGCCCCCCGCCGGTTCCTGGAACCTGTCCTGCTGTCCACCAGCCCAGGTCCTGCCTTCCAGGGCCTCCGCTCCCTATCACCTCACTCTCCCTTCGCAGGTCACCCGCTTGAGTTGGGTGGGAAGGTTATTTTAGGAAGAATTTCTTGGGGCACCTGGGTGACTCAGCGGTTGAGCATCTGCCTTTGGCTCAGGTTGTGATCCCGGGGTCCTGGGATCGAGTCCCGCATTGGGCTCCCTGCATGGAGCCTGCTTCTTCCTCCGCCTGTGTCTCTGCCTTTCTCTGTGTATCTCTCATGAATAAATAAATAAAATCTTTTTTTTTTTTTAAGAGGAAGAGTTTCTTTGTCGACGTAGTGACGCTGAGCTTTTGTTTTTCACTAGCTTCATAAGACATCCTTCAAAAAAGTGTTAGCTACCTTTTAGCCACGTACATTTACCACCCTTGAAGGATGGTGGTGAGTGTCCGGACACCCATGGGGCTCAAGGGGATGTGGCACGAGCATTGCTCTGTTCCCTTAGAGGAAATTGGATAGTCAGATGTGTGTGCACTGGCTGAGGTTGGGTAGGGGTGGGAAGAAGGGTCTTCGCAGATGAATGTTCAACTCCTTTCCTTCCAGCCCTGAGGTTTTGTGAGCCTTTGAAATGGAGTAAATACTGTTTTCAGTTTTGTTTTGTTTTGTTTTTACAGGCAACAGCTTTCTGACAGGGACTTCTGTAGTCCTTAACCTCCATGCATTCTACGCAAGTGGAGATTTGCTGTTAAATTTGCAGATTCATAAATAATGCTCTGATAAGAACCAATTGTCATTTGAGCTATCACATTAATGGTCTGGCTTGCTGGATGGAGTGGGGAAAGATCAAAGCTTAAAGCAGTAAGAACTCAACTGCAACCCAGTCTCATTATAATTACTCTCTAATGTCATGAGACACAGGTGGGATTGTGGTTAACAGCCCTGACTCTAGAGCCCTACCACCGCGTTTGGTTCTCCATCCATCTCTGCCTGCTGCAGGGTGACCTCAGGCAAGTTACTTAATCTCTCTGTGCCTTTATTGCCTCACTGATGAAATAGTACACACTGATGGTAGTAACCCAGCCTGTGGAATTGGTTGAAGGTTGATACTCGTAATGCTTCCACCACAAAGTAAGTGCTACGAGTGTTGGAGTGGTGTCTTTCATACTTATGTCCAGCTAAGGAAACTTGGTGATTATTCTTCAAAATGTTGAACATGAGTCACATGTCAGTAGCTAGCAATCAAATTATTCAGAGAGTATGAAAATAAGATAGCTCTATACTTAGGAAACTTAAAGGTTTTGGCATTCACTGAGGTATAGGATATGCACTTTTGCTTTCACAACATACTAAAAATTAGTTGACTCTTACTAGAGCGTGTGAAAAGGATCAAGTTGCCCCTAAGTGCTGTGGAAACTGGCGTAGGCAGGAAGCCAAGGTCAGAGATGATGCGCGTGGTCAATGTGCCAAGCAGCAGTGGCCCACACCCCCAGACCAGTCATTTGGGAGCAGGAAGTCAGGATGGAAGTATTGGATAACAGGGGTCTCAGAGCTTCAAGTGTCAGGAATAGATACACAGATAAAGACAGAGGTACTAGAAATAGAGTTGTCACCAGGGACTCCAGGACAGAGGTCATTTCTCTTCTGGCCTGGCTCGATGATGTCTGCTTTGTGTGTCCAGACAATGGCCTGCCGCCCTGTCCCGGCAATCAGAGAAAAAGCTTCCCAGACGCTACCTGGCCTGGATTATTTCAGAAATGGAAGGCTCAGCCTTCTGGGATGTTCTATCAGTTTTCCCAACCAGGCCAAACAACAGAATTTACTTTTTAAAATTGTAGGTGATTATTAAATATTTGTTGAACAAATAAAACTGGCTCAAGACCGTGGAATAGTACAGAGGAAGTTAATTCATTTTTTTTTTTCTACAAAAGGCAAAGGAAAAGGAAAGGCAGTTTGGTTGCTTTTGTGTTATCATGCAGATTTTCAGGAAAAAGCCAGAAAAGAGACTCCTTGAAAAGTTCAAAGTACATTTTTAAAATGTGTCATTCCTTTGTATACCAGAGATATGTCAAAAATTCTATAGAAAAAAATACATTTTTGTTTTAAAAACACTTGAAAGTAATTTGTTTAAAGATGAAAGGGGCTATATATAAGCTTATGCGGAAGCGGTTGGGAAGGGTTCCACATATGACTTTTGAGACAAACTTCTGGAGCATTCTTCAAGCCGAAAGGACTGTGTTCTCATCACTGTCCTTAGGTAGGTAATCGGGTGTGAGGCAATCTCTCTCTGAGACAGAGAGCATTCCCTGTAGGGGTTTTGGAGAAAAGAGCCTGATTTAAAACGGTTTCTTCCTTTTAAATTGGCCCCCTCTCAATGCAAAGACTAAGCTATAGCATATTTTTGTCTCTCTCCAATTGAAGCACTGTCCTCAGCATCTAAAGTAAGACAGGAAGTGCAAAAACCTTGAACCCTAGAAGCCTCAGAGCATGATCTTCCCTGGCAGAGTGAAAACCCATGGGGCCTCTGAACCTTCCTGGTCTACACCGCCTTTTCTCACAGTGGCCAAAGTCCAGTGGAAACCAGTTGTTCTTGCCCTTCCCAGTGGCCGCTGACAGACCATTCCCCAAGGCAGCAGAGACAGCCCACATATTTCCAAAGTCTTTGTGCAGTGCAGCTAAGAGAAGAAACAAGCTCTTCTTAGGGTTGAGATGTGGACTGTAAGTGTTAATTTACTTAACTACCTACTTGTGAATATTAATCAGTATAAGGTCCTGATTTTGCTAAATGCTGATTCTGTGCCAAGAGCTTCTGAACACTTTATAGGTAGCGTTTCCTTTCAGCCTCAATCAAGTTGGGACTGTTACTACTTCCATTTGACAGACAAGGGTACTGAGGCTCCGAGTTTAAGCAACTTGTCTGAGGTCACAAAGCCAGTGAAATGGCAGATGTAAAATCCATGCCCGTGGCTGCCCACTGCTCTCTTAAGGCAGCTTTGCAGCTTGGTTCTTCTTTCACCCTTTCCCACTCTCTCTGTGTGCAAATAGCCCCAGTTCCACCATCTGGTGGTTTATTGGACTAACATCCCCTGAGAGGAGAGATCCACGGGCTCATCATTTAGGTGGGTCCAGCCAGTCCTGACACAGGACATAGAGACAGGTTGATTGGCTGGCAGAGCAAGAGTTCCTTTCCTGTCCCAGCATGGACTCGGCTCTGGGAATAGCCCCGTGCTACCGGGAACTGTAGGCAGGCCAACATTGAGCTTTCCTGGGTGGCTCTTTCTAAAACTGTATGAATTTTCCATTGCATGAGGTGGGGAAATAGATCCAGGTTCCTGGGGCAGAGAAATGATTTGCAGGGATTACAGCCCACTCCTTCAAATGCTGCTTCTGCTACGAGACCTTGTGATCTGTTGGAAGCAGAGTGGAACTTGAGAGGAGTGGTTAATGGTACGGTGGCTTGGGGTCCAGTGAAGAAGTTAGCACTGATTTATGTGTACCTTTTGTGGTTGAAATGGTCCAGTGAGCACCAATTTGATTTTTTATTTTTTAATAAGTATTAATAAGTATCAATAAGTAATAATAAGTATTAATAAGTATTCCCAGGAGAGCTGAGTCTTCACCTTTAACGGGAGGGCCTATTCAGGCTGTAAGTACTTGCAGTATAAGTTAATTCATAACGACACCCTTCAGAATTCATAAGTGTATGCATGTGCACCGTTATAGTCACCTAGAAAGTTCCAAAGGATGATTTTAAAAACCTGAGTCATTCTTTCCCATTTGAAGAAAACCTTTAGAATTTCTTAGCGAAATAAATCTCTAGTTCAAAAATAAACGACAAAGCTATTTAAAGATTAAAACAGAAGCTTTCTATGAGCCAGTGTGGAATTATAACAAAATCTAAGGGATTTTTTTTTTTAAAGACAGATTTCTGGAGATTTCTTACACTGTTAATACTGACTAAATTTAAGTACTTATAATAAAGATGTGTGTGGCACTTTTAGGGCTTTACCATTTATAAACTGCTTTTGTGTACTTGATCTAATTTTACCCTCAGAACGATCTTAGGCAACAGGTGGGGTAGGTACTGGTTTTATGGCCATTGCATATTTTGGGAAACAGGCATGACCACTAAGTGATGGGCTAGTAAGGAGCACTTCCAGGCTTAGGCTAGTTTTTGGATTTGAAGTCCCACGTTCTTTTCATTTCAGGGCACTGCTTCCATGCACCGTTCTCTGCGTAGGTTGATAGCAACATCTCCCTTTTGTTAATTTTATTTACTTGAATTTATCTCAGTTGTTAATCACAATGGGCAAAGTTGAAATCAGTCACTGGCTGGCATATCAAATCCATATCACATTGACAAGGAGGGTGACCTCATTGTTGATCTCATTACTTTGTTTTGTAGGTTCAAAAACGTGAAACCACTGGCGGGATGGTATATGTTTATCACTCCTCTACTGGGAGAAAAAAAAAAAAGAAATATTCAGGCTCTTCCTTTGCATTAGTTGCTAAGCAGCAGCCATTTCATTGTAAAGGAGATTCAGTTCAAGTAATGACATAGGTATTCCAAGAATAGCATTTCATTTTTACAGCAACTGCATTTCACGTCTCCATATAGCGTATGCTCTTGTGGCTCAGTGATTTTAGGAGGAGAAGTAGGCACCTCAACACATTTGCTGAATGTGTGAAGAACGTCCTATATAGCTGATCACCTAATAGCCAAACTCTCGTGACCTGTGACTAAGGTTGTGCAGCATTCATAAGCTCTTTGCACTTTTAAGGATTTGGAAGTGTCTCCAGAAAATATGACAGCCAAACAGGTATGCTTTTGAGGCCATATTTGATATTAACTGAGAACATCTCAATGGAATGTTCTGGATAATTTAGAATTCGAAGTTTTTGAAGTAATATGGCACAGAATAGAATTTGGTTGCAGTGGAGAGTTGGATTGTGGACAAGATTTCATTGCATTGAGATTTTGCTAGCAACTGAAGGCTTTAAAAATGAAGATAAAAGAGAGTACCGCACGGCTAGCATAAATCTTGGAGTTCAGTTTTATCAGTGAAGAGGGGAGGAGTATAGGGGAAGGCATGTATCTGAGACATGAGTGTGCGTCATTCTTCTATAGTTATGTGTGTAAAAGAGGAGATTGTCAAATTACAGGGCTGTCAGGTGATATATTTTTTTGATTGCACTATCATTAATCTTAAAGGCTGCATGATCTGTGTGTGGAAGCCCAAGGCCCTGCTTTTCGAGGCTTTTCTGTCATCTCTGCTATAGGTTATCCAGACTGTTGTGAAATTTATGTGTGCCTAGACAAATATATTTTCTTTAGTGAACTGCTTTATGGGAGCTGTTAAGGGAGCAAACTTTGTTGTTTCCTGAGAGTGTGCTGCACACCACTGTTCCCCCGACCCCCTCACCAGGCCATTTGAGAGAAAATACCTCTTTCCGGGAGCAGATGGGATGCTTGGAAGCTGGTCTTTAACTTCCAGTAAATTGCCCTCCCATTTATGGCAAAGTATCTCTTCCAGGAACTAAAAGTAATGTTCAGAAGAAATAATACATGGATGAATCCACAAATGGTGAACGGTTATTCCCACTGTGGTGTGGGTTCATTAGTATAGTTGGTTTTAGCATCTCCCCAGCAATTAGTGCTTCTCAGATATTTCATTGTGCACTTTTTACAATTACTTAAAACAGCTTTTGTGAAGCAGGTCTGGTGTTGTAGGAAACCATTATCTACATGGAGAAATCAAGTCTAGAGGGCTGGAAAGGAGAGGACTGGAATCATTGACTTCTCTCCTGGCAGGAAGCCACAGAGGAGTAAAAGCCTCCATGTCTTTAGAAAAAGCACTTCCGAGAGGTGCTCAGTGGTGTACCCTCAGCATTATTAATAGTAATATTACCAGTCACAATAATGTTATTTACTGAGGTCTTATTATAAGTGCCAGGAACCGTGCTAAGTGATTTGCATACTTTATTCTAGTTAATTCTTACAATGACTCTATCAGGTAGATGCTGTTACTATTTAAAGTTGGACAGAAGGGCAGCCCGGGTGGCGCAGCGGTTTGGCGCCTCCTGCAGCCTGGGGTGTGATCTTGGAGATCTGGGATTGAGTCCCATGTCGGGTTCCCTGTGTGGAGCCTGCTTCTCCCTCTGCCTGTGTCTCTGCCTCTCTCTCTGTGTGTCTATGAATAAATAAATAAAATCTTAAAAAAAAATAAATAAAGTTGGACAGAAGAGGAAACTGAGGCACAGGGGAATGAAGTACCGTCTCAGGACCTCACAGCTAGCAAGCAGTGAAGCCAGGATTTCAGCGTCAGGAGACCTCCTTGGCCAGTGCTATATCCCGGTATAGATGTATAGATCTACCCTGTTCTCTTCTTGGGAATCGCCTCTACCCTATTGTGTGCAGTCTCTTGGGGTTGTACATCAAGGTAACCGGCTCTGAGCCATGGAGGCCACTGAGGTCTCTGGAAGCTGTCACCGCTGGCTTCCTCTTACCGCACTGACACTATCTTAGGGCATATGACCTGAGTTTGAACAGTTCAGGCTCTTTTGGATTTGACCTCTTAAAGGCTGTCAGAGGAAGTGACAGTTTGTTCATATCCATTAGCAATTCCCCGGTAGGACAGTTCCTTCTGCCCTTGCTGCTGTCTATTCCAAGCATGGATCCCCCAGCCTTTCGATTAAATTGTGAACTATCCAACATCTTATCAATGCACTTCCTCTTTGTTTAAGTAAAAAAAGCAAAACAACAAGAACAACAAAAACAAACAAACAAAAAACACAACCCCATCTCCCCCCCAAAAAAACTCCCCAAAAAACCTAACTGATAAGAGTCAATTGGCAAATAGTCCACAGCAGAGGCTGGTGAATGTCTTCCCTGTCAGGTGTTCTTGGCTACACCTGGGAGAGTGTTATACTGGGCTTAGGTCTAATAGTTGGAAAGTTTTCATTATAAGGGAAAATAAGGCACTACCATTTGATGGATATTTAGCATGACTTAGGTACTTCGTGCCTCCTGTTTTGTTGTTCTCGTATCTAATTATCACAGCAACTATCTGAATTAGTTATTTCTATTTTACAAATGAGGACACTGAATCTCACAGAGGGAAGTAATTTGCTTCACGTCAAAGAAGTATTAGTTGATGGGATCAGGATTCAGACTCAGTTCTAGGTCACCCAAGGCATACAATTTTCCCCATGATCCCATGTTGCCTCCATGTTGAGGCTAACCCTGACTCCTTTATTTTTTGCCTACTGGCATTACATTTGCCCTTCTGGTGGGGCATTTAGATTAACCCTCCCCATTTTGCTATATGGTAGGTCTTCAAGTATTTGAAGTCAGGTATTATATTTCTCTTTAGCCCTCTGTTTCTTTAGACTAAACCATCTCCACTTTCATTCTTCAGTTTTCCCTTATCTAAAGGTGATTGCAAAGCCACTGTTCTGTGTGTCCCTAATTTGATAGCATACTGGTTTCTCCATGACTTTCTTCATAAGAATTGAGCAGTAAACTAAAAATGTGGTCTAACCAGGGCCACCATGAGCACATGTGGTATCTTTGTTTGAATTAGAAACAGGTTCCAAGTCTAAGAGGACAAGTTAATAAAAAGCCTCCCTTACTTCCGAGCTCTTTCTCAGCCCCAGAGCCAGGCTCTGCAGGTGGTAGGTGGCACTTAGGGTGGGTTTCAGCCTCCACCTGCCCCCCTCCTCTAGGTGTCCTAGCAAAGGGTACAACCTGTGTGTATATGGGGATGGCTCTAGGAACTCACTTCCCTGCTGTGGTGGTAGGCTGCTGTGAGTATATGGATTAGCGTGGGTTCAGGCCAACTGCTGTAAAACTTGTTCCAAAAGCCAAATATTCAGGTTGCCAATTCGACAAATTACTCATGAAATTTCCGGTGTCTTGCTTAAGATGCAGCCATTTCACTTAAGGTTTGTCATTTCAGTTTGGCTAAATGTTTATTTGGCATGTTTCATATTTATTTCAGACACCAAGCACTTCTAGAATGTTCAGGATTCCCTTTCCTTTTCTTCCTCCTTCCCTCCCACTCTCCTCTCCCTCCTTCCATCCCTCTCTCCCTTCTTTCCTAAATAAGAAATGTCAAGCTCTTAAGAACTATTTACTATTACCTCTATTTTTCAGACTTAGGCCCCGCATCTCCTCCCCCTTGACCCTGCTGCTGTTGGAGAGATGCCTGTGGTCAACCTTTCTAAAAGTGGCTTAAGCTATTTGTCTGTGAGGTTTTGGTGAACACTCTTTTATTGACGCAGAACTTATAAAGAAATCCATCTGCTTTTACTAAACCTATATTTGGGGGCCAGAAACATTACTTATTTTGTCCAGAGGATAGCCTTCTACTGTTTCAGATACGAGCGCTGCCCAGTACAGTAGACACGAGCCACATGTGCCTATCAGAAGTCATTTAATACATTAAATTTGAACCCAATTCCTCAGTCACAGTAGCCACACATTAAGTGGTTCATAGCCATGGTAACTACTAGGCACCGTATTGAACAGCGCAGATACAAACCGTTTTTATCACTGAAGACAGGTCTATTGAACAGTGCTTCTTTGAGAGATTAATGTCAAGACACTAATTGATCAAACCTCTAGAAACTGCTAGCCAGTCATCCTTAAATGACAACACTGAATATAGTTCTTGAATGAAGAAATCTAGTTCTCTAATTACAAAGTTATACTTTAGAAGTATAGTAGGAAGAAGAGAGAGAGCACTGAAGACAGGGAAAAGAGGAAGGTCATTTTTGGTGTTTTCCATCATGTTGCTTGTCACATCCCCCCCCCGCTCCCCACCCCAGTGATAACCAATCCCTGTAAGGGTAAGAACAGGAAATTTGTCTTCTCTTTCCTTTGTAAGCTTCATCTTCCTGTAAATTGCCAGACATGCAGAGCTCTGTGCAGGCGGGAACAAGTTCTGTGGCTTTTGGGTGGACTGGCTGTTTTGCCCTCGAGAATACCTAGCTTGGCCTACAGTTGTTGTATTTGGAGCCCAAGGGATGGGTGGGTGAAGAGCATCACTGGTTCCCCATCAGGAGATTCCTGAAATTTGGCAAGGGCGTGGTCCACCATGCAGAGTATGAACTTGGACTATGAATGTGCAGCTTCAGGTTCTACATCACAGAAATTGCTTATTAGGCTCCTTGTTTCATTCTTAACACTAGTTCTCATCACGTTCAATAAGGATTTTTTGTAAATTCACCACATAGGCATGGAAGTAAATGCATGAACTTGAACCTTTAAGGTGGCTCACCTGGTTCTTATGGGAAAGACCTTAGGAGACTATGAAAAGAGCTTCAAGGACAAAGCAAAAACCCCAGGGAATCCTTGTGTGTTTGTGTGGATTCTCTCTGGTGCTTTGAACTGCCAATATTGCACACAAGGGTGTTCTAAAAATAACCTGAGTAATGTGCATCCTCAGCTGAAGGGAGTGAGATAATTTGTGAGGATGATGAAAAATGGAAAAGAAGAGAAGCTTTAGGACATGAGAAATGAAATACATGAATCTCCCTGGTCTCTGAGGCTCTCCCACACATCAAGTGCTTTCTTTGAAGTCTTAATATTGAAAATCAGGAAAAAGTACTAAAAAAAAAAAAAAAGGCACCAAGGGGAGAATCATTGGGTTCTTCTCACCTATGTTTAATAACACGAGCAGTTGTCTGGACAAAAACTCACCCATATTATAGGTGTTCATGCAAAGCCCTTGCTGAAGAATCCAGAATCAAATAATAAATGATTTCTATCTTAAAGTGATTTAAACTGATTATAACTTATTGGGGAAACAAAAAATGTGTTGAGTGCCTACTGTATGCCAAATACTATGCTAAGTGCTAGAAATAAAAGAGAAGAAATTCTGTTATCTAGCTTTTACAGTCTAGTGAGGGAGAAGCAGGGATTGACCTGTAGCAATACATAGTGATAAGTACAGAGATGGAGGGATGGTTGGGGGCCCCAGAGGAAGGGCTCCTACATCAGACGCAAGAGTGGAAAAAAGATCTTCTAGAGCAGATAATGGTTAAGCATGCCTTCAAGATGAAGAGAGGATGGCTAAGTGAATTTGTTCATACCCCGGATTCAATGGAGGAAACATGCCTTTAAGTTCCAAATGGCAAACTAGAATTTTGGAACACATTCCATTTGCTTCTACTCTCTTTTCAATAGCCCCTGAAATCAGCCATTTGAGTTTTTTTGGAGTGGAAGCTTTCAACAGGCTCCACTACCTATAAATCCACACATGAAGGATCTTTACTAGAAATTTTATCTATTCTGTACCTCTTAGGCATCAGCAGCCTGAACAAAGCTACAAACAGTAGGCATAAAGTGACACACATGGTCATTTCTGGGTTGTAGAAGCACCAAAGGGAGGGAGAGAAGTTAGTTATGTTTGGGAGTTTTCTTGAAACATTGGCTTTGAAGGATTGGTAGGATTCCAACAAGGGGAGATAGGGTGCAAGGAGGGCATGTATGGAAAACAAGCCAGCCAGAGGGATTGTATGAGAAAGGACTTGGTGGGTGGAATGAATAAGGTACTGGAGCAGCCATGTGAATTATGGGATAATTTTGCTTTGAGTAGGGAGATACATAATGAAAGGTCAGGCAAGAAAGGTAACTTAAATCTCATGATAGAAAGCCTTCATGCCATTAGAAGGGTTTGAATTTTGTAGTTAACAGAGAGCCATTGAAGATAGGGCAGAGAGGTGACACTCTGGACCCAAATGTGGGAAAGTCCCTGTTCTTCCTGGATCCATTTCTAATTCCTCTTTCTGGAGACACTATTATTACTGCAGAAGTGACACCTGTCCCCTGCCCTGCCATGAAACCTTCCAGAGTGGACAAGAGCTTCCCTCCCTCCTTCAGGGCATGAAGAGGGAAGGGAGATCCCTGTTGTCTCTGCAGTGACCATGGTGGCTGAAAGCCATGCTCCTCTCCTGCCTGTGGGACAATAGAAAGGAGGAAGGAGGACACAAGGAAGAAGGGCGAATCTCAAATCCATGAGAATCTGGGAAAGACTGAGTAAGGAGAATGTGAGATGTACTCAGAGCCTGAACATGAAACTCATTTTTCCATAAAGTGTAAATAAGTGGTTAGATTTGGTGTTCAAACCGGGTAACCATTGGGGAAGTTTGAGAGGATAGGGTGCCTTAGAACTGGGAATTTTTTTTTTCCCTTTCAAGATTTTATTTAAATTCTAGTTAACATACAGTATAGTGCTAGCTTTAGGGGGTAGAATTTAGTGATTCGTCACAAGTGCCCTCCTTAATGCCCATCCCCCAATTCACCTCCCCTGGGACTTTTCTTTCTAATCTGTTTGGAGAAACTCCCCAAATCACATCGTCATTGAAATTTTGTTAATGAAGTGGAAAGGTCCCCCTAGAAAGCACTGGACAAATTAATAGAGAAATATGTGTTTTGAATTTATTAGAAAATAGTAGTTGAGCAGCTTAAACGTTGTTCACTGTCAGAGGACTGTGTTACTGTCTAACACTCTTACATGAATAGGGATTGGCTGGACCAGTTAATAGAAATACAGATAATTTTGCAGCCAGGAAAGATTTGCTTTCAGCTGCAAACTGCACACTCTTTTCAGACCTAATCTTCAGTAAATGGAGTGCAGCATTGCGGTGGAAAGTCAGTGTGACCAATTCTGTCCCGTGGCTTTCATGCTGGCTCTTGAAGGATTAGGGCGATGCCCAGTTCATTCTTTGCGTTAGGTACGTTGCATTGCAAGGCTTCAGAGCTAGCCCCCCTCTGCATTTTGGAAAATCATCATTTTTCTCGTATAAATGGAAAATAGAAAAAATTGGGTAGAAGAGAGAACAAGTTGGAGATCAAAGTAATATTAACATGCGGGAGGGAGTAGAGCTTGATTCAAAGCCACCCAGAGTGATGAGTAGTAGTAATCTTGGGCCTGCAGGCCCACATCCCACATGACCTGTCTGATGTGGGGACACAGCCTGCAAACTTAATTTCAGGATTTCAAGATTTAAAAACTCTGTCTACCTTTCAACAAACCCGACTGTTAATTATGTAGAGACCACCCAGCAATGCTGTAATTGCATTTCATAATAGTAAACTCTAAGATGCAAAACTTTGTATTCCTTCCCATGTTACTCAGTGAAGCCACTTTTTTTTTAAATGAAAAAAAAATGACCCTCAGTTTTTTCCCTCGATATCCTTCTTTCAAAAATGTTCCTTCTTCACTGTCCTAAATCGACAAAGGCATAAATAAAGTCAGAAAATAAGTCTGGGGGTGCCTGGATGACTCAGTTAAGTGACTGCCTTGGGCTCAGGTCATGACCCTGGGGTCCTGGGATCAGGTTCCACATCAGGCTCCCTCTCCATCTGACTCTCCCCAAGCTCATGTGCGCTCTCTCTCTCTCTCTCTCTCTCTCTAATAAATAGATAAAATTGTTTTAAAAATTAGAAAATAAGTCTGTTAATGTGTCATTGTCTATCCATGTTGGAAAATACTGCTACCATGTATGTGTGTGTTTGTGTATGTTCGAAAATGGAATTAGCTTGTTTGTGTGTCACTTGCTAACCCTCAGGTAGGTCTCACTGTCTCTGAAGTCAGGTGTCCTCATCTGAAAAATGAGGCTGGTGATACCTATTGCACAGCATGATGGTTGAGGTTGCATGGAATGATGTATGCACTTTGTAGATTGTAAACCCCGTCTAGATGCAAAACACTGCTGCACTACCACCACGCTAGATCATGTGTGTGCCATCTGTGATGGAAGGATGTGAAGACCTTATGGACTTCTCAGGGTAACCACATTTCTTTGTGACAGCTCTGGAGCATGGCCTTGCCAGTGGTACCCATCATTTTGGAGGTGTGCTCATGCAGGTATGTGAGGATTAGCCAACTTTTGGCTTTAGTTTTTGAATATAATATTTATTTAAATCAAAGTAGCACATAACTGTAGCTTGATGCATAGTTCATAGTTAACTAAAACCAATTTTTGGTTTTGGTTATAAATATAACATTTATTTAAGTCAAGGTAAATATGTAAGTATAGCTTATTGCATAGTTTGTAGTTAACTAGCACAGGCTTATGACAAATATGTGATTCCCTTCTCCGTGTTTCTCCCATAGTCCCACTTCCCCAGAAGCTGTTGTGACATGTTAGCTGTTTCTTCTGGATTCTACATTTCTATTTATAAATGATTGTTTTTGTAATCTCTCTCAACTGTTTCCTATGAGAAGGTGAGGATTTCGTTCTCTTTTGTCCCATCTGCACGTGTCCCTTCTTTCATCTTTCCAGTAATGCTCACAATTTTATTTAAATTGTTCATAAATGCTTCTGTTATTGACTCTGTAAATCTTATGGATGTCTGAGCCACCCAGGGCACTACTGAAGACATTTCCTTCCTTATATTATTGGTCTCATTTAAAAATAGTTTTTTATGTGGATTTGTTTCTAATTTTTCCATAAACTTCTTAAAAGAGCCATACGTCTTCTATGGCATTTACATATAACAAGTCATGATTCAGTTTCCTTGTTTCTGAGTAGAGAGCTCTGGTTCCCTCCCATCTCCCCCCTTTCTGGGCTGGTGGGTACCCTGGGGCAATCTTTCTTCCCTGTTTTCTAGATTTCTGAGATTCCTTCTTTGGATTATGCCTCATTAGGTGGAGCATATGACAATTTCGAGAGCATGACATTCTTGGATAGTTTTTTTTTCCCCATCATCTTTTTATTTATTTCTTTATTTTTTATTTTTTTTCCCATCGTATTTTTAGATGACCAACTGGAAAAAGTTTCCCAGGAGGTGGCTTCCTCGGACAGAGTGCACAGAAGGTGGTAGATATTTTAAGTCCTTTCATGTCAGAGAATATATTTTTTTTTTTCTCTTTCCTGCCCTCACTCTTAATCGAGAGTTTTTCAGGGTATGGAGTTCTGGACAGGAAATAATTTTACCTCAGAGTGGTGAGGGCATTTCTGTGTTGCTGCTCTGCTTCCAAGAGTTGCAGTTGAGAAGTCCAAATCCACTTGATTCTCAATAACTTTGGTGGCTTTTTTTTTTTCGTTCTCTGTGGGTTTACTTTTTTTTTCTCTTTATACTTAAAGAGAATATGTGCCTTAGCATGGGTGCATATATTCATGGTGTGGGAACTTTTTAGATCTCTTCAATCTGAAAACTTAGTTGTAAGCAATTTTCTGGTATCATCTTTCCACTCTATCTACCGGTTTTCCCTGGTTATATTATATAGCTACTTGTATCTACTGGAATATTCCTCTAATTTTCTTTTCTATAAAAAGTTTTCCTTTCCTTCTATCTGTCCTCTGGGGGATTTCCTCATGTATCTTCCATCCTTTTATTGGATCTTTAGTTTTGTTGTGATCCTGAATAATTTCTAAGTGTTCTTTCTTATTTTCTAGAGTTCTTTTTTTTTTTAATAGTACTCCATTCTTGTTTCATGGCTTTAATATCTTTTATTTCCCTAAGGATATTAGTGATAATTTTTGGACATTTTGTTTGGCCTATATTAACTCTGTTTTCTTTTTTCAAAAAAAGTATTTTTCTTTTAATGTTAGTATCTTCTTTCATGTTGGACTTTCTATTCAAATATCTGATGATCCATTCATATTTAAGAGAGAGGCCCCAAAAGGCTGCACAGAAGCTCGCTGTGTACACATATGCGACTTGTGAGACGACTAAGCTTCACTATGGTGTCATTGGTTGGGGACGTCATTTGTTTTACTGGGAAAACCCTAAACATGAACGTTTTCTGTTCAGTTCTCTGAAGAGAACACTCTACTTTCCTTTTAAGAGGTTTGCACCCGTTAACTTCTCTGAGGCTGGGATTTTGACTATTCCGTGTGTAGATTTTTGGTTGATCTCTCTCCCCTCAGTGGAGGGGCTCAGACTCAAACCAAGGTGTGGTTGATGTTTCTGGTGCTCTCTGATTTAGTCTCTTTAGGAACTAAATCTCCAGCGTCCTGGCTGTGTGCAGCAGGAGTAGCCACCAGGCTGTTCAGGGAGGGATCTAAGGAGTGTCTGTAAAGCCTTTGGCTCCCTTTCAGGCCCCTCCCCCAGCCTTGCCTTCTGCAGGACCTGGTGCCTCTGATCCAGAGCTTCTCTGGAACGAAGCAGGGGACTCCACCTCTCATTTGCTTCTCCCTCCATGATGTACTTAATTTCCAGCATCCTCTTCCTGCCTGCACACAATCACTTCTACTCACTCTCTAGCTTCTAAAAATCTTGTCGTCATCCCTTTTGCTGGCATCTTGCCTGTTTTCTTTGTTCTTGTGAAATTATGTCTTTTATTTCCTTCACTTTCATTTTAGTGGGAGTTTCCAGAGGGAGCTGGGAGAGAGAGGTGTATGTCCAACTCACCATGGTGAACTAGAAGTTTTTCGCTCTGTTCTTCCTCAGTAAGAACAATAGGAGATTTGACAAATCAGTGTATTTCTTTAGAATTTTTGAACAGACAATAATGTTTTTAGTTTACTTAAAAGAGTTTCATTAGGCATTTTGTCTGTCCCAACTCTCTGTGACATGGGAAGGGGTGGTAATTTTGCATCATTTTTCAAGCATCCAAGTAAAGGAGATAAAACTCCTGTCACTTTCCTCAGGCATTTTGCCACAATCCAGTTGCCTTCATTCAGTTCACCATTCACCTTGCAGCCATCAACTGAAGTTTCAAAATATCCTTTTGATTTCTAGAGCCTCCTCACCTGAAACCACTGGTCTCTGCTAGACACAATGTTCTCTGTCTCCTGTCTGTATCCTATGCTCTCCTCGTTTTCTGGGATGCCCTGAGACTTGTCATTCTAGCAGCTCAGATGCCGTGCTCCCCAAACACCCAGAGTTCGTTTAGCACCACGGACTGTGCTCAGCCTGGGATTTCTGAGGGACCTGTCACTGGAGAGAGACTGTTGCTAATGAGGTGCAAATTGGGAGTAGCTGGGGAGGGGCAGCTCTCTCTGGGCTGGGCCCCTTGGGAGGGGTAGATTGCTATGATGCTTTCAGGGGACACTGGCTGTGGGCTGGCCATGGGCTGGCAAGACGGATTCCTGGCAACAGGAGGCCCTCGCACAGTGTTGGAGATTGGTCTGGGCTCACACAGCCACGCCCCTGGAGCCACTGCCAGCTGGCTAATCTGTTGGCTAGTTTTCTTGGCTGGCTTTTCTTGCAAGTAGGAGAGGCCTTGCTCAGTCCTGGGGCTTTCCCAGACAATGGAGAGGCAGCCGGGAAGACCCACAGTCCCCAGAGACTGTCCCTCAGGCTGGGATGCTAGAAGGTCACAGGATTGGGGTTGAGTGGTGGGATAGCAGTTCCAGAAGCAACTGATGGGGGAAGGGAGAGTGTCTGTTCTTGAGCATTTACCCACTGCTCTTGCATGGAAGACTCTTATCCTCTAAACTGTTGACCAAGCCCCCTCATCAGCTACTCTCCTAGGTCCCTGGAAGGTTCACCCTTCTCAGTTATTTTCAGGTGCAAGTATTCCCACCAGGGCTGTGGCAGGGCCATGGGTGGACCCACGCTCAGAACCGGAAACTATGCCCTGGTAGAGAGAAGATGGAGGGAATTGGGTGGATGTGGGATGTTGCATAAATGGTGAAGCGGCTGTACCTTCTGGGCTGCATGACTGCGCATGAGTGAGTGGAGCCCCGTGTATCTATTTGGATGATCTTGAGCCAACCTCCTAAATTCTCTGACTTTAGCACCCTCTGCCCCTCCTTCTGTTTCTCTTTATCTCATTTCCTCTGACTTTATAAAGAAAGTCCTGGGTGCTGGTCTAGATGCAAAGGTGACAGAAATGAATGAAATACAGTCCCTATCTTCAGTGAACTCACCTTCCAGTGAAAGAAGACAGATACACAAACAACACAGATTTACACGTGATGAGAAATGCACTATATCAGAGGCATGTAGAAAATGTCACAGATGATGGAGGAAGGGCAGTAATGCTCTATGAAGGGGTCAGAGAATGCTTTATAGCAGTGGTGATGTTCAAACAGACTGTCGAAGCTCGATTCTGTACCCAGACAAGGAATGAAAGTCTGCTCTAGAGAGGTCAGAGCATTGTCATGGCGGCTTGAAGAAGCATGACGCCTTCTAGAAAAGGCAAGTTGTTTGTTGATCCTGGGGTATAGGTGCCAAGTGCCTAGGCAGGCTGTGGGTCTGAAAATACACGGGCTCAGATGATGGAGGATGCTGCTTGCTGGAAGAGTTTGGACCTCACCTTATCGGTGATGGGGTGCTGTGGTGGGTTGTGGAAAACTGAGATAACTCACTAAGTGAGGAGGCTGGGCTCGATTAAGATCCCTTGTAGTCTGAAATTCTTGGATTCTTTGTGTGGGTACAAAGATGTGGGTCTGGGAACACAGCTTCGTTGAGGAGTGTTATCTGGTGTAACGTCTGTGAGTAGGTGTTTAAATGTGGGCTGGACTCGATAGCTATATTAAGAGGTAACATCAAGTGGGGTGTGGAGCTCCAGGTTTTGAATTAAGCTGGAGTTTAAATATCCAAGTCTTGGGGTGCCTGTGTGCCTCAGTTGGTTGAGCATCTGACTCTTGGTTTCAGCTCAGGTCCTGGTCTCCCAGTCTTGAGATCACCTCCCAAGGTGGGTTCCATGCTCAGGGTGAAGTCTGCTTGATATTCTCCCTCTCGCTCTGCCCCTCCCCCCATTTTCTCTCTTTCTCAAATAAATAAATAAATCTTTAAAAATAAATAAATATCCAAGTCCTACTTTAGCCTTTGTGGTTTTGACCCTGGCTAAAACACTTAACCTGTCAGTGCCTCAGGATTGCCACATGTGAAATAGCACTTGTGTAGAGTTGGAAGGGTTTTTGTTTGTTTGTTTGTTTTGGAATAGTTATATTTGATAATGACTTTGCTGTGGTTTAGGGCATTTGAGAGAAAAATAAATTATTTAAAAGTTTAGCATTATTTCTAATTTTATGACTAGTTATCAGTAAGGATAGAAATAAGTTATCTGTGCATGAATTTTGTGTAATACACTTGTGATGAGTTTCTCTTGAGTTTTGGTTCAGATTTAGAGTAGGAATCTGGTGGGAGTTAGGGTAGAGATGGGAATATGTGCAAAAACCAGCATTGCAGGAACTAACTTAGTGAACCATACAGACACACAAAGCTTTAGCTGAGTGTTCCAGCTGGGCCATTTTAGGAATGTACTTGTGTAGCTGATGACACATTCCTGGACTCCTAAGTGTTAGTTTATGCTTGTTGAACTTTAAACCCCAGGGGATTATTATTTTCTGAAACCACATGACAAACACTTTGGCCTAACTCCAGAGCAGTTCCCAAACTCTGAGTTGCCTATTTGCTTTTGAGCTGGGAATATTTTCTTCAATTTTGCCTTAAGAGTTTTTTGGTCACTAACCTGCCCATTTTCTCAAATTACTCTCCAGTTAGCTCATCTTTGTAACTAAAGGGATAAACGATTTCTATGTGGTTTTGTTCTCAAGCTCTGAGACAATGCCGCTGATGGCTCGACAGCCAAATATGGGTGTAGGCGAGAAGGATGTTCAAAATATGGAACAAACAGTGAAGTGTGGTCGTGTAGTTGTGGACAACTGATACTTTCATACCAGTGTACACTTTCTGGTGTTTGCCCCAGCTGTGGCTTGAGAGGTGTGGACACATACATATGGGAATAAAACTTAGTATATGTGATGTCTTAAAGAGACTGAGCATCAGAAGATATCTTTTAGCACTGGCCTCATTCAGACACACAGTTTGGGTCCCCTACATTCTTGGGGCTCTTAGCATTGAAATAACTTGCTGATATCTGCAGGTTGGCTTTCCAGTAGGAGTGATAGTAGGAATCACAAACATCTTCACCTCTGTCTGGTCTGGGAGGCTTTTATTGATCACTCGTGAAATTATGACCATGGTCTGTAACTTGTAGGACTGTATTGGGGACTGGAGGGAGACACAGTTTAACAACGTACAGAATTTGCTTTGTTCTATGCAAAAGAGTAAACACTCAGCGGAAAGTAATTTTTCTTGAATCTGAACTCTAATAACACTTTGTGGTTATTTCTCTTATGTCACATATTATTTTTGGCATTATTTTAGAGTTATATCTGCATGTGTCTTGTTAACCTCTGAGTGATTGTAGTATTCTTGAGGGTGCAGCAACTAATTCATTCAACAAACATTTATTAAGCACCTGGGGTGTGTCAAGCACCCAGTGTGTGTTTTAGGCATCAAGTACAAATGAATAAGATTCATTTACAGACCGTAAGAATCTCACTGATTAGTAGAGGGAGATAAATAAGTAGACTGATAATCATAATACATATATTATAATGATAGAGATATTCACATGGAATTAGAAAATGAGATATTTTGGGTATTAAAGGATGAGGTAAGGAGTTCCTGGGTGGCACCGTTGGTTAAGCATCCAGCTCTTGGTTTTGGCTCTGGTTGTGGTCTCAGGGTCCTGGGATCAAGCTCCACATGGGGCTCTGCATTGAGCATGGAGCCTGTTTGGGATTCTCTCTCTCTGCCTCCCTCCCGCCCATGCTCTCCCTCTTTCTAAAATAAGTAAATAAATCTTTAAAATAAGAAGCATGAGGAAAAATTACTCAATTGAAGACAGTGGGAAGGATCTTCCCCAGAGGTCAAGAGGTCAACATGAGCAAACACATGGCTATAGAAACGATATGACTATATAGAAAACTAGAAGTGAATTGATAATCCAGGAATATAAAGTGATGGCTTGGGCTAAGAAATGAGCCCAGGGGCTCCTGGTGGCTCAGTGGTTGAGTGTCTTGCCTTTGGCTCAGGCAGTGATCCCAGGGTCCTGGGAATCTGTTTCACAATAGGCTCCCCGCAGGGAGCCTGCTTCTCCCTCTGCCTGTGTCTCTCTGCCTCTTTCTTTGTGTCTCTCATGAATGAATAAATAAATAAAATCTTAAGAAAAAAAAAAAAAAAGGAAAGGAGACCAGATAGTAGCACTGTTGTCATTTAAATTGTCATCTTATTGTTATTCAATGAGGGTGATTTTGTCACAACTCTGGGGATGCTCTTGGCATCTGTGGTTTCAGGTCTGGGGCACTGATAAACATCTTATGATGCATAAGACAGCCCCTCACAACAAAGAATTATCTGGTTCAAAATGTCAGTAGTGCTAAGGTTGAGCAACCCTGCTCTTGACCTTTACGTGTCTGGCTTTTAACATTCAAGTCTTAGCTCAAAGGCTTCCTTGAGTCTTAGCTCCAAGCTCAGAGTCTTCTAGAGTTTTGAGTCTTAGCTCAAGGCCAGTTCTTCAGGAACTGCCTTGGCACCCCACCTGTCATAGAAAAGTTTGCTTCTTTTCCTCTGTCACTCTCTATTATTCCTGTGGGTTTTTTTTTTTTTTGTACTTTTTGATACCATCTGACATTATATGATGTGTTTATTTTCATTATCTGCCTCTCCTCCACTAAAATATAAACATCATGAGATCTTTGATTTCTTTGCTGCTATGTCTCCCAAACCTAGAATAGTGTGGGGCACATAAGCAAATGCACGGAAAAGTTTGACATCTTTGGGTTCTGGATGGAGCCGTGCAACCACTTAGATGCAGATTCTGTGGTGTTGGAATAATAATAGTGGTTAACATGATAATTATTCTCATTCCATATATGAGGAACCTGAGCCAGTAAGAGAGATTGAATATTTTCCCAGGATTATGAAGTGGCAGTGCTAGGGAGGAATAACACCTCATGTGATCTTTGTGTATTTGCAAAAGCTCTTTATGGCTACCAATCTGAGTACGCTCTGGGGCTGGATAGGGACTTGTGAATTGGATTTGAAGAATTTCAAACAATATCCCCAAAACGAAGATGCTAGTTCAGGTAGAAATGGGAAGAGTGAGTAGCTTGTGAACAAAGGAGATGTAATAATGAAAAGATTGGTGCCTTGTAAAGAATGGAGTATGCTACTCTTGTGAGGGTGTCCAATGACCCAGATAGGTCAATACTCTTGACTAGAGTCCTCTTATGTAAGGAGGGGAGATACAATGAGCCCTGGCTTCCAAGGCAATCCCGGGCTTAGGAAAAATTGTGTCTTAAGTAGTGGCATAATGCTGAGCAGTACTCCTGACATAGGTGCATCAGAAGTTTCTGCAGACTATTTTCAATGTCGAGAATGAACTTCAGGGATAACTGGGATGACAGGTTGCCTCAGAGGAAACCTTTGGGCAGTGTCTCTGTGGCTAGGTCACAGAGAATGCTTCTCATCACTGTAGGATTGCTCATTAGTTATATTTACAACGTTCCTCTCCTGGTGGCTCTACAGATCTCAGAACTGAAGCCACACAGCTAAGTCATTTCATTGTAGTTCCTGTGTAAGCAACCCAACCTATGTTTTGTGGAAGGCCATGAGCCTGACCTTCACAGATAACATTGCTGACCTAGTGTGGCACTCCTGAGATGGACTGAGATGGCAGGTGGTTACTGGTATCAAGTACCTAGAAATAAGGGAGGAAGATGACAGCCTTGCTTTGTTTTTCTTTCATTTTGCCAATGGTAGAGCTGCAAGTTGGAGCTCAGTGAGTGCTGGTGTAAATACACCTTATGGAGAAAAGAGGTGGGGGGACTTCTGGGTCTTTAGTACATTTCACCACTGGCCATTGGGATTAATGGGGCAGAGCAGATTGGGTTCTGAGTTCATACCTCCTTCACATGTAGTAAGACCTCCTGACACTGGAGGACACTATTAGGTTATGGGGAGGGGCTAGAGAGGGAGGTGGCTGCACCTGGATCAGCGGGGGTTGCTGGTACTGGAATATGGAGAGCTTGGGGGCCTGTGGTTGAAAGTTCAACCTTCTCTACATCCAGCAGAGAATAGTTCAACTGGGGCAACAGGCAGATGCAGGTGATAGAGAGCTAGGGCTACTGTGCTAGCCCTGAACCTGAAAGACTCTTGACATTTTATCCTGCACTGTTGTCTAAGTTGTGTCTCCAGAAACTGGAGCTGGTGTGGCACTGGCTGACATCGATGTCTAGCAGTGGAAGATGGAGCAAGGGAGATGTTCAGTCTGACTTACAGATACAGCCATCTGGAAGCAAGGACTTAAGTCAAACTGAGTATGTAAAACTCAGTTTGGAAGAGTTGGAAAATAAAGGCTGGAAAATTCTTGTGAGAAAATTATGTAGAGGGAGAGCTCTTCATGGGAAGCCCCGGACCCCGGAGGCTGATGCTAGGGGCAGTGAGCCAGTATTGAAAATGGAGGATTTGTTGCCATTTTATGGCTGGTATGGGTGACTACAGAGAGGTTTTAGATAAGGGAGTGCATCTTTCAGATTTGTTTTTCAGCTAGATTATTCAAATGCATACACAGAGGATGGGATAATACGGGATCTTGTGCCAGTCTAGGTGAAGGGAAACAGGCAAGAACAGGCCTACGAGATGGAGGGGATGGAGAAAGTCTTTAGAACTTAAAATGAAGATGACTTAGTGACTGAGTGAGATTTATTGAGAATGAAGGAAGAAGCAAAGGTGACTTCTGTGTTTCACATTTGGTTGGTTAGTGGAGCTAATACTTAGATAAAGGGTAGAGGATAATGAACTACATTGGACAGGGAAAAAGATGAATGAAATGCCAGTCAAATTGCACGTGAGGTCCTTGTGAGCTAACAAGATGAGAAAGTCTGATGTGTAAGGGAATCTGACGCTCGAGATAACAGTCTAGGCTGGATGTGTGGATTTTGTAGTGGGAACTGAAATCCTGAGAACAAATGTGACTGTCTCGGGATGGTCTATAGGATGAGTTAGAAAGAGGACGTGGAGGGGGGCACTCTGAAGTCACATCAATGTAAAAGTGCCTATAAGGAGCCCACACAGGAAACAGAAAGATCAGTAGAGTGACATATCAAGATCTGTGTTAGATACAAGCTTCAAGCTGAAGTCTCTCCTCTCCATTGTAGAATTAAGTCCTCCTTGCTCTGCTCTATTATTGTTATTTTTTATTTACAGCGGAGTAAGTGATATTATAGAGGCATTAGACAATGGTTAGTGTTGTGAGTATCATGCAAGTTGCCTATAAGCTTCTTTAGGCCTAGGTCTTCATGGTTATCCATGTCCGTAGTATGAACTTGAGTGACTCATGTGCACTCATAGGCTTTTAATAAATAGATGATATTGAATACATGAATTAGAAAATGTTTCATGAGAGAATGAATGTACCATTTTAGAACATTTGTTTTTTAGCCCACATCAGAAAAAATAAATTTTATAGACCAATTAGGTTTTTATTCCTCTTGATTTCACAATGGATTCAACTCCCAGTTGAGCAAACCAGTTAGCTAGTATCTGAAATTAGCTACATCAGTATCATGGTTAGGTCAGTACCATAGATGTTGGCAGCTGGACCAGAAACTCAAAAAAATACGATTTTCTAAAAGGGATCAGCTGTGCTGGTTTCACGTGTGGAGGAGAAGGCGCTTACATTTTCAATGTTCTCAGGTGCATACATGATTGTGTTCTCTTTACTGCTTGCAGGGCAAAAGAGGGGGATGTATTTTTAAAGATTTAAGGGAAAGAATGCAGATTCTGTTAATATCCAAGAAAAGTAATGATAAAACAAGTTATCTACAAGTTATTCTACTTTTTTGAGCTGAAAGCCATGTTATTTAGTGCTGTTTATTACTGGAAGGCAAAAAGAGCAGATCTTTTTGGTAATTGTTGATATTTCCATGTTTGCAGCAGGATTCAAGTGAGCAAAGGAGAAGCTTATCTTCCATTTTCCAAACTTAGAGACATCTTGAGTAATCCAGAGATAGGAAATTGTTGCCCAAGGACTGTATTTTAGTTTAGTTTATATGCTTCTTTGACCTAAAACCATCATACCATTTGTTTTTATTTTTTTTAATTAAGGTTTTTTTTTGTTTGTTTGTTTTTATATATGATAGTCACACAGAGAAAGAGGGAGAGGCAGAGACACAGGCAGAGGGAGAAGCAGGCCTCATGCACCGGGAGCCCGATGTGGGATTAGATCCTGGGTCTCCAGGATCGTGCCCTGGGCCAAAGGCAGGCGCTAAACCACTGCCCCACCCAGGGATCCCCATACCATTTGTTTTTAAATATAAATGATACACCTACATAGTTTGTTCTGCCTTTGGAATATTTGTAGGCTCAGATTTCTCTCTATACTTGTTCTCTAGGTAGGCTTTACTATTTAATAATACTTAAAGAGGCTAGGGCACTTCTTACTGAGGTTCCAAGCCTCAACTTACGTGCCAGGTAGCTTGGAATAGCTCAAATCCCTGTAGTCAAAGGAGCTAGAAGCTGTCAAATGCTCAAGGGTACAAGAGACTCACCCCTTCTAAGAGGGATGATGCTGATGATGGAATTTTAACCCTTCTTGGCATTTTCCCAGTTTGTAAGAACACTAGACGGTATTCCATTCCAGTGCTAAGTTTTTCTTAACTCTTAAACTGAAAGCCCTACTACTAGAAAAGGCCTCATGAAGGCTTTTGTGAGTGAGCGTCATCATGCTACACTTGTGGCTTCTTCTCCTTATTTCTCCCTTTGATCCTCATGTGCCTCCAGACCTACCCCTCCGTCCCACCGTGGAGAGCCTTTGAAAATAGAGCATTAGAAGAATAAACCATTGATCAAAAGAGGCAGCAAAGCTGCCCTTTGGGGTTTAATAATGTGTCCTGCACTATTTTTGTATTTAGCAAAAATCAATTTTGCCTCATTATAAATGTGTTTTCCCTTGGGCTTTCATTTCTGAGATTATTTCAAGGGAAATTATATCCATATATTAGTCTCATTTGTCTGGTATCTCACTCAATAACTATTAGAGTTATTAAATATCTTGAACCAGGAAGTTGTATTTCGCCAGCATTAAATGCAGCTTGAAATTCTAAGATTCAATTTGGAGAAAAATCACTACATTTGAGTGGGTTAGAATATTGCCAAAAATGCATTTTCCATCTGTCTCATGGATAGAACTGTTTTAGCATTTGAAATTTATAGCTGAGGACTTCTGCCATCTTTGCAAAGTGGTCTGGAACTGGAGATTGTGATAAAGATTGTAGGTCCTTGGGAGCTGTCCTCGCAGTAGAGGACGAAGTGGAGTAGAGGTCAATTTCTTTGTGTTTTAGTTCCTTGAACTGTAAATGTCTTTGGTGTCTGATACTGTCAAGTCAGCACCAGCACCCTCCACACCCTAGAGGTGGTTCCCAGGGTATCTGCACCCAGAGCCATGCATATTCCAGTGTGACATGACCCATAGTGATGATCATGGTTACTTCTCATCCTTTCCTCCTGACCTGAGTCTATCCTGGAAATATTAGCATTGGACTCATCCTTACACACCTAATCTAACACATGCAGAGAAGACTCTGAGTGTGCCAAATGCAACTAAGAAGTCAAAGGCCAAGTCAGTAATTGGTTTTCAGCCTCTTCACTAACGTGGTCCCATATGCAGTTGTTCTTTATTGTCCGAAGTCATGTACCTGAGAGTAATCTCTTCTCTTTGTCTTAGCAATGCTGATAAAGCCATGAGCACTAACATCATCACTCATGGGCACTATAGTTGGTTCTCCTGTCTGCTTTTTTTTTTTTTTTTAAGATTTTATTTATTTATTCATGAGAGATACAGAGAGAGAGAGAGAGGCAGAGATGCAGGCAGAGGAAGAAGCAGACTCCTCATGGGGAGCTTGATGCGGGACTCGATCCCAGGACCCCAGGATCACACCCTGAGCTGAAGGCAAATGCTCAACCACTGAGCCCCCCAGGTACCCCTCTCCTGTCTGCTCTTATGTGGATGGAGCCTGTCTCTTAGCGTCATCATTGGTTTACTTACTTGGCTTAAAAAGAGGGACTCCCTTCCTTTTGATTGCATGTTATGTCTCTGCCATACCTTCACAATGTCTGCCACAGAGGGTTATTGTGAGGATTAAATGAATTAGTACATGCCAAGGGCTTGGAATAGTATCTCTCAGAGATTGATACCAAATTTTAGTGATTGAAGAACTGAAAGAGTGGGGTTTCTTCATCAGTCATTTTGCCCTGGCACTTTACTATTTATTGACTCCAAGAAAATATATGTGAAACTGCTTAAGAGGTCTGGTATAACTTTTACTAGGCTAAATGCCTCTCTACTTTATAGTATGTGGAACCTAGATGATGATGATGATAGCCAACATTTATGGAACACTTATGATGCCCCAGGCCCATCCTAAACATTATATATAATCTTATTTATTCGTAAAAACCACATGGTGGGGGGCTTATCTCCACTTTACAGTTGAGGAAGCTGAAACTCAAAGGCTTGGGGCTGGATTCATACTCAGGTCTATCTGCCCAAAGCCTGCACTATTAACCATTACTGTTAACTGCCTCATTTACAACAATGAGCCGGTTCTCCTTCAAAGTGGAATCCTGGGGGAATGGGAAGAGAAGGAGATCTTTCGGGGGTCTACTCCTAAGGTGTTATTGGAACTTGAGGAAGGCACTCAACTTCCCTGAAGTTCAGAGTTTTTGTCTGCATGCTGAAGAAGACAATCACTGGTCAGGTTGTGTGACAGATGTAAAACGAAGTAAAATACATAACAAAGCAAGAACAGGGAGGTACTTCAAGGATTGTTTCCTGGCTGGCTTTGCCAGGGCAATCAGAAATGCTGAAGATTTCATTTCATAGACATGTTTAATGTACTTGATGAAGGTGGGACAGTTCATTCTGAGATTAGTCTGCATTTCTCTCCATGATGGAACCGAGCTCAATGGCCATTAAGCAATGTGACTTGGGGAATGATTTTGGCTCAAACTGGGTGCACATGTTACTCTTGTTCTGTGCAGTCTGATCAGTCTGGGAGGCTGGGACATAGCCCTTAGACTCAGTCCCAGTCTCTCTCAATGTCAAGGAATTTACACGACAAATTTCTGTTCTTTCTGATAGGCTTTGCAAAATGCTGGATCTTCTTGGTCTTTCTAACAGAGTATTTTGTGATTATTTCCTTCTGAGGTTGGTCAGGAAATTATTTTGAAGGGAAGCTAGCTTTTGCAGCCTGTGATTATGGGTGATCGTGATGGGAGGGGACATATTAAATCCTTTCTGTCAGTTCTTGGCCAGAATGGAGCTTAGAATGGATTTCGCCATTTATGAAACCCATAACGCTCCCAATGTAATGCCATTACAGAGCCTCCTGACAGCAGTCGGTAAGGAGTAGCTCAGGGATGTTACTGTTTAATCACTTCAAACTCAATTTCACATGTTATTACAGATCTATTATTCCCCCTTCTTTATCACTTCATCTTTGGGTAGCACACCATTGCTTCAGAAGCAGAAATTCAGCAACAATTTTAGTTTATCGGTTGACAATAAACATGCTAGATTGTCTGATCAAGGCTGATGGATGAGCTCCATCTTTGGGATTATGATCAGTGCAAACAGGGCCACCTCTGCCCCATATCTGTGGTAGTCATTGAGGCTGTTCACCAAATATTCTCTCTCATCACTCTGGGAGCATGGCAGATTGTACTTCCTGGCTTTTTTATATTTTGGTGGAGCCATGTAAGTAGTTCTGGACGATATGGTGTGATTGTACGCCATTCAGTAGTGATGTACTACTTCCGGGCTGGAACGTTTATTTGTCAACATGAGCCTATCCAGGGATCTCTCTTCCTTCTGCCATAGTTACAGGCAACAGTCTTGATTGTCATCTTGGTCCCAGAGAGCCCCAGCCAACCCTTTATGGCCAGGCAGCCCGAACTAGAAATAAACTGTTGTTATTTTAACAAATGAGACATTTGTTATGTGCCTGCAGGATATCCTGCTCCATCTCAACTAGTGCAATGATCCATGGTCAAAGGCTTGTACTTTTGGTGAGCAGTCAAGATATATCCTTGATGGAACTTGTTTTCTCTCTTTTATCCTTACCATAAAGTCCTTCTAGAAGTCTGAGAAAATGTAACACCTTGATAATAAATGTATTAGGGATAATCAAACTTGCTTCATAGTCTGATTTTTGTCTTTTTCTTTAATTTTTTTCCCCTGTATCTCCTTATCCTAGCCTCTACTATTTTGCCGGGCATATAGCAGCCACTTGGTAAATGAGTGATGAATGAATTTGTACATAAATCCACTAATCTGAAAGGAATTTGCCATTAGCATTATAGAAGTTTTTCTGACTCTTTCCGAACTTACTGTTGCCAATTATCCTTTTATTAATTTGACCTGCAGTCATACCATTTTTCATTTTCAGGCCTCCCACAATGGCAGGCAGCTCTGCTCTGGCTTTATCAGTAGCTGCAGTGGCCTCTCTGGAGAGAGCAGCACAGAGGATCTCCATCTTCTAAACTCAGCAAACCCAGGAAATGTATGAGATCCTTGCTTAAGCAGACAGGAAAATCCCTTACTCTGGCACCATTTTCTGGACAAGGATAGAGTACCCAAACTGCTGCCGGCTCTGGAAGAATTTTCACCTTTTTTAAATTTCAAATTTGTGTAGTTTCAACTCTGCCACTAGAGAGTGCCATCTCTAAACTTCTTCCCATGAGGCCACACCTAAGATGTCTGTCCCAAGTGCAGAGGGGAAAATGGACAGGGGTTAGGACAGCCCAAGACTTCAGTCTGATACCTGGGGACAAAATACCAGTCTTTACAACATTCAGCACATATTCTGCCCAACCAGAGATAAGGAGATATCCTCCCCCTCCCATTTTTCTTTTTTTGAGATTTTATTTATTCATTCATGAGAGACACACAGAGAGAGGCAGAGACACAGGCAGAGGGAGAAGCAGGCTCCCTGCAGGGAGGCCGATGTGGCACTCAATCCCAGGACCCCGGGGTCACGCCCGGAGCCAAAGGCAGACGTTCAACCACTGTGCCATCCAGGCGTCCTGAGATGTCTCTCAAAGCAATTCCTTCTCTCCATTTCTCCTGACATCGCTTCAGATCAGGCTCTCAAATCCATTGATTGCACTATTAAATTAGAACAGTGCCTGGGACACCAATAAGTACAGCTATTATAATCTGTGTGTCTGTGTTATTGCTATTTTGTCAGCCTCGTGTTCTCCCTGTCTCCATGTTTCTACATCCCAGTCCGTACTCTGCATCTTTTCAAAATAGATCAGCTCCTGTCTTTTACCCCCTCTCTACAGCCCTTTGGCCTCCACTGCCTAGGGAATAAGGCCCACAGCCCTGAACGCGTCGTCCTTGTCCAGCCAGGCTTTCACCCACATTAGCTGTGTTGGAAGCACCAAGGATGCTGGTCAAACTCTCCATCTCTGTACTCTCTTCCCCAAGAGATGCTGACGAGCTGGTGGTTGATGTGCAAGGGAGACATAACACCTTTCTGGGGTGGGAATGTGTAGTTTGAGGAAGATTCCACACCTAGCAACCCCCTGCCTCCCCAGATAGAACCACTGCCTCCCATTCTGCTCTCCCACCATGGGGCCACATCTGGTGTGGGTTCCCAGCTTCTGGAGCCTCCTCAACCTCAACTAAGCTCCGTCATATCTCCTGGCTCTGCACATGCATGATCATTTCCTTTTATGCCCTTCTTCCTTTCTCTGCTTCGGTGCATGTTTTTTTAACATTTAGTTTAAATGTCAGTTCTTAGGCCTTTCCCAACACTGGATGGTTCTCTCTCTCTCTCTCTCTCTCTCCCTCTCTCTCTCTCTCCCCCCCCCCTCTCTCTCCAATGCACTGTGCATTGACCTGCATTATTGTACTTGTCATAGGACAGCTTCATTATTTGTGCCTGCAGCTGCCTGGAGAGCAGGAGAATGTCTTGTTCTGTGATCCTCTACCAGATGCTAACTGAGTTTTGGTACCTGGGAGGCACTTAATGAAAGGCAGCACTCTTTTGAAGCATGGGTTTTGGAGTTATCCCTCCTAGGGCCCCATGACAATTAAATGAGAATATACAAGGCACTTAGCCCAGTGCCTGACTCTCAGTAAGTGCTGGATAAATGGCACCTATAATTTTTGTGAAAGAAATGTTTAGCAATTAGTCAGTATATGTAATTCTTGCATTCATATGCTAAGTTGTCTGCACATTCGTACTCATGCCAGGATGCATATTTTCCTCATCCAGATAATATTTCGACTCCCAATTATTTATTTAGCAAATATTAGTTGCTATGGAGAATATATACTACTTCATCTTTGCTTCCAAAGAGATACAACTAAACACCACCGACATCAACACAAACACATGCAAAATGGCAGTGAGGTGACCACAGGTGGAGAGTTTAATTGGCTGTGTCTCTACAGCCCTCTGGGCTGTAGGTGCAACAGGAATGAAAGGAAGATATGAGGCCTGAGAGACCAGATTCACCTTTTGGGAGCTTCATTCACACACACATATCCATACTCACCTCTTAGGAAAAGTGGTGGCAAGAGGGGATATGGCTTGATGAGGGGAGGAAATACGGCAAGAGGGGATATGGCTTGATGAGGGGACAGGTAGGTGGCTGAAAGTCTGGGCTGCTTTGGGTAAGTACGATGCCAGGGCCACGCTACTCAAAGTGTGTCTATGCAGAGCAGCATCAGCATCACCTGCAAGCCTGCTAGAAGCATAGAATCTGAGGCCTGCCCACCCCCCCCACCCCTCCCATGAGAATATGCATTTTAAAAGCATCCCCGGATGATTCCTGAGCACCTGAAACTTTGAGAAACAGCAACCTAGAAGAATTTGACTTTATGGGAGGCTCATTTTGGGCTTCCTGCGAGCTGCTGAATCCTTACAGGGGTTCCATAAATCCATCTGTATCTCCAATGCAGTCTGAACACTGCACAGACTCTGTATCTCATGCATAAATGTACTATTTCTTTGTTCCAAGTGTACCTAGATGGAATTATGACAAAATACAAAATTCAATTGGAAGTGTTACTGATTCTTAGTAGTTTTTCATCATTATGTGGTTTCTCAGGCATCCAGATCTAAAAGAAAACAGCTCTTGAGTGAAGGTTTTTTGAAACAATTTGTATTAAAAAGAAGTTTTAGTGTTTGAAAACCAGTATTTAGAAACAGATACACCTTCAGTACTGCATGATGCATAATATTTTGGGTCTTTGCAGACAGATTTGGGAATCAAAAATGAAATGCGTCCCTTCGTTAAACAGAGGCACATCACCTCGCACATAGCAAAGCTGCTCCCGTGACCCAGGACTTAGGGGTTTGGCATCGCTCTTATCCTTGTGCCTTGTGCTGTATGAGCTTCTGCTTCATAGGATAAGGGAAGCAAATACCTGCATGGTCCTGTTCCTTCCCCTTTCCCCGTGTCCTCTGTCATTTAGGCTGCTGGTGATAATTGGTGTGTGGGAGTGGAAATTGAGGCATTTTATCCAATTCTTATTCCACTTCTTGGCCTCGGTTGGGTTTTTGGCTTGGAGCATGCTTGTCATGCTTGGTATGGAAGAGGGCAGGAGCGAAGCCTGGCTCTGTTACTGAGCTCAGTCCCGAGCATGGGTGCAAAGCTTTAGCACCTGGTTCTTCCCAGGCTAGTGTAGCACTGACTTTGAAATCAGCTGGACCCAGCATCAAATCCTGCTCTATCACTCTGGGCTGGTTTCCTAACCTCTCTCGAACTCAGTTTCTTCATTTGTGAAATAGGGGTGACAGAACTGACTCAGCTCCTTTAACAAATGAATGCAATCTGCAAGTCGTTTGGCAGATCCTTCCCATCCGTGAGACCCCCTACTAAGCCATAGTCTTTGTTGCCATTTGCTGTGTCTTCTAAAGACTTCCCTTCCCCTGGCTTTCAGGTGGGGACCTTCATGTGGTAAATCTGAATGCTAAAGAAGGTAGAAAAGGGAGGCTGAACAATTATTCCTGCTCACAAGTGATTCACGGTGGAGACCAAGAAGAGGAAATGAAATACCCTGTCCCCCAGCTCTTACTCAGCTTGAGCCCTGTGTGATCACTTAGCATCACAGAAATGATCTTCCCGTGCTTTCTTTAGCTCACGGTGCTGACGCGGGCTTAGCCTTGGCTGACCTGTCTGGACTCAAACAATTTCTTTCATCTTCCTTAGCCTCAGTTTCCTTATCTTTAAAATGAGAGTGTGAGCCTTTGTGATCTCAAAGGTATTTCCAATTATAAAACTCTGAGAGATTATGCCCCTCTTAGAGCAAGTAGAATTAATGCGATGAAGGGGAGCCCTCAAGGGGGAAGCGCTGGAGATGAAGACAAGAATAGATGTGAATCATCTCAGTTTGGGGGCTCAGAGAAGTTCATGGCAGGCTTCTGATTCCGTCTGCCTGGTTGCATGCTTATGCATTGCCCTTGTTTGGCCTTGAAGGGCATGGTTTTTTCCATTGTTTCTAGTGGGGACAATACTGTATTGTCACAAATCATTGTGTCACGTCTGCTTGGGAAAGCAACCACGGCTGCTTCTCTTTGGCTCCTTGTCCAGGAAGCTCTCAAGCCAGTGGATTGCCTCAACAGTTCATGATGACTCTCCTGGTGGCTCCTCTTTGGCCAGGGACTTGTTCTCCCCGCTGTGTTGGACACCAGAGGGGATGGTAGGCATTTTCTCTCCACTCACTCCCACGTCAGGAATGGCACTGGTGATTGTCAGGCAGGTAAGGGGATGCCGTCATGCTCAATAGAGATGTCAGACCAGACGTGAGTCAGCGTTAGCTTCCCCCAAGCACAGCTGGGAGACAAAGAAATGGATTTACTGGAGATGTACACAAACCAGAACCTATTATGTTAAAAAACATAAATAAAATGAAGGAAAAGGCATACAGAGTGAAATTATCTTTTTAAAGCATTTTGGCAAAATAGCGCTCAATACACATCAGCACAATAGTGGAGTCATCCATGTGTGTCAACCTGTAGTTTTTAATGACAGGGATGTATAAACAAGTAGGTAATATACAGCCCAGCTGCTTCTGTGGTTTTTCTTAACTTGCTCTCTTTGAGAATGAGTTGGTGGAAACACAGCTGAAAATACAGACTTAGAAAATGAGTAATTTAAGTTGAACATCGAAAAGGAGATGTGGATGAAGATTTAGAAAGAGTATATTCAACTTCATAAGTGTACAATGTAAGATTAGGCTAAATAGACAGAAATTTTACTTTGCTCTGAAAGGATAAATATCATTTTCCATTCCTTTTGGTGGATAGGCAAAGCTATGCCGTGAATAATTTTTTAACTGCTGGGTTCTTTATGAAAAGAAAAATATACCGCATTTTTTCTCTCACCCTGTGTCCACTCAGGCTCGTAACTCAGGTGTCCCTCCATGTCTTCTCTAGCCTGTATCAGTGCTAATCACCCAACACAGAAACACCAAAAAAGTTTAAATCTCTTCATTTTTTTTCTGCAAAGAATTTAAAACTGCCCACCTTTGTTCTTACAGATAATTCATAATAGCAGATTGGTTTTATTTATGTTAAACGAATGTGTATGGGGCCAAAGAGACTCATGGAGGAAAGAGTGAGTGAGGGACTTCTCTTCCAGAGAGGAAACAGGGACGAGAGCCAATAATGAAATCTTATTAAATCTTATTAAGGCAGGAAAAACTTGCCTTTACTCATATACCTAGAACATTCCAGATTCTTTCCTTATAGGATCTCTTTACAATAACTGTAAACTGGTAATTTTCTTTATTTTTGAAGAGGAAGTCAATGCTCGGAGAAGCTAAGTAACTGGTCAAGCTCCCATATCTCACAGGGAGGAGGATAGAGTGGAAGTCCAATGTCAGGGCCTCATTGCTCCCTTTTTTGACAAGATCAAAATTACACATTAGGTAGCTACTGTATGCCAGACATTTTGATGAAAACTGGAGATGTGAAGGGAAAAAGAACCACGTACTTCCTGTTGAGTGCTTCACAAAGCATTTATTAAATGCTTGCTGTTTGTCAAGTACTCTCATAAAGGGAAATCACAATCAAGCCTCACAGTAGATAATCATGTGAAGTGGACATGGTTATTAGCTTATTTTTCAGATAAATGAAAAGCACATGCTCAGAATATATATCTCACATAGCTAAGATCATATAGTGAATGAGTGTTAGAAGTGAGGTCTGGACTCAGCTATGTCTAGCCCTCAGCCCTTGTTCTTTTCTGATGTACATTTAATGCTTATTGAGTTCCCCAGCATATTTGATATGGACCTGATATGTTACATCTGCAGAAGTATTTGTATTGTAATAGAAAATCCTAAGGTGAAACTGCGTTTGTGTACGAGACTCATAGGTGGTAAATGGGGGAAGTCACTTTGCCCAGGGAAAAATGTCAAAACTCTTCAGAATGACACCCGATGTTAAGTCTATTAGACAAAGACACATAAATGTGAGAGGTGGATTATCTTAGTTGGTAGACCACAAAGAGAAAAATGACATCAAAAAGAAATAAAGTAATGTGCAAATAAATTTCCGGTGATATAAATAGTATATATAATTCTTGAAAACATTCAAAGTCAGTGAGGAGGATTCCTCTGAGGATCTATTTAATATACTCACTGATATTAGAATCATAAAATTGAGCTCCAGTCTTGGTACTTTCCTGTATAAATACCTTGTCTGGCTATTACAAAAAGCTCATCTCCTCACTATCGCCTGACTTTTGTTTTGTCTTACCTCTGTTCTCTTGGCTAGGACCCTTGCACCCTTTCTCCCCAAGTGTGGGACCATTTTAAATACCCACTCAGTCTCCAGGATGATTTCTATGATATTTCCTTACTGCAAGTGACCTGACCTGTCTTTCCCTTTGGACTCCTGTTTGAAGAGCTGACATTCACCTAGTGATCCTTATTTTGCTTTGCTTTGTGTTAATTGTTATTAGTACTTGCTTTGCTTTACCCACTAAACTGTAAGTTTCTTGAAGGTTTTTCTCATCTCTTTTGATTCTTTGTAGCATCTAGCACAGGGTTTACAAGTTGCAGTAATGAATATCAGTAGCTATTGGTCAAATGAAACCAAATTAGGGGCACCTGGGTGGCTCAGGGTTGAGCCTTTGCCTTCAGCTCAGGTCATGATCCCAGGGTCCTGGGGTCGAGTCTCACATTGGACTCCCTGCAGGGTGCCTGCTTCTCCCTCTGCCTGTGTCTCTGCCTCTCCCAGTGTGTATCTCTCATGAATAAATAAATAAAATCTTTTTTTCTTTAAAAAAAAAACAAACTAAATAAGGCCAGAGTGAAATGTGCAGTCAGAACAGCCAGGCATCAGACTTTCTCTGACTTGTGGATAAACCGCTTTCCAGCAAGGGAAGGAATTGGAGGAGAGAGGAAGACAGAAGGCACTTCTGTAATTTGGCAGGCATGAAGTTTACAATGGAAAATCGGCATGTGTCCACAAACCACCTTCACCCTTCTCATGAGGGACAATATCTCCTCCTTAGGCAGGAACTTATACAGTGGGAAAATCTCATAACCCCCTATAGCCATAACCCTATTGATGGCAGCACATGTGGTTACTTAGCAACAATTATGGTATCGCACGTAGATTATTATGGTGCTTTCAGGTATGAAAACAACTGGAACAAAGGATTAAAGTTAGCAATGAAAGGGAGAGATGTAGTAAATTTAGAGCTAGAACAGTTCTTTCCAAAAACACATTTTGCGTAAACTTTCCCGTGCAAGGACAAGGCGCACATCCTAAAGTTAAAGCTTTCCCCACAGAGAGAGAGAGAGAGAGAGAGAGAGAGAGAGAGAGAGCTGAGGCCTGCAGTTTTTCCACATAGCGTTTTTCCCAGCTGCAAACCCATATTTATTTCTTCCAGGATATTTACTAATCCTCTTCCTCCTGCCCTCATCCCCAGGGGATGCATGGCTGGGCATGTAAACACATTCTGTTCTTTATCATCCAGGACTGGAGATAATATATTATCATCAAAGAGAATGGTCTTCATTTGATCCATAGGACTCACTGTAAGGACTCAAATCGCACTCTGTAGTGGTTGGCCAGAAGGGTGATAGCGTTGCTCACGATATAGTCAGTCATACTTATTATCCACTTTGTGGTTGGTGAAACTGAGGGCTGAAACCTAGTTTGACTTTTTCAAAAGCAAATGGTTGGGACCTGCAGGGTCAAAGCTCTCTGGTCCTAGGACAAGTGGGCTCATATTTTGTTATCACTATTTGTTTTTGCCATGTGCTCCATAGTTATAACGATGTAAAGGACACTGTTGTTTACTTATTTGGTGTCCAATCCCCCTGGCTTCTTCCAATCTTGATTCCCCCCCCCCCGAATTATGAGATTCAGAAAAGCTGGCCCCATTTCCAACTCCAGGGAGCAGGGAATAAGCAAGTCCAGGTGGGCGTGGGGTGAGATGGTGGCTTCTTTCATTCCCTTGTTATTCATCCACCCATGTACCGTCGCTCTTTTTCTTCCTTTTTTCATTTGTTTTTGCCTTCCTTCTTGTATGTTCAAAACAACGTCAAAAATATCTTTGAAGGATAAGGAGAAGATACCTCCATGTGAGTGGGAGGGTACGAATATATAAGTGCATAGAGAAGGAAGTGGAGTGTTGACTTGAAAGTTAGTGGGGCATTTGACCTTCCAATTTTTTAAGCACCAGCTGGTACTTCCTTTTCTTCTCTCCCTGATCCATGAGTCATACCTCATCAAAAGTTTCCTAGGGCCCGGGAGTAAAAACGACAAATCACTGGGTACGAGTGATAGGAGAAGATTTCATTAGATGGACTGAGAGAAAGACTGCAAAATGAAAAATTGCAGGGTACTGTCCCTTGTACTACAAACAGAAGGGGCATAGTATTTAGATAGCTGCTGAACAGTGCACATCTTAAGATGAAATTCTTGAAATTGAATATGGCCTAAGGTGAGGCAGAAACTCTTTACTCCAAGTCATAAAAATTCTTGCTTTAGAATCTGATGGAATGGTGAACTACCAAACTCACTGAATATATAGTTATCGAAGATGGACTCATAGACACTTGATTAAGCATCATGAGTATTGGATGGGTACAGAATACTTAAAAATAGTATGAGATGTCAAAAAGCATATGATCCTGAAATAAGCCCTAAGTATCAACAAATTTTGAAGCCAGAATGCCTGAATTGAATCTCTGCTCCTCCAATCTTGTCCAGGCCTAATTTTATGCCTATTAAAAATGAGCACCAAACTGTGTCATTGCTTTCCTGAAACCAGTGAGAAGCCACCTGGATAGAGTATCACTCCCAAGTTGTTCTAAGGATGTAGTAAATATTTACCAATTCTGTTGGAACAACAACCCCATTGCCTATCCTGCCACACCACATTCTGCAGTGGAGAAAATGGCACCCTCAAGTCTCTTGGAAATCTGAGCTTGCTCATTTCCACTTATAAAGTCCTAGACCTATTTCTCTAAAACAACCACGCCTGTGCTCCTGCTGTCTCTTGTGGCTTCTTTCGGCTTTATTTCCAGCGGTCATCTAGAGATAAGCATATTGAGCAGTTGAAACAGGTATTTCTAGAGTCGTTGAATACTAAAAATTAGTAAGGAACTAATCAACTACAGAGGGAAATTTCAAAAAGTTAAAACACGTGGTTCATAATCACAGGGAGTTTAAAAGCTAGTTAAAGCTTCAAAATGGATGCAGCTGATGGAACAGCAGGCAGGACTTCTGTTGTATGGGAGGGATTGTAACTAATTTCTCATCTGGTCGTTCTTTTCTTCAAGCACACCTTGACTGAGATGGATAAGGCCGATTGCCTTACTATTTCATATTGGGCTTTCATGTTCTGGCTTTAATTCTTGAAGGTTTCAAGATGTATTTTGATCATTTTTCCTTAGGAAAGTAAGTGATCAACATCTTAACCAGTCTAACCCCAAACGTAATGAACCGTAATGTCAAAATTATGGCTTTTAAAGGAATAAATTATAGGCAGAATAGCTGAACTCAATATGTTCTTCTGAAGAATTGGGCTGGGTTTTTTTTTTATAGCAGCTTTATTGAAATGCAATTTACATACCATAAAATTTACCCTTTTAAAGTGTACACTCCAGTAGATTTTTAGTACTGTATATTCACAGAGTTGGGCAGTCATCCACAGTATCTATTTTGGGAACATTTTAATCATCCCCCAAAAAACTCTGTACTCATTAGTAGTCACTCTCTATATATCCCTATTTCCTGCAGCTTTTGGCAACCACTAATCTACTTTCTGTCTGTGTATTTGCCTATTCTGGACATTTGGAATAAGTGGAATCACGCAGTATATGATATCCTGTGGCTTTCTTAGCATCATAGTTTCAGGGATCATCCATGTTGTAACACGTATCCAACCTTGCTTCCTTTTCGTTGTCAGATAATATTCCATTGAATGGACATTCTATATTTTGTTTGTCTATAATGAATAATGCTGCTATGAACATTCATGCAAAAGTTTTTGTGTGGATATATTTCTCTTGGGTTTAAACTGAGAAGTGAAATCTCTATGTTAAAGAGTCTGAAGAATTGCCAGACTGTTTCTCTAAAGTTCAGCCCCATTTTATGATCCCACTAGTAGTGAATGAGGGTTCCATTCCTCCACAACTTTGACAATCTATATAACTGTATATATTGCTATCTATATATCTCTATATCTCCTATCACCTCTGTTTCTCTGAGAACCCTGACTAATATACGGGGTGAAACTGGCCACATAGAATAAGCTGGAAGGTGCTTCTTGGTTTTCTAGTTGTTGCAAGAGTTTTTAAGGGCCTAGTGTCAATTCTTCTTTAAATGTTTGGTAGATTTCACCGCTGAAGCCATCCAGGGCAGGGGATTTCTTTTGGGGGGGTGGCGCGCAGGAGTTTTTAAATTACTAATTCAATCTCTTTACTTGTTATAGGTCTATTTAGATTTTTTTTTTTTTGTCTTGAGTCCATTTTCAGTAGTTTGTTTCTTTCTAGGAATTTTTCCATTTCATCTAGGTTATGTAATTAGCATAGGGTTGTTTATAGTATTCCCTATATTTGTGTAAGATTAGTAGTCATGTCCTTCTTTTATTCCTGCTTTTTGCAATTTCTCTTTTCCCTTGGTCAGCCTAGCTGAGGGATTTTCAGTTTTATTAATCTTTTTTTTTTTTTTTAAAACTAACATTTGGTTTTGTAGGTTTTCTCTATTATTTAACTAGAACCTATTGCATTTAATTCTGCTGTAAACTTCATTATTTCTTTCTTTCCTTCTGCTTGCTTTGGGTTTAGGTTTATTTTTTCCCTAGTATCTTGAGATGGGAAGATAAATTATTGATTTGAGACCCTCCTATATATATTTTTTGTTCTTGTATTTCTTCATTACTGCCTTCTTTTTTGCTAAATATACCTTTCTCAGTGTACTAGTTTAATTAATTCCCTTTTTAATGAAATATTTGTGAGTTATTTTTTTAGTGGTTATTCTGGGGATCACATTTAAAATATTTTCTCAAAAAATCTAGTTCAGATTAATGCCAGCTCAATATCAATAGTATTACAAAAACTCTACTCATATGTAGCTCTCTTCCCCCCATTGACCTTTGTGTTATTATCACACAAATCACCTCTTTTACATTAGAGCCACAGTAACATCATCTTAGAATTATTGGTTTATGTAGTTCCCATTTAAATCTGATAACAAAGAGTTATGAATAAAAATACACCAGTATCGTCTTTTATATTTACCTATGTGGTTACTTTTACTGGTGATCTCTATTTCTTCATGTGTATTCAAGTTACTGTATATCATCCTGTTATTTCAGCCAGGACTCTCTGTAGTATTTCTTGTAGGGCAGGTCTGCTTGTAATGGGTTCTCTCAGTGTTCAGTTATCTGGTAGTGTTTTCATTTCTCCTTCAAATTGAAGGATAGTTTTGCTGAATTTGGTATTCTTTTTTTTTTTTTTTTTAGATTTTATTTATTTGAGAGAGAGAGCATGAGCGAGCAGTGGAGAGGGGCAAAGGGAGAGGGAGACATAGACTTCCCACTGAGCAAGGAGCCTGAATGGGGCTCTATCCCAGGACCCTGAGATCAGGACCTGATCCAAAGGCAGATGCTCAACCAACTGAGCCACCCAGGCGCCCCTGAATTAGGTATTCCTGTTGACAGTCTTTTTCTTTCAGTTCTTTTAATAACATATCATCCTATTGGCCTTTGGTTTCTATGTTTTCTGATGTGAGGTCAGCTGTTCTTGTTATTCAAGATTGATTGCATATGGTAGGTCATTTTTCTTTTGCTGCTTTCAAGATTTTTTTTTTTTTTTTGCATTTGACAGTTTATGACTATCAAGATATAGGTCTCTGAGTTTATCCTACTTGAAGTTCAATGAATTTCTTGAATATGTAGATTAATGTTTCCATAATTTGGGACATTTTCAGTCATCGTTTCTTCAATCATTCTCTCTACTGTTCTCCCTCCTTTCCTTTTGGGACTCTCATTTTGCCTATGCTTGTGCAATGTTCAGGTCCCAGTCTTTGAGGCTTGGTTTGTTTTTCTTCATTATTTTTTCTTTCTGTTCCTCAAGTTGGATAATCTCAACTGACCTGTCTTTAAGTTTTAGTTCTTTCTTCTCCCCATTCAGTTGGGCTGTTGGTCCCAACTTTTCGTTGATATTACTGTATTTTTGATCTCTAAAATTTCTATTTGACTCTTTCATAATAGTCTCTTTGTTAATATTGTCTATTTGGTGAGATATCATTCTCATATTTTCCTTAAATTCTTTAGGCAAGATTTCCTTTAGTTCTTGGAGCATACTTATAATAACTCATTTATAACTGTGTAGTAACTCAACATCTGAGCTTTGCAGGGATAGTTTCTGTTGATTCTTTTTTCCTACTTATGGGCCATACTTTTTTTTTGGGGGGGGGCATACTTTCTTATGTCATTATGTGTGCCATTTTTTTGGTTGTTGAAAACTGGCCTTTTAAGATAAGTTCATGAGACATCTCTGGAAATCAGATTGTCTCCATATCTCCATACCTGGTTTGCTTCATTGCTTGTAGTATACTGTAGCAGTTGTTATCAGTGCTATTTGCTTGATTAATGACTTTAGTAATTTTTAAAATCTATATTGTTGTATGCAGCATCTAAAGTCTGCTTGACTAGCGTAGTAGTCAGGTAATGAGTCAACATAGATTTCTTTAAATTCCTTTAAGTAATAAGTCTCCCACCCTTTTGCTACAGATATATGTGTGTGAATTGAAGTATGCCTTCAATGCTCTGGCAGTTTCCAGTTATGCCTTAGCCTTCATCTCCTGTATGGCCAACCATAGGTGAGAGATGAGGGCCTCCTTAGGTGTTTCCCAAGAATGCATATACATATGGCTTTCTAGATTCCCAGGGATATCTCAAAACTCTCCAAAGCTTTCTATGGACATCTCATTTCCCAGATACTTATTATAAGTTTCTTTGGTCAGCTTCCTGTTTGCCCCAACTGGTTTCACCACCTTAAGCAGCCATGATGCTAAATAATTCCTGATTCTTTTGGAAAAACACTCCGAAGGTAGGGATTTTCTCACTTAGTAATATCTGAGTTAGATCAACTAAAGATAAATCCTGCAGGTGGGACTTTTCAGACAATAGAGATAATTCTCTAAAGATGGGACTTTTTGAGGGAGCTACAGACCTCTTCTTTCTCAAATAGCTGGAAAACCACTGGTTTTCATAGCCACCATGTTTCTACAGTTGCTGGTTTTCAAGACTGCTGCAATGCTGGGGAGAGGGAGATGAGAAAACAGCAAATATAAATGCCACATAGCTCACTGTTCTTCTAGAAAAACGACTATTTTTGTTTTCCATCCTTTGGTGAATTTACAGAATTTTGAAAATGTTTATCTTGGCTATTTTGCCGCCATTCTCATTGCTTTAATGGAGCACCATTCTGGAAGTATTCCTTCTTCTTGAGTGACCTTGATATCAGGGCTGCTTTTGAGACATAGGTTTTAGACCAGAAAGTTGTTTGGTACACACCAGAAAATGGAAATGGGTGAGCTAGAAGGATATAGATGGATGATTAAGTCTGGTACTTGTTTCCACTCTGGGGAGATTGATATTTATGTTGGTAGAGGAATGTTGTACCTCATATTTCTGTGTTCAAGAGCCACCATGATTAGATATTTTCCTTAAGCCTTGAGATCACAGAAGAGGAGGAGGAGCAGTTGCTGCTGCTGATAAAGTCTGAGTGGAAGTCTCAACTGAAAACCCTAATAAAACTGACAAACTGACAGAACAGAACTGTGACAGTGGGGCTTTGGAATTGGCTGGCTGATTGTGAGCTGTTGGCTGGGGACCCTTGAGATGTGCCTGCTGTTGACTTGCTACTTGATGTGCAGCTTAGGAAACACAGTGTCAGCACCACCTGAGAGCTTGCTGGAAATGTAAAATCTCAGATCCCACTCTGGTTTTGCTGAATCAGAATTTGCATTTTAACGAGGTGATTTATATACACAGTAAAGTTGGAGAAATACATGCCTATAGCATATTTATATCTTTATGTGGTTGTCCCAGGAAGATTCCTGTTGATTGACTAGCCTTGTCTCTTTCATGTTGATTTTTATCAACTTAAATCTCAGATGTAGTCATCTGTTTTCCTAAAACTTCAGAGAATGCCAATCTTTGCACGGTCTTATCCTTCTAGGGTTTTATTTTTGTTTGTTTGTTTTTTTTTTATAGTGAGGATAAAGAGTTGAACCTCAAGAATTTCAGAGAGAGAGAAAGTATGTGAGCTGAATTAGTCCAGAAAGGCGTTATTCGAGTTGGACTTTGAGGAAAGGAAAGGGAGGACGTGAGTACATGTCAGGTAGACGACGGAATGTAGCTCAGCCTACAGAGGTGGGGATTATCTATCATATGTAGTAGAACTTCAAATTATAAAATTTTTGAAGATGTAGAGTATGTCTTGTTCATATATGCATCCTCAGTGACTGCATTGATTCACTGCCTACTCAATGCAGTAGGCACTCTGTAAATTCTTTTGAACTAAATAGTGGCAAAACTAGCTTCACTGAAAGTGAGGACTTATATAAGAATTATGGGAGTTGATACAAATTGCTTAGGATACATCCAGGTGATGGGGACCTTGAAAGCTTGGTAGGAGTTTGTATTTAAATTTGTCTGATAATTTTCAATAAGCCATGGGGAAATGGAAGGAGGTTTACTTGGGGCTGTTATTAGAAAAATGATGAAAAAAAAAACTATGTTCAAACTCCAGCAAATATAGCCCTCTAAAATCTTGGCTATTCTAGATATGCATACATTTAAATGAGAATGTGTTATGGGAATCACACATTAAGGAGAAAGAAAGCTGGAAAAAAATGGTAGACAGTAGTGGCACATTTCAACTTTTTGTGTGTTGTAGGATCTTAGGCAGAGGAATGGCATGTAAAAAATGGGGTTCGACAGTGATTAAAACAATACTAGGTGGATTGGAATGGGAAGAGAATGGAGTCAGGTAGAGCAGCCATGAGGTGTTTTCAGAATTGGGATGAAGGCAGGTGGATGTGAACCAAGGTCTACAGGATGAAGAGTAGTTGCTACTGGAAGTTCCTGGTTTTCCAAAGGAGTGAATTCTTATCAAGCAGCTTGGGTCTTGCATTAAAGATAAAGAAGGAAGGAGAACAGAGAGAAACCACCTGGTACAAGAGTAGTAGTCACAACAACTATTTTTTTACCACTCTCATAAGGCAATGGTAAGAATTAAATGAATTAGTTCTTGTAAGTTGCCTAGTAAATGCCTGGCACAGGGTAAGCAGTCAATGTAAATTTTAGCTATTAACATTGTTTCCTGGAAGAAGGGACCTCCTGGTGCTGACAACAAGTGGCACTTCTGTTCCTCAAAATCAGTACCCAACTCAGTGCTTTTTTGTAATAGATACATAATAAATGTTTGATGAATGGGAAATAAAATATTTATCAATGTAGGAACCAAAAATATTGATTCTAAATAAAATCACATTTTACTGTTGATATCTATTATAAATATTATACCCCAGTGGAGGGCTGGAGGAAACTGATTATTTATCTCTCATCTTCTGCTCTCCAAACCAACTTTCTCTTTTTTTCTTTCTCTACTTGTCTACTCCCATCCTGGTGATTCCTATCTCTATACTCATAACTCCAGGAAGCCAGCTCTTCCTGTCTATCTGCATTTTACAGTAGATGCTCAGTAAATATTTGTGTTAATTTGTAAACTTGTGTCTTCTAGACCTGGGGCTCACACCTCAAAGCACTCCCATCAGTGAGGAAGATACCCGTGTTTCTCTGCCATATGTGATTCAGCTCTTTTGAATAGCTTGTCCTCTCCGAAAGATCACTGAAGTGTTTGGTACAACCAAATTAGTGAGTTGTGGCTGAAGTTCTTTCTCTATTTCATGTGGCTGAAATACATGTAACTGCACATTTGTGCATGAGCCCAAGTTTCTAGAACTTTCATGATTACTTGACAGGATAATTGAAGCAAGAGGGAAAGGATTGAGTGGTTCATTTTCACTTCTATTTTTTCACCCACTACTAAGATAAAATATTCTCCTGTGCAAAAGTCAGAAACTTTTCCAACCCCTATCACCATATGACAGCAAGTTGAAGAATGGAATTAAAATAGAGAGTTATCTAGAATCTCTTTCCAAGAAGCTGAAAGTTCTATTCATGTATCACCAGAGAATCTCTGTGATAGAAAAGAGAAGTTTCCATATGCGGAACTTTTAAGAGACTTAATTTCACTTGAAAGTCTGTAGAAACCTATAGTCCAGTGCTTCTGATCTCTCTGAATCCTTCTATTTAAAGTTGGCTTGCTTTCTGCCATTAAATAGGCCTTTTCCTCTAATGCTTAATAATGGTGAGCCTTTTGGAAGAGATTTGCTACAAAGGGTTTTGAATATGGGTAGAGAATCTATATCAGGCCCGACTGACTCACTGAAAAGATTAATCAGGCACACTTAAGAAGGAGCAACGTAATTTAGGTCATTTAAGAGAGAATATGAAACCATTAAATATACTTCCTATCATGTCCAGTTGAGAAAGGTAAGACAGGAAATATAGGGCAAGAAATAGAATCGATCAGAAGAAGGAAAAGAACAGAGGAAAATATGCACTCGGAAGTAGATGCCCATGGCTCAGAAAGGGCTAGGGAGGAGGGAAGGGATTTGTGAGTTCTGAGATGAGATGCTCCTCACGTGCTGTTGTTTCCTTGGACTGATTTCTGTGCTAATGAGTTGTTCAAGTAATAAGTAGTTTAAGCTTCTAGCTCCTTCTACATCAACTTGCAAGGAGGAAAAAAAAATATTCTTTGGACTATAGCAACATTGACCCAAATGCTTTCTCTCTGAGAGGACAAATAAAATTAAGCCAAAAGCTGGAAGTCATCTGTGCTCTTGAAAGGAATGCAAGTTACAGAGTTGAATCCTTACTCTGTAGCACATACATGTTCTCCAGAGATTACCCAGTTTCATCCTCAGCGAGTCCAGCAACAGGTACCGTTTCACCCATTCTACAGATGATAAGACAGTCGGGGATTTGGCAGGTAACACAACTACTTGAGGAGAAGCTGATCTCCATAACCAAGAATCTCCTGAGTCCCGTACTTTCTGTTTCACCAGCTGCATCCGAGTCTCTTTCTAGAACTTAAAGGAACTTCAGAAAAACATCCAGATTTGCAAATTGGTTGAAATGGCTCCAGGCTTCAGACCGATAATAATTTGCTTTATTGAGTAGAGATGCATCCCTGGGCCTCATGCCAGCCAGTCGAGCTTCTTATCCATTTAAAGTAGAACAGCATCCAGTTGGTTGTAAGGAGTATTGTATCTACCCTTCTCTGACAGATGGCTTTCTACTTGGATTTTAACATTTTTTTAGGAGGGAAGTTCACAGTTTCTCACAGAGCTTATTGCAGTCATTTCCAGATCAGTCTTAGGATCATCGACGTGACTATCCACTGTTCCTCCCTTTGAGTGTGGCATACTGTGTGGGCCTGGCTTTCCTGCTCAGTTAATGATGATGGGGCAGTCACAGAAACTGAGTTTACAAGGAATAAGTGTGAATAAGGACTCAGCAAACTATCACCCTTGGGCTGGATCTACCTGGATGTTTTTGTAAATAAAGTTTTATTGGAATGTAGCTCTGCTTTTTCACCGTGTACTGTGTATGGTTGCTTTTGTACTTTAACAGTCAATTTTAGTCATTGTGACAGAGACTGTATGACCTGCAAAGCCTAAAATACTTATTACTGGCCCTTTACAAAACAAATCTGTGACCCCTGCTGTTGATTAACAGGTCACCTAGAGAATTCTTGAAGGGAAAAGGGAGCATGGGTGTTGTCTAGGCCATAGTATGGTGAGGGTCTGCTACAGATGTTTGGAGAAATCCAAAGGGGACAGTTTTCTTGATTATCCCCTCATAACAGGGATTGAGAGTTCCTGGTAGAAATGTTGCTTGTGCAACAAAATACAGAGTTGTGATTCTCTGTTCTGTGGTTCTTGTCCAGGCAAGTTTGGAAATTGTGACTCCTTGAAACCATGTAGGGAGCCAAGTATTCCAGCTGATGTTTTGTGATCTCCCCCCCCCCCTTGTTTAAAAATAAACTCTGTAGAATCATTTTTTTCTTTCTTTTTTCATGGCTCTCTAAATATTCTGTTTTGAAACATTTAATTACCCAGGTTATTTATATGGAAAGGTCTGATAATGTTTCTATTGGAGTCTGGGAGTCTGTTATTTATTTCTTTTGCTAAATTTTATCTTATATTAGGGGAAGGGCTGAGGTTGGTTACTATGGCAACATTCTCAAAACTGCAACAATCCTATTATGGATGCTAAAACTATAGTCATTCTGGTGGGAGGGTAGCATGGGTAGTGGGTGGTAGTCTTTTTATTTTTATTTTATTTTATTTTTTTAAGAAAACCTCTCCCACTTCCAACCCATTTGCATTCATTTATTTTAAGCTTTGCAGTGTAGGGTACTGGAATGAGAAATGAACAGAAAAAAAGGGTGTCCTGTCTGTCTCCATTAAATTTCTGTAGTCTTTATCTGCTCCATTTGTAAGGATACCCAGCTCTCTATCTGATCTTTTATTCATTTCTTCACCACTCTTATATTGAGGCCTACTCTGTGGTAGAAATGAGTAAGACACAATCTCTGCTCTCATTTCTTCTTTTAAATTACAAATTCCCTGAAGTCATTAATTCACTTTGCTGTAATTCAGTTAAATAAATATTTATGAGGACATACACTATACCAAGCATCATGCTGGCATACAGAAAAAGGGGTTTTGGTAAAAAAACATGGTTTTGTTTTGTTGGGCAGTATAGGGAAGGTGATTAAAATAAACCATTATGCACAGAGGTGATTAAAATAAAATTTGATCGATGCTAACACAGAAGTATGTAACTCACTTAACTCTCCAGTCTGGAGATCAGAGGAAACATTTTGCAAGGGGGGCAACATTTGGGCTAATTCAAAGACAGGTCCCTGGGAATGGGTAGGGCATCCCAAGCAGCTTTGGACCAACAAGACAGGGAATATGGTGGTGAGAGAGGTGTGCAGGAGATGTTTAAAGCATGCAGACAAGTGGTATTGGAATAGTCGGAAATAGGGATCCCTGGGTGGCGCAGCGGTTTAGCGCCTGCCTTTGGCCCAGGGCACGATCCTGGAGACCCGGGATCGAGTCCCACGTCAGGCTCCTGGTGCATGGAGCCTGCTTCTCCCTCTGCCTGTGTCTCTGCCTCTCTCTCTCTCTCTCTGTGTGTGACTATCATAAATAAATAAAAATTAAAAAAAAAAGGAATAGTCGGAAATAGAGGTTAGACTCATCAAGAAATGGCACATCTAGGAGGTTGGATTTTGGAGACTGGGAGCCACTGAAAAATTCAGACAGAATAGCAACCTGAGTGTTCTAGTTTAGCAAGATCTTTCTATTAGTGGTGGGGTAGATAATGAAGGGAAAGGGGCAGATTGGATAGAACATGGAGACTTGAAAAGATGGCATGTTTCCTCTTAGGCCTTAGTGAGCTTAAAATGAGCCCACCAAACTGGACTATCCAGTAAGCAGTTAGTAATATGGATGCAAGAGTCATGAAATGTGGGTGGGCACCTGAGACCAGGGTATCATCTGAGGCTTGTGAGTGGGAGGGAAGCAACCAGAAGAGGAGCCACTCATTATCACATCCTCACAGTGCCTAATGTGGTTTCTCACTTTGAATAAAATACTAATTTTACTCAAATTAATTTCAATTAATTTGAAAAAAAAAAAAGGATTCCAAAGTATTGATGCAACCAAAAGAAGTAGTCATTAGACTCATGATTCTTTAAGATTCCACTTGGAATTCCTGAATTCGACAAATGGGAGATACTCCTCAAACAGCCTAGCTTTCTCCTTCTATTCATCCTTTAAATCTGCACAGTGGGGCATGCCCTTCCCTGGCTCTGCTGGCTACTCTTAGGAAATGAAAAACCTTTCTGTTGCAAAACACTGTACTAATTCACTAACTAAAACTTCCAGAGCTGGGCAATAATGAAAACTCTGGACTTAGAACTGAGGTTTCTTTCCTCCTCCGACGTGGATCTGGACAAGACCACTGCAGCCAGAGAAGAGAGCGGCCAGCTTCTTCTTTCTTACTCCATGGTGCCTTTTCTCTCTTGTCTCCTACTTGCTGGCCTCAGTTGCAAACCTCTCTCAAGCTGAAGTGGGGCTGGCAAAGAGGGGGAGAGGGAAACAGTGAAGCCCCTATCTGCCTGGTCATGATTTATGCTTCTACTGCTAGTGCTGTTTGAATCTTGCAGATATGGGAAGTTGCTTTTTTCTCTTTAGAGTTTTTCTGTGGAGTCTTTATCGTCTTCCCCCCCCCCCTCATTGCCGAGGATCTCATATTTGCAGTTCCTTGAGATGAGGGCAATGCATTGCTTTCTTGGCTACAAGTTTTCTCAAACCTTAGGATCTTGGTAGCACCTCTAGCTAAACTCTGCTGTGGTGTTTTGGATAGTATCTAAGCCAGTCCCAAGATGGCTGTCTCTGGCACATGGCCCACATCTTGTTCCATGGAAGACACTCAAGCAACCTCTTTTAAAATATATTATGTATTGTTTCTTGATGTCTCAGAGAGACTATTCATTGGAACATCTTGTTACATATATATATATATATAAAACTACTCTCTCCTTGTTTCTTTTAAACTTTCCTGTCTTGTAGAGACAGTTCTGTTACACAGGGTAGGATTGGCTGGCTGCTTCTGGGTGGATTTAGTGGATGACAAGGGTGGAACCAGGTAGTCTTTGTGAGCATTGTGTGTGTACCTTCCATGTGGACGGGGCATCTTTAGATGAGAAGCGTGCATCTAATAGGAGCTCAGTTTACAAGACTGATCCCCTCCTTGCTAATGACTTCCAATCTCTTTGCAGCCCAGGCTAAGAAAGCACAGATGGACCCTGAAAACGCATTACAACCTCTCATCAAAAACCCTGAACCCCAGCTGTTCACCCTCATCTCCATCCTTATGGGAACATAAAATGATTGGCAGCTCCACTGCCCAGTTTTTGCCACGCTACAGATAAGAAATGGGCATGTTCACATTCTCACTCTTACTTCTAGAACCCTATCATCCTTAACCACCCAAGTAAAACCTGAGCCAGCTTTCTTTGAGATTTTTATTTTTTTTAAAAGATTTTATTTATTTATTCATGAGAGACACACACACACACACAGAGAGGCAGAGACACAGGCAGAGGGAGAAGCAGGCTCCATGCAGGGAGCCTGATGTGAGACTCGATCCTGGGTCTCCAGGATCACGCCCTGAGCAGAAGGCAGACATTCAACTGCTGAGCCACCCAGGCATCCCACTCTTTGAGGTTTTTAAAGGTTTAGGCAAGGTGACCTCCTCTCTCCTCCCAGTTTGGATACCAAAAGGAGATCCCAAGTTGAATTTTTGAGCTTAAGATACTCTTCCAGAGATGCAGACCATATGTCTGACATCTCTGATCAAAATATTACAGACTTAATTCACATCATTACTTTGAATCCCGCTCTTCATCCTGAGTACCCATTCATCTTCATGTAATTTCTCTTTAGTCTTAATAAATGGCACCTAGAACATCCACTTAATTGTTCAAATCAGAAACCTGGGAGTCATCTATAAGTTCTTAAGCTCTTATGCACCATGGGTACCCCCTTTGGCAATGTATTGCTATTTATGGACACTTTTCAAAATGATGTTTTTAAACACAGAGAACCATTATGGAGACCAGCGATATGAAAATACAAGTCTATTTTGAGTAATTTGGAATCTGTGAATCCCCCCCCCCCACTTTTTTTAACCTTTCATGTGGGTTTAGTTTCAGTCACCAGTCACCTGGGTGGCAGACTCATTTCATCTTGTCTCGCTTCAGGGCTACTTTCTTCATTCAGGCCTTCATCAGCTCTCACTTGAATTGCAGCAGTTAAATTTTATAAGGAATTTGTATTGGAAAATTTCAAATATGTACAAAGTATATAAAACTGTATAATGAAAACCCATAGAACCATCACCTAGTTTTGACAGTTATCGACATAATACTTCAACCTACTTCTTTCTACTTCCTACTTGATGATGATTTTATAGGGTTTTAAAACAATTTTTTATTTTATTTTTTAAAAAGATTTTATTTATTCACTAGAGACACAGAGAGAGGCAGAGGCATAGAGAGAAGCAGGCTCCCTGTGGGGAGTCTGATGTGGGACTCATCTCAGGACCTCAGATCATGACTTGAGCCGAAGACAGATGCTGCCCAGTTGAGCCACCCAGATGTCCCTATAGGTTTTTGGTTGTACAGTTTGGATCCATGAATCCACAATCCATCCTTCATAGCAGAAAGCCCACACCTCTATGAAGAGACATCTTCCCAGAAAGTTCCTTCTTTTCCCAATCCCTTTTCAGTCTAGCTTTGCCCTTCAGAGGAAACCACTTGATGTTTCTTAAAAACCTTAGTTTAGTTCTGTGTGTTCTAGAATTTCATATACCTGGAATACAGTATAAGGTCCAACTATATCACTGCATGATTAGTAGGTTCATTCCTTATTGTTGCTGAATATTATTCCATTATATGAATACACTACAATTTGCTTCTGAATCTTTTCTTGATGGACATTTAAAAATTTTTGCATATTGTGTCCCTGAATATTCCTGAAGTCTTTTGTGGGGAAATGTTTTCATTGCTTTTGGATAAATACCTAACAGTGGATTGGGGGGTCACAGGGTAGGAATAATGTTGATTTTTTTAATTAAAAAAAACCACAACTGCTAGATCTTTTCCAAAAGTACCATTTCACTTCCACTAGCAAGATATGAGAGTTCTAGTTGTTCCAAATTTTCACCGATATTTGTTGTCAGTCTTCAAATCTGGCCATTTTGGCGGGTGCATAATGGCCTCTTATTGTGGTTTTATCTTACATTTCTCTGGTAACTAATGATGTAAAGCATGATTTCTTATTGGACATTCACATAATTTCTGTTGTGAAGTGTCTGTCCAACCATTTCTTGCCTATTTTTAATTGTTTAAAAAAAGTATTAGTGAGTTTTAGGATTTAAAAAAGAACTCTAGATATAAATCCCTTATCATATATATATTTGGTGAATATTTTCTTCCCATCTGATACATACCTATTCATTTTTTAAATGTCATTTTTAGTAAGCAGATACTATAAATTTTTTCTTTTATAGTATTGCTTTTTATATTTTGTCTGAGAAAACTTTACCCTATCTTTAGGTCATGAAGATATTCTCTATTTTCTTCTAAAAGTTTTATATATAAGCTTTCATATTTAGATCTGTGATCCATTTTGAATTAATTTTCATGCGTAGTATGAGACAGCAGTTGAGGCTCATTTTTTTTTCCACCTGGGTATCTAGCTGTTCCAGCATAATTTGTTGAAAAAATTCTTCTTTTATGGAATTGCTTTGGTTTCAAAGTTTCGCATTTTGTTCTTTCTTCAAGATTGTTTTACTGTTCTAGATTCTTTACACTTACATTTCCAATTAGATTTTAGAATTAGTATGTCAATTTTTATTTAAAAAGCCCTGCTGGGGGGAAAAATTTAAAAAGCCTTGGGATTATGATTAGTGTTGCATTGACTCGGTATGTTAATTTGCATGCCTTGTTCATTGGTTAGCCAGGGATCTGAGATTTTATTCAGATTTTAGGACTCACTCCCTGTATGACTTCCTCCCTTCCACCATTTCCTCCTACCTTTCTGATGATCCTGCCTTCCCTGAAATCACCTGACATCTCAGTTAAGTAAGGAAGTTGTGGTTTCCTGCAGCCCAACCTTTGTGTGGATTGAGAGGGCCTCAGACAGGAATTTGCAAATTCACACATTTTTTCCATTGCCTTTTTTTTTTATTAATTATTATTTTTAATTGGAGTTCAATTTGCCAATGTATAGCATATCACCCAGTACTCAGCCTGTCAAGTGCCCCCCTCAGTGCCTCACCCAGTCATCCTAACCCCTTTCCACCACCCCTATTCGTTTCCCAGAGTTAGGAGTCTCTCATGTTTTCTTACCCTCTCTGATATTTCCCACTCATTTTCTCTCCTTTCCCCTTTAATCCCTTTCACTGTTTTTTATATTCCCCGTATGAGTGAAACCATATGATTGTCCTTCTCCAAATGACTTATTTCACTCAACATAATACCCTCCAGTTCCATCCACATCGAAGCAAATGGTGGGTATTTGTCGTTACTAATGGTTGAGTAATATTCCATTGTATGTATAGACCACATCTTCTTTATCCATTCATCTGTCGATGGATACCGAGGTTCCTTCCACAGTTTGGCTATTGTGGACATTGCTGCTATAAACACTGGGGTGCAGGTGTTCTGGCATTTCACTGCATCTGTATCTTTGGGGTAAACCGCCAGTAGTGCAATTGCTGGGTCATAAGGCAGTTCTATTTTTAACTCTTTGAGGAACCTCCACACAGTTTTCCAGAGTGGCTGCACCAGTTCACATTCCCACCAACAGTGCAAGAGGGTTCCCCTTTCTCCACATCCTCTCCAATGTTTGTTGTTTCCTGTCTTGTTAATTTTCCCCATTCTCACTGGTGTGAGGTGGTATCTCATTGTGGTTTTGATTTGTATTTCCCTGATGGCAAGTGATGCAGAGATTTGTGTGGAATCAGAAAAGACCCCAAATAGCCAGGGGAATATTAAAAAAGAAAACCAGAGCTGGGGGCATCACAATGCCAGATTTCAGGTTGTACTACAAAGCTGTGATCATCAAGACAGTGTGGTATTGGCACAAAAACAGACAAATGAATCAATGGAACAGAATAGAGAATCCAGAAATGGGCCCTCAACTCTATGGTCAACTAATATTCGACAAAGCAGGAAAGACTATCCCCTGGAAAAAGGACAGTCTCTTCAATAAATGGTGCTGGGAAAATTGGACAGCTATGTGCAGAAGAATGAAACTAAACCATTCTCTTACACCACACAAAAAGATAAACTCAAAATGGATGAAAGATCTATTTTTTTTAATTTTTATTTATTTATGATAGTCACAGAGAGAGAAAGAGAGAGAGGCAGAGACATAGGCAGAGGAAGAAGCAGGCTCCATGCCGGGAGCCCGACGTGGGATTTGATCCCGGGTCTCCAGGATTGCGCCCTGGGCCAAAGGCAGGCGCCAAACCGCTGCACCACCCAGGGATCCCCTGGATGAAAGATCTAAATGTGAGACAAGAATCCATCAAAATCCTAGAGGAGAACACAGGCAACACCCTTTTTGAACTTGGCCACAGCAACTTCTTGCAAGATACATCTATGAAGGCAAGGGAAACAAAAACAAAAATGAACTATTGGGACTTCATCAAGATAAAAGCTTCTGCACAGCAAAAGAAACAGTCAACAAAACTAAAAGACAACCTACAGAATGGGAGAAGACATTTGCAAATGACCTATCAGATAAAGGGCTATCCAAGATCTATAAAGAACTTATTAAACTCAACACCAAAGAAATCAACAATCCAGTCATGAAATGGGCAAAAGACATGAACAGAAATTTCACAGAGGAAGTCATAGACATGGCCAACAGGCACATGAGAAAATGCTCCATTGCCTTTTAATGGTTCTCTCTGCTCCAGTTTTTGCATGACCTTGGCCCCTTTGCAGTGCTTTTGAGTAATATTTTCTTTAATTTTCTACATTTTGTCAATGTTATCTATGCGACAGTTGTTATGTCCAAGGTGCCATGCTGTTAGCATAAGATGGCCCCGTCAGCTGCCTCACAATGCTTTCCATGCCTCCTCTCTCCCCTCCACTAATTTACTTGTCCCTGGTTCCCAGAGTGAACTTTCAAAACTGCAAACATGAGTGGTGCCTGGCTGGCTCAGTCCACATGGGACTCTTGATCTCGAAGTTGTGAGTTTGAGCCCATGTTGAGTGTAGAGATGACTTAAAATCTTTTTAAAAAGATGCAAACATGAGCAAACCATTCCCTGAATTAAAGCCCATCAATGGCTCCTCATTGCTTTCATTGTACCTCATTGTTGTCATATTTTTCTAGATTCATCTGTGTTTATCCCAGGTGCTTTTGGACTTTATTGAACCATTGGCATTCCCTAGACATTGTTCCCTTAAAAACCTCCCCTCCTTTGCAGGTATCATGGTCCTGGCCTCAAATACCTCTACCTTCTTCATGGTCTGGTTGACTACTAAGGTCCTTTAAAAGTCAGCTCAAAGTACCAACCTTTAAGAAAAACCCCCAAACTGGGTTACTCATGCTTTCTTATATTCCCATTGTTCATATTATATTTTAGCATCACAAAGCATGTTAGGTTGTATGTAATTGTTTAATCACTTATTTGTTACCTCAACTATCAAGGCTGTGAGGTCCTTGAGAATAGGGTCTTGTGCTTGAATACCTGTCACCTAGCATTCAAGTGAAGCAAAGACAGGAGTATGGATGGGTTTTATAGTTAAATTATGGTTGCATTGTAAATTGTAGGTATCTGACCATCCCCAAATATTTTCTCTCATTCCTCTTGCTCATGGGTCTGGATATTCAAATGCCAATATGAAATTAACAAGGGGCACCTGGGTGGCTCAGCGGTTGAGCATCTGCCTTCAGCTCAGGTCATGATCCCAGGGTCCTGGGATTGAATCCTGCATCAGGATCCCCACAGGGAGCCTGCTTCTCCCTCTGCCTGTGTCTCTGCCTCTCTCTCTGTGTCTCTCAGGAATAAATAAATAAAATCTTAAAAAAAAGAAATTAACAAGATAAAATTAAAACAACAGAAATACCTCAATTATCCAGAGCAATATATATATATGTATATATATATAGCAAAAAAAAATATATATATATACAGTTGATTGCATGTTGTAAATGTGTATGTGGGTTTGTACTCTTTCTTTTAACTGCAATTACAAAAACAATAAATATAAATAATACTATATAATACTGTGGTTTATATAATGTAATGATATATCATTATAATATATAACTATATATTTATAAATATATATATTAAAGAGAATAAAAGACGTCTATGAGTAGAGGCAATGGCAAAATAAATAAAGGACCAATGATGCAAAATATTTCATTTGTTGAGATACAATTTAAAGTGTTGTGAACACAAAGAAAAAGGCTGATAATGATTTCAGGAATAAAGCAGCCTCTTGAAGCTTTAATCTACATGGTCAGCCAGTGACACAGGGGAATACCAGGGAAGCTTAACCATAGCTATGCTCTTGTGGGACATAGGGAGCCAAAATTTTGGCACATTTACTTGAATTCATCCATCTTTTTCCTTCCTTTCCATTCCTTTCCTTCCTTTCCTTTCCTTTCCTTTCCTTTCCTTTCCTTTCCTTTCCTTTCTCCTTTCCTTTCCTTCCTTTCCTTTCCTTCCTTTCCTTTCCTTTCTTTCCTTTCCTTTCCTTTCCTTTCCTTTCCTTCCTTCCTTCCTTCTCATTCCTTCCTTCAGTCTTTCTGCTACATAATCATATAGGCATTACTTACTGTTATATGGATTCTTTCTTGGTGGAATCCCAATGTAAAATACTGCTTTCATAGAAGTCATTTTTGGTGGCCAATGACTTTTCCACTTAAAATTTTTTTCTTATGATGTCACAATCCTCCATATTTCCATCTTGTCCATCAACTAAGTTGGAAAGTTCTCCCAGTTTTTCAAAGGCCTTTCCTTGCAATTAGTGATGATCTCATTATTCCCCCTTTTCTCTTGCATTTTTTCCTTCTCCCCTTAGATTAATCTGTGAAAATTACCTTTCTGTGTTCACTTCACTTTTCCCTCAAGCCTCCCCACTGTATACTTCAGGCGCCTTTCCTTTCTCACAGGGGCCTGTCCTTTCATCATGCTTTACAACACTGATGTACTTCCTCGATGAAGTTCATTCACCTGCACTGATCATAAATAGTTGATTGCATGTTCGTAAGTGTGTATGTGGTGTATGGTCTTCTTAAAGTTGTAATTACAAAAACAACAAATGTATTATTCATATAGAATAGATAATAGAGAGTACAAATGGAAAGTTTCTCCTTTAAATGCACCTGCCCCAAATATACCTCTTCCCTCATCCCCAGGGGTAACTGCATTACCATTTGTTGTGTTGTGTGTCTTTCATATTTTTTTCTAAGCACCTATGAATGCACACATGTACCTACATATAGCAAGATAATGATGAAATACTTGGCCACTCGTATGGTAGTACAAATAAATATATTTATTTCAGCACTTCAAAATATATTCTCTTCTATTCTCTGAGTAAACTAACTATATATGACTGCCAAGAGTTAAACGTTAGAGGGCAAATCATTCATCAAATCATTATGATAATTTCCAAAGCATTTCTTGATTTCTTGTTGGTATGGTGCAGCTGTCTACAGCTAAGTGATAGTGCTATATGAACCATGATTTGAAATGGGGAAACACATGAATCTGTTCCAGAATTTACTCACTGCATTGATAGGCATCAGGTTATTGAGCCCAAGGTTTTATTATAGCCAGAAGGTGGCTGGACATGCACCTGAATGCATGGACATGGGGAGCTGGTATCTTAGCCCCCAGTGAAGTGCCATCCTAGAAGCTGCTTGCTCCACTCTCTAATCAGTGCTGGTCTCTGGGCCCTGGCCCAGTCACCTGGCTCTGTGGTCACCGCCAGATGGTGTCATGGAGTGATTTGTAAACTTAGTAGGCCTAGCGTTTCTATTTCCAAATTGATGTGTAGGTATTTAAATAAGTTAACAACTGGTATGGTTGTACCAGTATATATAATCTGTGTATTAACCTTGTATATATTCCACATGATTAAATTCTCTGTGTGTGTGCGTGTACATGCATCCAAGCTTTTATGCATCCATAGACTCCCCAAATCAGGGGCACAGTAAGGTAAGCAAGAGATAGGAATCGCAGAGGCACCTGTGTAGAAGGTAAAGGAGAAGAGGAAAGGTGGCAGATCCAGGGATGTGTCAATATCCATGTACCTGGAAGGACGGTCTGTCTATCAAACTTTGAGAAAATTTTTTGTTGTTTTCCATTGTCCATCCAATGACACTTTGCACTTTTTTTCTGAGCATTTAAGATCACAAACTGTCCTGCTTGATTTTCAAATGGTTTCCCTCCCTTCTGTGAGAAGAACTAAACCTCAGTGAAGCATTTGCTTTCAGGAGTCAAGGAGTTAAGAAAAAAAAAGAAAGAAGAGAGAAGTGAGTCAGAGAACTTCTGCCTGTGTGTCTGAGTCAGCTTAGTGTGTTTAAAAAAAAAGAAAAAAAAAAGAAAAAAAAGCTGTGTGCAGAGACCTGCCTGGAAAAACTGCTGAATGGAAAGACTTGAACATAGCTTATATACTTTGATGGTGAATTTTGATGTTTTTTTCAGAAATGGTTAGCAGCCACTAATAATGCTCCATGACATCACAGAAATCTTGACTCCTGCTGGTCCTTTGCATTCTCTTCCCAAGCCCATCCCACTTCCTTATCATATAGGATTTTAGCACAAGGGGCTTGGGAAGAGAAGAGGAGGGAGTGAGGCAGGTGGAGCTGCTGTCCTACCTGGCAGGCCAGTTTCCCTCACAAATCAGGCGGGTTTTTTGGAGGAAATGCCATTGGGTAAAAGTGACCTGTGAGTACTCAGTTGCTACCAGCAGCTCAGACATGTGGGACCGCTGGAAGGAAAAACACCCCTGGATGGGGGGAAGGTGGAGTTCAATTTTATGTTTCTATTGTGTGTGTGTGTGTGTGTGTGTGTGTGTGTGTGTGTGTGTGGTTTGGGGGGGTAATGGTAAGAGTATCTGTTGCAGACACGTGAACATGCAACAGAATAGTGGATGTGATTTCATTATATTCATGCACATAAAGGTGAACATTTTAATTTTATTTACGGTAGGGGAAGAAGCCCTTCAGAGTTGAAGATTTGGTGTAGTGGAGATTGCGATGAAGATCCTAGTTTCGCTCTGTTATCAGCAATATGTAACTTTCTGAGAAAGAAAAATCTCCATTTTCAAATCTTGATTTTTTTTAAGATTTTATTTATTTATTCATGAGACACACACACACAAAGAGAGAGAGAGAGAGAGAGAGAGAGGCAGAGACACAGGCAGAGGGAGAAGCAGGTCCATGCAGGGAGCCCGACACGGGACTCCATCCCTGGTCTCCAGGATCACACCCTGGGCAGAAGGCGGCACTAAACTGCTGAGCCACCCCGGCTGTCCTCAGAGCTCGATTTTTAAAACAGTTTGGGAAATTGGAGCTAAAACTAACTCCTCCTTTTCAAACAGCGAAAACGCTTTTAATGTGCTTTTCATGTTGCCCAAATTATGACCATTGTTTCTTTTTTGATTCAATTTCGAATCTCTTGGAGAGTTTAAATAACAGCCCACATACAGGCCTCTATGAGATGCTGCATGTGCTTCACTATTTTGTTCTCATAAAAAGTGGAATTTTTCTTGTGTGGAATAGTGATTACTTTCCCCTGCAGTCTTAGCAGGTGCGTCAGCTGAGTGTGCTGTGTCAAGCCCTGGGTCATTCCTTCTTAACCTGTCTTTAAGGGGCAGGGGAGTGTGCATTATCACTTCTCTGGTTAAATGATGTCTGGAGGCACCAGCCCAGGGCACGGACCCACTGGAAGACTTAATCATACATGTTCTTCTTACTAAACGCTCTATAAAGCAAAGTTCACTTTCTTAGAACTAAAGTTGAAGTTGAATGCCAAAGACCCTCTAACCAGAATCCAGTGAAATTTTAAAATGTTGGCCCAAATTGGTCACCTGGGAGATATTATAAGGCACTCAGGTAAGAAAGTTAAGTTTAAGTGACTGAGAAAAGTTTGGCCAAGTCTCATGGAGGCAAGCTTAGTTTATAAACCTCAGACATGTTACTGTGCATAATGTCTACCTTCTTAGAGATGTGATTTTTCTCACCTTCTAGATATCTGCCTTATCACGATAGAGAGAACATGGATTTAGTGTCCCACAGTCTTGGATTTGAGTCACTGTATCACTTCTGTAGTCTATGTAAGCCTCCATCACCTCATCTAGAAAATGAAAATAATGCCTATAGGTTAGTATTGGAGTGAGGGTTAATTCAGGTTATTTCTATAAAATCTTGGCTCATACTAAGCATTTTGAGAACATCAGTTTCACCATTTTTCTTGTTTCTTGGTTGTTATTGTTTGTCTGTGTCTTTCTGAGATGTGGGTTTCTTCTCCAATTTAGGTAGAAGGTGATTTTCCTGCAGTATTGAAATCTGAATTCTGCTAACAGAATTCTTTTTCCACTGGTCTTATGTATTTTTTCAACAAATAGCCACCCATTCAGCCCAGCTCTCTGATCAATATCTGGTTTCTCGGTTCCTGTGTGCCCCTACTGGATCCACTGAGGCACCGTGACAGGGGTGTCCCTCAGTCAGGGTCACCACTCAGGGCTCCAGCATTTCCTGGGAGTCAGGTCACCTTATCAGGCCGACTCTGTAAAGCAGTAATCTGTTTCTCTGGCAAATAGCCTAATAGCGTCTTTGCAAATTAATCACATTTATTCACTCTGATCGGAGTGAGGATTTTCCCAAATTGTCATGCCTTCACAGAGGGTTTCCTACCATTATGTGCTATAAATGTGGCATCATTTTATGTTCCTACTTGTTTTTACTAATATAGAAGAAACCCCAATATAAATAATTCCAAGGGATTTTGCAGATTATTTTGCTGGTTCAATATAAGAGGACCGTTCCCTGGAACCTGGAGCTGCTGTGGTAGACAGTTTGTAGATGTAGAATGGGGTACAGTGCAATTGCCCTGTGGGTTCCATCTTGTGCGGAATGGCACCTGCTGAGAGAAAGTAAAAGGGGAGCAGATCTGTGCATCTGGCAGTCCTCCCCATTCTGCAGCATTAACTCGAGCACTTTATCCCATTATGACACTGACTCACCCTTCCTCTCCACCCCCATTGTCTGGTTCTGATGTGCTCTGTCCCCACTAATTCTAGGGTTGCACTGACTTATGCCTTCTGCACCCTGAGTGGGGAGAAAAGCTGATCTTCACTAATAAAAGTATGAAAACCGAAATGCCACCACTTTCAATGTGAACAATATATGTTTGTTGAATGCATGAATACAACAACTTGGAACAACTGCTGACAGTGTTTCCAAATATTTTAGGCCTATTTAAGTAAAGAGACATGAATAATTTGAAACTGGCATCCTTGTTTTCTTCTTCTTCTTTTTTTTTTTCCACATTAGCAATGAATGTGGTGAAATCTGAAGACAAATTCTTACAGTTAGGAGTGGTCGCCCATAGGCAGTAGGACCAGCAGCAGGTCTGGGACTTAGGCTGTTCATTAGAAACCATTCTGCATATTTTTTTGGTCAGATATATGCATTCCTTTTTTTTTTTTTTTTTTTTTTGATACCTGCCTTAAGTCGGTATCAGTTCAGTCAAAGTAAAATCTATTGAGGTGCCTTGTACCAGACATTGTGCTGGTCATCTGGGCCTAAGGATGAGTAAGGAATAACTCTTGCTCATGAGTTCACAGTCTAGAAGGAGAGACAGAACAGACCAGAGGTGTAGTTAAAGAATATGATTCTGGCTTACAGAGACGTAACTGTGAAGGTAAGCATCTTCCTCCCCACACGTTTTATTCATAGTTAAAAAAAATTCTGTCTTTTTGATGAGTGTGAGTGTATCTCACCAGTGTTCTAATGATATCACCATTTTGGTTTCAGTGCAAAAGAGTAGATGAGATTTTATCTTCATTTCCCCAACATGGAAGACCCCAGAATGAATGACAGGCATAAAAACCAGTCACAAGTTTTATTTTGCTACTTTCTCTCTGGGTGTCCGTGCACAACAGTGTACAGCAGCCCTAAGTCACAACTTGGAATAAGACTGTGTAAGTACCAGGACATTCTTTATTTCCCGAAGCACACAGCTGCCAATTCCTATGTCTATATCCAGAGGTTTCCACTGCTTTTCATTGATTCTGGAGCACCCAGGAACACTGGCATCTTATTATTAGGAGGTGTTTCCAATGTGAATTGGAGGCAAGCTGAGCAGCTGTCTCCGGCGCTAAGTACTTCTGGTTTTCCTGACAAAGCTTCCAAACTCATCCAGGGGCTGTTAGACACATTTAATTCAATCTATCAGATTGTTCAGCAGTTAATGAACAAAGAAAGAGCAAAGCTGCATCACTCTGCATATCATCAGAGTGTACCAAGTCATTCTGATTTTTAAAATATCACTGAAATATATCATTAAAATGTCATTCAAATAAAGATTTGTGTTTTGTGGTGTCTATCTATTCCTCTATCTTGTTCCAGAGAAATTTACTTCGGTTTGTACAAAACTTTTTTGGCTTAATTTTAGGAGTTTGTGATTTCCACAAAACTAAAAATATCTGCAATGTGTATGATGTACCAGGACTCTCGTTTCTCCTAACTAGTAGGAAAATACTTTGTCAGAGATATAAGGAAGAGTTTCATTTGTTGCTAGATAAGTGATTTGCTTTTGTTAATTTCAAAGCTAAAACATAAACTTAGATTGGGAATAAAAAGCAGAAAATGAAAGTTAATGATCATATGGATTCAATCTTTAGTGATTTCATTCAAGGGTTGCTTTAACATCACAAATGCGGTAGGTAACTGCATTTTATCCGTTAATTCCAAGATTATATAATGATATTAAATTTGTAAAGACACAAAAATTCTTTAAAAACTCTGAGAATACTTTATTAAAATCCACTTGGGTATAATTTATTATTTAAAAAAAACTAATATTTAATTATTAACTAGTGAGTAGTACTGCTTTTGTCTTCCTTGATTAGAACAATTCTTTATAGCTCACTTTAAACCCATTTCTTTGACTGAGATACTTTTAGCTCCAAAATTTCAGGTACATTTGGGGTCAAAATTTTTTAACAGAATTTTGCCCTCAACTGCCATAGCTGGATTCTACTTCAGCCAAAGTTTATCTACCATGTTTAACATGCTCTGGCTTCTTCTGCACTTGCTCTAGATTTCTCCCTTTAAAGTGACAGAAGCAGAAAGTGTGATTATTGTCATGTAGTTGGGCCCCATAATCAGAATGAATAATCCCTCCACATAAATGCTGGCTTTTCTCAGAATTTCCTGACCCATTTTCTATTTTTTTTTTTTTTTTAGAAGACAACATTTTCTTTCTTGCCCTCCTGACTTCTTCAGAAATCTCTTACATTAACTGGTATTTTCATCTGCTGGCACCTCTTAACTATTACAATGTGCCTCTCAGATGGAATAGAGAGTGCCCACATTTTCTCTTAGAAAAGAAATACCTTTTCTGCAAGAGTTAGTTTCTCTGATGACACCACCATATGGACCATTTAATAGAAAACTCAAAAGACGTGAGAGCACGATATAACAGCCATTCAATCAGGGGGCAGCAATCTTTTTGTCCCTGTGTGAAGGAGGCACCCCGGGAAGGTGTGGCTTGGGAGGTGGAAGGCCAGAATACAGGGGCGGGTCCTGGGGAGGGAGGGGAAAGTCAGGGCACCTGGGTCAGTGAAGGCACAGCGGGATTTTGCCTGGGGCCCGCCCATCAGGTCTGGACTCTCCCTTCCCCCTGGAAGCATGCCCTTTGCTAACTTTTTGTTTGAAGCAGCTGGAAAGATATTTTTTGCTCTGAGTCATGGCTTAGCTTTTGAAGAAGCTGCTTCATGAAAGTCATTTATTGTCATCCCTCTGGGTTCCAGCTCAGTGTGATGAGGTTACTTAAATATGTGTGTGTTCTTAGATGGTTGGGAAAATAAACCCTTGGCACCAATGTGGCTCACTCACGCCTTCCCCACTACTGAGTTCTGCTCTCCCTAGGAGCAGCTTTCACTTCTTCTGGCTGTCCCTTCTGGTATTCATTTACTTCCACATTTCCGAATACTCTGTTTGTTAACCGTTTCCTGATCTGCCAGGTGTAGACATTCTCGATGGTTTTCCTCCTTTGGATGATCAGGTCTGAGACTGACACCCGTGTGTCCCCTGATGTACCTCCTCTTCCTCTCTCTTCTTCGTATACGTACATCAAAGCTTTGGGTTAAATTAGTGATTGTACTATTTGTACCGTGATATATAACATGTTAAATAATAGCTGATAGTCATTGGGTACTTTTTAGGCACAAGGCACCATTTAAGAGTTTTAGACATGTGTGAACTTACTGTTCTAACAACGGTATCAAGTAGGTAAATATTGTTTTCCATTTTGTAGATGTGAACATTGAGACGTGGGTTAAATAACTTGTTTTGTTTTGTTTTTTTTTTTTTTTAAATAACTTTTTTTGAAGTCATACAGGTAGTAGTTGGTGGAGGCAGGCTTCAGAGCAGAGTAAATCTGACTCCAGAATCTGCTTTTAAGCACTGTACTCTGTAAATTACTCAGTTTTTTTCAGTTTTTTTTTTAAATCAATACTAACTATAGGGCAGCTAAATGCATACTATCACTTTTTTAAAAATTTCAGTTCACTTACTATCATTTCATTTCATGTTTTTCACCATGGCGTCATTTGTTTCCTTTTGGAACTCCCAGTAGCTGGAAGTTGTATGTACTGAATTAAACTTCTGAATTTTTTTAATTAATTAATTTATTCATGAGACAGAGAGAGAGAGAGAGAAAGAGAGAGAGGCAGAGACACAGGCAGAGGGAGAAGCAGGCTCCATGCAGGGAGCCTCACGTGGGACTCGATCCCGGGTCCCCAGGATCAGGCCCTGGGCTGAAGTCCACGCTAAACTGCTGAGCCACCCGGGATACCCAAATCTCTGAATTTCTAACCTTTGCATCTTTACTACCTTTTGGCCAACATTCTGGGAGATTGCCTAAACTTTATCTTTTGACTCATCTGTTGACTTTTTGTTTGGTAATGTTTCTTTTCTGGCACGTTCCTTTGTTTCTCTTTTACTTCTTCGTGACTTTGTATTTTTGGTCCTGTCCTCTGTATTAGTGGTTTTCCTCCAGTGTCAGGAGCTCTGTGGTCCTCAGTTCACATAGACAAGTGAGGTTTTAAGGAGCTGAAGGGATGTACTCTAGGGTGGCCCTCAGCCAGTGCAGCTCACTGCTGAGTGAGCTAGGCCTCTCACATCTGTTTGGCTGGAGGATCCCCAGTTATCATCTGGAAGCTTTTCCCATGGGTAGGTCAGATTCTCCAGAATTGAGTCTTCCAGATTTGTTCCTGGGAACATGTGCTGCTGCAGGGATTGTGGGAGCCAAGTTTGGAGCCAGTGACAGAAAGATCTCATAATGCCTGTTGACTTCCACTCACTTCTCCCTTTCCAGGCTCACATTTACCCCTGCACCACCCTCACCACCATTCAAGCCCTCCCTACGTTTGTCTCTAGTTCCTGAGGACTGCTTTTTTAATTTCTGTAAAAAGAAAATCCCTTCTCTGCTGCACTCCTCGGGAAGGCATGGTCACATGCTGAGTGGGGAGCACAAGGGGGTCAGGAGGTTTCTTGGTACCTTGTAGGGAGTTCATGGCACTACTTGTAATTCTGCTGTCCCTCAAAGACCTGCAGTTTTAACTGGCTTGCTTTTCTTTGACTTTGCTTTTGGAGAGTTTTAGCTTTCTTTGTTGTAACAGGTAAGTAATGCCTTATTTATTCCATTTCCATCTTCTGGAAGACTGTTGACATGTCTTTCTTACTGCTATCACCTTTCCTTTTCTCTTTGTCCTTGTGGAGTTTTACTTTTTAAGTTTATTCACTTTCCTTATATTGTAGTTTGGGAAGGGAGCAGAGATAAATACCACGTTAATATGCCATGCTTAATGGAAGCCTGCTTACATCACGATTGAAAAAAAGAAGTATTTTCTGGAACTTGTTTCATTTTCCGGTTAGTTTGGAGAACCCTCCCATGGTAGTTGTTTCAGAACAATGGGATGGATTCACCTTTCTTCCTTACTGCTTGAGTTTTCTTGATGTGTACCTTTCTTTGTTTTCTCTCAGGATTGTGAATCCTGTATGGTCTCTCAGTTCTTTTCTCTCAAGATCTTCATCTGTAAATGAAACGGACTGACAGGTTTCAGGAACTGGATCCTACATTAAGGGAAACTTGTGCAACAGGCTTCTCTTGGCCTTGTCCTCTCAAGGATGTCCTCTGAAACCTTTCTGTATTGGGACCTCTGGGTGACTTAGTGGTTGAGCATCTGCCTCTGGCTCAAGTGGCGATCCCAGGGTTCTGGGATTGAGTCCCGCATCAGGCTCCCCCACAGGGAGTCTGTTTCTCCCTTTGCCTCTCTCCCTCTGTCTCTCATGAATAAATAACTAAAGTCTTAAAAAAAAAAAAAAAGAAAAAGAAAAGAAAAGAAAACCTTTCTTTATTGTACTGAGGTACAAGTATGGGATATTAGCTTAAGGTATAACTTCTTTTGGGAACATGGATAAGGCCTTGAGGATAAAACTCCAAAAATGAATTTTTATCTCCTTAGCCATTTGGAAGGCTGGGTTGGGGCTTCAGGGCCTTCTTGGAAAAGAGGTGAATTATTCAGTGGTGTGATTCAGCTCCATCATTTCTAGGAGGAGGCCCGTGTTCACATATCATTGCAGGGAGCTGGGGCGGGCTGGCTCTAAACTTCCACAGGACAGCGCTTTCTGCAGGAATGCCCCTTAGAAAACTCGTGGCACAGGGGAGATGAGGAGTATCATCGGCAAAATCATTTTGAGATTTCCTAGTTCAGGGACTCGCCCTGAGCAGTAACTTTGCCAGCAGGTTGGAAGAAGGCACTAGAGGTGTGTTTATTAAATCTAACAGATGCAAAGTTGGAAAGAATGGCCGATATAATCAATAACAAAAGTATGTCTCAAAATGATCTGGATATGTTGGGATGCTGGGTTAAAAATAACAAGATGACATTTCAAAGAGATAAATGTAAAAATCTTATTTGGAAGTTAAAAAAAAATCAATGGTAATGATGGGAGAAAAAAATCTACTGGCAGTTGTTCTGGTAGAGAAAAGACATTTAGGTTTTGTTTGACTAAAACTCAATATAAGCTGCTACATCTGATGAGGCAACTAAAAAGCTGCATTAATGGAACCATAATGTATTGATCCCAGGAAGAAACCCCTCCTTCAATGGTTAGCCAGCATCTGGAGACGTGTGTTCGTGGGTGTACCTTTGATTAGATCCAGCAAATAAGAATTTGTCAGAGAGGAGCAATTAGCAAAGGGCCTAAGGCCCTGGCATCAGAGCCACTGATGGAACTGGATATATGCAGATGGATAAGAAAACTGTCTGCTTCTTAAAAGCTGTAAAACTTCAGGCAAGTTGCTGCCTGGGCCTCAGATGCCCTGTGTATGAAATGGGGAAGGGAGAGCATTTCTGCTCAGTGGGAGTGGGGGCCGGAGACGGCAGGAACTCCTGAATGAGACCAGAGAGGTACGAGGTGGGCATGAGATGGTGAACATCTTTGAATTTCAGGATAAGGGATTTAAAGTTTATCCTGTGCTGCACATAAAGTATTCAGTCATCCCAGCTATTATCTTCTAAACCAGGACATTGAGAGTGAAGGGGAGCTTCCTAAATTTTGAATACAACAGATATAAAATGCTACCAGCAACTGCGTGCCAAGGGCACCCCAGGCAAACATGGGAGGAAAGGCCATCCTGGTAACTGGTGCTATAGGCTGGGGAAAACTGCTTTTTGGGATGTAAATGAGGTGCCTTTGGAAGCTCTTAAGCAGAGCTTGGCTGAAGGAACCTGTGTTATAGACCAGACCAGTGGTTCTGCTTTAGAGGAAATGAACAAGATGAACTTTAAGATCCTTTCTAACTCCTGGTATAAGTGATGCTCAGTTGGGGGGTGTATGAAACAGGTGACATTGAAACCATCCTGGCCTTCCTCCGATTTTTAAAAATGTATATATTTGGCAAAAATAGGGCAGTTTCTTCTGAATTATGAAACCAAAGCGTCGGAGTCTGTTTACCTGGAACAAAGATTCTAGTGTACTTCAGGGAGCTTCTTAAAAACACTGATTTGCAGGGCTGGAGTCAGAGTACGGCTGGGTCACATTAGAAAACATCATCTGTTCTAGAGTGACCCCATTCACATCTGGGATGAGCAGCAAAACGTATTTATTAAATATTTTCTGGATCTGTGATAGGATTTGATCAAAGACAGTCCGGGAGTCATCACTTGACACCTGTACAGGTTTAAAATAAATGTTATGATGATGTGCAAACACTGAGCAAATACCAAAGCAGTTAGATGCCCTGTCACTCAGTGCTCTGGCTCTCAGGCCCAGACTACTGTGTCCTTACTGGTTAGAGGTAGTACAGAATGCTTTTATCATTGACACAGGAGGCTGAAAATTGCTCCTCGAAGGGTAGAGAGCTTCCTAGGGACTAGATGCAGACAGGTGCTAGCAGTTCACATGCAGAAGAGCAGCTCCCCTTGGATGGGCAGGTAACTTTGTGTTGCCTTGTTAGGAAGGGAAACATCCAAGCAAGTCAGGGCCTCTCTCCCATTGAGCATTTAAGTCACTATTGTCCCCAAGAACCAGACAGTGGACCTCGTACATGGCAGGGTTCGCCCAGTCCAGGAGATCCTAGGTGATCCTCTCTTGGTTTTCATTTTCACATGGGAAAGTGACTTTCCTTGAGAAGGAAGAGGTCTCCCTTTGAGAACAGGTGACACTGAACCTAAGAATTCTAAGCTTTCTCGTTTTTCAAACGGAAGGATTTGATCTCCAAGTCTAGAAGAGAAATGAGAGAAAAAGGCCAAATTTGCTGAAGAAAAAATAATTCCCCATGAAAGGCAAATCAAAATTCTCAGACTAATTATAATATAGTTTCTATTTCAGAAGGCTAAAAAAATTTTTTTTTAAGTTTTTGTTTTTTTTGTCCCTGAAACCTGAATATACCTCAACAACCCTAGATATGCAGAAAGGTCTAAGGACCGGGAGCCCGTTGCAGGCAATGGCTGATGGGCTGGTTTCTGTGAGGACTCACATTCCTTCCTACATCTCACACCTGAGCCAATCCTTCCTGACTTGGGCTCATTAAGAAGTAAGGTCGTTGAAGCTCTGGGCGCCCAAGTAAGAGCGAATGTACATTTCAGCTATTTCTGTGTCTAAAAACTGAAACAGGGCCTGAAAGCTAAGGAAGCTTTTTGAGCATTTCGGTTGCAGACATTCCTTAGGTTGTCTTCAGATATGGGTGGGTCAGTGTTTTGGGAATGGACAGCTGAGGCGATCGCACCTGAAAATAACAACTGGGTATAGCAGGATTTGCCTGCTGACCCAGGAATGACACACGGCTCACCTGCTCTTTTGACCCTTGGCTTTGGCAGTATCCCAGAGCTCTTAGCAGGGTCTGATCATGCCAGTCTCCTGTCATTGCTTAACTTCATTCTAGGTCTTGTTTGTTGCTTTTTTTTTTTTTCTTTTTGGCTTTATTTTTTAGAGCATTTTTAGATACCAGGGGGCTTACCTTACTCTTAGGCGTTCACTGTGATCTTCGCATCAAATGTATAAGGAAAATAAGATCTGTGGATAAGTAGTTTTCAGCAGTTCTTTTGGTGGAAGTCCTACATCATTGTGCTTGATTATTTTAATTCTCCCTGCCATATGATTCCTGACATTATTCTGGACCCTTTTACACCAGGAATTACATGCCAAAAAGTACTCATATGGCTTGAAGGAAAGCCTAGTGGCATTTGTGATATCATGCAGCATTTCTAGGAGCCTCTTACTGACATCTTTTTTTATATATATAAATTTATTTTTTATTTGTGTTCAATTTGCCAACATAGAGAATAACACCCAGTGCTCATCCCATCAAGTGCCCCCCTCAGTGCCCGTCACCCAGTCATCCTCACCCCCGCCCACTTCCCTTTCTAGGGAGTTCGTTTCCCAGAGTTAGGAGTCTCTCATGTTCTATTTCCCTTTCTGATATTTCCCACTCATTTTTTTCTCCTTTCCCCTTTATTCCCTTTCATTATTTTTTATATTCCCCAAATGAATGAGACCATATAATGTTTGTCCTCCGATTGACTTATTTCACTCAGCATAATACCGTCCAGTTCTATCCACTGAAGCAAATGGTGGGTATTTGTCGTTTCTAATGGCTGAGTAATATTCCATTGTATACATACATCTTAAAGCTATCCGAAAGATAACATTATTGTTCTCCTTATTTTGAAAATGAAGAAATTGAGACTCAGGGGTTAATCATCTTGCCCGTGGGTGCCGTGTCACAAGGTGATGAAGCTTTGATTCTTATTTTTGTTCTTTCTGACTCCAAAATGTGTGTGTGTAGTGTAGTTATATGGCTCTGCTTGGGAAGATCGATGGATGATTGATTTGCCTAAGTCTGTGAAGGAAATCACAGAAGGTTAGGATATACCTCTGACTTTCAATAACCATAGAAGAAAACTAGTCCTAGTCCTTTTTCTCAGATTCTCTCTGAATGAGGAAGATGTAAGCAAACACAGGCCTGAGCTACGTGATTCAAGCCTCTTGGCCTGGATGAATTACATTCTGGGTAATGTAGAGAAGCTACTATTGAATTACTATTTAGAATCTTTGGAGAATCATGGCTAATAAATGGGACAGGAGGTGGAAAATTGAGATAGGCAAACATTTTCTAGGTTTTCAAAAATGAGAGGACTGTAGATGAGAGAGTCTGACATCATTTCCATAAAGCTTTCTTGAACAGGTTATGAAACAGACAATTTGTAAGTAGGATAGGAAAGGAGTGAACCTAAATGCAAACACTGGTTTACACAGAGCTTCTTGTCCAGGTAGCATGATTTGTTTTTGAGAAATTTAAAGTTGCAAAGCCTAAATAGATGTAAGCACAATAGGTATGGTATATCTGCGGTTCAGCAAGACATTTGACAGTGTCTGTGCCAGGTAATTTCATACCCAAATCTTCTTGGACAAGATCGATAAGTATGAGCTATATAAAAAGACAGTCAGATACACCATCCCCATTTCAGTGACTTCTCTGGGGCCCTTACATACAATGCTTCACAGATGCAGAGATTTCTCATGTGGATTCTGTGCATTAGGTCCCTATTTGAAACTTAATGATCATAACTTAGATGACGATAAAGAGTACATGTTACCAAAATGTTAGGTGATCTGAAGTGACAGTGAATACTTTGGATGAGCTGATAAAGGTTTCAAACAGATATGAACAATTTAGACAATGGAGCTAAATCCTACTGAGGTCATTCTTTGTTACTTAGTCACCAATATTAAGTTCCCTGGTTGCTGAGAATTGGGCTAGGTTCTGGGGTTAGGAAGTACACAGCTATAGAAAGGAGAACAAGACACAGATAGTATCCTCTAACAGTGCTTTGATGGGGGTAGACCCAGGATGCTGGAAGAGCACAGACGCAATGAACCCCAAGAAGGCTGGGGGAGCTCAGGACCAGGTTAAGTCCTCCTGGAGAAGGTGATAATGGAGCAGTTTTGAAGAATGAAGAGTTGTTTGCTATGGAATCAATGTGTGTGTGTGTGTGTGTGTGTGTGTGTGTGTGTGTGTGTGTATGCATAGGGGGTGTATGTAGTGACCAGGAGCAATGGGGTCTGGGTATGAGACAATGTGCAAAACCAGTTTATGGAGGTCGTCAATAGCAGGGATCTGGAACAGAGAGATATGTTACCTAGAGTCCTCACTTTTTTGTTGTTGGGTTATAGAATGCCACTGCTGCTTTTATCAGTGCTTCCTAAGAGTTACCACTGTTGTGGTTGTTTTACATGTGTTGCCTCATGCAACCATCGCAGTAACCCATTGAGGTGGCTACTGTTATTACCCCAGTGGCATAGGACACTGAGGCAATAGGACAGTCATGCACCTTGGCTAAAATCACACATTGGATAAGTGCTAGAGCCCAGATGTGAACATAATTGAAAGGGCTCCAGAGTCCTATCTGTTAACCACCACAACCACTTGCTAGGGAGTACAATAGCTAGGAGGCTCACAAGCATTTGCTGGATTTAACAACAGAGAAGTTCCTCAAGACCGGGGCTCTGCCCTGGTGCTAGTTGGTGGGGGCTGATGCATAATGAGGAAGTAGAGACAGGGGAAGGAAGATAAGTGGGCTTCACCTACAGGGTAATGGGGCCAACAAGGATTTTGTTCTAAGATAGGAAATGGTGTTTACATGCTGCAGGGGAAGAGTAAGTAGAAAGAAATTGGTTTACGGTTCAGGAGCCCGAGCAATTTTGGTTGAATTAGATTCCTAAGTGTTCTTACCACACAAATGAACAAACAACAAAGCAAAACAAAAGAAAAAGAAAAAAAAAGGAAGAAGGAAAGAAAAGAAAATGGTTAACTATGTGAAGTGATGGATATATTAACTAGCTTGATTGTGGTGATGATTTCACAATACATACAAATACCTATACGTTGAGTTGCACATCTTAAATAAATACAATTGTTTGTTTCTCAGTAAAGCTGGAAAAAAAAGAGAGATCCCTAAGGAAGCAGGAGATCATAGAATCCAGATAGACAGCAAGGCACTGCTCTGGACCTGAGAAGGGAATGTCATCCCTCTGAGCTGGGGGAAGAAGGGGTGTCATGGGAGGTGAAAGGGATGGTCTCTGTAGAATAGGATGCAAGGTTTTGCCTGAGGGGAGCTCACTGGGTGGAGTTGGTGTTATTGGACCTCAGTAGGCCTAGCATGTATCAGACTCCTTTTGCCAACCAAAATAGTTCTCACTGGACTTACACCTACTTGTTCTTGTTCCTCCTTTTTCCCCGCCATTTCTAGAACTTGGGTAGAGTCTTCATGTCCACTTACTGGTTGTTTCTGATGTGAGTGCCACTTTTCCATTTAGGACTATAACAGAAAACCCTCCTGATAAGATGTGGTCGACTGGATGGGTGGGAAGGGAAAAGTGATTACTGCGTTTCCCCTTTATCCCCCAGGAAAAGAAAGACCTGAGAATAGAGAGAGAGGGAAGCCTTGAAAGGACGAGGAGGTGGGGGTAACCAGGAGGTAGGTTGGAGTGAACTCAGCTTGTTTAACAAGCAAAGCAGATCTAGATTAGAGTAACCATGACAACAGGCTTTGGGCTAAGGCACTCTGGATTTGGGAAAGAGGGAGGGAGGTGGAGGGGAGGTGCAAGCTGTTGGCTAGGTATCAGCCTACAGTTTTGGAAAAAGCCGGTTCTTCCCTCAGGGTCCTTGGCTGTCACAGGAATCACCATAGTCACCAACGGTGGCTGGAAGGGAAAGGCAATCAGGAAAGGAGGGTGATCAGGAAAGAGCAGTGGGTGAGATGGGTCCAGCTGATTCAAAGAAAGGGAGTGACCCCCAAGGACTAAGCAGGGTTCTTGACAGGAGGTACAGAAGAGGATTAGGGGGAGTCTGTATCTGGTGCCTCAGTCTACCCCTGTGCCTTCCAGGCACAGATGCACTATCCAGTCACATTTCATTGCTTACTCTGTGGTAGCGAAGGTGGTACCACCTCCATGGCTTTTTGTTTTTAGCTTCTCAGAATATCATATTTTCCACTTCTAAACAAATGAGGTATAAGCCCCTTAAGACTCTTTTCCTGAGGCTGCACCAAGTCTCTCTCTGTGTGTGTATGTGTGTATACACGCACATGTGTGTATGTTTGTGAGTTCATATATTTTTTTTAAAGATTTGACTTATTTAATCATGAGAGACAGAGAGAGAGAGAGGGAGGGAGAGAGAAAGAGAGAAAGAGAGGCAGAGACACAGGCAGAGGGAGAAGCAGGCGCCATGCAGGAAGCCCGATGTGGGACTCGATTCCGGGACCCCAGGATCACACCCTGAGCTAAAGGCAGACGCTCAACCGCTGAGCCACCCAGGCATCCCAGAGTTCATATTTTTTTAATGTTACTTGAGTTTTATGTGTACAACGTAGTGATTCAACAACTCTCTAAATTATGCTGTGCTCACCGCAAGTGTAGCCACCACCTGCCCCCGTACAGCACTGTTACAATACCATTGACTCTATTCCCCAGGCTGTGCCTCTTATTCCTATGAGTTCATGTGAACGCAGCCTCTTCACCCAGCCCGGGCCTGTCATTATCTACGAACTTCTTGGAAGTCTTGTATCCTTGCTCTGTCACCAACCACTTCTGTAGCTGCTTGAGAATCTCTATCCGTAAGAATATAGATGCTTTTAAAATATGTGAATTCAGTTCCTTCCTGAGTAAGCTCAAAGCACTTGAATGGGAAATATAAGAAATTGCCATGATCCCAAACTAATGATGTTTTTAGCTTAAGTATCTCCTCATCATACCCCAGTGAGATCTCATCCCAAATAGTACCAGCAGCACTGCTGAGGACAGGCGCGTCAGACTTTCTCTTAGGTTAACTTAAAGTGATTTGCAAAAATGGCCTTGGGAGTCCACTCCCTTCCTCCCTTTCCAACTAAGTTTCTCCCTAAGGAAATAAAAGCTAGACTCACCATGGAATGGGCTGAGTGAACCTCAGGAAGATTGGAGCCCCACACCTCACCCAGGGGTTCTTAGAACCATGTTGGGGCTGTAGGTTTATGTGTCAACAGTTGTCATTTCCGATCTTCTGCAATTTTGACTGGGAAGGAGGTGACAAGGGGATTCACATCCATTTCTCAATGTCTTTTCCTCCAAATAAGGAGGAAATAATGTAGAGCCCAAGCCGTTGGAAAAAGAAGGTTCCTTTGCACAAAGAGAAGTTAAAACTTGAGCTCTTTCTTCCAAGCTGTCCTAAATAGCTGTGAGAAGAGAAAACAGAAAGAGGACTGATTTCCCCAGGGTGCAGAGATCTTTCTCAAAGCTGGAAAGAGTATGCACAAGTCTCCAATTTTGCTCTAAGCTTAAAGCTACCCACCCCCCTTTCTTGAAAAACAGTCTTATGTCAGGTAGATTTAGTCATCTTGTTCTTCTTGGCTACATTATAACTTGTAAATGTGTAGATCTGTTCTGCAGTGTTGTGAAGAGTCCTCAGTACCTTGGGAAATAGGTTCTGCATTGAGATTTCATTGGTTCAGAAGGATTTCTGGAACGAGTGACTTCGGTCTGGCCTCCTGTTGTCAGTACCGGCCAAGGGAAATAGAGCCGCATGCAGAGGGAGGTGACTGGCCAAGTGCTCCAATGGAGGGAAAACGAAGGAAAGCACACTTATAAAGTGATGAGGTGATCCCTTTTGGGTGGAACTGCATTAGAGAGATTCAGGAGGATTTGGGGAGGGAATAGAGAGGTGGTTCTAGAATAGAGTCTGAAGCAGATTGATTCACTCACACTGTCTGTCACCCCTTGCACATAACATCTCATATAGACACGCATGTGTGGACCCACAAACTCACACACACACATCTGCACTCATGAACCCCCACGTATAAACCCAGATGCAAACAAAAAATTCAGTTTTGCCTATTTCATTTACTAGTTCATTAATTCACCTCCCAAGCATTTATTGGACATTTTCTTTGGGTGGGTCCTGTGCTAGACTGAGAGAAGGAGCACAGAGAAATGTCAGACATTGCTGCTGCCCTCAGGAGTTTATTGTTAGTAGGTGAGAAAGCCCCACAGACGTGGTTGTATCACAGGATGGTGGATGCTGTAATAGATGGGTAGTTGCATGAACTACAGGAAAGCATGATCTCTAGGGTGAGAAAGAGGGGGATTAAGGGAGGCCTATTAAACTGCTCTGGATGCCATAACAAAATACTACACACTGGGTGGATTAAACAGCAGAAATTTGTTTTCTCACAAGCTCTGGAGGTTGGAAAACCCAAGATTAGGTTCCAGCAGTGTTTGGTTTCTGATAACAGCTCTCTTCCTGGCTTGCACACAGCTACCTTACTCTGTCCCCACATGGCTCCCTCTCAAAGTATGCATGTTGGAGGGAGGGAGGGAGGGGGGACTCCCTAGTGTCTCTTCTGGTAAGGACCCTGATCCTTTGGGATCCTGGCCCCACCCTTATGACCTCATTTAACCTTAATTGCTTCCTTAGTGGCCCCGTCCAAATACAGGCACGGGGGTGGTAAGTGGGGAGGGGTGGGTGGGTAGGACATGTGAATTTTTGGGGGGGACACCAGACCAGCATTCAGAAGGCTCATAGAGCAGATGACAATTGAAATATATTTTTTAAAGCTATGCAAGGGAGAACAGAGATGCATTCCCTCCCCCTTAAAAAGAATAGATTAGGAAGGGATGGAAGGACTTTCTGCATTTCTACAGATTAAGATAGCCAGAAAGTAGACAGGGAAATGGGGAGTAAGGACACATCAAAGGGCTCGGATTTACTTTGTGGTTGATATGGAGCCACTCATTCCCATTAAGGTGGTAACGGTGTATGTCGTCTCATCGGAGGCAGAAAGCCTGAGGCAGAGGGGACACCATCCTAGGTTAGCGTGATTGGCAGTAGAGGGGAGGGAGGACTGGTTGTATTTGGTGCCTGGATGTAGGGAGTGTAGAAGAGCAGAAGGTTAAGCCGATTGAGCTGCTGTCTTGGCTTGATGGATTTGTTCTCACGGGGAGCAGGGGTGGAGGGCAGGCAGGTGTGGAGGGATAGGTAATGAGTACAGTTTTGACATTTTGAGTGGGAGCTGTTCACATTATAGCTGGTCAGGAGGGAGGTCCCAGAAATGAAAGTTTGGAACCCCTCAACATTCTATGTGGCCATAGAGTGAGGGTGGGAAATGATGTGGAGATGACAGGAGGACTGGGCACAGAACCCAGGAGACCCTGCAGCTGAGGAAGGAGAATGAGAAGCTCAGGAAGGAGAGGGGTTGGGAAACTGAGGAATACATCACGTCTGGAAACCTAAGGAGGCCTTGGTTACCAGCACTGGTAGCTGCAGATGGAACTGAGAAATAGCCATAGAATCTGGGCCTTGGAACAGAACTAGTGGTTTTGGTGAGAGGTTTTGAGTGGAGTGTGGGGAGCCCAAGAACCTCATATGGAGTGAATCCAGTGTTAAATGGAGCAGAAAAGAGTGTAGGTGCCTAGGAGCGGGGAGTCTAGAGTGTCAAAGGACAGCTTTCTTTCCTTTGTTTTGGGGATCCTGAAGAATGTTTACTGATAAAATTTAGAGGAGAAACAAATACAAAATAGAAATAATTTAAAAACCTAGATTATTTATGCAGAAACACATTCAAAATCTAGGGAGCCCACACAGTTGAGAGAGACAAAAGATAGGTAGACCTATCTGCACAAAAGGAGCTAAAAACTGAAGCGGGGAAGGGGTGGGGGACGGGAGGGAAGTCTTTGAGGGGGTGGTCTTATTAACACTGTATTAATCACTCAAATCTACTCAAGGTAGTCTCTGAGGCAAGTTTGTTTTAAAATTGGAATTTAAATAATAATAATAATAATAATAATAATAATGATAAAAACCCTCCACAAGTCTAAATACTTATTCTTTTAGATCCTAGAGATGGATGAAGTTAAATAGCTCTTTTAAGAACAGCGCTGCGTGGAAAATAACTAGGTTTACCCGGCTAAGTTTAGCATATAAAGCTCTTTACTGAATGGCTTCTTTGTCAACCTCAGGCTGGAGGAGTTCAATTCCTTTTTATTTGGTGAATTCCTTAATTGGATTTTGTTTGCCGATCTTACTTTCTCACATTGTAAGATTTTAATAAATCATTATAATCATTCCCTTATGTCTTGCAAAAATAACCTTTCTGACGGTTCCCGAATGATTTTTCCCCCCTGTGTTTGCATCATGGGATTATTAGTGTAGCTTACAAATGAATCAGAAAAGGCTGTGCAGCCGAGGGTGTATTTCCATCATTTCCTAGGCGTGAGCTGGGGGCATGATAACCTGGAGCCCCTGAGGTCATGCTTGGCTAGGAGGGCACAGCAGGCCTTGGCATATTATCTCCTGTCTGGATTATTGATGAGGTGCTTTGCTTGGAAACAGGGTAGAGGTCTCCTATCTGCTTGGTTATTAAGGCCTCTGTAGGAAACAGGTTCATTGGTGATCTATGTACACTGGTGATTCGGCTGCATTTTCAGCTCCGATCCGTCCCTTTTACTTATGGTTGATGACTGGGTAGAGGAAGAACTTCCCGTCTTGTTTAGCTGATGTACTTGGTCAATGTCTGGCTTGAAGTGTGCCTTTCCTATGGCCCTTCCATGACAGATCTCTTCTGAGAGGAGGAGTTCAGGGGTGTTCTCAGTCACCCATTTGGGAACTGGACCAGGGACCCAAGGCTTTTTTCCTTCTAGCTCTCCGGGCTTTCCAATTTGCTGCTTTGTTGGTAGAGTCCAGCACAGCCGCCTTCTTGTTGGCGGAGCTTTTGGGAAGCTGGGGTTGCTTTGGGCGGTGGGATTTTCCAGACTAGACTCGTTTCTTTGGCATCTTAGCGCCCTCAAAGAATTAAAAGCATTCAGATGGATTTGTTTCTGGTTTGCTCCCTATGTGAGTAACCAAGCCAAAGATCTCAATCTTGACCTAGAAGTAATTTTTAAGCCTGAGAAGTTTTGTTCACTTGCCTCCCCTCTCTGTAGCTCTCTCAAATTAAAGGCCACCATCCCAAGGCCCTACCAAAAAAGCCAGGCTCGGAGGTGAAGGCAACACCCTGCAATGCAATCTTCGCCCTTGCTTGGTGGCGAGCCTGTGCGGAGCAGGAGGTGTTGAGAAAAGCCTTTCATCCTTATAATCTGGTCCGTTTCTATTTCAGTCTTGAATGGATTTTTGCTACTTGCAAGGAAAGGATTCTCGATGGATACCCCTGGAGGCTGGAGGAGGCCTTATTTTATTTTTCCTCTTTGTATCTGCAACGTCTAACGCGCCCCTCACCCACAGCGTGGCCGGGCACCGATCCCGTGTGGTCTTACTTGTACCGGTGTGTGTGTGTAAAGGCTTATAACCAGCAGTGCCTTGGAGAGCAGAGCATGGCAATAAAGTGCTTAAAACGCACAAAAAATGAGAAGGGCAGCCCTGGTGGCTCAGCGGTTTAGGGCCTGCCTTCAGCCCAGGGCATGCCCCTGAGGACCTGAGATCGAGTCCCACCTTGGGCTCCCTGCATGGGACCTGCTTCTCCCCCTGCCTGTGTCTCTGCTTCTCTCTCTCTCTGCATCTCTCATGAATGAATAAATAAAATCTTTTAAAAAAAAAAGTAAAGAAGATAGGTAACACAGGAGGAAGAAGGCAAACGCCTTGCCCCAGGTGCCCTTTGGGAGGCCGGGGGTGGGGAGGCAGGTGCTCGCAGGGCTGGGTCTGCGCTGGAGGCCCGGGTGCAGGGCAGGGGCCCGCGTGGGTCTATTTATAGCCGGTGCGAGTCTGAGCACCTTGTTCTTTTCTTAGCAGCCGCTTGACTTGCTATCAATTATCTAGGAGGCGGATGCCAACACCGGGGGAGTTATTCGAGGCAGGTGCCCTGCGGTGAGAGGGACAGCGCGGGTCATGCAGGGCCGGCTCCAGATGGAAGGGGTGAAATAGGCCTTCCTGGGTTCCTCCAGCTGGGAGGATGGGGGGCCGGAGCTGCTTGCCCCCCCGGACTTGGACTGCAGCTAGGCCCTTCTTACCTGTGTTCTGCTTCCATTTGAAAAGCCCACTTGGGCAGCCCGGGCGGCCCAGTGGTTTAGCGCTGCCTTCAGCCCAGGGCGTGACCCCAGGGTCCCGGGATCGAGTCCCCCATCTGGCTCCCTGCATGGAGCCTGCTTCTCCCCCTGCCTGTGTCTCTGCCCTCTCTGTGTCTCTCGTGAATAAATAAATAAAATCTTAAAAAAAAAGAAAGAAAAGCTCACTCGGAGAATATGGGGAGCAGGAGGTGAGCAGTGGGGGTCTCCTCCTGGGGGAGGTGCCCGCAGGGGTGGGGGAGAGGCCCCACCAGGAAGCTGGGCATAGGGGTGGGGGTGGGGGGTGCAGGCAGGGGCTGGACAGCCTCCCTCCACCTGGGAGCCCTACAGGCGACAGGCGGCAGCCCCAGGACAGAAGCAGGAGTGCCTGCAGGGCTGCTCTGGGTCCGGGCACCTGAGCACCCTGGTCCTGGGCCACGTGCCCCACGCCCCTCGCGAACCCTCCCTCTGACCTCTCAGATTCTACACTAGGTTCTGATCTTTTGTTTGTTTCTGTTCTTTTTCTTGCTGCTGCTGTTGTTTTGTTTTTTCCCCACTGATCATTTAGAATCCATTTTTGGGAAGCTATTTCTCCTCTTCCTTCCCCAACTTTTTTTTTTTTAAGTGTTGTAACAGAAACGCTGTTTGCCCCGTTGCAGTGGGAGCGGCTGCCCTGGTGCCTCCTCTTACCTATCTATCTGCCATTTACTGGGCAGGTGCTGTAGAAGCAGGTGGAATTGGCTACCAGAGCAGTTCTGACGGTGCTGACGTCATTGCTTTAGCTCCAGGAATTGAGCGGCCCTGGAGGTGCCTGGAGGAGGCCTTCTTTTCCACGACCCCTCAGTAATCAGCCTTCTATTCCCTGCGCTCTGGCCCCTTTGGACTTTGAATCTGATGAGAGGGAGACTGAGTTCCAGTCAAAGAGAATGGAAAGTGAATTTGTTGAACATTCTATCAGCCTTGATTTCGGGCATAAACTAGCTCAGACTTTCTACCCTGTCCCTCTCTAAATTTTCCTGATTTCCTTCTTCCGGTTGCCCTTCCAGTTCTTTCTACCTTGAGGGATTAAACTGTCACCGCCCGTGCTGTGTGCGCTTGCTGATGCCTGGGGACAGGGCAGCTGCGTCCGGAAAGGCTTTGGGATCCTTGCGAGGTTCCTAACTATATGTGGAGGGCACTGCCACGGTCACGGGCAGCCTCTCCCAGGGATCCCGGCTCTGGCTCTAATACCATCTGCCTGCCTAATCCACTTTCCAGGCCAGTGTCTAGCGCCAGAGAGTGTCTGGGTCTGCGAGTGTCCTGGTGCCATTTAAACCGACTCCAGCTTCCTGGGGATCAGTTTGCAGCCTTTGTTATCTTTTGGCAGAGCCACCCTGTCTTTTTCTTTCTCCTCTTCTTGGGAGTCAGACCACTCAAATTTAGCTTGGTTTATTATTTAGGGACTTCATGGGGAGGAGTTGAGCACAGAGCACCAAGCTTCCAGGCAGATACTGTGTGTGTGCACGTGTGTGTGCTCCTGGGCACACAAGTGTGCACTCGTGCAGGAGTAAAACACACATGAGTTGGTGAGTGCTACTGACTGTCTTGGGAAGATGAGTCCAGGATGGATGGATCTCTTTTGCAGAAGCTGCAGGAACCAAGACAGGTGCACAACCCCAGTACCAGAGGCCTCAGATGGCTGGTAAGTAAAGAGGAACTTCCTCCGTTTTGTTTTCGTTCTAGGTCATAGCAAAACCTTTAGTTGACAAATTACTAGGTCTTCTTGCTTCCTCTTCACAGACTGAAGTTTGTGAAACAGACCTCCTATTTATACCTGTGCGGGATTGTGTGATCAGAGTTTTCTTTTCTTTTTCTTTTTTTAATTGTTGATTATGTTATTCTTGAGTGACGGGAGTTCACCATCCACAGTTTTGCATTGATATTATTTGCCCACCTTTTCTACATTGTTTCCCTCAGCTTTTATTATCCAGGGGGAGATCTGTTTGAAGATTTCTGGCTCCAGGAGGTTCGTTCTGGGGATAGGTTAAAATAGCCAGATTTTTAGCCTGAAGGTTATTGCACCGAGGTTTATGATTTTGCAACATAATGGTAAATTGTATGAAGCTACATACTTAAATCCACAGTCAAATATATATATATATATATATATATATATATATATATATATATATATATGGTATTAAATACGATTAAATGACTGGCTAGCACCTAGACATAACCAATAAACCTAGAGATGTTGCTTTTGTTTTATTTTTTTTATTGTCATATTATTACGGCCTCTTTTCTTAGCTTGCTCCTTAAGAGTCCATATAGGACCAAATCTCTCTCATTGGGGTTGGCAAAATGATAATAAATTGTTCTTAGGCCTTTTTTTTTTTTTTTTTGTTCCAAGATTTAATTTAGGAGTTGGAAAACTGCAGCCCATAGTCATTCTGGTCCACTGCCTGTTTTTATAAATAAAGTTTTATCAAAACACGGCACACATGATCATATATATGTAAAAATACTGTCTGTGGTTGTTTTTGTGCTACAACTATAGAGTTAATTTGTTGTAACAGAGACTCTATGGCCCCCAAAGCCTAAAATATTTAGTATTTGAGCTATGTTGTGGTTTGATTTCCTCTTTTCTTTTATGTACTTTCAAAAGATCTATAGTGACACTAAATAGGGTATCTTTAATGGGAGAATGAGCACTATTTCTACTCAAGGGGATTCGAAACCGATCAAAAAAGGAGGAAAGATATACCTGAAACATGTATAACAACACGTGTGATAAAAATATATGAAAAGATAACCCAACAGATATTAACAGCACCCACTCAGTGCAAGTAGCTTGTCAGGATGAGGAGAGGTATTCAAGTGAACAGAACACAGTCCTATTCTCAGAGTTAATAGGACAAATCTGCTACATAACTAGAGTTTCTGACAGGCTGTCATGGTGGCTATAGGAAAATACACATTGTTATGGGATTCAGAGGAGGTAAAATGACTTTTATGGCCCAGTCTAGTAGGTACAAACTTTGGAATGGAAATTTAAAAATGATAATGAGGGTTGCTTCTTAATAACAGTAAAGGAAATCTTTATCTGTTGTCTCCAGCTGTTCACTGAAATAGACCTTTGCTTCTATAGTTGAGGGAGTCTTGTTTTTTCCAAGAAAGGATAGAAGGAATCTTAGCCAATTATTTGTCATGAGATTCACAGTTGTAATAGACTCAGCGATACCTCATTTTAGGCCGTGGATAGGAACAAAAATATTATTAAAACCAGTTAGCCTGGACCTAGAAGTGACCTAGAAGCTCATCTACTAATAGTCCACTCCTTTTACAGCTGAAGAAACTGAGTCTAAGAGATCTAGGTAGTTGTATAAAATTGTCTCCAGAGCCTAGGATTTTTGGCTTCCTGGTCTTGACTAAATTTCACCATAGTTTTCTTTCCAATTTTTAAGCGAGAGTCTCTGTGGATGTGGAGAACATCTCAAAATTACCAGCATGAAGTCTTTATGGCCTTAACGATCGTGTCAGTTCTTTCCTTGGTCCTCCTGAATCCCCAAAATCACAGATGGGGGTAAAGTGTTGGCAAAGCCCCTTAGGCCTCTACCTGCTTCCAACTTCCCTATCGGACTGCTTGTGGGGCAGACAGACCTTCCCAGGCTGGGCTGGGTGTCCTGCTCTGCTGGAGTGCCCTCAGTTTTATAGTGCTGCTGATTGGAACAACCATATAAGGGTTTATCAGTGGGGAGGAGGACAGGAGAGAGTGGGTGAGAAAATGACCTACAGGTAATGATGGGGGAGGGCTTCAACTTCCATTAACTTTCAATTAGTATTCATTGGTTATTTACTCAGCAGGTAACTGGTCTAACAGACTAGAATCCTCCCCTTGTGGGTCTCACATTTAAGGGTGCTTCACTATGGGAGAGTGTTTTTCATGGAGATGTGGCTTGGAATGTGGACAGGTTGAAGTGTTGGACCTGGGTAGGAAGGGCTGGGTCTGAGCCCAGCACCACCTCTTGGCCATCTCCAAAACTCTCCACATCTCTTTACTCTTCATCTCATCTCCCTGTACTGAGTCTCTGTCTCTGTAATACCTTCACCCTAGTTCCTCTCTGCCTCCTTTCCTGGTTCTACTAATTCTACTTAACCTTAGGTTCCCCTTTAGGTTCTCCTATTACCTTTTGCTAGGAGGCCCAATGTCAGTTGTGTGTCCTTGTGCTGGACTCTGTGATGCTCTGCTCTGCTCCTCTCCAGTTTTCTAGCTCCTACCCAGCCCCACTAAAGCATGCTTGGCTCCAGATCCTGGGTCCCATCTAAGGGTCAGCTCACCTTGGGGAACAGCTCTACCCCTAGCTGTCTGTAATCAGCACTTTTGCTACTTTCCTTCCATTTCTGTGATGGTATTTATTCACTACATGTTAATTCACTCATTTTACAGTATTTATTGGACATGATTCTAGACAGGGACATAATGGTGAAGAAGATCAAATTCCTGTTCTCATAGATCTTACATTCGCAGATGGAGAATCAGGGTTGAATTTGGGTTAACTTCAGGGACTGATTCATCATATGCCAAATGATGAGTTGGGAGTTGATAAACATCCTTTTTAGCTCAAACAACCATCCTTTTTAGCTCAAAAATTTCTCCTTTTCAGTCACTCTCTCTCTCTCTCACTTGCCTCTCTCTTGCTTCCTCTGCCTACAGCCGATTGATTATTATATTCAGTTAGAGTTATAAAAATGACCAGGATTTTTTAGGAAAAAGAGAAAGAGAGAGAAAAATGAGAATTCTTTAGATCCTGGATAAAATGGGCCTGTTGGATAGTGAAGGGGACAGTGACAGCCCTTTGGTGTCTGTGAGTTGGGGTTCACCAGTGGTTTGAGTGGAGACTTTGCTTGGGGAAAATTAACTGTCCACAGAAACAATGGGGGGTGTGACAGCTGAGGGGAAGGGTATTGGAGGGCAGGGAGCTCTGTGCTCCTCATCTTATTTTAGGGTTCTGCTTTTGTATGTTTTGCAAATGGAGGAAACACAAGCAGCACGTATTTTATGGTGTTTGAGCATGGAAAGAGAAGACAGACGAGCTGTTTGAGTTTATTTTAGGTGAAGTTAAGAATCTTGTTTTACTAGTTTATTGATTATAGAATGGCTGGAGCTAGAAAAGATGATTAAATTAATAAATATTCGATGATCATTCTGGATCTGGCAACCATGCATGCCAATTTCAAATAATGCGTTCTATTGTCTCCGTAAATAATCCTGTCATCATAACCTGCATGTCAATATTTGGTTCAGAAAATATAATCAGTGGTTGCTATTATTATCTACAAGGCACAATACTGTATTATCTTGTCATCCAACTCAATTTTTACCATTTTTGCTTTGGCAATTTTATTGGAAGAAACTAGTAGCTCATAAATCATAAAAGGCTAATAATCCCAGTCATAATTTCCTTCCTTAACCAAGTGTCCTTAAGATGCCCACTCTTGGGGCACCTGGGTGGCTCAGTTGGTCGAGCATTGGCCTCTTGATTTTGGCTCAGGTCATGATCTCATGAGTGATAGGATCGAACCCTTTGTCCTCTCTGCGCTCAGTGGGGAGTCTACTTGAAGATTCTCTCCTTCTGCCCCTCCCCCTGCTGGGATGCATACCCTCTCTCCCTAAAATAAAATAAATCTTTAAAAAATAAGATGCCCTCTTTCAATCCTAATATTTTTCTAAACATTTTTAAAGAACTGGATCATGATTTCTATGATGAGATTAGGTTGGGAATGATGAGTTTAAAATGAATTTCTGACAGTATGTAAAGAGCATATTCCTATGAGAAAATTGAAATATAGAAAAACATACAGAAGAAAGTAAAAATTCCCCCCTGGCTTTCTGTTTCCCAAGAAATAATACTGGAATGTAAGGGATGATGAAGTGAAGATATTACCTGTCTTCTGCTCTGTTTCTGTGCCAAAAAGTGCTTGGCACATAGTAGACATGCAGTAAATACTTGTGGAATGAATAAATGACTGTTTTGTGAATTTCCTTCAAGTCTTTTTTTTCCTATATACATATGTATGAAGATTATATAATAACGATTGCATTTACATCTTTGAATCATATTCTGTGTTTCAGTTTGTATCTTCCCTTTTTCTTCATTCCAACCATAGATGCATTTATATTCAGGAGTTCCTCGAGGGAGCAGAAGAAAAAACAATGAAAATAGCATTACATATGGAATGATTTAAGAATGTTTGGTTTATATTTCAACTCCTGGTGATTAAGAAATCTGAAGTTGGTGTTTTCCTTTTGGGCCTTACTTCACCAGCTATAGAACTTTATTTGTAGGACCCTCTCTTAGGTGCAGATAGTCACTGTTGGATGATGATGATGAGCTGGTGGCATGTAGGCAAAGCTAAGAGCTTAGGTTCTGGGATCAGAAACACCCCAATTTGAATTTTATTTCTCTCCTACAGGACTAGGTTAGGTGACCTTGGAAAAGTATCTTGCATTTTATAAATCTTATTTCCTTGTCTGTAACGTGGGTTTGCATTTGTTAGATAGGCTAGCTGGACTATGACTGCCATAAACAGATAAACCCTGGAATTGAATTGGTTTAGGACAATGAGAGTATTTTTCACTCACACAAGTCTGAGCCAAGTCTGGGCAGTGGGGAGAGGGAGGCAGGGGTGGAATGCTCTCCTCTTTCGAATGACTCAGGATCCAGGTTACCTTCTTGTGATGCTGCCGTCCCATTCCAGCATGTGATCTTTAATGTCTCTGCAGCACAGGAGAGGAAGGCCTGGTGATGGCACCCAGCTCGCAGCTGCATTGACATCAAAGTCACACATTAGATACCATCTCCGCTCACATGTCATTGTGTAGATCTCCGCATTGCGCCGCACACAAGTAGAGGGGCAGGAAATAAAATTTTCGGATACCTGGGAAGAAAAGGAGACCCAGGCATGGGTGGGCACTAGTAGTTTTTACAACAGAGCCTAATAACAGTAACTTCAACAAACTTTGATATAATCCAAACCTTTACCAGCCTGTGATAAAAAAGAAGATTATACTTTGTTTTTTTAATCTTAAGTTACTATGACACAGAACCCTACCAGCCAAATTGCTGGAAATAACAGGCCTCCACCCTCAAAGTACCTTTCAGGGATTCTCAGGGTCCCACTCCTGGGTGTTCTCTAAGAGGTCTTTAGGCTTCCCCAATCTGGTTCCTTCCCTTGTCCTGCGACAAACTCTGCTGCTATTGAGAGGACTGTGCTGTGCCTGTCCATCCTGCATTGGTGACCGCCCACTCAGTCTTCTTCTCATGTTCTCCCTGGCTCCCTTCAGTAGAGCCACCATGGGGCTCAGTTCATAGGACCTTACTGAAACCTTGAGGTCAAAGCAAGCAACACCTAGAGCATACCTCACACTTATTACCAGATGTGTTTGGACTTGTGGAGCTTCAGATCGAAACTTAACTTCAGAGTCTCCTTTTCTGCTAATTTGGGGCTCACCTCCACCTTGCCCCCATTACAGGGACTACTAGTTCAAGCCTTTACATGCTTGAGAATCCAGATCCTTTGTGGCCTGGGGAGAAAGAGGGTGAGGAAGACTTCCCTGCCCTATTTCAAGGCATAAAGAAACCCCAAACTGACAACAATAACAAAAAAGTGTTTTCTTCCCAGGATGACTGTCAGTGAGAAGCTCATTTCCCTCCAGGGAAGATTTCGCAGTGTGGCTTGGCCCCATATCCCTGAAAATATAATGTAATAATTCACAATGCATTAGTCCAAATCTGGATTATTTGCCCTCAAATCACATCACTGTGATTTGCCCTCAAATCCACATCAGTGGAACCCAATAGCCTATCCAGACTGTGCTTGATTAAGTCTGTATCACCTTCTTGTGGCTTTTCCTCTAGGGGCCGGGAGGGGAGATAGGGCTTCACCACCCTCCTGATAGTCTAGCTTCAGCTGCATCTCCTGAGAGCAGATACCTGGACAACACAAAGCATGATCTTACCCTCCTTCCCCCTGCCCCTTTTAAGTACTCTCCACACCCAGCATGGAGCATGGCATGGGGCTTGGACTCATGACTCTGAGATCCAGACTGAACTGAGATCAAGAGTCAGATACCTAACTGCCTGTGCCACCCAGGCACCTCCAAGTGTGGTAGCTCAAGAACTAAGTTCTAAATCAAACTTTGGGGGAAAAAAACAAAAACAAAAACAATTCTGTATCTGTAGACATGGTTCTGTTAATACAGCCAATTCCCATTATTACATAGACACCTAACATGTTAGTCTGAAGTTTTTACTTCAGGCACTTGTTGCCTTCCATCTGTGTGAATGAAAGGCCCACCAAGGTAATCACTTCCATGATAAAGACTGATTCTGCCCCAAAGACCAAAAGATACATTCATTCTTCACATTCTAAGACCGAATCCCACACATGGACATTTTTACAGATTCATATCAATTTTAGTCTGGTTTCCACTGGAACTCCCTTACATTAAGTATTCTGATTATAATAAAACAATTTTACATCTTCCCTTCTTTGTCTTCTTTGCATTATTTTCTTTAATAAACTCTATTGTACATAAAGTTATAGTCTTGCTAGTGGTTACTTCTGGGGTCAAGTCCTTTTTGCTCACTCACACACTTCATTTTTCCTTCTCAACTTCAGGCTTTTTCCTAATAACTTGTTCTCTTTCTTGTGGTAACAATGAGTAAGACATAAGCTGCTTATCTACCCAGGTCTTCATTCCGTGAATGTCATGTTTGTGGTTTGCCTATCATCAGTCTTGTCACATGGGTTGACCTGCTTCTGCAGGCAGGTCTGTGTGTCTATGGGGCTGGGTAGAGGCAATGGAGATCTCCCATGGGTGTTCCTTTTTTTTTTTTTAATTAATTAATTTATTTCTAGAGAGAGAGAGAGCATGGGGCAGTGGGGAGGGAGCAGAGGGAAAGGGAGAGAATCTCAATCAGACTCGCTGCTGAGCAGGGAGCCCTATTCGGGGCTCGATCCCAGTACTCTGAGATCATGACCTGAGCCAAAACCAAGAGTCAGACACTCAACCGACCGAGCTTCCCCGGCGACCCACCCATGGGTGTTCTTGTGTGTGTCTGGCCAAGATACTGGTCCCAGATTGGTTAAGTGGCACTTCTTTACTGGAAGCTCTATTTCTACCCAGAGCGACTCTCAGGTTCACCGCTGCTGCTCCTAATATAAGGGGACCCTAACTAAGAAGGATTTTAAAGTTCTATTTCTTTCTTTCTTTTTTTCCCTTTTGGAGGTAACAGCTCACTCACCGCTGCCAGAGTTGACAGGATTGGAATGGCAGTAGGTGGGTGAGGGGAGTGGGGGTGGCAAGGGGAATGGCAATCATCAATTTGGGAACAATCTCAGAGCCAAAGAACTGCCTTTGGCATATAAGAACAATATGAGAGAGTTTGTCTCTGCCTCCTTGGAAGGAGCTATGCTATAAATCTGACTCAAGCCAGGAACTATTTATGGGATATCATTATTAAAGAACAGATATTTGGTTTTTCAATTAGCATAGGCTTGGCGAGATTATGAGTTGGGCCTCTAAGAACTTGTTGTTCCCTGATAACTTTCCTCCTGCTATCCATAAGGCAAAGCTAAATTCTTGACAGGAGTCTCTTCATGAGAAACCAGACTAGGCTTATGTATAATATTAGTACATGTAAAAGCACTAACAAGCATGGAGCTTTGCTACAAGAGAGCAGCCCTGTGGCTTTCAGCATTGTTAGCAGCAAGAAGTCTCATTCGTGTTAACTAGTGACTGTGCTTTCCCAAATCGCCCAGTGTTGCACCTTCATTAAATTGCAATGAGCATCCAGATTTGTCGTGATGGTTATAGTAACTAGATTCAACCCCCGAGCCCAGAAGGGCCTGTCACTCTCAGTGATTCAGATGGGTATTTGGGTACAGGTGGCCACGTTTGGCAAGCAGGAGCCATGCAGATTCTGCACTTGTGGTTTGTTTGGTCTTAGCAGTCAGGCACAGATGCCTCTTGGAGTACTGCATCGTGCAGTTGGCCCAAATCTTTCTGCATAAACCATGACCTCTCCGTGATCCTAACAGGAAGGAGTCAGTGTACAGAGGGATGTGACATATTAAGAATCAGAAGCTGGGATAAGCCAGAAGGAATCTTCTAGGATTACTTTCTTCTCTAAGTTGGGTAATGTTTCTTACATACCCTCTTTTCAAACTTCAGCATTTCACTTGTCCATCTGCATTTTCTCTAACTATTGCAAATGTCAGGTTTGTGTGAAGAGGCATCTGCAAAGCTGTTGGAATGAATAATGCCCCTGATATTTCTGTGCAGACAAGAGTGCCGGGGGCAAGCCGACTTTCGCACACTTACTATCTTTTACTAATTAAAATCAAGAAGACTGTGCAGTAAGACCTTTGATGTGCAAGCACCCGTTGAATTGATTTTTCTCCTTTTTGGTATTTCTGATCAGGTGGGAGGCAGGAAAGGATTGCCAAATGGCTTGCAGCAAGCTGCAATGGTGATGTCCCACCACCCCCGGACAGAGTCTTCAGTGGCCTGCTGAAGTGTGCTTTTCTATCTCAAAATAACCCTTCAGGTGGAGATTTGTTAACCCCTTTTGTACAGGAGGAAATTGGGGCTCAGAGAGTTTAATGATTGTGCTCAATGACACAGAGTGTGACAGGCTAGAATGTGGACCCAGAGCCACCGCTGAAGCTCATTCTCCTTCCACTGTCATAGCCACAAGCAGGGGATGGTGAGATAGCCCAGTTTCTGCATGAGAGCAGCCTTATTCTATGTGGAGTGAGTTTACATTGGATGGTTATTTAAGATTAGAGTCATAGGCTGAGCACTGCAATACCAGCAAGACACAGAAGCTTTCCGGAGAAGTTTTCTTGGTGAAATATTTGCACAACTTCTGATCACACTGAGCAACCATGCCTGGGGCTGATTGTTGGGGAGAAGGATGGGGCCGGTCAAGGTAATAGCTAGTCTCCATTTCTTACAGTGAGACATTCTCTGACTTTCTAGTTTTGAGGCAGGGAGGAGTGTTTGTGGCGAATCCCGGGAGACAACTTGATGGATGTTCCCTCTGTACCTGTCGCTGCTGAACTGCTTTGCTGGGGGCTCAAGTGGACACACAAGTCGGCCAGGCTGATGCCCCGGGGAGTTTCTTCTGCAGCCTGACCTTAGGCATCCTCCCTGTGGAAATTCCTCACATCAGACGTCTTGCATTCATGCCAAACAGTACTGATTCAGTCTCATTTGTTCCCGGGAATAATGTGACTAAAATCAGAAGCAGGAGATAGAAGAAGCTGGTCTTTCATCCAGAATTAATAAACCAAGATCTTTTAAATGTGTTTCCCAAGACTGTGGATTTCTGCAGTGTGTCTCTCAGGCTGCATAAACAGAATTTGTGCTTCAATTTCTCAGCGTCCTTAATTTCTCAATTCTCTCATGGGGCTTTCAGTGGAGGAGAGAGCCAGATTTAACTTGCTGTGCAGTCCTGGGGTGGGTTTGCGCTTTGACTTTATCCCAAAGCAGGTGATTGGTGGATCTTATTTGTTGCAGTGAGATGCTGTTTCTTTCCTCCTCCAACTTTGGAAGTTATGGTGGAGCAGAACCGTTGGGCAACACCAAGACAATTAATTCAAAACTAGAGTAGTTGTTACTAAACACACACACACACACACACACACACACACACACACACACAGACCTCAGTGTCACCTTCCCTTAGTGGAACTGCCAGTTCCATTCTGCAATTTGCAAATGTAGTCTGGAAAGCAGATACTCACTCTCATATGCTCTATGGGCAAATAGGAAAAATAGGGAAGAAGGGACTCAGGAGGCATATGACCCAAACTAACTTCCTCTGGACAGTCTGGAGGATAAAAGCCACTGCGAGGAGCTAGTATAAACATTCACGTGAAAATGCAGCACTCTTTACATGTGCCCCACACTTTCATAGTCAACTCTCATTGGCCATTCTGCCTCTGTTGTGTGTTGGGCAGGTGGGTCTGTTCTATTGGCAAGAGGGATGAGATCTGAAGGCAGCCCCTTGGGAAATGAGATGGAGAGCCGGGGCTCAGCTTGCAAAGAAGTCCTGCCTGAGAAGTCCTTCTTTTCCCATAGGGAGCCTCTGTGATCTCTAGTTCCTGCCCTTTTTTTTTCTTTCTCTTAAATCACACTGCAACTCTGAAAAATCCAGGAAGGACTAAGCTTTTCTTATCTAGAGTTTTAAACATGGAAGGAGGCTAAGAACTTATTTTGTTCATTTTAGAGATGAAGAAAAATGAGACCCAGGGAGATGTGACTTTTACAGGGTCAAACAATGCTGAGGTCCTAGCCAGCCTATAAAATACCTAGTGTGAATTTACAAAAATGCACCATGGCAGAACACAGCTTTTTGGACACATTGCTTGGTAAGCTGGGGTGTCTTTGTGCAAAGGAAAAGATGCCCTTCTTTCAGGTGGATACAAAGCCATGCAGGGCACATGGCTTAGATGGCTGAGCATGAGACAAATATCAGGTCCTGATCCCCAATTTGAGATGCACTGACGATGTACTTACTAAACAAAGTAGCTCTGCATAGTTTCCCCCATTGTTTAAAACAAATTTGGTTAGAAAACATTATTGAGTGAGGGAGTCAGTTTTCCATTAGGTAGATTAGAGTGTCCATATGTCTACTAATTGCCCTCATTTGGCATAAATCAATCAGGCCTGGGGCATGAGGGGTGAGTCTTTCTTTTTTGCAGTTATAGACATGAATAATTAAGATGAAGCCAGACCTGCATGTGCTGGTTTGACTGATGGTGAATATTTTCAAAATCATCGCAAAGAAAAGAGACTTAATGGAAAGTCTGGCAAACTTCACAATGAATATCTAGTGAATTGGATGTGAAAAGGAAAGGAAAAAACTCTCAGCTTTTCAGCGTCTTAAAAAAAAGAGTTCATGCAAGACAAAGCTGGTAAGTTTGGAGAACCATTTTCCAAGCTTAGGTCAATACAGGAGGGTTTTTTTCTGGGGGCCAGAATTTGAATGGACAGGGAGGTTGGTGTCAGTGGTTAACGATTAAAGCAGATAAACATAACCCCCCACCAGCCACATTACTATAAATGCTTTTTACTAATATGACATTATATTGGAAGGTAAATGTCACTATAACATTTACAAGTAGTAAATTAATTCCTTGGTAGTGAAAATAGCCCTACATTACAGAAACTAGACCCTTCTCATAAATGATCTTTGAGTAGCCCAAAGTTTTCTTTTCTTTAGTATAACTCACTAGTCTTATAAATAATTATTTGCAGGTATGCATTTGATGTGTGTCTCCCTCAGTAGCTTGGGGTCAGAATAGCACAGTGGCTAAGGGTTCAGACTTTGAGGTCTGGTTTCATTTTTTAAAAAATATTTTATTTATTTATTCATGAGAGACACAAAGAGAGGGAGAGCAAGAGAGAGGCAGAGACACAGGCAGAGGGAGAAGCAGGCTCCCTGCAGGGAGCCAGACGTGGGACTCCATCCCGGGTCTCCAGAATCACACCCTGGGCCAAAGGCAGGCGCTAAACCACTGAGCCACCCAGGGATCCCCTGAGGTCTGGTTTCAAATTCCACTTTTGTCACTTAGCAGCTGTGTTACACTGGTTGAGTTACTTAATCTCCCTGTGCTTCATTCTGCATCTGTAAAATGGTAATCATCATACAACATATTTCGTAGGGGTGTATGTTGGGTGTATTAAACGGGAGCATCCATGTGATTGCTGAGCACCATTCGCAGGACATGGAAGTCCTTGGTAGAAGTGCTGGTTGCTACTGTGGATGGAAGTGTAAGGCACTGTTTCTGTCTTATTCCCTTGGTTATTCCCAGAGTGTGGGGCACTTAGACAAACATTTGGTTGAATAAATTAATGGTCTCATTTCTTCATAGCTCCAGTGCAGTGAAGCCTCAGATTGCCAACGGTGGTATGTGTGAAATTAGCTCCCATGTGGCTGGGCCTTTTCCACAGTTGGTGTAACTATTTTGTCGCACTTCATTTAACTCCAGATTGATCTGCCCTCACATAAAAACAGTAATCTATAGGGGGCTTGAGCTCTGGTTCTTAGCTTCTAAAAAATTGACCGCTATTGTTTAGAGGTATTTCAAAATACAGTCTCCCAGCAATACGTAGGGAAATAGGAGATGTGTTTTTGCCTTATGAGAATGCCGGAAAAAAGGACTAAATCAGGAATTCTGTGTTGTTAAATTTCCTCTGCTTAAATTTACCTTCTTTTTTTTTTTTTTAAATGAAGGATTAGCCTTGTGATCCTCAAGATTTCCTGTCTTTATATTTTATGGTACGAATGTGTTAGTGATTTCTGTTAACTTCTTCAGTGCACCAATACAGGTACAACTTTACATAATAGAATGCAGATTCGGTTTCTGCAAATAATGTTTCTTTATATTCCAAGGAATCCTTCCATAAATATATCTTGTAAATCAAGAATCTTTTCTCATGCCAATAGTTTTCTTCTATGTCTCTGCTTTGAAAATTTGCATGCATTTTTTTTTCTTAAAATCAGGCCCATCCAAATATTTGCTAGTAAATCTAACACTACTTAGTGACTGTACGCATACCCAAGGTAGGAAACTAAGCATTTTGGGATTTGCTTTTTTAAAACACTGTCACATTTCCTGCCATTGACTCCTATTCATCCAGTTGTAGTTTATAGCCTGAGTCTTTGAAACTGATGAGGCTTGATTTTTTTTTTTTTGAGTCATTTCACAGATTGCTCCAACTTCTTTTCACCCTGATTTATAGGAGATAACAAAAAGAGATCATTTACAGCCACTATTATTAATGAGGTGAGGGCAGATATTAGAAAAAAAACTAGATAGGGTGCTTATCTCTTCCTGTGGGGCACGTGACCTCCGATTAATTTAATCCTAGTTCTGCATCTAACATTGAGGGCCTGACACAAGGTCTTGATTGACAAAATCTATTTCCTCCTCACGTTCACTCAGGCCTCTTGGAAGCTAGGGATTTCTGATTAAATTATGCTATTTTTATAACCTGCAGAAGATCTCATATGGTCAATCTCAAGTTCCCTTTGCTTCCAGTATTTCTCCCAGATGTTTGTTTTGCTTAGGACAAGCAGGATGCTATTTGTGGGTTTGTTGTTTGACCTTCTCTTATGAAAAGGTTTTAAGTGTTTCCTCTTTCTGCTGACTATTTTAAAAGTGAAATTTATTGACTGCCACGCACTGTAATGTGTTCTCTCCTTTATTCTTCACAGCAACCTGATGAGGTAAGGACTACTATTAATCCCATTTTAACTTTTCAAAATAAGCTGCAGAAGAAGTAAATAATTTTCCCACTGCCAAGCAGCTAGTAAGAAGTTGGGTCTGAAATTCAGGTTCATTTGTCTCCAAAATCCATGCTTAAGCCTTAAGATAGGCTGCCTCTTAGAAAAACCTATCCTGATAGAGACTGCATGCTGAATAGAGTTTGTCTTAATGTTGGAAATGGTTTATTGATGTTCCCAGCATTTATATTGGTCAGGTTGCAAAATCTGTGTGGACGTTTAGTAAGAGAGTGAGGCAAAATTAATGATGTCTTCTCTGAATTTTCCTGTGGCTTATATCGGGAGAAGTTAGGATAAATAAGCCAGGCAGCAGAGGAGAAGAGGAAGCTGGGGTCAGGGAGGGCAGGGGACTTAAACCCATATTCCCCAGTGTTGACTGGCCCTGTGCACAGCACATATGATCTGTGTGCAGATCCCTGTGTTGTGTGCTTAGACATGGTGGTTCTCTTATTTGAACCATTGTTCCCTGGTATGATTGTGGTGCTGGGGGGACAGGGTCTAGGAGAGTGTCCAGCATCACTGACATAGCAGCATACTGCAGCCAGTACAGGTGTTTGACGTGGGCCACCATCCTGCTCTCCTAGTCCCTTCATTTCTTAGGAATTGTTGCCTTTTCGTTGCTGGGCTTAGAAGGGACCACGTGGTCTGTCCCAATTAGTGTCCTTAATGTCAAATTTGGAGGGTGAGAGGTTAGGGTTTTGCTTCCTTCCTTCCCAAAATTCCTTTGGGCTTCATATGCAATGGAGCCCATTTTCTTTATAGTGACTGGTTTTACATACTGGGGCTTCCTAATTTTGAGAAAATGGCTGGCTGCTCAGTCGACATTTTTCAATAGCTTAGAGGTGGCTGTGTGCCGCCAAGAAGAATTAATTTATTTTAGATAAAAAGTTAAAGGAAAAGCCTCTCTACCTCAGAGATATATGCGTGTAGTGGTAAATGCTGAAACACAGGCATATCACAGTCCCAGAGGAGCACAGAAAGGGGCACCTGGCTAAATCTGGAGGATTCAGAAAGACTTTCTGATAGGATGACTCCTTATCTGGTCTTAAGGAATAGGTAGAAAAAGGTAGAAAGAGTTTTCAGGTAAGAGTACAGTATGAACAAAGGAAAGGAATAATGATGAAGTGCTGGTTTGTAAAGCAAAAATCAAAACAGATTAATATCACTAAAGCACAAAGCATGTGGTGGAGAATGGTGGAAGATAGGTATAAACACATCATTAGAAGTCCTGATACAGAGCCCTAAAATGGAAGATTAGAGTTTATTTTAGGCAATTTAAACACCTGAAGGGTTTTAAATAGGACAGATATGTTTTTCACGTTGGTAACTCTAATGGCAGTGTAAAGGGTGGATTTCAGGGGCAGTAGGTAGAGTAGAGGCAGGGAGACTTAGTTAAGAGATAGATGGTATGTGAGATGAAAAAGGATCTATCCAAGTACAGGTAATGGGGATGCAGATGATTTTCTTTCTTTCTTTTTTTTTTTTTTTTATGATAGTCACAGAGAGAGAGAGATAGAGGCAGAGACATAGGCAGAGGGAGAAGCAGGCTGCATGCACCGGGAGCCCAATGTGGGATTCGATCCCGGGTCTCCAGGATCGCACCCTGGGCCAAAGGCAGGTGCCAAACCGCTGTGCCACCCAGGGATCCCGGATTTTCATATTATGTTGAGGGACTAATGTAAAGGAGAGAGAGAAATTATCGTATATTCATTGATCATCTAGTTTGTTCCAGGCACTTTAAAGGTCTTGCAATATAGAAATCCGGAATTCTAAAAATCTAGAGAATGGTTGCAAGGGTTCCCCTTATGAGTGAGTTATCTATTGCTTCATAAAAAATTACTCCATGCATGCAGAGCAGGATAACTAAACTTTCAGCTTTCTGGCCAGTTAACTGAAAAGGGCAACCCCATATAACCAGAAAATATTGAGAAGGAGACAATGGAAAGGGGGAAATTTTAAAAAGCAACACCATAAAGTTGTTTATGAACTCCCAGGCTCATCCACAATCTATGAATGAATATGTCTGACCCTAGTTTAATAAATAAAACATCTTCATTCAAGATTCAAGAGCTTTATCTCCATGGTATGAAGGGCATACAAAATGTATATTTACAAGTATTACAAGTATCTATTGAAAAGTGATTATACATACTATTTTGAGACTAGATCACTATTTGGCTAATCTTTACAAAACTAGCATTAGCGTAGCAGTTGCCATGTAGACAAATAAGTTGAAATTACAAATGGCAGAACCGCAGGTTTTTCAAGAACTGTGAATAGGTTTTAGAGTATTGTCGGAAGATGGAAACTTTCACTAAGACTTGAGAGATTTAAGATTGAATTAAAGATTGTCTCATAGATATGAATAATTCACTTAAAGTTACATGATCCAGCTAGAGCACCAGCAGTTAGGTGGAGGGAAGACCTGAGCAACCAGAGTTTACAGGAGATATGGTATGGGTTTTTATTTGGGGGGGCCAGCAACTCTGAGCTTCATTTCAGCATATTCTTGAGGGTCAGATGGGCCAAACTCCGCATAGAAAGTCTGTGGTTTATTTGGTGGCCAGACATAGGAAGCTGAGAAAGGAAACACCATGGGAACAACTAGTTCTAGAAATCAAGGTTAGGCAAGGTCAAGGACATGAGGAGCACTGTAAGTTGAGATAATGGCATTGACATCAGAATACAGATGTGGGCTTGAATTTGGGAGGAAAGGAACTGGCTCACAGTTTTTTTTAGAGTTGGAGGTTTACTCGGTATGGCAGTGCTAGGACACATCTGATGATGACAACGATGATGATCACGGTGCTGATAACATCTGCCATTTCTTGGATCTGTACTGTGTGCCAGGCACTGCTAATTCCACAAATATTTTTAGTACCTAGTCTGTGCCTAGTGCTGAAGAAACAATAAATAGACGAAGTTCTTGTTCTTACGAAGATGGTTTAATTGGAGCAAGACAAAGAATAAATACACAGGCCAGTATATAGGAAATTGGGGAGTGATCAGCACTTTGGGAAACGGAAGAGGCAGAGTGAGTGGAACAGAGCTAGGGGAGGAGGGAATAATTTCATGTAGGATGCTGAGGACAAGCCTGGCATTTTGTTTTTTGTTTTGTTTTGTTGTTGTTATTTTAAATTTTGTTTATTTATTCATTTGACACAGATTGAGGCAGAGACATAGGCAGAAGGAGAAGCAGGCTCCCTGCGGGGATCCTGATGTGGGACTCGATCCCAGGACCCCGGGATCATGCCCTGAACCAGAGGCAGACGCTCACCCACTGAGCTATGCAGGCACCCCAAGCCTGGCATTTTGAACAAGGATACAATATTGGTATGGGGACAAGCCAGACAGGTCTGGGGAAGAATGTTTTGAACAGAGGGAGGAGTAGGCCTGAAGGCCCTACAGCAGGCAATTGTTGCCAAATATAAGGAACTGTGCTGAGGTGAAACAGGACAGGGAGACTAGATCTTGCAGAGCCTCACTGGTGCTCATTTTAAGGGTTTTGTCTTTTAATCTAGTGAAATGGGAAACCATTGGAGGCTGCTCTAAGCATTCTGAAGCTTTCACTGTCTTAGCTCCCCACACCTATACAAGACAGGTAATATTATTATCCCCTTTTACTTTAAAGAGGAACCTGAGACATAGAGAGAACTTAAGTGACTGGCCAAAAGCAGCTTTGAAGTTTTGGAAGGAGGAAGTTAACACAGGCAGTCTGATTTCAGAGCACATACACGTTGCATAGGAGGGATACAAAGAGACGCAAGGGAAATTTGGAGGGTGATGAATATGATCATTATCTTGATAATGGTGATGGTTTCATGCTTGTAGATGTATGTCAACACTCATCAAATTGTACACTCCCAGTATGTGCTATTTATTGAGTCAGTTATAGTTCAGTAAAGTTGTAAAGAAAAATGTTTTAAAAATATGAAGGGTTTTAAAGCAAAGGAGTGACATTTGTATTTTGTGAAGGATGGATTGGAAATTAAAGAGCCAACACGAAATCGAGGAATTGAATTAAGGTAATGCAGGGAGGAAGAGGAGAGGAGCTTGACTGTACAATTGACAAGACCTGGAGACTATTTGAAATGAGGGGAGAGAGAAAGAAGGAGCCCGAGAAGACTGTCAATTTGGTGGCTTGGGCAGAAGTGAACCGTGGTGCCATCAACCAAAATGTAAAACACTGGAGGTTCTGAAGAAAGATGATGGCAGTTGTAGACGTGTTGACAATTGGGGTGTCTGTTGTGTATCCAGGCCAATAGATAGTTTAACTTAGGGAGACTTCTGATTTGGAAATAGAGGTGTGGGAATCAATCAGTGTGTGAATTGTTGAAACAGGCACAAATGACACGATCCAGGAATGAGAAGGACATGGAAGGTAAAACTTGGTGGATATCAATACTTAAAATGGGATTTTATTTATTTATTTATTTATTTATTTATTTATTTATTTATTTATTTATTAAATGGGATTTAAAAAATATTTGCCATAAATTTTGCTCTGCACCTCCTTTCACGCTCATGGGAAACACTGTGCATCAACCACAGCACTCTGTCCTTTAAAAATCTCTCTGCACAGTGTTCCTAGAATTTGTGCATTTGACCAGTGCCAGGAAGGAAGGCAAGTCCTCTTTCCTCTTCTCTGTCCCTTATTTAAGCAGTAAGTGTGAAACTGTTAAGGGAGATGAAGGAGTGTATCCTGGAAGCAGAGGAGATTTCAAGGAAAAGGAAGTAGTCAGCATAGACTTTAATCTCATATTAACTGAAACATATTCACTGGATTTAGCCATCAGAATGGTAATAACTGTGTTGAGAGCTGTTTCAGTGGCATTAGGGGGCATAGGCCAGACTCGATTGGAAGGAAGCATGAAAGTGAAGATCATTCCTCCCAGAAGCTCAGCACTGAAGGGAAGCAGGCATTTGATTGAAATAACCTATATTATTTTTAATAAATTTCTTCCCCAAAGAGTTCAGTTAGTTTTTGTAGATTATCCTTTTTGTTTCTTAAATCTAGGAGGATTCTTGTCATCTCTTTGCTAGGAGACTTTGGAGCCCAAGGCAGACACCTTTATTTCTGGGCAATGTCTTGCCCTGTGGTCTGGGAGGAGGCTAAGCATTAGAGCCACTAGGATGTCTTTCCAAATGCTGGTCTGCCAGCCTGTAGCCGCCCCAGACCATCCTGGCACAAAAAGAGGTGCTCATGGTACAAAGAAAAGTAAGAAAACTAGGGGTACCACTGGATTCTGAGATTGTCTTTTCTCCTATATTTGGATTAAAATATCCTTCCTTAATATCAGTAGATGGTATTTTTTAAGTACTATTATTCAGCAAAATAAATAAGTTGGCAACTCTCATCCCACTTTTTTCTTCAGTGATTTTAATTCCTTATAAATAGACATCTTTTAAAAAATGTTTTATCTTTTTGGGGCCAGAATTAATTTGGACAATGCTAACTAACTAGAATAATGGAATCATTCATCCTTGAAAGCTAGTGACCTGTAGCCCAACCCCCAAGACCTTTAAAATAAAGGATATGAGACTACCCACAGAAATTGGACATTAAAAGCTGTAATAGAAAAATGTACAAAATTACCTTAAAGATTCAGAATGACTTTCCTGCCAGCTGGACTTGATTGATTAAAACTCTTAGTATGTCTAATGGAAGAACATTTGATGAGCAATGAAGCTAATTAGCCCAGGGAACATGGAGAAGCCACCGGGGCTGGTGGAGCCTATCTGAACACTGATTAGATGACAAGAAATCTTGGCAGAGCGTGTCTTTGGGGACTTGGGTTACAGCAGCAGAGACACTAGTGGGTGCTTTGGGCTGGAAAGGCCAGGCTGTATGAACCAACATTTACTGCATTCAACTGGCCTTCATCTCTTTCCACCCTCTTTTTTCTAGCTTTCCAAGTAGGAAAAGAATACTATAGTGCTGGGGGGTAAAATATTGCTTCTCCAACAGACTGAGAATTCAAGTCCCTGTGTGGATATTTTCTTGATAGAAATTAATAAACTGGCATTCTTGATTCATCCCTCAGTCTCAGCTGTGGGAGAAGGATTCTATAATGTGCTGACAAAGTCTGGTTTCTGAGCCTGTGGGTATGAGGATTGATTGAGACTCTTGTGACATTAGCCAGGAGGACTCTGAGCTGTGACTTTCCCCAGGTAGGAACAAATTCTGGCATTGCCACTGTTTTGGGTTTTTTTCTTCCTCCCAATTTTATGGAGGGAAATCGACAAATACAATTATGTGTATTTTAATGTGTATGGTGTGAAATATATATATATATATATATATATGAAATATGACCAAGATCAACATAATTAATATACCCATCACCTCACATAGTTAACTCGTGTGCGCATACATGTTGAGAATGCATGAGATGTACTCTCAGCAACTTTCAAGTATATGATACTATATTAACTACAGTCTCCATGCTGTACCTTAGATCCTCAAAAATTATTCTTCTTACTACTGAAAATTTGTACCCTTTGACCTATATCTTTCCATTTCCCCCTCCCTCTACTCCCTGGCAACCAGAACTCTATTTTCTTTGTCTTTTTTTTTTTTTTTTTTTGGATCCCACATGTAGGTCATACCATACTGTGTTCTCTGTCTGGCTTATTTCACTTGAATTATGCCCTTCAGGCTCATCCATGTCACATATTGGCAGGATTTCCTTCTTTTTTTGTGGCTGAATGATATCCCATTGTATTTATTGTATCTTTATCCATTCGTCTGTCAGAGAACACTTAGGTTATTTCCATGTTTTGGCGACTATGAATAATGCTGCAGTAAATGTGAGGGTACAGAGACCTCTTTAAGATAGTGATTAAGGGAACCCTCATATACTGTTAGGCAAAATATAAATTGCCAGTGTGGAAAACAGTCTGGTATTTCCTTAAAAAATGAAAGATAGAACTACCATATGATCCAGCAATTCCATTCCTGGGTATATATCTGAAGGAAATAATGCCAGTGTTTTAGACTACATTGTAACTTGCCATAATTTTTCTTTTAAAGTTTCCCCTAAAATTACCATTTTGAAGAAAACACCCAGTTAATAGAATGCCTATTGACCAGACATTCTGCAGAAAGTCGTGCTGAAGAATAACATTTGCCATTTTTCCTCAGGTATTGTTCAGTCAAATTTTTTTATTTGTTTCCTATAGAGAATAGCTTCAAATTTTTATAAACTGTTTTATGCTCATAATTTTATTCATGTGATTTTGGATTGTTCTGTGATGATAAACCCCAAGTCAGTTCCCCTTTCTTTGCCCTCAATTCTGCTGTGATGGATTATTTGTCTTGCAGATTTTGAAGGAAGTGGGTAGAGAGGGTTTAATCATACCAAGATAGTTTCCTAACCCCCTAGTTCTTTTTACAAACAAAATGTTTTAAGTTTTTGCTATGAAAAATTACATTCAGTTTTCCTCATGGTTTGCAAATTATTTCACTAAGGCTCAAGGCTTTTGACATGACAATGAGCATGTGAGGGGAGTTGAATTTAGTTATTTGAGAGGGTTTGATGTACATTTTGAGAAGTTCACTCATTTTTAAAAAAAGATTAATTAATTAATTAATTACTTAGAGAGCAAGCAGGGGGAGAATCCGAAGCACCCTCCATGCTGAGCAGGGAGCCCAATGCTGGGCTTCATCTCATGACCCTGAGATCATGGCCTGAGCAGAAACCAAGAGTGGGACACTTAACCGACTGAGCCACCCAGGCACCTCAGAAGTTCACACATTTATAAACATTCTGCTTTGAGTCTTTTGAGTTCTTTCCCCACTTTCTTTATCTGCTTCTTTGTCATTGTACAAACACTTCCTTTCCTTTAGAAAGGAAGAGAGAGAAGTAATTCTTTGCCCAAATATCCCTTTCTTTTGTATTTGATCAGAATGCCCTCTGTGCTTCACTCTGGATGTTACATGATAGATAAAGAGGGGCTTTGTAGAGGAACAGTGGGATTAAGCCTGAGCCCTGTGGTTGTTGCTTAACTGGGCAGTTTTGAATGAAATCTTTTCTGGATGAAACTTTTTTCTTATTGTCATATGATGTATTTAGAAATGAAAATAAGATGAAATATTAACTTACTGAAGTCTGATCTTCTAGATCAGGGTCATAATCCTGTGTTCCCCACTGGCATAGGAAAGATTGGCTAGTAATTTATGTCCCCTTTTCTCCCTTTTGTATGACTTTAGACACCTGATTATTAATGTCATCTCTGGTAAGGAAAAAAGTCCTGTTTCCATGGAAATGGAATTAGGAAGGATCTTTGGGAGCTAAACATTTCCTCTCCATGAGATAATGTTTTGTTTTCTTTTGTTCACCTTGAAAATAATAGTACCTTTAACTAGCAATATACATAAATAAACGCCTTGATACATAAGATGGAAACATAGAAGAACTGTTTTATCAGAGTTTATATCAGACCTGTAATAACAAAGTAGAAAGGTCATTTAGGAATGAGTAATAGTCTCCCAGGGGAAGTCATAGAAGCTTTATCAGTATGCTTAAGATAAGAATTTTTTGAGGAAATTAAAGCAGAGAAAGTGCTATACCATTATCATCTTTCATAAATCTGTAAGTCAACTGTAGAGGTCAATAGTAATATAGCAACAATTCATGAACCTTAGAAAATATTTTTTAAAGGCATAAAGTTTTAGAAATCATCTTGTTCTTAGCTGACTTCTTTAAGAAGTAAGGGTTGTTGATGATTTGGCTGATATGTAAATCCTTAACCCCTCCATGGAAGAACTCATGGTTAGAAGAAGAAAGCTCATTATCATATCACACGTGAATTATTATATTAGAACCTACATTTTTTTCTCAGATTTTTTGAATTCTCAGATCTTTTTAGCAATTAACATTATAATTCAGTATCATTATATTTTGATGAACGATTTTGGTTTGGCAGAGTTGTTTTTGGTAACTGGGGAATGGTGTCCATGAGAAAAATATTTTGAGACTAGAATCAGACTGGAAAGACAAAGTATAGAAGAGGAGAGACCAGCTAGGAGGTTTTTGTAGTAATCTAGGTGAGGATGGCATGGGTAGGTGTGGGGGCAGAGGAGGTGTGGAATGGAGAGCTTTAAGACATAATGTAGAGGCAGACTTGCCCAGGTTTAATGATAATTGGTTGTGGAGGTTGAGGATGATAGCGTCCTCAAGGAGGACATCTAGCGACTGAGTGAATGAAAGGATCATCATCTGAGATGGGGAAGGACCAAAAGTTGTTTGGGGTGTGGTAGGTATGAAGGATCTTCAAATGGGACAAGCACACAGTGGAAACTATGAGCTGGGGCTTAAAAGTCTGTGGGACTACTGATAGTAGTTACATGTTACAACAGCTGACATCCATGAGTATTTGAGTATTTAATAACTAATTTTAGGTACTGTGTGACAGCCATAAAAATAAGAGATGATATACTTGGTAATACCACCCTACCCACCCCCCAAAAAACCCCACAAAGACAAGCACATCAGGTCAGGTCCAGTAAAAATCAGTCAGTCTTGAAGAGAATAAGAGAGTTAGGCTCAAAGAGAAATTTAAGACTTTGCATTTTCTCTTTTGGTTTGATTCACATGAAAATTCATGCTGGAATGGGAAATAGAGGCTGTTATCAGAAGTCAGGAAACAAAAGCATAGGAAGAGAAAGTAAACAGATTGCTTTACCACCACTTTTGTTTTGCAAAGGTTAATTAAATCTATTTATGCTTTATAATGAGGACGATGTAACAAAAGTTGTTTTTTTTTTAATGACACAACCATTTTTAAGTTATTTGAAATAGAAATATGTCTGTTAGAGTCTCTTTTTCTAGCTGAGAGGAAGTTTCCCAGCAAGCCTCAGGACTTGAATGGTATCCTGTGATGTCACCAGGTCACCTAAGGGACATGTAATATAATAGGAGAAACCAAAAGGAGGATGTGATAGGCCTAAAAATTTAATGAATCAGGGAAAGATTGATGGTACTAGGGAAATTTTGGTTATTTTGACCATTTGCCAAGGTGGTCCTGTTTGTATTTCTGCCCAGAGGAATGTATTCCACATAGCTGTAGACTTCTTACACAGAAAAAAAAAAAACAAACAAAAAACCAAAGAGTAATAATTCCACTGATTTATCATTTCTCTGCTAGGTTGAGTATTTTTTGACCAGCTCCTTTCTTGGCTGTGGTGTGTGCGCGTGCACACACACACACACACACACACGCACACGCACACATTTGGGGCAGCAAAAATGTAGAGAGGGAAGAAGTATGGAGACTAGGTGCTGAAGAGGAAGCCCAGGCTCTGAGAGGGAGTGGGATTAAAGAGCAGAGAGGGGATAGTACTTCACCTCTCACCTCCTTCTTACTTTTGTAAATACAAATAACTTTTTTCTACTCTTTGTTCTTCCGTCACTGGTTGCTCCTTTTAGCCTGTATTGCTATAACAATCTTGCCTATCCAACTTATGATTGTTCAGAGCCCCAAGTGCAATATTAGCACTTCTGTTCCCTCTGTCCCCAGCTGCTCCCCACTGGGATCTCACCTGGCCCAGTGACTTTACCACTAGATGCTGAGGACAATGGAATGTACGTCTGCAGTCCTTCTCTGTCTCCTGAGCTGTGGACTACCTACTGGACATCTTTGTTTTAGGTGTTTTATAAGCGTCTTAGACTTAATTTGTATGAAACCAAAGGCTTGATTTCCACATTTCCAACACTTGTTCTCCCTCAGTGTCCCCCTCTCAGGAAATGTACTACCATTTGTCCTGAATTCCACATTTCCAACACTTGTTTTCCCCTAGTGTCCCCCTCTCAGGAAATGTACTACCATTTGTCCTGAAATGGTCATCCTTGGCTTTTTTTTTTTTTTTCTTACTCACAATCCACCTGCAGTCCATTAACGGACATCTCTACTTTCAAGATATACCTTGAATCTTACCTCTTCTTGCCACCAGTACTGTTACCATTCTAATCCAAGGCCCCATTGTCTGGACCATTGCAGCAGCCTCCTAAATGTTTATTGGACTACCCCTGTCCTCTTCCACACCATTCAGATTTATTCTTCACACACCAGCGACTGTGGTCCTTTAAAACATAATTCTGTACATGGCACTCATTGGCTCAAAAACCTCTAATGGTTTTTCTTCTCATACTTAGCAATCCAAAGTCCTTGCCATGGCTAGAAAGCTCTGCATGCTCTGGCCCCAGATGCCAGTCCAGTGTCATCCTGTTACTTTTCCTTGCTCGTTCAGGTCTAGCTTTATCACCTTAGTTGAACAAGACAAAAATCGGAGGGGCTTTGCACCTGAAGTTCTGTGCATCTGGAGTTGTGTTGATTCTTTCTCACTTTAATTAAGGTTCTGCTCATGTGGCACCTTCTCTGAGAGGACTTTGCTAACGCCTTACGCAGAACAGCATTTCTTACTCTGCTCTCATCCTTGTTTCCACTGGTGCTGTTATGATTGCAGTCTACATTAAAAGTGTGTGTTTCTGTTGTCTGGCTCTCTACTCAGTGGTAAGCTTTCTGAGCCTGGGGCTTGGTCGGGTTTTCATGTTTCATGTCTTACATTCAGAAGACTGCCTGCACATGAGGCATAAGTATTAGCTCTATAAATATTAGCTGACTGAATAGCAAAATCAATAACTAGGGAGATCAGATTTTATGTGTATGACTTCTTATTTTGGCAGCCTTGGGGAAGATAGAGAGTCTGTCCAATGCTTGCAAGTGTCTAGCATGGTACCTAGAGCAGAGTTTGCACATAAAATATATGTTAAATAAATGAATGAATGATTAAGTGAATGGATGAAGTTAGATTAGAAAGTTATTACCAGGGATGCCTGGGTGGCTCAGCGGTTGAGCATCTGCCTTTAGCTCAGGGCATGATCCCGGGTTCCAGGATCGAGTCCCACATTGGGCCCCTTGCAGGAAGCCTACTTCTCCCTCTGCCTGTGTCTTGCCACCCCCCCCCATCTCTCTGTGTCTCTCTCATGAATAAATAAATAAAATCTTTAAAAAAAGAAAGTTACCATTACATCATCATCTGCTCTTTAGTCCCATTCTTTATGGTAGGGTTAGAATAGCAAAGAAATGTAACCCTAAGGGGTCTGTGAAGCCCTCTCTAAGCAGAGTATGTAATAGTAATCTTACCTGTCACATTACTGAGTACTTACTATGAGTCATCTACTGTGCTTAGTATCTTATGTGCACTAGCAGTTTAATCCTGTGGGATTGGTACTATAATCAGTCCTACTTTACAGATGGGGAAAATAAAGTACAGAGAAATAGATGAATTTGTCTCAAGATCTATAGCTAGTGGCTGATAGAGCCAGACCCAGGCAATCTAGTTCTGGAGACTGTGCTCTTAACTACGGTGCTATAGGTCTAAGCTGGGGACAGAAGAGAGGTGTATATGGCTAAAAGGAGGGTTGCAGTTAGGTAGGAGTTAGTGTTCTGGGCAAACGGAATCATATATGCCAAGGGCTAAATCATGACCAGTTCCACTGAGGACATGAAGAGACATGCAAGAGGGTAAGAGAAGAGATTTGTTATTAAGGCCAGTAGGCTGTAGAAGGCCAGTAGGCTGTAGAAGGAGTTTAGAATTACTTTTGACAAAGGGACACATTAAATGATTTTAAGCAGAAACATTAGGTGCACAGATTTACATTTTTAAATAGTCATGCTGGTGGCTCTGTAGAGGATGGGATGGAAGGTAGGCATATGGAAAGCATGGAGACCAGTTAGAGAGGTTTTGCGACAGTTCTAGAAGGGGGTCATGAATACCTGTTGTAGAAGAGGCCATGAAGAGGTAGTAGAGATGTGAGGTTGAACCAACAGGACTCAGTGGCAGAGTGAGGAAGAGGGAGATAGATGGTGTTATTTAGAGGACCAATTAATCAATCACTTCACTTCTAGGGCTTGGTTCTACAGATAGACTAGTTACTGATGCATGCACACAGGCCTTATTTTACAGGATTATTTCACTGTGGGAGCTATTTGTAGTTAAACTAGACACAGGAACACTGAGGGGCCCTGCATGACCCCACGGGCTGCCATTCACAGTGGAGATGATGAGGAGAGCTCCCTGAATTAGAGCAACTGGCAAATCAATTACTGAGGTTCAGGGTGTCCAAACAATGAAATAGGATGCAGCAGTTAAAAGTGAGTATGCAAGTCTTCATGTACTGATAAATAATGATCTGCAAGATAAAATTGTTAAGTAAAAAGCGAAAGGTTCATAACAGTGAATAGTATGCTATGATTTAGATTATTGGAATCTGTACACACACAAGTATATTGTATAAATGTGTAATATCACTCCAGAAAGGTACATAAAATCTTTCAGTATAAAGATTTCATAAAAAAGTCCTAAATGGATTGGAGGATTGAAGAGTAATAGTAGTAAGGAAATTTTCCTTTTTTGTACTTTTTTTTTATATGTATGTATGAGATTATTAAAATAATGAAATTTAAAAAATAAATCATGGGAGACTTGATAAATGCAGTGACAGTTAAATGGGAATAAAGCAGACATTGTACTAGTTTGTAAGTATTTTTTTTTATTTTTCTATTTAAAGGCCTGTGACACACAAAAAATTTAAATTATAATTATAAATTTCAAGGCAAAATTAAATATGAAAGTAATAAATATGGGATTTGGAATAGTGTGTCAGGGAAGGGCAGCATATTAAATTCTTAAGTCTAGGATAAACAAGTCATAACAAAAATTATAAATATAAAATGTTTGTAATAGCGTGTGAGTATAATTAATTGACCTTAAAGATTCATGTGCATGTACATGCTTAAGATTTGAAAGAAAAGAACTGTATTTAGAAATACTATCATAGAAACTTTAAGTATCTAATAATTTTATGAGAAATTCCACTTTGCAAATCACAATGAGGACTCAAGGCTCTTTTAAGATTGATGAATCTTAGATTATACTTTTGGTTCTGGGATAATACTAGTTCCTTGGAAAGTGTGAGGAGCTCAGTCTCCTGCAGTAGGTGTACAGCTGCTAGTGGAACTTTGAGGATTTGTTCTATTCACCAAGACATGTGAGAACTACTGCAAAATGAATGTGTATTGTAAACAAGAATAATAGTGTGAGCAGGCCCAGAATAATAGATCAAGTTTGCCATTCTGGACTTCTTTAATTCTCATTCTATAAGTAATTGCGGTCTTTTGACAAGGGGCAGACTTTACCAGCCCTCCTTATCTGTGCATCCACAGAAATGCTTGAGGACCAGGTTGGTGATTTTCTTCAGAGCTTGCCTGGGTTCTAGGTGAGCTTCATGTGCACATGAAGTGCACGTGGAAATTGGGAAATTTTATGGTGGCAGTAAAAAGATTCACTATTGGGATTATATGGATGTCAGAAAACCTTAAAATCAGTCTTGATTAAAAGAAATGACAAATTAAAGGCAGATTTCAGTTGGGAAATACTTTTTTTTCCTGAAACTCAAAGTCAAACAATTGAAACTATAATACATATATAAATATAAAAAACAATAAATATATTGTCTGATTATCATTTCTCTCCATTCATCTTTCAAGAGACAAAAGGCCTAACATTGTGAGGGCCTTGTCAGAGTGATCATTGTAATTGTCTCTGAAGACAATGTTGATTTATGCCATTTTAAATGCAGAGAGCAGCAAGAATGAAGCTTAGGGTCCTTGTGTTCTGAAGATTCCAGGTAGAATGCGTGAACTTCTAGGTGTCTCTCTTCAGCTTCTCACTCTTTTGAGATCTCTTGGTTGGTCTTTCTCCTGCTACCTGTTGTCCTAATCACTGAGGACAATGATATTGGGTGGCATGAGATACAAGTATCTTGAATGATACTTGTAAGATACTTGTATCTCATGCCATGAGATATGCAATGTATCTCTAAATGGTGGGCCAGTGTTTACCTATTTCCTGTGAATGCTATACAAATCGATACTTGGACGTTTCAGTAACCCAGAAATATAAAGTGCAACAATCTCTAAAAGTGTAGGATATTTAAGTTCCTCCCAAATTTAAACTCCAGCACCCTCCCTTAGGTCTCAGCCTTCAACCTATCTGTGGAGTTGGCTGTTCCTGGAAACCCACACTGTGTGGAGAAAAGTGACTTTTGGGGATTACATAGACAACAATGTGTGTTGTAAACAAGAATAATAGTGTAGACAAACTGACTTTGGGGATTGCATAGACAAACCTGGTTCAAATGCTATTTGTATCTTATTGGGTGTGTAGACTTGAACATGTTACAAAACGTAAGTGAACCTCAGTTTATGCATGTGTATGGTAGGATTAATAATACTGCCCATGTCAGAGAGCAGATATAAGTCCTCCCATATAATAGGACTCAGTAGTAAATGTTCATTCTTTCTTTTGGCCACCCGCTGTTCCCGGCTAGGGCAGTGTGTTTTTAAGATGTGGTTTAAAAAAAAAAAAAAAAAAAAAGATGTGGTTTATGGATAGCCTACATCAGAACTTGCTGAGGAGTTTATTGGAAATGTAAATTTGTGGCCACCCCTGGCCCCACCCCACTCCCAAAGCCACTGGACCACTAGGAGCTGGAAATTTTTGGTTAACAAGCTCCCTTGGTAATTCTGATAGAAATAGTTTGGGGACCTGCTAAGAGTGCTAAGAGGTGGTGCCTTCCCAACAAGCCTCAGATGAATCCTGTCAAGGCCTCCTTTGCCCACCCTTCCTGTAATACCGTTCCATTGGGGGTCTATGGAGGAGCGGGCTCCACTGGGAAACCCTGGTGAACTCAGCTCAGAAAGTGATGGATTCATGTCCAGGAGGAAATGGAGACATATAACTCTTAAACTCTGTGATCTATTGATCAAATGCAGCAAGGCTTACCAAGAAAATCATCTGGTTTTAAGAGATAATCCTGAAACAGCTGAGACAGTTGTGACTGATTCTTGGCTGAGGGGCTGCTCTGAGATGCTTGCTATGGAGGAGGTCCAAAATGGGAGGAGCTACTGTGTCCCCACATCACCCACTACAGCCGTAAGTCCATCCAGGGGTCGGCCAGCGTATACCTCCCCTGATGGTATTTGACTGCCAGGAATCCTATTGGGCTGCAGACAACAGTTGGGTGCCTATAAGGGCACATTTGGTGTGGATTTCGGGTTTTATGCCCTGTTTTAATTTCAGTGGCATCTAGTAAAGACAGCAAATGGATGCTGAAAATCTAGTTGTCTAAGACATTACAATATTATGTACCAAGACCAAGAAACTTCTACTGTCCAAAATACTGACAAAGTAAAAGGCCATGTCCCTTGTGTATTTTATACACAAAAACTCCATCCTGCTAAAATATCTGGTCTTTTTTATTTATTATTATTGTGGTTGCATTTAATTCCCTCCAACAGGAAAATTTTTATGTCAGATGGCATTCAATCTTACATAGCGTAGTCTGACTCTGTGTTCTTAGAGTCACTTGTGCGTCCACTAGGAGCTTCTTTTGTCCTTCATTGCTCAGGGCTGGGGAACCACTACCAGAGTCCTGAAGACCACTGTTCTCACTTTGAGGAATTACGAGCCTCCTGGTATTGTGACTTTTCCCATGTTTTCCATTGCCCTCCCTGGACATCTGAGGTTTCCAGAGGACTTCCCCTCCTTGTCTGTGGGGGTATTGCTGCCCTCAGCAAGTTTCCTATTTTTTTGAGGCTGTGATTCTATGACTGGACCGTGTTGGTTGGAACCTTGTGTGTTTTATGGAGAAAGCTCTTGAGTGCCTCAGATTGGTCCTGAGTCAGAGAGAAGGCTTTGGCATTGCCCTCGCATTTTTAGTGTCTTTTCCTCACTGGCCTTAATTCCTTTCTCAGTCTTCCCTGCCAACATTCACACCTCCTGGCAAGAGACATTCTTTGGGTTCAAATCCCCACTCCATCTTTTATTCACTTGCCATTTTAGACAAGTTGTGTAACCTCCCTGGGCATCATCATACTCCTCCATAAGGCTGCTCTAACAATCATAATAATGCTGCCTAGTGTTGGTTTTTGTTATTTTAAGCCTCATATGTTGTCTGCTAGAAAGTAGGTGTTCAGCTGCTCATCATTGTTATCTGTACAAGGCTGGGAGCCATTGGCCACTCCAGTTCATTCTCATTTTAATTCACTTGAGGTGCTGCAGGTGGGCAGCACCACTGGGCTGAGTTGTCGCTCCCCATTCTAGATGGGGCTGTGCTCTGAGCACATTCTCAGAAGGCAGCCTCTGAGGAGCACTTCTCTCCTGGTGGGAGTGGAGCCCATGTTTTCTCCTTATACTGGTGGGTTACATGATTTACAACAACAATGTTAAGGGGGAAGTTTAAAGTCATCAGAGTGGTATATATGGAAACAGTCTGATAAGTATGTGAGGATTTTTTTCAGCCAGGAATGGCCATTGGATGCAGACTTTATGTGAGAAGGCTTCATGGAGTGTGAAGGGAAGTGTGAGCCCTGTTCATCATATTCCCTTGTCAGAATTTCACCTTTTCCTCCTTCGCGCCTTATCTCTACCCCACGTAGTATTTCTTTTCTCTCTAATTTTCATGGAAATTTAACACTTCCAAATACCTATGTAGAATATACTAAAATAAAAATAAAAAGAAGAACATAAAGAGTATTTCTGCATGACTGTGTACATGCACACACCATGGCTATTACTGAGTGGTACCCACTTGCTAATAAATGAGCCAACAGACATTTCTTCAAGCCTTGTGGAAACTTCATAGCATCTTATAAAATGCTGACATCACCTAAAATGTGATTGCCTACTCTTTGATTTTATTTCATTTTTTATTTTCCTGAGAACTATTCCCTGCAGCCGAAATGCCAAGTACTCATTTTAAATGAAGTTTTGGTTTTTTTCTTCCAAGTTACAGAAAGAAAAAAAATAGTCTTTCTTTTCTTCTCCTTCTTGAGAGCCAAAAAAGCATGTCTGAGCCATTTCTGCCCACGATTAAATAATAGGGTCTCACACATCCCATGGGCTCTAAACCACCAAATTGAAGAAAGCAACCGTGTTGGAGTTTTTCCATGTACAAGGCAAAATTTCTTCATGTATTTCCAATCATATTAATAAATATTGGCCCCCTAGTATTTGTTGGTCACTCCGTGTCCCAAAATAAGATTAGTGCCTGTCTCCAGGTATTCTAGAATCTAATAAAAAAGGTTAGAAAAAGTGACCTTATAGTATAAGTGGAATAGCGTGAGTTTTACAAGAAAAGATAGCAGTGTGGAAGAAGAGAGTCAAGTCAGTAGTGAGTGATGGATGTTGATGCAACAATCTGCAAGAGGCAGACAGAAGTTGAATAAAAACATGGGTGGAGGGATGCCTGGGTGGCTCAACGGATGAGCATCTGCCTTCTGCTTAGGGTGTGATCCTGGAGACCTGGGATCGAGTCCCACATAGGCTCCCTTCATGGAACCTGCTTCTCCCTCTGCCTGTGTCTCTGCCTCTGTGTGTGTGTGTGTGTGTGTGTGTGTGTGTCTCGTGAATAAATAAATAAAATCTTTTTTAAAAAATGGGTGGAAATTTTTGCTTAAGCTTGGACACAGAGCTGGGTGTTTTGTTGTTGTTTGTTTTTCAGAGGGAGAGGCAAAGGAATGGGTCAGTAATGGTGCTGAAGCATGTTTAAACTTGAGGAGGGAAAGGTTAAGGAGACTCCCCCCCCTTGACCTTTGGGAATTTGTACAGAGCCTTTTATAGGGGGGTAGGGGGTAGAGATGAAGTTTGGAACTTGAGGAGAGAACCTTTCTTGGGCAGTGATGAAACATTCACTCTCAGTGTCCCCTTCAGTTTTTCAACACATGCTGCATATGTATTCAAGAGTCTACATTATCATTTGCTTTCAAAGATCATTAAGAGAACAGTGATTTCATTTTTAATTACCTCCCTGCTGAGTTTTCTTTCACTGGTGTCTTGTGCTTTATGTTTGAGTTAACCTATTCTGGATCCAGCTGTCTTTGGGTTACTGGTGTAAAGCAGGAGTGAGTGGCAGGTTGTTATAGCAACTGAATGTGATGGCAGTTAGGGATACCTGTGGGGATTGATCATGAGCTTGAATAGTGTACAAGCTTTTCTTAGGAAATTTTACAGTCATTTTAAGTCCTTTCTTGTGGTTTTTGTTCTGACAATGAACCTTTTCAAGAATGTTCAGATTGTCTGAAGATGTTACAAAATTAGAATAAGGCAGTTGTAAGAATGTTCCATGATTCCCAGGAAACTATAACATTGTATGTTCTATTGTGGTTCTGTCGAAGTTCTATTAATAATAAAAATTTGAAAAAAAAGTTTGTCAGAGACCAGAGTAATTATGGGTTTCCTCACATAAAAGCTTTGGTATTCCCATTGCCTATGATCTTCTTAGGCCATTCAAGGCTTCGTCCTCTTGCTCTCAGTCATCCAGCTTTATGCTCTGTTTCTCTCCTTCATACTTTGTACACATGAGCCACGATGGGTGACTTCTTGTACCAGCACAAGACTTTCACTGTCACGGCTCTGGGTCTTGCTATGCTTTCCCCTCTTCACAGCAGACTTTTAACCTAATTCTTCATCTGGTGAAATTCTTCTCAGGCTGAGCTCAAATGCCACCTCCTCACTGAAGCCTTCTCTACTTCCTTTCAGAATTCACTCTTCTGTGCTCCTTGAAAACTAGCCATACCACTAATGCAACAAGTTGGGGGTTGTATCATAGTTATGTGGTTAGTCTTCAGTGAGTACAGAGTGTTTCTGAGTAACACATGTTTTTCCTAGTTGCTTTGCATACTCCTCTTCATCTTTTGCACAAAATGGGGCACTTTTGCAAGTGCCCACACTTGCTTCTTCTGTTGGGCATTTATTACAGTGCCACCCTAAATAAAGCTGGGGCTTTAATACTGACTGTACAGGGGACCATATAACACACATGTTTTGGAAGACGTTGAAAGGGCAATGTTACTGGACTTTCAAAATGGGAGAGAAGAGGACAGTGGGCCTCATAACCTTCCACCCTTCTCTTCCATCAGACCAGCACACTCTTTTGGCCTGGGTTTCTCAATCTAGGCTTGGCAAGAACTGTTTAATAATACAAATGCCTAAACCTCAGAGCTTCTAATTTGGTGGTCTGTGGATGACTCCTAATTAAAGCATGTTTCCAAAACTTGGCTGGAGACTCTGTACACAGCTGGACCGAGGAGCATTGATCCCGCAGTGACTTTTATCCCTGGCTGCACATTAGATTCCCACAGGGAGGTTTTCCAAATATCAAGGCCAGGTCCTACCCACATCATTTAAATCAGAATCTTTAAAACCAATCACTGATCTAAGATTTTTCTCTTCCTGCTTTCCACCAGGAAGCAAGATATGGAAAGGAGCAGAGGAGGAAATAGGCAGGGGTGATTTTATTATGGGAAACCACAGAGAAAGCTTATTTTTAGTAGTTTTTATGGTGATTATTTTAGTTTTTCCTGCACAAAGGAGAAATAGATTAGCAAGAAGGTAAGGGTAAGGCCATTCCAGGTGGCCGAATTAGTATTTGTGAAGGTATGGAAATGAGTGATTTGCTTTAGCTGATGGAAGGACTAAGTATGTGGATTATCAAGGTAGATCCCTGCATGAATGGTTGCAGGGATGCAGTGGGCAGAGAAACTCGAAGTCTGTATTGAGGATGTGGACTTAATGTTGGAAATAACATTCCCACAAGAACTCTTTAAAAGAAGAGTTACTTGTCTTTAAGCAGAGGAGTAATTTCATAGATAGCATTTCATTTCAATAAGATATCTTATTGCTATGGTTAGGGCATGTCTTAGTTTGCTCATGCTGCATAAAAAGTTACCAGAGACTGGGTGGCTTAGCCAACAGGAATTTATTTCTCATTGTTCTAGAGGTTGGGAAATCCAAGGTCAAGCTGCTCCTTGATTCATTCTTGATAAGGGTACTCTTCCTGGCTTGCAGATGGCCTTCTCTTATGTTACCGAGTCCTCGTATGGATGAGAGCTGGGGAGGGAGAGAAGACTCTGGTCTCCTCCTCTTTTTACAGGAACACTAATCTCATTATTGGACCTCACCCAAAACTCCCAAAGACCTCATCTTCAAGTATCACTGGGAGGTGGAACTTCAATGTATGAATTTGGGAAGAGACACAAAGTTTTGGTCTATAACAGGATGAATGGAAATGGATGGTAATATGGAAGGATGTTACCCAGGATCAACCTGTGTGGTAGTAATGGGATGCTGATCACTTCCCATTTTGTATGTCCAAAAATGAACTAAACTCTAACATGGGATTTGAGTAACCAATGCCACCTTCCTCTCTTCACATCCCTGCTTTTCTTGCCTTTTCTTTCCACTTTCTTGTCACCATTTTTATGTTAAGTATGTTGTCGTATTCTCTCTAGGGCAAATGTCTAAATGTCAGTGCAAGGAAATGGAGGGAAAATTAAGAAACAATGATAGACTCTGACTTTTTTTTTTAATTTTTATTTATTTATGATAGTCACAGAGAGAGAGAGAGAGAGGCAGAGACACAGGCAGAGGGAAAAGCAGGCTACATGCACCGGGAGCCCGACGTGGGATTCGATCCCAGGGCCTCCAGGATCGCGCCCTGGGCCAAAGGCAGGCGTTAAACCGCTGCGCCACCCAGGGATCCCGACTCTGACTTTTTTTAAGATGAAAATTACCTTATGACAATCAATATGGACTGTCCCAAGGCACAAACCATACAGTTTAAAATATATATATTTAAAAGCAAGTATGTGTTAGATATTTTTAACACTTAGTACCCTTGAAAGAATCCTAAATTCTTAGGAATACAATATTAGTATTTTAGATCTATAATGGACATGAGTTTTTGCCCATTGTTGCTTCAGATATTTTCATTAAGGAGAATTATATTAAAACTGGAAGAGAGAAATAAATATTGATATGAAAAACCCAAGATCAGAAAGAACGTATTTTGAAATAATCTACTTTTTTGAAGAGGGAAGCTTCCCACATTCAAATAAATTACATCACAGATAGTGGGAGATCTTGGAAATTTGATCATAGGACCTACCAATAATGTCTGAGATATATTGAAAATGGTAGTTTCTGGAATGTTGGTGATAGGAAAATATTCTCATTGTCAAAATTGGGCAGGTGAATTTATAACTTAATAAGATTAATGGCAACCTGTGCAAAATTCCCCTAAAAATCTTATACAGATGTTTTGGGGATCCCTGGGTGGCTCAGTGGTTTAGCGCCTGCCTTTGGCTCTTGAGTCCCAGGATCAAGTCCCACATTGGGTTTCCTGCATGGAGCCTGCTTCTCCCTCTGCTTGTGTCTCTGCCTCCCTCTCTCTCTGTGTCTCTCATGAATAAATAAATAAAATCTTAAAAAAAAATCTTATACAGATGTTTTATGTAAACTTAGAAAGGAAAATCACAACGAGCTAGCATGAGTTTCCTAAAAAAATATATGTAGTTAGCCTCATTTCATTTATTGGATAAGATTACTATAGTGATAGATTTGGGAAATTCCATAGATAAATTATATCTAGACTTTAGCAATGCATCATGATTTCCCTATGGTCAAGATGGAAACTATCCCCATGAATATTATCAATTAATTCCAAACTGGAAGCAGGTTTCTGTTTGAATAGAAGTTCTACACTTGGTCATGTCCTGGTTGCTACTTTCATTAATGACTTAGGTGAATCATACAGGCATGCTTATCAACTTATCACCTCGTACTTATTCTGCTCTGGAAACTAGAGCTAATACCATGATGATGGAAATAAGATTTAGATATCTATAAACTGGAAGAATGGACCAATAGTAACCCATAAAATATAACACAAGGTTATAAATTTAGAAAAGGTGGCAATTAGATTAATTGGTAAGTATCAATGCTTATTCCCCCTGGTGATCTAGGATGTTCTTGTAATTTGTGTTACTTGGAAATTCCAAACTGAAGCTGTCTGGCCATTTGTCAGGATTCTTGGCAGAACTAGTTCCTGATTGTGGAAAGTTGGATTAGGTTACTTTGCTTGCCCTGAAAGTCTATTATTCTTTGAAATTACTTTGAGAAACTGTTTTATGAAACACATTGTCATCTTACTAATCTATTATAGAGCTAAATCACCCATCTCATCCATCAAACTTGATTTCAAATAGCTTGTTGCTGTTTGACTAAAATAAAATCTATCCTCAGAGGATAAGGACTGTCACCATTCAGAATGTTCAAAAGAACAGCTGCAGGTTCAGAAGGCATTTCTAAAAAAGAGGAATCTCTAAAATTTTTAACAAGGTATCAGTATATCTGGAAAATACCATTTGCTATTGAGAGAAATTTTGTGTGTGTTTTCTGGGGTGGCAACTTTAAGTGGATAATAGTAGCTTGACTGTGTAAAGAATCACCTGTCCCTTTTCTGCTTCTAATTTTACAAGGCTTAAAAGTATTTTTTTTTTGTTGAGGAGAGAGTATATAAAATACAACCTATTTATAAAATGTAAATTATAAGGAATAATAACCAACAAATACTTGAGTATTCATTATCCATTTTAATACTGAAGGGTACTACCATAACCTCTGCAGTCTGTGTAGATATATCTACTTCATTACTCCATTTCTTAGCCTCCTCTAATTGGCCTGAAATATTTACTTATTCCCTTGTTTTCATTATTTTTTTTACCATATACATGATATATATTTAAGTTATATAAACATAACTTAAATAATGATGGCAGCATAAAACCTTAATACAGTGTTTTCTGTGTGGCACTTATAAGTGCCCTAATCTCATTTAACCCTGTAACAATCCTCAGAGGTAGGTAGACTAGTATCCCCATTTTACAGATGAGAAGCTGATGTATATAGAGGTTAAATAGTCCAGTCACATAGTTAGGAAGTATGGTAACCAGAATTCCAACTCAGGCAGTCTGGCTGTAAATTTTGTTCTCTTAAACCTCTATGTTATGTGACCTCTCAAGAATTTCTTGCAGTTAGGCAAGAAATAGAAATAAAAGACACTCAGATTGGAAAGAAAGAAAAGAAAAGAAAGAAAAGAAAGAAAGAAAGAAAGAAAGAAAGAAAGAAAGAAAGAAAGAAAGAAAAATTATTATTCACAGATGATGTAAGTGTCTATATGGAAAATTTGGTGGAATCTCCAAACAAGCTACTAGAACTAATAAGTGAATTGATAAAAGTTGCAGTCTACAAAGCAATATATAAAACTCAATTGTATTTCTGTGTGCTAGCAATGAATAATTACAAATTGATGTTTAAAAGATCAACATTTACAGTAGCATGAAAAATATAAAGTACTTAAAATAAATCTGACCAAAAAAATGTTAAAACCTACATATTGACTACAAAATACTGCTATGATAAGTTAAAGAAGACCTAAATAAATGGAATATATTATTGGGTCAGAAGACTTAGTATTGTTAAGATATCATACTTCAAAAATACAGATTTAACATAGATCAGTACAATCCCAATCAAAATCCTAGTAGGCTAGTGTGTGTGTGTGTGTGTCTGTAAGTTGACAAGCTGATTCTTGAATTTCTTGCAAAATACCCACACTAATCAAAACTCAGCAAAAAAACTAACAAAATTGGAGGACTAACATTATTTGATATCAGGAATTCTGAAGCTACAGTAATCAAGACAGTGTTTTTGATGTTACAATACGCCAATAAATCAATAATAAAGAGTTTGTATCCTGAATATATAAAGAACTTTCAAAGCTCAACAGTAAGAAAGCAAACAATTGATTGACAGATGAATGGATAAAGAAGATATGGTACACTCTCTCACACACGCGCGCGCACACACACACACACACACACACACACAAAATGGATTATTACTCAGCCGTCAAAAAGCAATGACATGGATGGAACTAGAGGGTATTATGCTTAGCAAAATAAATGAGAGAAAGACAAATATATCATTTCACCCATATGTGGAATTATGGAATTATCTGTTTTGTTAAGAAACAAAACAAATGAACATAGGGAAAGGGAAGGAAAAATAAAGTAAGATGAAAACAGAGAGGGAGATAAACCATAAGATACTCTTAACTATAGGGAACAAATTGAGGGTTGCTGGGGGGAGGGGATGGGGGATGAGGTAACTGGGTGATCGGCATTAAGGAGGACACCTGATGACATGAGCACTGGGTGTTTTATGCAACTGATGAATCACTAAATTCCATCTCTGAAACTGATAATATACAATATGTTAATTAAATTGAATTTAAATAAAAATTTTTAAAAAAGAAAACAATCCAACTGGGAAACAGAAAGGATATGAACAGATATTTCACTGAACAGGACATAGAAGTAAGGAAATAAGGAAAATAAGGAAATGGAATGATGTTCAATATCGTTAGACATTAGGAAAATGTAAGTTAAAACCATAATATCAGTATAACTATACACTTATTAGAGCAGTTAAAATAAAAAAAAATAGGGATCCCTGGGTGGCGCAGCGGTTTGGCGCCTGCCTTTGGCCCAGGGCGCGATCCTGGAGACCCGGGATCAGGTCCCTCATCGGGCTCCCAGTGCATGGAGCCTGCTTCTCCCTCTGCCTGTGTCTCTGCCTCTCTCTCTCTCTCTCTCTGTGACTATCATAAATAAATAAAAATTAAAAAATAAAAAATAAAAAAATAGGAATTCCACAAAATTCTAGCAAGGATGGCAAGAAACTGGATTTCTCATACATTGCTGGTGGTAATGTATAAGGTGTCAGCCATTCTAAAACCAGTTTGCCAGTTTTCTATAAAAGTAAAATGCAATTACCATATAAATTAGAAATCTCATTCTTGAGCATGTATCCCAGGGAAACAAATTTATGTTTACACAAAAATATGTGCAGAAATATTAATAGCTGTTTTATTTCTAATAGCCCCAAACCAGAAATTACCTAGATGTTCATCAAAGGGTGAATAGTTAAACAAACTGTCATGTATCTGTACCATGGAATACTATGAAACAATAAAAAGGAACAAATTGTTGATACACTCAGTAGCTTGTATGGATCTTGGATTAATTCCATTAAGTGAATAAAGCCAATACCAAAAGATTTATACTGTATGGCTCCATTTTTATAATATTCTTGAAACAATGAAATTTTAGAAATGGAGAATAGATTAGTGGTTGCCAGGGATTAGGGATTGGAGTGGGATGAAGGGAGGTGAATGTGTTTTATAAAAGGACAACATGAGGGATCTTCATGGTAATTGAAAAGTTCTTTACCTTGACTGTTGCTAAGTGCACAGACCTATACATGTGATAAATTGTATAGAACTAAATACACATACAAACACGTTTCGTGCATACAGGCAAAAAAACAAAATAAAACATACTATATAGCTCTGTTTGCATTTTTAAATGTTCTGTAAATGAAATACAACTGTGGTATTCTGGAATTGGCATTTTTCAATCACCACTGCTCTGGAGTTTCATCCGTTTGTTCTTTGGAGCTGGAGTTCATTCATTTTCATTGCTATAGAGTATTATTCTATTGTATGAAAATAATGTATTTGTCCATTCTGCTTTCATTGGACATTTGGGATGCTTTCATATTTTTATATGATAAACAATGCTGATATGATGTTTTTGACACCATCTTCTCCATGTGTGCCAGAGAGATCTATGATCTAGAACTTGGAGCGTAACTGGTAATTCTTATTTGCAGTTTTAGCATTCCTCCGTAACACCAGTTTGCTTCCTAGAGTGATTATGCCATGCTGCACTCCAACAGTACATTAACTCATTCCATGAGTTAATTTGTCAGACTTTTAAATTTTTACCAGTCTGTTGGTTTTGAAGTAGTAGAAGAATGGGGTGAAGATGGAGGAGGAGGGCAGATTTCCATTTCTCTCATTACTAATGAATTTGATGTTTTCACTTTTTTTTTTTTTTCAATTTGGGTTTCCCCTTCTATAAAGTATCTGTTAAAATCTTTGGTACATTTTTGGGAGGAGGAGGATTCTTTTTCTTTTTTCCTATTGGTCTCTATTAATTGTCAGTTGCATTTGTGGAAAATAACTTTCTTACTTTGTGCCTTGTCCTTTTTACTTTCTTCATAGTGATAAACAGAATTAATTAATTTAATGGATTTATAAATTCTTTCTTTTAGGATATCTGCATTTTTGTGTGTGTTTATTTCTTAAATGCTTCTTTCCATTTTTATTATTTTTAAAAAATATTTTATTTATTTATCCATGAGAGACAGAGAGAGAGAGAGAGAGAGGTAGAGACACAGGCAGAGGGAGAAGTAGGCTCCATGCAGGGAGCCTGACGTGGGACTCGATCCCGGGTCTCCAGGATCACACGCTGGGCTGAGGGTGGCGCTAAACCACTGAGCCACCTGTCCCCCGCCCCCACTTTTATTTTTAAAAAAGACACTTTCTTGTATTATCTTCTAAAAGTTCCATAGGCTTTAATTTCACTTTTCCATCTTATTCTCCCTGGGATCAATTTTTATGTATCCTTTGAGGTAATGTCAATTTCATTTTTTTCTATAAGGATAATCTTTTTTCTGGGACCATTTATTACTGTCTTCTCTCCCCTATTGGTCAGTTTGGCTAGTACTGCCTCAACACCACAGTATATTAATTGTTAGCTCTTTGTAGCAAGACTTAATATCTGTTCATGAGCTAGCCCTACTTCCAACTTTTGGTTCTCCAGGAGTCTCGGCTACTTTTGTTCTTTGCTCTTCCGTGTATATCATAGAATCAACCTGTCCAGTTTCACCCAAAAGCCTATAGAAATTTTGACTGGAATTTTTTGAATCCAAAGATCATTGAGAGGAGTACTGACGTCTTCCAGCACATGAACAGCTCTCCTTTTATTTGGGTGCCTTTAATGGCTTCCTGATACGTCTTTAACTATTGTCCCTTCTCAGTTCTTCCTCCTTTCTTTCTGAAAGTCTAACAGACATGTGTTAGAGGTATTTTCTCAATATTTTTTATGTTTCCTAACTTTCCCTTCCTTTCATATTTTCTATTTATTATGCATTCAGGTCATTTCTTTAGATCTGCATTGTAATTTACTAATTTTCTTTTCTACTATTTCTGTGTGCCATCTACTCATTTATTATTTCCTTTTATAGTTTTCCTTATGAAAAGTTATTTTTATTCCCTAAACAATAGTTTTAATAGTGCTTTGTTCTTTCATTTTAACCCCATCTTTTATTCCTTTAAAGCCATCCAACATGATTATTTCATATTCTACTTACTACAGCTTTAGTATTCTAGAGTGTTTTCTGGAGTCAGCTGCTTTTGCTGGCTTGTACTCATTGAGTCCTTTTTGTTTTCCTGTGGATTTTTTATGAAGATTTTACATGTCTTGGCACCTCTTTTATTCTATTCTCTGAGACCTGGTTTGCAAATTGGTTGCTCTAGGGAGGATTCATATTTGCTTCTTAAGCATTCAGGGAAATTTCTTAAACCATAGCTACTTTTGGTTTGCCTGGGTGGCTCAGTCAGTTAAGTGTCCATCTCTTGATTTTGGTTCAGGTCTCAGGGTTGTGAGGTCGAGCCTCTAGCCAGACTCACACACTGAGTGTGGTAGTTAAAGTCTTTTGGACAACCCAGGAACAAACTCATATAAAGGCCAGCTTATAGTCAAATATCCAAGGGGAGATCTTTATTTTTTTCCATCACATAGTGCCAAAATTCAAGACAGATTTTTTTTTTTAGTAGACCCCTGGAGCTTTACAAATAAATATTTTTATTTTATAAGGTAGTTATAGCTTTATGTTCTATAAGGTACTTTCTACTCTCTTTTACTGTTGAGGAAAAGCAAGCTCAGAGCAGTTGCAACATGGCTTGCTCAGAGTTACAAAGTTAGTAAGTGTCTAATCTGGTTGTTGTTGTTGTTGATTTCATCATCATCATTGTCCAGTTCACTCTCCCCTTTCCAACCCTAATCCTCTCTGTAATGGTGACATATGCCTTTTAAAAACCTTTGCGGTGTTCTAGAAAAGTAATAGGAGAAAGGTGCCTTTATTATTCTTACTTAATTGAATCTTCACAACAAGCCCATGTGGTATAAATTATTATTCCTGTTTTACAGATGAGGAAATTGAGTTTAAGAAACATTAAGTAATAGAGAGATCATGTATTTATTTATTTATTTATTTTGTTTTTTAATTTTTTTTTCATGTATTAATTAACTAAGAGAGTGAGGCTTCCCATCCAGGAAGCCTTTAAATCCTATCTCTGTTACCTGCTCTGGGTAGCCCATCCTAATAACTGGTTGTTGTTGTTGTTGTTGTTTTTAAGATTTTATCTATTTATTCATGACTGACACATAGAGAGGCAGAAACATAGGCAGAGGGAGAAGCAAGTTCCCTGTGAGGAGCCTGATGTGGGACTTGATCCCAGGTCCTCAGGACCACACCTGAGCCAAATGCAGACACTCAACCACTGAGCCACCCAGGTACCCCTATCCTAATCCCTGTTCATTCCCATTCTCTGCCACCTTCTTCCTGTTGTACCCTTCATAGTAGTTACATCTATTAGCCACACATCATGTGCCAACTTATTTATCTCTGTTTTCTTCATCAGGATCATAGGCCCAATGAGAAGAGGGGTGGCATGAGTTTTATTTACTTCTGTACAACCAGTAATTAGTTTAGAGCCTGAAATATAGCAGGCACTGAATAAAAATATTAGATGCCTGAAAATGGGATTCTGAAACTCATTTTATTTTTGCTACATACACTGCCTCCTCGTTTCTTAAAGATCTCTATTGAGTAGAGTTTCTCCTGTTATCTTGGAATTACAGCCAAGTCCCAAAGCAGAAGACCATAAACATTGTAAGTATCCCACATTCTAAGTTTAGAGAATTGTCAGTGGTTAAGGTCAGACACCTATTGGGAAAGCTGAGATCAGAAAATTATTCCACCAAGCCTTCACATCCACTCTTGTAAATCAAGTGTAATATAAAGGGCAGATGGAAGAGAAGATGTCACTCTATCTGGAATACAGTGTTAGTGTGGAAAATTTGTTTGCTTCCCACATTCTGTAGTTATCCCTAAGGGCAAAGGCAGAGGGCTCAAGAGAATAATCATACAAGTTAAGGGTGTTTGCAAGAAGATACTATAGACATTTCCACTTCCATTAGTGCATATGCTTAACTCGCGGACTTGACCACCTGGCCATCCAGTAGAAGAGAAGTGGTGAAGAGATGTCTTGGTGAATGAAGTACTGCCAGGCACAAATGAAGCACAAGCTAGAGTCCTCTCAAGTTCTTAGTTGCTTCAGGTTTTGAAATATTGGTGCCACCTATGCTTTAAGGCCAAATGCTAGAAATTTTTATTTGGAGAAGAGGAGAATCTAGTCTTGTTAGTAACATCACAACTTTGAGTGAGTTGGAGGCAAACAGAACAACGAAAACTTATGTGTCAGAAGAAGGCTGCATGATGCTACTAACATCTCGAGATCAGTGGGAAGATATGACATGATCTTGGTCAGGATGGCCAGTGTGGAGGGAGCTTTGTGGGGATAAGCCTGTGGTCAGTGGAACACATTGAGGCTACTGGGAGTCCAAGACAATGAGCTCAGCCTGCCCTATGGCTAGCCAAGACCAGAGCTGCTGCCTGCCTCTTCCATTTGAATGGTAATTTCCAGGGTTCTGAAAAAAAAATATTTTGACAATTTTTGCTAGTGTTCTTACCACTTTTATAAAGGAACAACTTTTCAGAATTTTTGGCACAGGAATGAGAATGGCAGAATGAATGTTAGTATCTTTTGATATGTCTTTTGATAAGTAGATTTTTTGTTTTTGATTAAATTCAATTCATCAATTTCTTCTCTCATGATTAGAACTTTCTGCATCCTAGCTTTAAAAAAAATCATTACCTACTCCAATGGATGAAGGTGATTTCTTATGTTTTCTTCCAGAAGCTTTATAGTTTTAGCTTTTAGGTTTATATATGTGATCCCCCCTGAAGCATTATTTGTTTATAGTTTGAGGTAAGGGTCAAGAAAAATTTTTCCCCAGCATGAATAACCAGTTTTCCAGCATCATTTGTTAAAAGGATATTCTCTTCTCTAGTGATTTGCTTCAGTGTCTCTTTTGAAAATGTACATGTATGAGTCTGTTTCTGGAAACACTTTTTTTCTATCATTCTGTTAATTCTTCCTCCAATATCCTATGCTCTTTTTTTTTTAAGATTTTATTTATTTACTCATGAAAGATTTTGATAGGGATTGTGTTGAATCTATGTATCATTTTGGGAAAATTTAACTTCTTAATGGTATTGTCTTTATTTACTTTTAAAGATTTTATTCATTTATTCATGAGAGACAGAGAGGGAGAGAGAGAGAGAGAGAGAGAGAGAGAGAGAGAGAGAGAGAGAGAGGCAGAGACACAGGCAGAGGGAGAAGCAGGCTCCATGCAGGGAGCCTGACGTGGGACTCGATCCCGAGTCTCCAGGATCACGTCCTGGGCCGAAGGCAGGTGCCAAACCCCTGAGCCACCTGGTGACCCCCAGTGTTGTCTTTAAATGCACAAATAGAATACTTTGATTCATTTACGACTCTTTAATTTTTCTCAGCAATGTTTTCTAGCTTTTAGTGTGAGGTCTTATATATATCTTATTAAATTTATCCCTTAATAGTTCACATTCTTGAATGCCATTGTTAGTGGTATTTTGAACATTTTATTTTTCAATTTGTAGTTGCTTATATATAGGAATACAGTTGAATTTTCTATATAGGTTCTATATACTATGATTGTAAAGTCACACATTAATTCTGGTAGATTTTTGTAGATTATTAGCAGTTTTACATGGTTATAAAATCTAAAAATGAAGACAGTTTCACTTTTTTATTCCCAGTCCATATGCTTTTTTCTCTTCTTTACTTTTTTTTCCTCTCTCTCTCTTACTAAGTGGTTAGGACTTGCATTATAATGCTGAACTGCAGTGATATGAGCAGACATCCTTTGTTTCAATCTTAGGGGGAACGTGTTTGATCTTTAGCCATCATGTATTGTGTTCTGTGTAGGTTTTTCATACATACTCTTTATCATATTGAGGACATTTTCTTCCCTCTCTCTGGCTTGTTGAAAGTTTTTATCATTTCTTTTCTTTCTTCCTTCTTTCCTTTCTCTCTCTCTCTCCTTCTCCCTTCCTCCCTCCCTCCATCTTCCTTTCTTCTTTCTTTTTTTTCTTTCTTCTTTCTCTTCTTCTTTTTCTTTCTTTCTTTCTTTTTCTCTTTCACAAGTAGGCCTGAAAGACATGTTCGAAGCATGAGGATCTGGGTAGTGATGAGTTAGTTGCTAGGGAGACAGGGAAATGAAAAGAACATGTACACTTTCTTGCAGGCCAGACTGGATGGGATGGACAGAGGTCACACAATGATAATATAGACAAACTGGGCTGGACGAACAGACCTGATTTCTATTCCTGGCTCTGCCACCAACTAGCTATTTGACCTCAAATAAGTCACTTTGCTGTCTATCTAGCACTGAGAGATACAGCTGAGAGCCAAGTGGATCTCAGAGAGAATTTAGTAGAGTTGCAAATATGACTAAAAGATTTGAAAAAATAAGAAATATGAGAACAGATTGATATGCCTGGACTTCTTTTGTCTGCTGAAGAGAAGGCTAAGACTTGGATTAGTTTTATACTAATTCTTGTTTACTGCACAAAAACAACCATAAACCTGTTCTCTGGTTTTATGGTGCCTTAATATCCCTTTTCTCCAATATCACATGTTCTGGTTTCCTTAGGTTTATTATAGGTCTTGAGATTAGGTAGTGGTTTATTCCTTTATCTACCTTTAACTAGTTGCTTTATTAAAGCCTCTTTATTGGAATAATCTGAGCTGAATTCAATTTTTTTTGCTAGGACCCTTCCTTCACTAATACAAGTTGGCAGTGTCTTCTCAACATATGGTATACTCTTGGTTCTCTCTGTAAACCTCGTCATCATGCTTAGGGCTGACCTCAAAGTAGATAAGTAGGTCTCTGCTTCTAACCCAGACCTACCACCCCATTCCTCATTGGTATTTACAATACTCTGGATTGGGCCTTAGGAAAATTATTTTAACTGCTTTGAATGTCATTTGACTCCATTCTTTGGGTCATGCAAGTTTTTACCTTTTTATGAGTCCCTTTTGAGAATGCAGATACTCTTATGGGGGACATATCCTAAACTGCCTTCAGTTGGCAAAATTGTGTTGGGTGATCTGTTCAGTGATACCACCAGTTGAGCAAGATTGTGGTTGAGGCAGTGTAGGTGCAGAGTGAGGGAAATTGAGAGGAGTAGAGAGTGGTGTACTAGCACAGAAATAAAGAGGGAGGCTCAGATGTTAAACTTTTCCTGTTGGTAGTTTTACTGGGAAGAACCCCATGGAAATCCAAATACTTTCCCCTAAAATTTCTGTGAATTCCCAGAGGGCTTATGTTATTTCTGTTCTCAGTCTCATGCTTTTTCTAAATTTGTTCAATTTTGGATTATCTTTCTATTCCAGAAGGCAACATCTATTCTGTATTCATTGACCTAGATGTAAAATTCAGCTGTTTCAATTTCCACATTCATAAAACTCCACTGCCTCTAAGACAAGGAGTAGACTTCCCTGAAGATTTAGGTGCAGGTGGAAAATATGGAGGAGGAGACAAAGAAAGCATTTCCATCACAGTATTCATCAACTTCCAATTGAACGTTAGATGATATTTTTAAAATGTCCTCAGCCACCCTGACACCAGGGCATTTTCACTGGTGCCTTTCAGTCCATTGCACATCCAGATCTTTTCTTCTCTCTCTCCCTTTCAGAGGGAATGCAGAGCAATGGAGCTTTTGGAGCCAGACATCTTGGCTCTAGTCGTGGCCTTATTACTTATTAGCTGTATGGCTTATTTAAGTTATTCAAACTGTCTAATGTCAGTTTTTCCATTAGCAAAATGGGCATGATAAAATTACCCATTTCCTAAGTTTGTCATGACTATTAAGAATGTGTAGTGGATGCTTGTTTTGCTGCCCACATGCCTTCTCAGGACCAAAATGTTCCTCTCTCTAGCTTCCAGGAGCCTTGGCTGCCAATGGTTTACAGCTGCACCCCTTCTCAGGCATTGCCCCTGTGTAAGAAAAGCTTTAGCCCGTGGTTACACTCTCCCAAGGGGCTGCCCATACCCAAAGACTGGTGGATGTGGAATTGCAAAGTCTCATCCCTGCCTGAAATTAGAACAGCTCTGAAGGGATGTTCCAGCTCTAGAAACTTACCTTTTGATCAGCTACAGCTTCTGTGGAAATTATATCACAGTTCAGATTCTCAATTTGCCAATTCTGCTTCCCTCACGAACCCTCCGCACAAGCTCCAGTAAACCTCAACACTTTGATCTCAGAATCTGTTTCCAACCTAAGAGAAAATAGCTAAAGTTACAGTAATTGAAGGAGGTAGGGAATAAATTGTTATTATCATTTGGAGAGTGAGAGATTTTTTTAAGGAGATTTTCTATAATATTTCAGATATAAATAGAGCTACTATATAATAATTCTATACAATAATTTGGAATTCTATATAATAATTTGAACTGTGAGTAGTAAAAATAAAATTATCTTAAATTTTGACAATGGAAAATGGTTATCTGGCTTTTAAAAATTATTTAAGTTTGTTATTTATTTAATTTATTTGACTAGAACATATTCTAATTAGCCTGCTCCAGTAGAAGTAGAACCTTGTTACCGAGTAATCGACTCTTACCTGATACTTTGGGCACTGTAATTTCACTGTCTCTGTGTCTTTGATTAATAATCCCTAACTGAGAATGTGAAATGGTGCAGCCACTCTGGAAAACTGTGTGAAGGTTCCTCGAAGAGTTAAAAATAGACCTGCCCTACGACCCAGCAATTGCACTGTTAGGGATTTACCCCAAAGATACAGATGCAATGAAACGCCGGGACACCTGCACCCCGATGTTTCTAGCAGCAATGTCCACAATAGCCAAACTGTGGAAGGAGCCTCGGTGTCCATCGAAAGATGATAAAGAAGATGTGGTTTATGTATACATTGGAATATTACTCATCCATTAGAAATGACAAATACCCACCATTTGCTTCAACGTGGATGGAACTGGAGAGTATTATGCTGAGTGAAATGAGTCAATCGGAGAAGGACAAACATTATATGTTCTCATTCATTTGGGGAATATAAATAATAGTGAAAGGGAATAGAAGGGAAGGGAGAAGAAATGGGTAGGAAATATCAGAAAGGGAGACAGAACCTAAAGACTCCTAACTCTGGGAAACGAACTAGGGGTGGTGGAAGGGGAGGCGGGCGGGGGTGGGGGTGAATGGGTGATGGGCACTGAGGGGGGCACTTGACGGGATGAGCACTGGGTGTTATTCTGTATGTTGGCAAATTGAACACCAATAAAAAATAAATTTATTATTAAAAAAAATAATAATCCCTAACTGAGATCCCTGGTGGCTCAGCAGTTTAGCACCTGCCTTTGGCCCAGGGCATGATCCTGGAGTCCTGGGATTGAGTCCCACATCAGGCTCCCTACATGGAGCCTGCTTCTTCCTCTGCCTGTGTCTCTGCCTCTTTCTATGTGTCTCTCAGGAATAAATAAATAAAATATTAAAAAGAAAATAATCCCAAACCAATGGATGTGCTAACAGTTTATATCCCCATAAGATATAAGAGGTTAACCTATGAAAAACTGATGAGTTATGATTTTATAGACCACATGAAAAGTTAATGCCATGGTAATTAAGTTATCAATCTGTAGAGAGATAATACATTTTACATGTGATTTAGCAATCTTTTTATTTTATTTTATATTTTAAAAGTTTTTATTTAAATTTATACATACAACAATATTAGTTAATACAGTAATATTAGTTTTAAGTGTACAATATATACAACACTTCCATACATCACCTGGTATTCATCACAAGTGCACTCCTTAGTCCCCATCATCTGTTTTACCCATCCTCCTCCCCACTCCCCCATCCCCCATGGTAACCATCAATTTGTTCTCTATAGTTAAGAGTCTATTTCTTGGTTTGCCTCTTTCTCTCTTTCCTTTTGGCTCATTTGTTTTATTTAACAATCTGTTTCAACATTTCTTTTCTGACTATTCATGTCTCAATTTCTTATACACACTTTGATTTTGCATTGGGTTTTGCTGCTGGCTACCTCCTTAATGAGTTAAATAAAACTTTATCAAATGCTCCCTATCTATTTGTATGAGAATATTACTTTTTAATAGTAGCTTTTCATAGGGATGTGTTTCTGGTTTTTTTGTTTTGTTGTGTGTGTGTGTGTGTGTTTCTGTTTAAACATTAGTTTCTGAAAGGGTCACATTTGACAGGAAGGTACCCAAAGTTCCATGGGGCAATTGGAAAGAGAAGTCAACATTCTGAAGTTAGCCAAACCCTATCATACTATATCCAAACTTTGGGTTTGAAGTATATGTATTTGCCAGGGTTGCTGTAATGAAGTCCCATGCATTAAATGTCTCAAACAATAGAAATTATCTCACAGTTTTGGAAACTACCAATCTGAGATCAAAGCAGGGTTGCTTCCTTTTGAGGTCTGTGAGGAAGAGTCTCTTTGGGTCCTCTCCTCTAGCAGCTGCTGGTTTGCTGGCAACCTTTGGCCTTCCTTGGCTTGTAGACACAACCCCCCGATCTCCGCCTTCATCTTCACATTCTCCCTGTGTGTGTCTGTGTCCAAATTTCCTCTTTTTATAAAGACATCAGTTATACTGGATTAGGACCTGCCCCAATGGCCTCATTTTAACTTGATTACCTCCGTAAAGACCCTAAATCCAAATGAGGTCACAGTTCGACCCGTAACAGTATGATTATTTTTCTCATTTCCAAGGTTTACTTTTTCTCCTCAACAGGTACCTTAAGAATGTCATTAACTCCTGATGAATCCCAATTGAGAAATCTCCCTCCTTGTTTTAAAATGAGATTTATTGCCACATCTCACAACAAGTCCATACTGGCATTGCTTTAGGAATGTAGTTATGATGAAGTAGGTTTGGGAAATAAATCCTGTTTAACAGATGAGTTCACAAGTTCTCAGGGGCATTTAGCAGCCCGAGTGCTTTACAGATTCCACAACAACAACAAAATGCCTTTTTTTGATACAGTTTTCATTTACATGATTTTAAATAAATAAGTAATTTTAATGGAATTTGGATGGTATTTTAAAAAATATGTCAGTAAATTTGTCTTAGGGGAGAGTGTGCTTTTGAATTTTCATTGGGTGGGTAGGCAGGTGGTGGGGAAGAATGATTCCTTTGGCAACCATGGAATTATTTACCACGACTAGAAGAAGAACCTTCTGTTTGAGTAACCCCTTTGAACAGTGTGACATGTAATGGAAGCTTGTTAAACGTTTACTCAATGAATGGAAGTGTCCAGGGAACTTGAAATATTTGAGAAGAATCAAATAAAAAACACCTGGGTGGCTCGGTGGTTGAGCATCTGCCTTTGGCTCAGGTCGTGATCTGGGGTCCTAAGATGGAGTCTTGCACCAGGCTCCCTGCATGGAGCCTGCTTCTCCATCTGCCTTGTCTCTGCCTCTCTCTGTGTGTCTCTCATGCATAAATAAATAAAATCTTTTTAAAAAACCACATATTTATGCAGAGATTTACCATATACTTTGCTTTGACTAGATGCAATGGGGCTGCCAATACATGTAAAAAAGAATAATAGTAGTGATTATTTTTTTTGTGCTTACTATGTGCCAATCATCCTGCATGCACTTCTTTTTAAAATTATCTCTGAGCTAGGTAATATTGTTCTTATTTTACATAGAAGGACACCAAGACTAAGAGAGTTCAAGCACCTTGACTATATAGCTAGCGATTGGTAAGGTTAAGTGTGCTCTTAATCTGTACACTTGAGTGCCTTTCAGATTGGCCTATTTCTAGGAGAAGCTTGTGTTATTATTGTGGAGATGGGACATTTATAATTGAGGCAATTGGAAATTTGGCATAGTAAGACTCTAGCTGCTTTGTATGTCTCTTTTGCTACGTATGTGTGTGCTGTCAAAATTTCATAAAAATAACCATTGTATCATGGTTAAGTATGTACAATCTGGATTTTGATGCCTAGATTCAAATCCCACTTGTACCTCTTCCTATCTCTGTGATTTTGGACACATAGCTTAACCATTATGTACTATCATTTTTTTTAAATTATAAAATAGGGTATAATAAAAGTACCTCCCTCATGGTTGTGAGGGACCTATATGGTATATAAAATGATCTGTACCTGGCAAAATGTGTTTCCTGCTAGAATATAGGCTTCACAAAGGCAGCAATTTATGTCTGTTTTATTCATTCATGCATCTTACACATCTAGAACGGTGCTTGGTATAAAATAGACATCCAGTAAATACATTGTTGAATGAATGAATATATTTCAATGTGTAAATGCCAGGGCTTAGTCACATTTGCAGATGTAATGAAGTAGTCACATGCTTGTACATCAATGTAGAACTGTGGTTCTCAGCCTGGGATGCTCATTAGAAATACCTGGAAAGCTTTTAAATAGACTGATGTCAAGCTACATCAGTCTCCACATTGAGCAGCGAGCCTGATGCGAGACTGGATCGCAGGATCCTGAGATCACGACCCAAAGTGAAGGCAGATGCTTAACGACTGACCCACCCAGGCGCCCAAACTATCAGAAGCAATTTTTTTGAATGACTTACAACCCTTAGGAAACTAAAAACAACCTTTGTTTTAATATTTACATTCTTGAAAATTTCAATTCACATTAAAATTGTCAAAACTACTTTGAGTTCATATGTAATATGGATTAGGATTTAGGCTCAAATAATTACACAGGATTTGTTCCCCTAAATAAGTCTTTAATGGAATATTTGGAGTTTGTATGGAGCTTTGGACAATTTTTTTTAATCATGTGGACTAATCTTAACATTGCTGGCAGCTCCTCTAGATCAACCAAGGAGCATCGTGGGCTGCTTTGAATATAAACAAAGTTAGTACCAAAATAGCATATGGGGAAAAGCACACTAACACATACACAATGATTAAGATCCCTCTTGAGGCACTTGGGAGATTAAACCAAGGTATGGAGTACCTTTCTAGACAGCTGCTTCTTTTTCTAAAATAAGGAGATGAGTTCACCAATCCCTGATGTGTCAGTTGCTTCTCTTAGGAGACATCCTGGTTACGGGAATCTCTCAGTTCTGATGCTTCTCTGCTTAGCAGGCGGGGTCCTCATTCTATTCTATTCATAGAATCACCCAGAAAGGGAGTTGGCAAGATGGGGATGGATTGAATATAGGAGCCATATAAACTTGGAATCAGAGTGGAACCAGAGCGAATTCAGAGAAAATTGCAAAAATGGATAATTAGAGGGTATCCTGGCTAAACAACCACTTACATGTTTTCCCATAAATTTTAAAAAATTCTTTGCAAAGAGTATATGCTGCACATTCTTTCAACAAATACATTATAAAAATGTTAACACTATCCCATGCCCTTTGCAAATGTTATAGCAATAGGATTTTATTTTACGTGGATCACAAAGCCGTTTTGATGTCTCTTAGGCTTCTTAACCCTGAATTGTACCTCTTTTGCCTTTTTCTTTAAAGAGCTGTTTTGAAGGATTTCTGGCCCTTTCTGGAAAGTATATCACCGAAATGCACAGCCTGGGATATAATTCAAATCTTCCTAATCAGATTTCTCAAACCTTGATCTAATCAGCAAGCTGTTTTGCTTAGCTCTTTGGTCAAGTTCATTCATTAACTCAGAAGGCATTTATTGAATATTTGCTGTGTCTACCCCAGGGCTAGAATGTAATAAGATTAGTAGATGAATTGAGCCCTGTCCTTTAGGAGTTTGTAGTCTTATTGAATGAAGTAAAGGAAATAATAGAATGCTATTTAAAATGTACTATGGCTTTTATACTTTAAATATGTTTGAGGTCTTTCATGGCAGGTAATTGACATTAACCATGACTTTGTGCGCCTGAAACCGCATTATAAAATATTTTCTTTTCGTATCTATTTCACAGTTAATATCACAGTCTCCTTTTCAAAGATTCTTTTGCCATTATAGTCATCCCAGCAAAGTGTTGTTATAAGATTAATAGGAAGAATCACTGCCGTCTCACTGTCTCACTGACTGTGGGTTTGGGAAGATTCTGGGCCAGAGTCAAAAATAAGAAGTTGAAACCCCATTGATTTTTTTTTTTTTTTTACTGGAGCATATTGTAACATAAAACCCCTGCCACCTCAACACACCCCAAATCCTACCACTCTTAAATGTCATCTCCTACAACCAAGATGAACCCACATAGAAAAATAACTTATACTAATTTTATTTGAGGTCTGAGAAATAGTGAAATTGCTTTCTTATTTTGGAACAAAAGGTGTATACATATATGAGCTATTCAAGAAAAGGATTTTCTCACATGGTTGTTTAGAAAGATAGAAAAGGCTGTAATCAGAAGTTACCTCCTACTTCCCTATAGTACCTGCAGGTATTTTTCCTGTCCTCCTTCCTAGGTAATATCTTCTTGCGAGGCCCATTTGCAGTTATACACCGGCACCACTTTGATGATTCCTACTTATTTTCCTCCAAATAAGTGTTTAGGTGTGTCGTACATATACAATTTTCCTCTATTAATGTTATAGAAAACCAACCTTAAATTTGCATCCACAATGAGGGATAAATAAGCAGCAAAAGCCCTTACTTATTGTTTCTATTCACGGGCCGGGCAGGAGTGCCATTTGACCGTACTTTCATTGCAGGGCTTACTCAGGGTTGAAGGTATGTATGTCTTTCCTTTTATTGCCATGTGTTTTGTTTTTTTTTTGCCATGTGGCTCTTATAGAGACACACGTAGCCCTTCACCCTAATTTGGTTATTTTGGCAGTGTGTCCCTCCTGGCTGTTTTAATTAGGAACACAGGCTTTGGTGGTCAGAGTCAACAACTTCTAGTGAGTTAAGCTCATTTATCCTGTGGTTTCCACTGTACGAGCAGAATTGTATTCCCTCCCTTCTTTTTTATTCTCATCACAGCTCTCTGCGGCTGTGCATGAAGACATGAAGGGCTTGTATTTTCCTCACTTATTCAAGATTTAGGGATTCTTCAGTTCTTCCAAGGCCTTGTGCTTTGGCACTTTTTTTTTTTTTTTTGTTAGAGTACTTAAATTTAGGTTGTGTTTTAAGGAATCAAAGATGGAACCTGTAGATTCTGACTCCACAGAGATCTGATATTCTTGTGATGAAAGCCGTGACTTAGAATCACATATAGCCTCCTCCAAAGCCAGAGAAAAGTCCTAAAGAAAAATATGACAGAGGTTCCTTGAACTCAGGTGGAGAAAAATGTGTGGGCCCTGAAGGAGCACCTTCCAGGGCTCCTGGAAGAGAGAATCTTCCAGTGTTCTTTTCTTATTGCTCAGTGGAACGGGATATACTTTGGGGTGGAGGGCTGTGATATTGTGATTTATAAGAAACATACATTTGGTCAACTGAATGACCAAATATAGATTTCTCATATGTATTTGTTCTTCATCCATAGATATCTGCTCACAGTTCCTGAAACTTGTGATAAGGGCAAAAGAGGTGTTTTTCATTATGTTAACGAAGGTGGCTTTGTACCCCACTCAAGGGTGGGGGCTGTTTGCCAGGAGGACCAATCTTGTGATGGGAGGGTCAGAAGTTTCAGTTCTACCCCCCTTTCCCACCAGGGAGGAGAGAGAGAGGCTGAAGGTTGAATCAATTGCCAATGGCCAATGGTTCAATCAACCATGCCTATATAATGAAGCCTCCATAAAAACCCAAAGGGATGGGGTTCAGAGAGCTTTCAGGTTGGTGAGCATTGGAGGTACTGGGAGAGTGAGGGCCCTGGATAGGGCATGGAAGCTCCACACTCCTTCCTGTACTTCACCCCTGTATCCCTTCATCTGACTGTTGATTCATATCCTATATCGTATCCTCTATTCAATGGGTAAATGTAAATAAGTGTTTCTGTCAGTTCTTTCAGCCACTTTTACAAATGAATCAAACCTAAGGAGGAGGTCATTGGAACCTACAATCTGTAGCTGGGTGGCCAGGAGCACAGGTGACAGCCTGGGGGTTATGACTGGCGTCAGAAGTGGGGGGGGTGGGAAGTAGTATTTTAAGGCTGAACCCTCAACCTACAGAATCTGATGCCAGCTCGTGTCAGAATTGAGTTGAATTCTGGGACACCCTGCTGATACCTGAGAATTGCTTGATGTTGGGGGAATCTCCCAACTCCCACTCCTCACCCCCCACCTGGCTGCCAACTTTGGAATTGGCTCTGGGAACGCAAAAGAGTTGGTGTCAGTAAAGGGGCCAGAATGGATGTTGTTAATTATTTGCCTTGATGAAAATGAGGAAAGAGAAGATTGTGTCATCGGAATGTCTTCATTAAAGGTCTACATACTTGTAATGACTCTTTGGGGGATTACATAAAGCAAGTACATTGTGTGCTACCCAGTGGGAGCTTCTGAAAGTAGGCTATTGGCAGGCTTGATGTGATCACTTCCAAATACTAAAGACCTTTACGGTATTTCTAAGACTTCCTGAATAAGGGATGGGGGGAAGGGGCTGGGCACTTGCTAAGCTCTTAGACATACTTGGCCATTGATCAGTGGCTGCACAATCTTGGATTCTTTTCTGGATTTTACCAAGCCTTTCTTTGGGTTTTGAGGCTACTGTTTATCTTGGTCAATTACAAATTCCATTTCTGGGTGGAGTTTGCAGAGATCAATGAACAGAGAAGAGAGATCATCTGCCCCTAGATTCTAACAGAGCTTTTATGTTTTATTCTTATTCCTCCTCCTTTCCTGGGCAAGTTCCTTGCAGTGGCTCAGTCATGATGGGATTCACCATACATCTGGCCATCACTGCCTCCCTTTTCCCCATCTACCTGTCTGCAGCCTTGTTCCTTTTTTATAGTGAGATCGGTGAAGGAGTCTGAGGATCTGGGCCTCCCTGGGGAATCCAAGTGTCTGCAAGTCCAGGGTCCAGGATGGCAGATTCTTACTGCAGCGTTCACATCCTATGAGATAGGATGCTGAGAGCTAGTGGGTGTAAAGTGCATAATGAAGTTACTGATGCTTTCTTTCAGGGGTCCTGGGTAAGTTAGTGCTCCCCCACTTGCCCAAATGTACTTGCTATTGTCAACCTAAATAAAGAGGTAAAACAAGGCAAGCTCAAATTATCAGAAATTGAGTTTATTTGAGAATAGCATGGGAGTTGCAATTCAGGAAATGAAAACTGTAGCAAGCTGCAGGCAAGTCCATGTAGCAGTTTGGGGTTGGCTGTTTTTATGGCCAGGAGTGTGAAGAGCAGGGAGTCTAGCCTGAGTTCAAGCAGCAAGTTCAGTGGCTTGAGGATGGGGAGACAATCTTGGTGGATGTTCATTGGTTGAGGGATAGGTTTCCAGTCTTCTGTAAAGCAGGCATTAACCAAAATCAGTCTCTAAGTTCTTAAATTTTGCTTTCCTGAGGGTGTATGTGGAAGATTCTCCATTTCATATCCTCTTTAGATTAAAGTCTCTCCACAATCCCACTGAGCAGTTTGAAAACTAGCTCACAGGAGGAAGCATGTATACATGCAGATTCCTGGGCTTCGCCCTCAAATCTGTCCAGGACTCAGCTGCAGGGTCACAGACCCACCTGAGTCTAGTTCAGGTCGTTCTCAAAGCACACGTGGGCATGGCTATGGAGGGAAAACCCCTCTCCTTTCCAGGGAGCCACTTAGTTAATTCATGAATCGGTACTTATATTTAAGCTTGAGACCCTTGTCTGGCATTTTTCAAGGAGTTGTTCAGAAATTGTACTTATGTTATTAATGGTGATACCACAGAATCTCCCTGCTTTCTTCCTCTATCTTGCAGTTCTCAACTTGTCCACCGGGCTCTCCTCTCCTTTCCCTTCCCTTTTTCCTGTAGTTGTTAGATTTGCTTGCTAAAGCAACTCCTCTTATTTCTTATCTTTGCAGACCAAGGTCAGGGCTGACTTTCTCAACCTCTCCTGATTCATTCTGTCCTTTCCGACCTGCATTCTGTTATGTTCTTTTTAACAAATGCAACCTAAGCAACATGCTTTGGTTTTATCTCTCCGTGGGCCTTTGTAAGATAGTGGTCTTTTAGCAGGTGCCTTTTCCTGGCAGATACAAATCAGTCTTTTCCCACTTGGAACTTCAAGCTATCTGCAGAAGTCCTCTGCAAGGATGAGGAAGGATGTTCTTGAGAGGAGCAAGACTGAACTTGGCCCTGTGACCAGCTTGGAGAGCACTTTGTTGGGAAATAGAATTTCAACAGAAGACCCCAGGAGCCTACTTTTCTTCTTTTCTTAACTTTTGTCTCTGACAGCTTTAAACTTGTCCAAGTATTGTGACCACCCAAGCCCTAGATCTCTCTCTCTCTCTTTTTTTTTTTTTTTTGTAGACAGAGAGACCAGCATTCTGCCCTCTACCCTAAATAGGGACTTACATTTTAATTTCTGGTTCTGAAGCAATACTGCCCCCCAAGTGATCCCCTCAGGCTCCCTGCTGTCTTTTGAGATTTGTCAGCCTCTATCTTCACCATGCACTTTAGAGACCTATATTCCAATACATTTGCAAAGGTTTTCGTATGTGGAAGACTAACTCAGGCATTGTTTTTACCCCAGGGGAAGTTTTTAACTGTGTATTACCTTCTGATGTTGGTTTTTCTTTGTGTTTTTTTCTTCTGGCTGCAGGAAAGCAATCTCCCGGGCAGGCCTGCAACACCTGGCTCCTGCACATCCCCTCAGCCTTCCTGTGGCAAATGGTCCAGCAAAGGAGCCCAGAGCGACTCTGGACTGGAGTGTAGGTGTTGGCTTTTTCATTTCAACATAATTCAATTGCATGTGTGTCTCTCTCGTTCTCGGGCTCCCTATGGCTATGAAGCAAGGCTTAATAATTTTCAATATTGCTCACTGACCAATCTTCAAATACCTAAGCCATAGCTCCATTTGCAAACCTCCAGCAACATAGCTCCTTTGTATGAAATCAGATGTGTTTCAGACTAAAATAAAAACTTCATGAATTATTTGAGGCACTACTGCCTGGGTTTGCAGCTGTGAGATAAAAAGTATCTCTGTGCACATACTTTATTGGTTCTTGCCAACTTGATGATGAATAGAGCTTACTCTTAGCAACATCATGGCATCTAAGCTTAATTTCCTCAGCTCAAACTGCCTTCTTTTCCTTTTAGGTGCTTGTTTTCTTGTTTTTGTTTTCCCTGATACAAGATGATTTCATTTTACATTTTAGGTACTTCATGCCCTCCTGTCTGATATACTTCTGCCCTTAACACAAAGGTAGATGGGTCTGGTATCAGTGGTTTGAGTATAGTAACAATTTTAACCAAAAGACATACACAAAAGCTATTAACTTGAGCTGAAGATTGCATTCTGAAGTTCTTAAATTAATTAGAATACATTTATTGAGGGTCTTCAGTGAATCACGTTCTTGGTCAAAGACATCTATAACTGTGTACCGAAAGGCTTTGTCCCTTCCTTGAAGGAATGAATGTACAGAACAGCATGAAGGTAGAGGAGGACTGCCCTAAAAATTTTGCCAGTTTGATCTTGATGGTGATTCTTGTTTGGCATTTGTAGTTGCGTTGAACAGTGGGGATAATTCATGTTATCCCATATTAAAGAGCATGGCAGGGTGGGGGAAAGGAAAAGTGGTTTTTTAATTAAAATATATATTTTTAGCCCATCTGTCATGACTTAATGTCCTTTTATATTAAAACAATTCTTCCTCTTTCCCAAGCACACACTTACTGACATTCTTATTTTACATTCTGGACTCATGCCAATGTACGCTGCCTACCTAGAAGAAGACTGGACTTAACTGAGATGCAGCTTTTTCCATGATAGGGTCGTGAGAATGCTCCGATAGCACCTGCATGTGCTGGATTGGTGCTTAGGATGAATGCTCCTTTCCTGGAGTTTCCCTATATTCTGGGACAGTGACTTAATAAACTCTTAAACCATAATGGAGTATATTTATACCAGTGTTTATATAATTAAAAAGAGTTACATGTGTAAATAAGCAGATAAATAAGATCAAAGAGCATCATCCTTGATCCAATAGTGAAAATGTTGGGAATCAGGGACCCAAACCAGCGAATTTAGTGTTTATGATGCATAAATAACCCTCTGACCCCCAAGTAGTAGGACCCTATTTGAGAGGTAGGATTCTAATGAAGGATAGTTTAAATCACTGACATAGAAAAAGTCATTAAATCCTTTTGCCTCTTGGGTGATGTTAGTCAAGTTACTTGATTTCTTTGAGTGTCCTCATCTATAGATGGGGACAATTGTAGCCCCTCCCTAAAGGGGACTTCTTGAGTGTTATTAGGATCAAATATGGCAGTAAGGGTGAGTGAAAGTTCTTTGTCAACTGTGCAGCCTGCAGATTTATTTAATCAGAAATAATATAGTTGATGAATTCAGTAATTCATCACATATTTGAGTCCCTGCTTTGTGCTAGAGCCTGTGGTGGTTCCTTGGGATTCTAAAATGAGGAAGATGGGATTTCTGCCTCTGAGAAGCTCAGGAAGCAGTCAGCATACAAAAATCAGTAGCAAGAATATAGGGTGGTGACACCTAGAATAGAGAAGCCCAGAGTCATGGAGTGCCAGGAAGGATGCTCCATCTCTATTTGATGGTGGAAATAGTTATCAGAAAATACTTTTAAAAAGAAGTGTCCTGCTTGAGCTGAAGCTTAGCAAGAAGGTATTATTTTCTGATTCCTGTAGAGATGTATGCACTCTAATATCTCACCAAAATGGTATTTTGGGCTAGTGGTGGGAGGCTGCACTACATAGCAGGAGAAGAGCAAGTAAGAGCTAAGCTCTTTCTTCCTCCCTCTCCTTTGATTGTGGGCACCCTGTCATGGCGCCCCAGTGAAACGATGGCATGGCAGGAAACACTTTGGAGATGTTTAACAATGGAGGGAGCACTGAAAGCTTCCTCTGAAGACACTCCATCTGAGGACATATTTGAAGATCTGACGTGTAAGGAGCTATAAAGATATGACTGAGAAAAAAATTAACTGTGGACTGATACTGCTGTTAGCGAACTAAAGCCAAACAGTGACCAACACTACAATTCCTTATTTATGATTGATTCCTTATTATGATCATTATAAAACATTTTTCTCAGAAGAGAGGAAGAAGCAGATGGTTAAAAAACATTTTAAAGCTTTTTTTTTTTTCTAAGACTTGCCCTTGCTTCAAAATTTTTGGCTTTTCCTAACAAATGTGCTTTTCACTAATTTGATTTATGTCACCTTAGTTTGCTGGTTTGTTCACATTGCTGAACCAGGATTTTCTTTGTTCTGCTTAAAGTGTGAGTTCAGGCCATGGGCGTGACTTGTCTCTGTCATTCCCTCATCTCACCCCCTGCCTGGCTCCCTGTGGAAAAGCAGCACGACCACCTATGCCCCCTCTATCAGCCCATTCTCTGGACTAACGGCACTGAAATGATCAAAATTCACTTACTCACTTTTACTATTTACTGATCTCTGATTTGGCTTGGAGCCTTTTATGTTTCCCAAATGAGGGGGTGGCCTTAGGGGGATGAGGGTCATCTCAAAGGTTTATAGGACTCTGAGCCCCTGACTTAAGTCACCTCCCCTCTCTGCATTTCACCAGCGGAAAAACAGATACAAAAAGCTGTTTGTGGTACATCTGAAGTTGCAAGACAAATCAGGATGAATTAAAAACTTAGTCCCTACATTTCTACTTATGGTAGAATCCCAAAGGGGTCCTGTTTTGACTTTGTGCCAAAGCCTTTAGAAGGGGCACAATGATTTCCATAAATATCTTTGTGCAAAGGGCTTTAAGGAGCAACCTGCCTACAGGGGTGCACTGATTTGGTGAGCCTAGACTGTAGGCACCTGTGTACTTTGGCCAGGTGTATCCTGTTGTAGGAATCGGTTTGATGTGTTGGGTATGCAAACTTAATAATTTACTTAAAGTATTCATATTCTCATTTTCATATTCTCATTTACCTACTTAGTGATATATATTATCTCTCTCTTATTTTTAGCTGTTTCTCAAAGTCCCAAAACTTCCCTCTTGCTATGATTTACTCAAATGGTTATGAGGACTTATCAGATTGTGTCTCTCATATGATCTCATTTTCTTGGTGACTCTTCATGAACATTCTCTCCTGCTCCTTGAGCAAAAACCTGCCCCTCCATGCATGTCAGGGATAGAACCCTGCATGTTGATGTGTGGGGAGTAGCCAAATCAGTCTTCACTATGGTGCCTGAGCCTTCTATTGACAACAGTAGACACATGTGGAAATTGCTATTTCCTATAGAGATTTCCTCTCTTGCTCTGTGCCAAGTCATACTCATCTTTTCAACTGGCCTAATTCTGTTTATCTTATTCACTTTTTGCTTTGCTTCCTCACAATGCCTCTACCCATGGTGCACTGTCTTAGAAACCTTAGAATCAAATTAGTGGTTTTTAGTTGCTTTCTTAGTCCAGGTTCTCAGGTCGATTTCAGGCTCCTTGAAGGGAGGGACCAAGTTTTTTGCCCAGTTTTTCTTCTTCACAATGGAGAGCATGGGATCATAGGCCTACCTGCTATTTGGCTGCTGAGATCAGGGGACAAACTGATTTGGGCAGCTTTTCTATTAAATTGGTGAGAAGTGGACATTTCAGTGGGAGTTGACCAGCATTCAGATTATCTCCAGTTCCTGAAAGGATTGGTAGACAAGAGTCCAAAGCTTCTTTTGAAAAAAGAAACGGGTTTATGCTATTTGAAACCAAGTAACTCTTTAAAAATCTCTTTCCTAGTATGACACACTTAATTAAGTCTTGGAGTACAACAGTGGTCTGATCTCATTCCTCCCAACTTACCACCCTTCACCCTTATGGTGACAACCTGTAGGGGCTGCTTCCATGGACACACCGTATCATGCATGTTGACCAAACCAGTTTTTGGGAAAACAAGCTAAGTTGCCAGAAAGGGAGTAATACTCAAAAAGGAAAAAAATTCTCATCTCCTGGGCTGGAATCCAAGGTTCCGGTTTAGAGTGATTTAGCCCCTGTAGAAGTATGTCTGTTATATAGATAATGTGTGTCTTCTCTTAAATGTCATATGCTTCATTCTATGATGGAGACTTAATTCATACTTAGATATTTTTTCCCCTCTTTTTAGTATTATAGCAGGGAGCATAGGAGGTGGGTCTCTGTCTCCACTGTTTTATAATTTGTTTTTGCCCATTACACTGCCTAAAACAACTTTCAAAGCAATGGTGAAAAAGTCATCCAGATCTTTCTTAAAGGGCATGTTGGTTTTAACGTCGATTTTAATTTCAGTTCATTTTTCCCTCCCTCCTTGGAAAATTTCCTCCAATCGTGAGGGCTATGGAAAATAGGATCAACACAAACAAAGCCAGATTCTAAGTCCAGACCATATTTTCTTGCCTCTAGTTGACAATGCTAAGAAAATAACTGCATTCTCCTAGGCAGGTAGAAACAAAACACAGTTATACACCACCTCACCACTTGGTTCAGGAACAAGATTAGGGAAACAGAATCTTCACGCAGGATTGGTTTAAACTGGGTTATGAAACTAGGTCATCTTATCTTTAGAAACCTTGAATGAAGAAACAGGAGGAGGCAGGTGTGTATGGGTATGTGTGTGCGCATGTTCTCATTTCAGTCTTATTTCAGATGGCAGGTCCTGACAAACCTGTGCTTTTAGGCTTTAGCTCTTGTACCTTCAGGTCTGGGTGTTGTCCCCAGTAGTGACTCTCACCTCAACATTTTCTCCACTCCCATCCCCATTTCAAAAACGGTTTAGTCAGGTTAATCAATGTACCTGATGCTTGAGAGGTCAGGAGGAGCTAACCAACTATAAATCAGTGAAGGTCCTGGTCCTGGTCAGCTGTGTTAATAGTGGGACAGATCTAGCATGATTTCCAGAACCCTCATAATCCTTTATTTCTCCCAATTTTAAGAATTTTAAATTATGTCACACTGGCTGCTGGGAGTTATCATAGAATCCCACAGTTTCACAGGTCATTGAGAAGTGTCTGGGTCTGAACTTCTGCCTCTAAGCAAGTGATTATCTAAACTAACACTGCCCAATAGAAATACAGGTGAACCATAAAGTATTTCTAAATTTTCTGGTAGCCACATTTTTTTAAAAGTAAAAATAAATAGGTAATTTTAACATGAGGACCATATTTTGTTCAGCCAAATATATAAAAAATATTACTATCTCAACATGTAATCAGTATAAAAACTATCAGTGAAGTGGTTTGCATCCTTTTTTTCACGCTGAGTATTCAAAGTCTGCTGTGAATGTTACATTGACAGGATATCTCAGTTAGAGTTAACCATATATCAAATTCTCAGTAGCCATATACTTATTGGGAAGCACAGAGCCAAACCATCTGAGACAAATTCTACCTACTATTATCATGAAAATTTTCAGGGAGAGACAGTTGAGATTTCCTTTTCCTTTCTGAGTTTGTAAGGACATTTACCTGAGATGCATCTTTATAACTTCCTTACTGTTTCAAAACATTTTTGTAAGCAAGTGTCTTCCTTTTGTGTAGACTATTTGCTTCTAGTGTCAGTTTACTCTGTGTTATTCAACTCTTCCCCACCAATACACACACATATCTTCTTACCTATAACCATTACTAGGACTTCAGTAGAACTTGAGAGCAAGGACTCATATCTGTATCTATAAATCCATACCAAAGAGTAGAGATGGGTCTCTACTCTTAGGTAGCTAGATCGTCTTTATACAGATGGATGTATATAAACATATGTGTATCTATAGAGACTTGTCTCAGTGCTCACAAATACAGAAGAAATGTTATCTTCATTTAAAAGTGGGAGAACTATTTTTTCTGTCTAGCACAGATAGATATTCTCAGTTATGTATTGTTTGAGATGATAGTTCAAGGTAGATGTGTACAGGAGAGAGAAAAAGGTTCCTGGGTGGGGAGAATGGAATAAACCAAAAACATTGCACAAAAGAAGGAAGATATGGCTATATTTAGAAAAGAGAGATGGAGGAAAATGTACAAAGATGCATACAAGGAAGGTTAAAGATAGACAAATTGGTGCCATTAATGGAAGGTCTAGTATGTGAGATTAAATTTGGATTTCATTTTATAAATAATAGGGCATTGTTTAAGCATCCTGAGCAAGACAGAGACTTAATCATAGTTCTGTTCTAAAGGAATTAATTTTGCAGCATTGTAAAATATCAAAGAGAATGTCAGAATTTGAGTTCAGAGCAGAAGAAATCAGGACTCAGTTTAGACATGTTCTTCAGTAAGTAACTTGGGGGTAGACATAGATAATGAAAGGAAATCCAGACAAAAATATGAGGTCTATATTAGTTGGTGTAGAAGAGGCTGCAATAAATAAAATATTCAAAATATATAATTACCATGGAAGAGAAGTATATTTCTCTTTCATATAGCAAACCAGGACTGTTTCAAGTAAGTTAGGCGGGAAGTAGGTCCTATTCCACATTGTTATTCAATGCTCCAGGCAGTTGATCTTATATTCTAACCAGATGGCTTCTGAAATCATTCCAAAGGTTGACTTTTCAAGTATCCGGTGTGGGAAAAGAGCGTGGAGGAAAGCATGTGGGAGGTTTCAATTGGCCAACTCTGAAAACGGTGCATGTCTACTCATGCTTATGTTCCATTGGCTGGATCTTGGTCACATGGCCACAAGTAGTTGGAAGGGAGGCTGGGTAATGAAGTCTAGTTATATGTCCAGGAAGAAGGAAAAAATTATTTTAGTGAATGGCTAGTAGTCTTGGCTACAAAGTCCAAGGAAAGAAACTTGAATAATACCAACATCTATGGGTTAGAAAGGAAGGAAAACTGAAGAGTGTCCACCTTAAAAGAAAACTGCCAGTTATTTTACCAGCAAACTGGATTTATTTAGGACTAGCAGAGGAATTGCAATTTGGAACATGCAAGCTATGGCAAACCATACCTGAGTCTGGAGATCAAAAGAGAGAAAGAGAGAGCCATTACTTCATAGAGAAAAGGAGGACAGTGGGAGGAGCTGCTTTGAATAGAAGTCCATTGGAGAAAAGCCAGAGTCCAGGGAGGTGATGATTTCTCATTGGCTGAGTTGTGGTATTTTCTTATTGGCTGAGCCTGTTGCAGGGAAGGAGAAATTCTTTCCTCCTGCTGGAGTACTAAAGTAGGCTTCTCCTTGTTGCAAATGCAAGGTAAGTCTCTTCTGGTAAGTTGGGAGTCTGCAATTAATGACAAGTGGTAGAGTGTGACAGCTCCCTCATCTGATCTCCTGACTCCATTTTATTTTATTTATTTTTAAAAAGATTTTATTTATTTATGAGAGGCACAGAGAGAGAAGCAGAGACATAGGCAGAGGGAGAAGCAGGCTCCCCACAAGGAACCTGATGTGGGACTCGATCCCGGATCCCGGGATCACACCCTGAGCCGAAGGCAGATGCTCAACCACTGAGCACCCAGGCGTTCCCTCCTGACTCCATTGTATTGTATTGTATTATATTGTATTGTATTGTATTGTATTGTTTATTTTTTAAGGTCCTGACTCCATTTTAAATGAATTTTCTTTATTCAGTTTTGCAAGGGTAACCACAGCAAAAATAATAGAAACTATATTGAACATCTATTAACTTCTTATTGGGTGCAAAGCATTGAACATTATGCATTTTCACATTTAAATATCACTATGATTTTGTGAGTGAAGTACAATTATTATTAGTGGTGAGTAAACTGAGGTTTAGGATAGTTAGAGAGGCCCAGGGTCATATAGCTAGTTGGTGGAAAATCTGTTTCATGTTTATTGATATTGATCTAGAAAAGGATTCATCAGAAATGTAAGAAGAGAGCCACAATGGTTCATTTGTCTGTTCTATTCTTGTGTGAATGCAACCCCCAGCTAGATATCTTTATGCAGAATTCAGGAGTCCCCAAGACCACCTTCACTTCTGACATCAATTGAGGGCTTGGGACTCCCTAGCACCATATTCAAAATGTTTGATGAGTCACTAGAAGAACTCACAGAATTTACTGAAAGCTGTTACACTCATGTTTTTGGCTTATTACAGTGAAAGATGCAGATTCAAATCCACCAAGGGAAGAGGTACATGGTGCAGAGTCCAGGAGAGTGCCAAGGTGGAGCTTTGAGTTATCCTCTTCCAATGGCTCTGTGGACCGTGCTAACCTCTCTCAGCAACCATGTGTGACAGTACATATGGCATATTGCCAATTGATCTGAATCTTGGTGTCTCGAGTAGTAGTTGCAGCTTGATCATGTAGATATGGTTGGGTTTCTTCATGGTGGAATGTAATCTCTAGCCCCTCTGGAGGGTGAGCTGATATATGGCTCCAAGCCCCACCATAAATCATGATTCTCTTAGACTATCTGGCATAGTGCCATGTCCCAAGGTAAACATAACACTCTTATCAGGTAGGACTTTCCAAGCACTTAGGGAGATGACCTTCCTAGAGCTGAGGACAAAGTCCAGATTTCTCTTTGGGTAAGGTTACTATAAATGTACTTTATTAGGCATCAGACAAGATAGATGTGCAAGAAAAGAATGAGGCATGGGAGAAATGTAGTCTAGTAAAAGATATGCTTCATCATTATTTTGCATGATTTTTTTTAAAAAAAGATTTTCTTCTGTTTGGGATTTAGAATACTGTCATGTTTCTATTGGGTACTCATATTTACTTCTCACAGTTAACGACTCTAAACTAATGGACAGCTAAAAATATTTATCCCTTTCTATCCCTTTGGAGTTCCATGTAACAAAATGACCATTCATTCATTTATTCATTGATTCTTAGTCTTTCATCTTTTCAATTCTCAAAATTTATTTGTCATCTACTATTTTCCAGGAACTAAGTGAAGTGGACATTCAATGTTCTAGTGGAGTTTAGAATCTAATATATGAGGGAACATTAATCACATAATTATGCCAATGAATAGATAATTACCAATGGATATAATTTTGGGAAGAGAACATGGTTTGATGAGAGAAACTAACAAAGTAACTTGACTTAAGCTTTGGGGTCAGTGATGGCTTCTTGGAGGGAGTAACACTTGATCTGATGACCAGAAAGTAAATAGAAATTAATCATATAGAATCAAAATGGAGAAGAGTAAACAATTTGGATATAATAAACAGCATTTGCAGTGAATCGGGATGTAGGGAAATTTCACAAAGACCTAAACAAAAATGAGTAAGGCACAATGTAGGTATCTTGTGTAAGGAATTTTTAGTCAAGGAAACAGCCAATTCAAAGGACCTGATGTGAGAGCTTCCTTAGCCTGTTTGAGAAACAGCAAGGAGACCAGTGTGACTGCAAGTCAATGACTCAGATGTAGTATGATAGAAGATGAGGTAACCAGGACAGAAAATGAAGTTGCAGAGAAACAGAAAGTGAGGGAGGCAACCAGGGTCTAGATAGTAAAAACATCGCACTCTTTTAAGTTCATGGACAACCTTTGAAGAGTTTTGAGCAGATCAGTAACTTGCTCAGATTTACATTTTAAAGCAATTACTTTCATTGTTCTGTGGAGAACAGACCATGGGGAGGCAGGACTGAAGCAGGGACACCAGTTGGGGGGCTATTGGGACATTCTAAGCCAAAGATTATGGAAGATCAGGTCGTGACAGTTGAAGTGGTAAGTAATTGAGTTTCATGCCCAGTTTGAAACTGGAGTCAATAAGATTAGCAGATGGGAGGAGTGGGAAAGAGAGATCTAGAATGACCCCAAAGTTTTTAGCAAATATTTGTGGCTATAAGAAAGGAAATGCCATTTGCTGAAAATCTAGGGAGAAGATTGGAGTATGAGCAGATTTAAGGAGTATATCACAAGCTGAGTTTTGAGAGTAAAATTTTGGGTGCTTTTTGTTTCAAGTGGACATACCGAGAGAGCAGGGTTTTTTATTTGTTTGTTTAATGAATCTGAAGTTCAAAGAGAAGGTTTGCACTGTAGGAATAATGGGGGAGGCAATAATTAATTGATGGAATCTACAGCCAGGAGAACTAAATGCAGTAACCTAAGGACTGGATGTGGATAGAGAAAAGATCTGAGAATGAGCTGTGGAACATTCTAATGTTTAGAGTTTGGGATTATAGGAAAGGTCCAGGAAAGAAGATTGTGATGGAGTGGCCAATGAGGTGCAAACAAAAACAAAAGGAGTATAGTGTTTCCAGGAAGTGTCCCTAAAAGAAGGAATCATCTGTATCAAAAGCTGTTGGTTAAGATAAAGATCAAGAATTGGCCATTGGATTTAGCCCCGTAAAGTCACTGATGATGTTGACAAAAATAGTTACAGCGGAATGAGAAGGAAGAATGCCTGATGGAGTGGGGTTCAAGAAATAATGGAGCGCAAAGGAAGTAAAGGTAGCAAATAAGGAAAACTCATTCTTGAACTTTTCCAGGAAAGGAGAACAACAAGTAGAAATAACTAACAGGGATGTATGGGTCCAGAAATCAAACTACAAATATAATTTCTCCAGCTCTTATTTATATTCAAAGTTGTGATCATAATATACAGGTAATCTTGAATTTTATTTTTATTTGACTTTATATCATATAGTTTTCCATATGGCCAATCTTCATAATTGTACTTCTTGATGACTTTATAATATTCCATTTCATGGCCAGCCTCAGTGGCTCAGCAGTTTAGTGCTGCCTTCAGCTCAGGATGGGATCCTGGAGTCCTGGGATTGAGTCCCACGTCAGGCTCCCTGCATGGAGCCTGCTTCTCCCTCTGCGTGTGTCTCTGCCTCTCTCTCTCTCATAATAAATAAAAAAAATCTTTAAAAAAATTCCATTTCATGTATTATTCTATCAAACATTCTTCTCTACTGGGCATTTATGATAATTCCAATTTTTTATTAGACAAGGTAGAAATAAGCTTCTTGATGTAAACAGTTTTTTTCTTCTGTTAGGATTATTTCCTTAGGGTACATTCCTAAAGTAAGATTACTAAGTAAGTGTATAAACGGATTTAATTTACTCTGTTGCTTCTTTAAAGATTTGTGCATTGAAGACTTTTCTCTTATTCCCAGGATCTATTTTGTTAACTTTGAGGCTTCTCACTATGTATCTATGGTTTCCTGTCTCTTTCCTTAAAATCTCTCTGGGCTACCTTATACCTCCTCATCTCTCCTCCTCTCTTACCTTTTCTGGTGACTGTACAAGGACAGAAAAGTATGAAATTTAATATGTCAGTCATAGACAAGTTCCAGAATCTATTAACTTGAATGGGTAGGGTAGGGTTTGCTAGATTAGGGGATCTCAGGCTCTCTGCATACTAATCACTTCAGAACTTTGAAAACTCATGATGTCCAGGTTTCACCTTACATTAGTTAAAATGGACTCTCTGGAGATGGTGCCCAAGTATTCTTAAAAACTCACCAGTTCATTTTAATGAGCAGTCACGTTTGAGAACCAGTGGGTCAGAGCCACTGTGGCAGGAAACCTCTTGTCTTTTTTTTTCCCTCTTTCCCTACAAAGGACAGTCTTTCTGATCAGATTTCCTCTTCAGAATGAGGTTAGCTGGACCTAGCAGCTCTGCTATGCCTGAATCTGAGTCAAGGTTTATCAGCAAGGATCTGAGTGCTTGTAGGTGGTATATAGTATGCAGGGGGCAAATAGCCCCTGGTCCAGGTGAAGCCTACCAGCCTGGTGAGTTAGTGGAGTGCTTGCAAATCTGAGTCCCCAGGTCTTGACTGCTCCTGCTTCCCTTACTTGACCTCCCAGGAGTTAATTTCTGGCCTAGTTTGGTATTTACTATCAGTGGTTTTGGACCATTTGACCCACGGCAACATTTTATTCTCCATTTTTTTTTAAATTGCTGGCAGGATTTTTGCTCTTTTGGCTTCCCTAATATTTGATGCTGTAATTATGTGTTTTGTTTTCATGTTCTCTGGTAGATTTTATGCCGTAGGTTGCCACACTAACCCAGTGCCTGGCACCAGTGGTCTGGAATAAATGTTTATTGAATGAATTAAAGAACAACAGAATGAAAAAAATATTTTATTCTATAAATGGCAATAAAAAAGTTGGATATTAAGTTCCCAATAATAGGCTGTTTTAGACTTTGGGGACCAATTTCTTTAGTGTACCTAACAAACAGGCCTTTCACATATTTAAGTATGTTCTCATCCATCCCTACTTGAAAATTTCTAGGATGTTCTTGTCTTGCTTCTGTTGCTTTTCTGTAAGATGGACTGTGAAGTGAACCCCATTTTCCCGTTGACTTTCATAAAGAACATGAACATGACTTTCTACAGGGAAAAATGACCAACAGAAAAGAAAAATTTCTAGTGGAAAGACGGTCAGTCACCCTTTGACATGGAGGGTGGTGATTCTCATTAGCATTGCTTTCTTTTTTGGAAGAGTTTTGAGGCATTCTGAGATATGCAGGGCCTGCTCCTCCCACCTTGTGTTGTTCCTGATCCTTCAATATCTATAGAACTCATGAATTTCTCTTGCCCCTCACCTTCACTCTTCTAAGAGTTGGTGTCATCTATCTCAGATTGTGAAGTCTGTATAACCTACACTTATTCTTGCCTGAAAATCGTTTGAGCCTATGGGCTCTGAAAAGAAAGGTTTTGTACTGGAATCTTAAGAAATACATTTATTTTAAGAGATGATGGCACTTTGTATTTTTTTCAGCTTCTCTTCAGTATATGTCTCTGCTACTTCATGTTGAGCTTTGGGATTCAGAGGGCAGTCAGGCGGGCATTTCTGGAGTCTGTTATTATAAAGGTGACTCATGTGAGATGGACTTCCAAGTTACTTGGTTATTTTGTAAAGCTCCTTACTGAAGTCATTTAACAAAAATGCCATAAGTGGCTTAAACAATAGGAATTTATTTCTCACAGTTCTGGAGGCTGGGAAGTGCAAGATCAAGGCACAGCACAGGTATATTCAGCTTCTGATAAGAACCCATGTCCTGGCTTGTAGATGGCTGCTGTCTCACTCTGTCTTCAGATACCTTTCCTCCATGTATGCATGGAGAGAAAGCCCTCTCGTGTGTTTCTTATCAAGGCCCTAATCCCAATCATGAGGGCTCCACCTTCATGACCTAATTAACTCTCAAAGGCTTCATCCTCAAATACTGAGGAGTAGGGCTTCACATATGAATTTGCGCGGGGGGGCGGGAATCACAATTCAGTTTATAACATCCCCCATGGTAGAGTGATCGCATGCCCCACTGATGAATGAGATAAAAACAAGAGCAATTTTCTTTTAAAATCAGTAAACTTCCTCTCTTTGTGGTTAACCCAATACAGTGCCTTCCTTAGTAGCTGAGTCCTTTTCAAGCAAATGAGCAAAATTCACAATTAATACATAAATCCACCATGTTTCTGAGGTAGTGTGCCAGAAGAAGGAAGGTGGCATCCTATTCATTATCCCGTTTTAAAGTATTATATTCCCCCCACCCATCCCAATGAAACAGTATGTGTTCCTGAACATCAGATTATTGTACTTATGTTACCCATCACAGCACCTCTGTTTGCCATCAGATGTGACTATGTAGGAGCAGGGAAATCACTCCGTTTGAGGAATGTAGAGCTATATGGGTGAAAGATGTACTGAAGTAGGAAAAGTGTGAATGAGTAGAAATTCATTATGCTTTGAGTACACAGTGACTTAAAGTAAGTTTTGAGAGGCCTCTGCTTTAGAATATAATTTACCCATTACTGATAATACATATGGCTTCAAACAGTCTTTAAAGTACTCTAATACCACTATCCTTCTGCTTAGCTAATTTACTAAGTAAAGGCACCTTTTAATAGGATTTTGGTCTCAACTGTTGTGGGCTGTGCAGTGTTGGGCCTGGATAAATATGGCCTTCCATTGAACAACGTGAGGGATTTTTCTTCCTTTATTTAAAATATGTTTCACAGATGACGGCATCTGTGGATAAAGCTTTTATAGGCCTAATGTCTGTTTTAGTTATGGCTCAGACAAAATTTTCCCAAATATCTATTCTGTTTCTAGAATTTTGATAGGACTAACACCAACCATATCTCCAGGGCTGTGCTTATTTTCTTGCATCCAGAATCTAAATTTGAGATCTCCCCCTTGATGCCTGAAAAGAAAACTGAACTCAGGTGGATCTTTTCCTTCCAGGAGAATGCCGTGAACGGAGAGCACCTGTGGCTGGAGACCAACGTCTCAGGAGACTTATGCTACCTGGGAGAAGAGAACTGCCAAGTCAGATTTGCAGTGAGTGTGCTCCTCCGACCTCTGGGCTCTCACCTTCCCCTGGGAGGGCCGCCAAGTTGAGTCTTCCAGCAGCACAGAGGCCACCGTGCCTGAATCTCCAAGGAGAGATTTGAGAGAGCCTGTACCTTGTGAGACAGTTGACAGTTAATGTGGCTTTCAAGGGGTCGGTTTTAATGGCTTTAGGGCTTGGCTCATTATTTGTTATGGTCGTCTGTGATCAGGGATTATGATTGACTGAAAGCGGAGATAATGGTTAGCATTTGTAACAATGAAGTATTTTTTAAGGTAGGTACTTTTTTTTAGACTTAATGGCATTGCACATTTAATAGACTATAGAATAGTGTAAATCATAACTTTCTTATGCATTGGGAAGCCAGAAGATTCATTTGACTCACTTTATTGTGATACTTTATTGCCGTGGTCGAAAACTGAACCCACAATATCTCTGCCGTATGCCTGAATTCAGATCAAGTTGTGGAGGATAAAATTCTAGAAACTGGACAATTAACAAATACATTGAAATAGCCCATGCTTTTTAAAACTTGCTTTGTATCCCTATTTAGAACCATCAGTATAAATGTCAAGATTGTCTTTATGTTCTGTGAAAAGAGCATGGTTGCCAGGCATTAAGTTGTGAGGAACTAAAATTGTATTAAGAAAGTGAACTTAAATTTTTATGTAATTCAAAATTATTGATTTGGAAAGAGAGTAATGGGAACCCTAGAAGAGTAAGGAAGAAATTTAAAAAAAAAAAAAAAAAAGGGTTCCTTCTTATTTGGGGAAACGGGCCTCATAAATGACATATAATACATTTCTTTTTCTTTTTCATTATGTTTGTTTATTACATGAAAGAAAAATTTGAGGCAAAATGCAGGACTTTGGAATTACAAATGAACATGTTTCTACTAATGACTAATAAGGAAGAAACTGAGTTTTCACTACAGCTTTTAGAAGAATATAGCCCTCAAGGACTTTTATCAGGCTGCCTAGAATTGCAAAGCCGGTGGAACAAGACTTTAAAAACTGAATTAGCTGTTTTGACGACTGGTTTCTAGGTTTTGTTTGGGAGATTTCATAAGAGTTTAGAGGACCAGGGTTGCTTTAAGTGAAGTTAGGAACAAAGATCAGTGACAGGCCCAGCTGTATAGGGAGGGTCTCAATTTGAATCTCACTGTTACCACTCAGATCTTGAGAACTCCTGTCCTTTGGGCACTGGCTACCTTCTTAGAAAAAGAGAGTAGGATGAAATTATTTTAATTTTGCTTCCAACTCAGATCAGTACTTAGTTGTTTTCATTTCTCTTAATCTTGTAAATTCAATTGATTTAAATATTAGGGTTTCAACTTTCTGCATACATATTTTTAATTAAAGTATAATTGCATAAAATTTGATTAAATTAACCGAAAACCCAGAGATGCTCTGCTGTTTGGTCTGAAATGCTGTAAATAATGAATTAACATTAGGATCTTAGTTAATTGCATAAACACTGGTCTTGGAATATCAGATAATATAAAATGGAAAAAAATGAAACAATTTTACTTCCAAATACTTGCTTTTGAACGATTTCTACTGATACTCTAATTTGTTATGGAGTTCTACATCATTTCCAAATTACTCACTTTGATCCTCTTCTGGTAGTCATTTAGGGTCAGTACCTCTCTTGGCATATATATGTAGATAAACCTTACACCTTGGGTAGCATCGTGACCCACCAACTGATTATAACTTGATCACTATTATCTCTATACCAGGGAAAATAAAAAAGAATAAGGGAAATCATAAGTGTAAGTAGGAGACAACAGAGTTGTGAATATTCCTGGTGCTCTTCTGAGTCTTTCTCCAAAGTTCATCTTTAATACTCAGCAATATTAACTCACTTTACAATGTGTCTGGAAGATGAAGAGCTCTCCTCCAAAAAAAAAAAAAAAAAAAGATGAAAGAGGAATGAATCAGTGAGGAAGCAGAAGATCTGTGTTTCCTCATCATAGACTCCTTAAGGCTTAGTTTCTTCTGTGAAGAGAGCAATGTTTGTAGCATTACATGAGATAATGCATTGAAGGAATTTATTTGTAGCAATCGACACAATGAATTAAAAATAAAAAAATAACAGAAAAGGCAGACAATTCACAAAAGAGCTACCAAATGCCAGTATATATGTGAAAAATATTTTTAAAGGTACTCAAAACAATTGTGAGGAGTCAACATCATGTGCCCATTAAATAAGCAAAGATTTGCAAAATGGTAATACCTGTTGGTTAGTTTAAGCCTAAATGGATATTCTCATTGTCAGCTGGTAGGAGTGTAAATTGATATACAGTTAACTCTTGAGCAACAGGTGTTTGAACCATATAGATCCACTTATATGTGAAATACTTCTGAATAATACAGTATAGTAATACAAATGTATTTTCCCTTATGGCTTTCTTAATGTTTTCTATAACTTACTGTATTATAAGCATACAGTATATAACATAGCATACAAAATATGTGTTAATTGACTGTTCATGTTATCAGTAAGGCCTCAGGCCAATAGCACACTATAGTAGTTATGTTTGGGGGAGTCAAAAGTTATGTGTGGGTTTTTGACTGCACAGGAGGTCAGTACCCTTAACCCCTACATCATCCGAGGGTGAACTGCACTGCTGAAATTGTCAGTATGTAATGAAAGCGTTACAAATCTAGTGCTCTCTCTCATTTGGGCATATTTGGTGGGGGGAGGGGACTTTGGCAAGCAGGAAAAGACCTAGAGGAGTGTGAGGAGGTAGTAGGAGAAAGAAGAGTGAAATAACCTGGATTGCAAAAGAATATGAATGAGGGGAAGTAGAGAGAACTGATCTCTTCCAGTGTTTGAAGACCTGCCTCAAAGAAAATGGAAGGGTCTTGCTCTCCATAGTTAGGACAGTAGAACTAAATTCTAGGTGTAGAATCCACTGACTCTAACAGTGAATCTTACATGTTTCATAAACATCACCTGGAAAACCTGTTAACAATGTAGATGACTGTTTCTCTCCTTGCTCCAAATGCTGATTCAATATGCCAGAGTTGGACTTGGGAATCTGTGATTTTAGCAAGCACCTCAAATAACTATGGTGCAGATGGTCCACAGACTTAACTTTGAGAAATACTCTATTATAAGGAAGAACTTTAACAACCAGAACTGTCCAGCAAAGGACCAAGGTATCTGGAGAGATGGGCTCAAATGATGTGTTTACCAACAAGATGGATGACCATCCTTCAAGGATGCTGTGGTGGGGGTAGGGGGTGTGGGGGTGTGCACATATGCTTGGCTAAGAGGTTAGGCAAGTTAATCTTCAAGAGAGGCTCCAGTTTAAATGTTCTATTTGCAGCTTTCTTAGCTGAACAACAGTTTTGTAAGAAAAAAGCATGTGCAAATGGATTATGCATTATATTCTCCTTTCTTTTAATGAAGCATCTTTGAAGATAGCCAACCTGTTGAGATAAAGACCAAATTACCATTACCAGGTACTACCCGGAGGCTTCTAAACAGTGTACAGGCACAGCATTTGGAGGAGGAGTGAGTCCATTCCCAGAGATGTGCCTTTCACTCCTTACCTTATTTTAGCAAAGCAAATGTCATGGGTAGAAGTTAAGAGAAGGGAGAAATCAGTGTGGGTTGAGGTAGACAGAGGCGGCTTCATGGCAGTGGGGCTTGAGCACGGTTTGAAAGATGGGTAAGATTTATGTAAGTGGAGTGGGGCAGGGGAACATTTAGGAACGAAGGGAACATTAGCAAACTCAGAGACAGGAACAAGCTTTGAGCAAGGGAGGAGTCATCATCAGATATGCATGAGCATACCAAAGGGCATGTGTTAGGTAAGAATGGAAATAAGGAAAGATGGGGGCTGTGTGTGTTCATGTCTTCTGAACTGAAACTTGGAGTGAATGTTATAAATGTCTGTGTGCTTATGAAGCATGGCTATATAATAAATCTTCTAACGTAAGATAGTTTTGAGGGTGAAAGAAGCTGCTGGTTATAAGGTGCTGTAACATTAACTATAAACCAGAACTGCATCAGGGACACTGAGGTAGTCACTCTACCTTACAGGGACATTGCAACAGTCTATTTGAAACCAAGGCTATTCTGCAAGTCCAAGACTTCCTGCTACCATATGGACTGATATTTGGGGCTGATATTGGAGGGTATTGAAAGCAAGGCAGTGACATCATAGGACACTAAGACATTTGTAGGAGAGTTTGCTCCAAAGCCTTGGGGCTGAACCAAATGACCTTTAAAATCCTTCATCTTCTGCATTTCTCTAGTGGCAACATTTAATAGTATAGAATGTCTGTGAGCAGAAATTTAATGGGATTAAAGTTGTTCCTAAATCAGCAACAGTCCCCAAATTAGTAACTGTTTCTTTTTCTGGTCTAGAGAGGAGAAAGGGATGCAGCAGTAATGAAATGGGAGCAGAGGGATCACGGTTTCCCAACACAATGATGGGGGGAGAAAAATTGAAATAAAATTCCAATTAGGACCACTCTCATTTGGTGCTATTTATTGAGGAGGACATTTCTTCATTCATTTATTATTCTGTAAGAGTTTATGGGCTGAGTACAGTACCCGAAACTGCAGACAGTGTTGAGAGTGACAGTTAATTGGAAATGACATTATCACGGTCCGGTAGGTGCACTCTGGAGAAACCATTCCCAGGCTTTGTTTATAGTATGTACAAAGACGTTGAGCCAGAGATTTGCTTCTAAAGAAATTCACGCCTCCATTAATAATCAATAGAGCACATTCTAGTGCACACCTATTTTTACACTGAAATGACATTTGCCTACATTGCTATGTAGAGGTACCTAATAACCGTAGTCCTGGTCCGCAACCTGCCTCTATACGAGAGACAGAGATAGGCAATGTGGGAAGTAGGAAGGAAATGGGTTCTGTGAGCCTGACCTGGGTTTGAAAACTTGTTCCGGGGATCCCTCGGTGGCTCAGTGGTTTGGCATCTGCCTTTGGCCCAGGGCGCGATCCTGGAGTCCCGGGATTGAGTCCTGTGTCGGGCTTTCGGCATGGAGCCTGCTTCTCCTTCTGCCTGTGTCTCTGTCTCTGTCTCTCTCTCTCTCTCTGTGTGTGTCTGTCATAAATAAATATATCTTAAAAAAAAAAAAAGAAAGAAAAGAAAACCTGTTCCATCTGTGTAGAGTGAACTTTGGACAAATTTCACCTACTTTGCCTCCACTTCCTGATTTAAACTATGGTCACTAAGATCAGCCTCAGTGGTTCTTAGTGCTGGATGAGCACTGTGAACTTATAAAAACTTCTTAATTTTGTTTCTTAAAGTGGTTGGTACCAGCCTGGATCTACCACTCTGTTGGGTGGCACCGGGTGTGAATCTGTTAAAAACAAAATAACTCTACAGATGACTCCTTGCTGTCACATGTAGGTGGAGAAGTCTACCATTCTACTTCATAAAGAGTGTCAGGACCCAATGAAGAGACTGGTCTCAGCGCCTGGTGTATAGTGGCTGTTGTGGCTTGAATTGTGTATCACAAAAAAGATGCTGAATTCCTAATCGCCAGGACCTCAGATTATGACCTTATTTGTATATAGGATTATTGTAGACATGATTAGTTAAGATGCCTCTTCCAGTGTGACAAATGAACTTCTAAGGAGAGAAGGGCACAGAGATACACCAGAAGGAGGCAGAGACTGGAGTGATGGAGCTGTAACTCAGGAACACCACAGACCACAGGCTGTCATCAGAAACTGGGAGAGAGGCATGGGACAGATGGCCCCTCAGAGTCCTCAGAAGGGTATCAACCCTGTGGATACCTTGATTTCAGACATCTAGCCCCCAGAACTGTGAGTTCATGTATTTCTGTTCTTTTAAGCTACCCACTTTGTGATACTTCATTAGGGCAGCCCCGGGAAACAAATACCATAGTTGTCCTGTATGGTGACTTATCTGGCCACATGGGTTCCTCCGCGAGACTCACCGATGGGCATACACCCGGAGGTGTATTTCAAACAGCCTTGATTGAAGATTTCATTGAGACATTCGTGGCTCTCTGCATAAGTGAGCAGACAGGCAGGGAGGCGCCCGCAGCTGAGAACTGCGGGGAAGAGAGTAGTTAGACGTTAGGTGAGTGAGAATGTGTAGGTTGGGTGAGAGAAAAAAGGAACTGTCAGACTTCAGAGTGCTGTTTCCAGATATCTTTTCTATTTTTAAGTGGGCTTATGTCACCTTGTTTTTGTGGGTAGGCTAATGGGTACTATTTTCCTTTTGTAATTGTTTTGTTTATATGTTTTGCTTTAATCTTTTCCCTGTGGGTAAGGTTTAGCAAAAATGGCCACCCCTCTCCCCCACGACCTTCATTCTAAAGTGTTTTCCAATGTTGCTGGAAGCTTAACAAATACAGTTTTATTGAGTAAATGAACGAATTGCGTTAGGGAGGCCATGTGATGTGGGGTGGGATGTGGAGAGTGAGGAACCATGCAGATTTAGAGACAAATAGATCTTGGATAAATATCCTAGCTCTGCCCAGCTTCTCTGAGCCCCAGGTCCTTCTGTAAAATAGTAGTGATTGTATCTGCCTCTCAAAATTGGTAGAGAGATTAAATTACTTGACAAACATTAATGTCCTTTCTTGTTTTCTCCTGTCCCTACTTCTATTTCAATGTCACCAAGCTGAATGACCTAATGAGTAGTTTGGTTGGACTTTGCTCTCAAGAAGACTTTACATTTGGGGTTCTTCTGCTAACCCCAACACTGAGACTTAAACTTTCACCTGTCATTTTACCTGCTATGTGTGTAATATCCATAATCTTCCTAGGTCATGGATAGGGAAACTGAGTGTGCAAACTAAAGTAACCCATTCTGGAAAACATCTCCTAGGCTGTGTCTCCTTATTGGTAGACCAGAAGTCTCATTGCAATATCACAGCCTCTGCTCACAAGGAGGCTGGGCATTTCACTGGATCCTTGGAAGAAACTTGTTAGAGTACAAGTGCGGTAGCTTCCTGCCCTATTTAAGCAACACTTTCAGCTTTTTGTTGCTTAAATTTTTTTTTTAAAAGATGCAGAATCTGGTCACACACTGTTTATTTCATCTCTGGAATATGGACACACTAGACAGCAGTCAGTGCAGATGCTCTTCATGTGCATCTCTGTTCTGTGGGTGAAGAGGCAAAGCAGTGTCCAGCACACATTGGTGGGGCCTTTCTGCCCATCTGTGCATTCAGGTCTGGCAGGTGTATACCACAGAGCACCAACATTGGACTCAAGCCTCAGAATGCATCAGGACTGCTTGCCTGCTGATCCCTCACATGCCAGTTGTCCAGCGTGGCAGATTGATGGGCTATACCCCCAGATGGCAGCTTGGCTGAGTCGGGTGTGGGCTGTCGCAGGAAACTGTGAGTGTGGCAATAAAGCCCAGGAGGCTAAGCCAACTTTCTGTTGTTTGGGTGCCAGCCTTGAAGATGCCATCTCCAGGGAGCTGCCAACGCTGCTCTCTGCCAGAGGTCTCTCCCATCATTAGGATATTGAGGAGCTAATGAATCCAGATGACTCAGGGAGAGCAGAGCCATCAACAAAAATTGTTTTGAAAAACATTTGCATAGAAAGATTCTCTGCTCCTGACCCTGTGGTCAGTGGACGTGAGTGGAGAAAGGGAGTGAGGTGGTTCTGTGGGTGCAAGTGATGGTACTCCATATGTGTCTGGCCAGATGGTTGAGCATTTGCATGAGATCATCCAAGTGCACATTTCAAACTGCATCTGGCATGTGGAAGGCCCTCAGTAAATATTAGCCATTGTTAACTATTATAGCTATCATTGTTGTTATTAGTGTAATTATTTGGTGTAGAGTGCTGTCCATGCACTTGAGGGGAATATCGTACTGATCCTGCCCACTTCATGCAACAGAGACAGAGATGTGTTATGGAGCCCAGGAAACTTTAGGATTCTTCCCTCCTAAGTGACCATGGATCAACAGTATCATTGGCTTTTTGCACAGTCCATTTTTTTTTAAACCAAATCATGTTCTGGAGAGCACTAAACTCCTATAAAAATACGGTGCATTGTTTATTAAAGCAGACTTATGGCCAAATAAGTTTAGCAAACACTGAACACCTTTGATATACAAATGTATGTTATGAAGCTCTAAGAAGATATAAAGTATGCAGGATTTCCTATGTTTTTCCTTGGGAGAAGGGATGATGAACCCATTATTTTTCCCACAGAACAGCTACTGGCATCATGTGGGATCCCAGTATTCACTGGAAACCTTAGAAATGCTCACATCATGGCATTTACCTAGGACTTGTCAATGTTGGTCAATAACAGGAACCCTTTGGGCTGGTCATCGAGGCAGTTGCCTCCCATTTAAAGGTGAAGGAATGTCAGAGAAAATAACCATACAGAGTTTCATACCTGTTCTTTATCTTCTGTTATTTTGCCTTTGTACTAAACTTTCATTAAGACAAGTGTGCACGCGCGTGCACGCGCGTGCGCGTGTGTGTGTGTGTGTGTGAGAGAGAGAGAGAGAGAGAGAGAGAGAGCACATGAGCATGTATTTTATTCTTAAGAGTTTGGGCTTCTGAGAATAATTGTCATCCCTTCTGCAATGATAATTTTAGATTGAGGCTGTGTTTGTGGGTATGTGTTTGTGTGGAGCAGTTGTTGTTATTTCATACTGGCATGGTCCTGTTACTTAATAAAAATAATTTGCATCTAATTGAACATAGGGTTTGTATCTCAGCTAGGCAATGCCCAGGTATATAGAAATGCTTTTGCTTTTTCCACTGTTCTCAGTGCAGAGACCCAGAAAATAGAATTCAACCAATAGTCTTGTTGCTCAGAGGCCCCAGTCTTGGCTGAAGCATTATTTGTATCAGATGTTCCCCAGAATTACTACCAGCCTCTAAGTGGACATGATTTCTAATTGTTAGGAGCTTGTTGTTATCTATCTCATAGACCAGGCAGATAGAGATTTTAGAAAGTAGTGTCATAAAAACACACGGAAATGGAAAAGCCTGCTTTGATGACTTCATTTGAGGAGGCATGTGGGCTGTGGAATCAAAGGGTGATCTGGCTTTGAATCTAGGCTCTGGGATTTCCTGGTTGTGTGATGTTGGTTATCATGTAGCCTCAGTTTCCCATCTTCAAAATGTGCACAATACCTGCTTCTTACCATTGTTGTGAAACTTAAATGGGATCATGCATATACAGCAATCAACAGCATGGCAAGTCACGAACACATGGTAAAAATCTTCCACTACAGTCATTCCTCCTTCAGTGGAAGTGGCTGCAATGGGTTGTCAGAAACTGATCCCGAGCCAAAGCCCGAGTACAAACTTTGGAGGGCCTTATGATCAGCACGTTACTCTCACTGAATAAAAGAGGAGATGGAGCTCATGAAGTGAGATCCCAGCTGACAGGCTGTCACTCAACTCTGTGGCCCTTCTCCATTCTCTTGATCTTATATAGCATCGATCACTTTCTATTTTTTTTTTTTAATCACTCTCCTGCTTGCCTGTATCTCCATCCTAGAACATACAAGTTCCATTTAGCTCAGAGACTGTTTCCTGTGTTCTACTGTCCTGAATCCTTAGTTTTGAGAGCAGTGACCAAAGTCAGGAGTTATCCTGCCATTTTTCTGGAATGAATGAGTTCAGTGATGGTATTACTGAGACACACATGCACACATGGATGCCTGTCACCAGATTGAACCCTGCCATTTAAGTATCATCATACTTAGCATCCAGGATGTTTGAATTCTTGCCTTAGTTCTCAGGCTCATTAGCAGGGGGTTCAACATTCATTGTTTAGCAGGCTCTCGTGGTTAAAACCCCTGTATAGCCTGTGCCATGCCAATTGCAGCCCATTTTATTTGGTTCTCATGGAGGATAGAGTCTGGGTGTTTACCATTCTTTTTGTTTTTGTTTTTTTTTTTTTGTTTGTTTGTTTTTGTTTTTGGTGTTTACCATTCTTGACATAGGTGGTCATGGTATGGTTGTCTTATAGTCCATCCCCATGGGGCTCTCATGAGAATGGATCATCTGAAGCAATGTCAAATGTATTTATCTTCATTAGTTCTGTTCCCCTAATCTTTCACTAGTAAGATGACAAGGAAATAGTAAGTTGTAATAGAAATGTAGCTTTGGGCCAGAAAGACTTGGGTTTCACTAGCTAATCTATCTTGGGAGAGTTGTTCAATCTCATAGGGTCTTACCTCCTTTGTTGTAAAATGGGTGAAGTACTGCCTTGCATGGCTGGAGTGGGCTGTGATGACAGTGCACATAATGCATTTATTCTACTACCAGCCATACTGGTAAATACCGTCAGTGGTAGCTACGTTCTCACTGAAGGATGGTATAGGTAGGTGTGTGTATGTGAGTAAAAACCATGGTGCCAACTGGGGATATAGCATTGGGTGAACTGTGGCTGAAATAGTGGTCCCCCTGGGCTAGATTGGCTGGAAGACTTTCTCTTAATTATGTCACCAAGAGCTTGGGATATAGGAAATGGCAATGAAAGAATAGCTTATTTACCATAGCTCAATATGGCTTCTTAAGCAGGTACAGTATTCCATATTAAAGCATGTGTATCTAAATTATTTTTTAGAAATCTCAAGCTGTGAATTAAAAAGAAACCCAAACAAACAAAATTCCTCTATTTCTATGATGTAAACTGATAATGAGAACATGTTAGGAATCATGCTGCAGGTTAGGGAATGTATGTGGTGCCATCACACCCGCAAGGAATGAAAGGCAGACTTTGGTGTTCTCTAGTTTATACTGAACCTCAGATCTCTACACACTTGACAGACTACCTCAGAACTAGAGAGAGCCATTAACACAACATAGACACACCATTTCCTGTTAATTTTTATTATGACTTCTGTAGTATGTCCAGCCATTCTCGTATCTATTTCCTTGAAATTCATAAATGTACATCTTTGGGTGTGTAGAGTTATCATTGTGCAAATATCTACTTATTAGTGTCTGTCTACTTATAATCCTATTTACATACATTTTTTGCACATATAGTAGCACTTCATTTAATCTATAAGATGTACAACTCTGACCTGGGATCACTTGAAAAGAGTATAAAAATTCAACAGGCAGCAGCCACAAAGTCATCTTGAAAGAAACAAAAATAGAAAGATAGCACACAATAAAGTCAAAGCCAGTGACTGGCTGTGGTCATATAAGCTAGGACCTGCAGGCACCTAAGCTGAGAAACATAGAGGAAATGAATGGGGAAAAAGAAATAAGAGAAAAGACAGGCAGAAGAGAAAAAAGGTAAAACAAGAGATGAGAGCAACAAAGTACAGAGGCTGTCAATAACAATAGTTACGGAAATATCAAGTATCCTTGGGTAAAATGACAACCAAGAATAGAAATAGAATTATGGATTTTTGAAGATTTCTTCTAGCTCATTAGGCTGAAATCCTTTTTGTTTTGTCCTGAAATCCTTTTTTAAATGCATCAGGACCATGAAGGTGGCAGAACGAATGTGTAAGCAGCAGAGCAACCTCGTACCCGTCCATGAGTGCACATGCTGAGCATCCCATAGCCCAGCAGTCTCTCAGAGCAGCTCTGTGTACATACCTTTCTGTCAGACCTACACAGATTTATCAGACCACACACCTTACTTTCCATAAGTGACAACTGCAACATATATTTGCTTCCTATCTCTTTAACTGCACCCAAATTCTACATAGATGTGTAAAAGTAGTGTGTGTATTAGTTAAACTCAACTGAGTTCCACGATGTGGACTCCTCCTAAGATTTTCTACATGTAGCTTTCTACTGCAACCTATCAGTACCTATCAATTTTTTTTTCGCTAGAGAAAAATGCCTTGAATCCACTAACATTAGCCACTTTTAAACCACTCTTAAAGAATATGATACAAATTTTATTGTAAGTGCGAGCTATTAAGATATAGGCAAATATCTCCCCCTCGGCCCCCACACTTAAAGTGAATACTGTGCCACTCTGACCGTAGCTTTTACCAATCTTAATGTTAAAAATAAGACAAGATGCCACTCTTTATAACCAACCAATAATTTCATCTTTCAATCAACTCAATTTCTTTTTTTTCTCTTGGATAAATATTTTTATTTATTTTTTAATTTTTTTTAATTGGAGTTCAATTTGCCAACATATAGCATAATACCCAGTGCTCATCCCGCCAAGTGCCCCCCTCAGTGCCCATCATCCAGTGACCCCAACCCCCCGCCCACCTCCCCTTCCACTACCCCTTGTTCATTTCCCAGAGTTAGGTGTCTCTCATGTTTTGTAACCCTCACTGATGTTTTCACTCATTTTCTCTCCTTTCCCTTTATTCCCTCTCACTAATTTTTATATTCCCCATATAGACCATATAATGTTTGTCCTTCTCCGATTGACTTACTTCACTCAGCATAATACCCTCCAGGTCCCTCCACATCGAAGCAGATGGCGGGTATTTGTCATTTCTAATGGCATAGTCCATTGTATACATAGACTACAGATTCTTTATCCATTCATCTTTTGATGGACACTGAGGCTCCTTCCACAGTTTGGCTATTGTGGACATTGCTAATCAACACAATTTCTACCAATTTAGTTTTTACCTAAGTGTTTCTCCGGTGAGCCCAGATTGCCTGCTTTACAGGAGGAGGAAAGGTTTTCATAAGATGTTTTAGTTCTCATATTCAGCTCACCCAGTCTGTTCCCTTCCTCAGTTTTCTGCTCTAAGATTTGGGTTTTCCTTCCCTTCACATGAAAAATAAACATCATCAGTTGAGGAAATATAAGACTTTTATTTGTGTCGAAACAGTCAGGAGAAGGCACTTCTTTATGTGTCTCCAGAGAAGCTGTGGAAGCAACACCTCTGTGCCTGAGCTCAGGTAGCTCTTGTGACCTTCTAGATTTATAGGCCTATCTGAGGTTACTCAGGAGAGCTGGTCTCTAGAAATGTAAACACTTCACATACACATTGCTTCAGATAACACATTCTTTACAACACGATACAATGTGCTGCTTGAAAAGCATATCAAGTGAGGCTTATTGCAGGACTTTAGAGGATGCAGGACAATCCGCACCATAACACGCTGTGCACTGTGGTATGTGTAGTCAGCCGGCTACCAGCAGCAGGCTGGTCAAGGTGTAGGAGGGAAGCCGTCCTTGGCCGTCTGGAAGACCACCAACTGGAAGACCTACAGGCCCAAGTAGGAGACATCTGTGTTAAGCTTTAGTGGAGGCCCGCAGGTGACTGGAGAGGGGTCTACTTTATCACTTACACACTTGTGCATCTCTGCCTCCACTCCTGTTTTGTTTTTGTCACTTCAGCTCAGTACCTAATTGCCTAATACGTGAGTTATCACTGTGGAGTCGGAACCATGATTTGCAAGACCCCTTGTGATCTGGCCTTACCATTGTTATCCGGCCTCATCTCTACCTCATTTACTTCGACAACTCAGGCCCCTCTGTCACTCTTTAAACATCCCAAAGCCCTCAGGCCTCTGGGCTTTGCACTTGCTGTTGGTCCCTTTGCCTTGAATGCTTTCCCCCCAGACATCTGCAAGCGAACTCCTACACTTCCTTCCGGTGCTCCTCAGAATGTATCTTCTCATTGAGACCCTTCCTGGCCAACTACAGCTTCCTTCTACTCTTGTTTTTTTTCTCTTATTTCTGGTTCTCTCTTTAATTTTTCTCTTTAGCACTTATATCTACCAACATATGATATTTATGTATCATATTTATTTTCTGTCTCTTCTTGGATAAAGTTATCTCCATGAGATAAAATAAAATGTTTTGTTAATGCTTTGCTCACTGCTGTATCCCCAGAGCTTGGCACCTACTATACGCTTGGTATTTACTGATTGACTGAATTAATAAATTACTTTGTCCCATCTCCTTTTTTCTTCCTCCTGCTTTCAGATTGTGCGACATCTTGCCACCAGATTAAATGATTATTTTTGGCCACATTGGTCTCAACAACTCTGTCAGCGTTCCATTGCATATTAGATTAAAATTTGTACTGCTCAGCCTAGATTTAAGGATTTGAGTAGTCTTGGATTTGCCGTTCTGGCCTGATCTGCATCACCTAACCGGGACTTCTATTTGGGAAGCCTGGCCTACTTGCTGGCCCCGATTTTGTCCAGTGTGTTTCCTCCCCACCCCCATGACCATCATCCAAGTACAGATTCCAATTTAGCCTGTACATACAGGTAGTATAACAAGAGCAGCAATAGCACTGACTTTTTGTTCTTAACTCTACCCACTTATGTAAGACCTCAGTCCTCTGCCCAATAGCTATCCCATCCAGTGTCCCCAGGGCTCTGCAGAAGGTATCTCATTTGTGACACAAAGGTGGTGCTGCTGTAATCACTGTGAAGCCTCTACCCTATCTTCCCTCTGTGTGGAGAGGTCTTCTCTGCCTTTAAGGTACTGCATTTTCTCTTTTGGGGTTGCCTACTGTGAGAATGCCTCTGTCCTGCTGAAGGTTTTGTCTCATGATCTCAAAGCCACCAGTTCTCCAGATTGGGGCTGATTTGGGGGCTTGAAAGAGAGAAAGCCCTTCTCTACAAATCCTTCTTCTTTCCTCTTTCCTTTCCTTCCAGAATGTCTATTAGGCTCTTGGTATGTATCCAGTAGTGTACTTGGTGATGGATTTTAGGAGTATGAGAATCTCCTACTTTTTGTAACTCTACAATTTTTTAAAATTTTATTTTTAATTTATTTAGAGAACATGAGTGTGGGGAGGGGCAGAGGAAGAGAGAGAGAGAGAAGCAGACTCCCCACTGAGGGTGCAGCCTCACAACCTTGAGTTCATGACCTGAGCCAAAACCAACAGTCAGATGCTCAACCAACTGAGCCACCCGGGCACCCCATACCTCTACAATTTTTAACCCTGGGGCCTCTTGGGAATAGTTCTGCTTTGCCATTTTTTAAAAAAAGATTTTTATTTATTTATTCATGAAAGACACAGAGAGAGAGGCAGAGACACAGGCAGGGGGAGAAGCAGGCTCCCTACAGGGAGCCCGACATGGAATTTGATCCTGGGACTCCAGGATCATGCCCTGGGCCAAAGGCAGGCACTAAACCACTGAGCCACCCAGGGATGCCCTGCTTGCCATTGTCTTGCAGCCCCTTATGACACAGTTCCTGTGGCTTCTTAATATGGCCATTTCTCCTACTCCTCACCTTTGGGGACACCTTATTCCATCTGAACCTCCAGCCGGGAACACACGTAGAAGTCTCCATACTCCCAAGTTTCAACCTGGCACCCAAGAACTTGCACCAGTGGACACCTGTGAGCCCAGCAACTCTGTACCCCGTGAAACATGCCAAAGCCAGCCTCCATTCCTATACGAGTATCAGTGGCTGCTACATAAAGGCTCTTTACTGAAGTGTCCTCAAATTTTGAAATATATACATTTTATAAGGCCCAATTCAAGCATTTGTTTTTCTGTTAGGTCCTTCTTACTGACTCAGCCTCTGAGATTTTATCATCCTCTGAATAATGGCTCTCATTGTCTGAGCTGGTCATTTAGCATCTAGCCATGTGTGGCCTTCTCTGTTAATGACCTCCTCCCACCCTCCCGGCTGAGTCCTCCTTGCCTCAAGTGGCTTGCCAGCTTTTCCTAGGAAGGACAGAAGCTCCTTCCTCTTTAATTCCTGCACTGCACTTAGCATTGCCTTATCTTCTTAGTGGTGGTTAAACGTATTTCTTGATTAAATGTTTATAGATATGCTTTGGAAAAGTCAGTGGTTAACACTGTTTCTGCCACATGGAAAATTAATTTATGCAGGACACTTCAGACCATCATGGTTCCAGAGGACTGGCACATGCAGGTTTAGGTGTATTGGTATGTATTTGAGCATTGCATGAGCAAATTTTGTGCACTCATTTACATAAGTCCTCCACCCAACCTCCTGTTCCTGTTCCTTTCTCTGTCAGATATTTTGAGGTACATCTGGCATTTAGAATCTAGGGTGTCGATGGTGAGGGACTCCCTCAGAGGAGTTTGAACCCTTGTCTATCCAGAGGACACAGGGGACAAACACATAGGACCTTGGCAAATGAGGGTCTTGACCTTCCAACATGGGCCAACAATCCTTAGGCTGAAGGCTGACCCCTTTACCACAGAGTGAGATCTTGTAGCAGACCCTGGGAGACAGCTTTGAGATTACCCTTTAGCCACAGACTGCTCCACATGTGTGGTGTTTTTGCTCCTCAGTCTGGGATTTTGAAATCCTATTGTCATAGACTTACTGATATAATGAAGAACCACAATAGGGGTGCACTGAGACCTCAGATAGCTGCCCTCCTGGTTTGTCCGAAGTGTCCTGCATTCTGTTTGAGGAAAAGAGGAGCCAACATGAGTGGCATTGGAGGCTGTGCTTGGCCCTCAAATCACATTAATGGAACTTTCAGATAATGTCATTCTTCATTTTTCCTAATACCAATTTACAGATTGCATCCCAGGATCCCCAGAGAAGCAGAACTTGCCAAGTATGCTTGTCATTTCTTCTAATTAGGTTTTTAAATAAATCAAAGAACTCTTGTTTTCATTTACCTTGGATTACACAGCAACAGTGTTCTGGTTCACGTTGCCCATAGAGGCAATCCCCACTGAAAGGACACCGAATTCCTGACACTCCAAAGGCTTAGGAGCTTTCCTCCCTCTTCTTTACTGAGCATTCCATTCTCTCCTTGGAGAGGAAGAAAAGATGGCCTTACCTGTGCTCTGTTGCCTCTCCTGGTGGCCCCTCCCACCAAAGCGCCCCATAGACTGAGTTCTGTGTCTGAAAGGGAGCAAGAAGGGAGGATATAATTCTTCTTGCCTTGCTTTCTTTTTACTCTTTACCTAATTCCCAACCCTCACTTAGCTTCTGTTCCTCAGCCTGATGCTTTGGATCTGGGGTAAGCCGAGGGGCTAAGGAATCACTGGGAAGGAGACTGCTAGGCAGAGCTTGATGCCCATTCCCTTGGCCCCGTCCCCTCACCTCTTTCCAACTCTGTGCTCCATTAAGTCCTTTCCCCTGAGTGCCTCCTCTGTCTCCTTCCCTGCTCCCAGTATGATTGGGTTCCTGCCCAGAGGAACCCTTCCCTGGCCATTCATCTTTTTATCAGTGTAGCCTCATTGTAAAGACAGAACTGATGGAAGTAGTGACTCCTTGCATTAAGTCTGTGAGCCCAAACCTGGGAACTCTAGGGAGAGACGCTGCAAGTCCAAACTGTATTTGGCCAGCAGCAGGCTTTGGTCTCTAAGTTCTTCCGAAACAGGGAGACTGAGAAGGGGTTGTCATGCCAGCTCTGAGGACTCGAGTGTTTCCTCCTAATATTTTCTTTGAATACTGACAAAATCAGAAAATCCTTAGTAAGAGCACTGAAATCACTTGATTTTCAAAGCAGTAAGTCTGATTAGCCTTTAAATTCATAGAAAAGAGTGAGTTTTTAAATTTTTAAAATTTTAATTTGTAAACATATGTAGAATTAATGACTTTTTAATATATATATATAATAGTCACACACATACAGAGAGGCAGAGACACAGGCAAAGGGAGAAGCAGGCTCCATGCACCGGGAGCCCGACATGGGATTTGATCCCGGGTCTCCAGGATCGTGCCCTGGGCCAAAGGCAGGCGCCAAACCGCTGCACCACCCAGGGATCCCTTAATGACCTTTTTTGATTTATCACTTTTTAAGAGTGAAGCATTGGTTTAAGTAAGAGTTCAGTGGTTGTTTTTTTTAGTGTTTTTTTTAAGAAAATGTAAATAAAGTCTATATTCTGACACTTTTAACTTTCTATTTAGCTTAAATCTTGCAGTTAAAAATTGTAAAATAACCTAGCACAAAAATTCTGTATGTTTTGAGCAATTTCTGCCCAAAAGCTTATCATCTAGCTATTTTGGATAACTTTGACCAGTCAAAATATAGTCATAAACCAAGAAGTCAGGAGTTAAAATTTCTGATTCACTGGAACAGTTTTTGTCACTTGAGAAACTAAATTCCATGTATTTTATTACTATTGAAAAAGCCCTTCATTCAGAATTTGCTTGATTTTGCATATGATCATAAGCCTCAATTACCCACTTTTTATTTTATTTATTTATTATTATTTTTTTAATAATAAATTTTTTATTGGTGTTCAATTTGCCAACATACAGAATAACACCCAGTGCTCATCCCATCAAGTGCCCCCCTCAGTGCCCGTCACCCATTCACCCCCACACCCCACCCTCCTCCCCTTCTACCACCGCTAGTTCATTTCCCAGAGTTAGGAGTCTTTATGTTCTGTGTCCCTTTCTGATATTTCCTACCCATTTCTTCTCCCTTCCCTTCTATTCCCTTTCACTATTATTTATATTCCCCAAATGAATGAGAACATATAATGTTTGTCCTTCTCCGACTGACTCATTTCACTCAGCATAATACCCTCCAGTTCGATCCACGTTGAATTTTACCCACTTTTTAGATTATTAACTGTTAGAAGCTGTCACTGAAGAAATTGAAGGCAAGAAAAGACAGGCAACAACAACATTGAAAGGATATCTAGTCTGTCAGAAAGAAAACAAAAATAACTGTTCTTCATAGTAAAATGCATCATGTTAGAGTGTTTATAAAGAAAAATTTAGATTATGGTCTATATATTCTGGTTCTAGAGGCATGAAAGTCTATATTTTAGGAGGGTTTTTTAAGATCCAATATTGTTTAAATAATGTTGGTTTTATAACTTACAGCACTTTATTTCCTACATTATCATCTGGAGAACATTGCACTTGAATTACACTCTATGAATGATGTTGACATATTTACATGCTGTTCCAGAAAGCTGAGAGATAGCTTGTCTGAACCTTGTGGTTCTCAAACTCTATTAGCCCAGATACCTTATTCCAAAAATTTTCTTTCTTTGTTTCCTGGTTTCTTTCTTTCTTCTTTCTTTCCTTTTTTTTTTTTTTTTTAGATTTTATTTGACATAGAGAGAGAGAGACAACACAAGCAGTGGGAGGGCAGGAGGGCAGGCAGAGGGAGAGGGAGAAGCAGTCTTCCCACTGAGCATGGAGCCTAATGCGGGGATTGATCCCAGGACTCTGAGATCGTGACCTGAGCTGAAGGCAGATGTTTAACTAACTAAGCCACCCAGGTATCCCTCAAAAGAGATTCTGATTTAGAATCCTGGTACGGAAAACAAGGAAAGGAAGAGATATTCTGGTTTTACCCAGTGTTCTTGGGTCCTTGTGCCTGCTTGGTGCTCTTCCTACAATCCTCAGTGACCTCGTAGGAGCCTCCCAGAGTCCCTGGAGCTCTGCAGGTGCAAAGCCAGACTGAAGCAAGAATTACTGATAAGGAGGGAGGCTTGTCCAGTGTGCTTAAAAATCATAACCCATCAGTGGTGCCTACTGTGAGGAGAGTTGCTGTGTTTGTCTGCAGTGTAGTCTACCAGGGGTTTTGTGGATGATGAGTAAGCTGGAATCAATTCCAGTTTCCATAGCCTCACTACAACTCTGATTGGCTATATGACTCAGTTGCCCCATGCATTCTCTGCAGGTGGGCTGCATCAGTGATCTGTACCAGAAGATCTGAAGGAGAGGGGAGAAAAAACGTGAATTTGCTCCTGGGCATTCTGCAAACTAGAATCCTATTGTTGCTTTGAGTGCTGCTGCTGCTTCTACTACTACCACTGTTTGTGCTTCCCTTCCCCCTCCCTCGTCCTCCTCCCTCTCCTGTCTTTTCAGTAATAGAGCTGAGATTTTCCAGTCGTGTAGCTAGATGCTTGGGTTTCCCTTATCCTTTGTTCTTTGCAAAATCAATTGATTGTCAAACTTACTTAATGTTCCAGACCATGTTCTTTCCTCAGGCAGAGGAGAGCCATCTACAAGCAGGTAACTAAACCTCAGTCAGTGGGTGTCTAGACTGCAAGTTGAGATGCTGCAGGGTTCTGGGTGCCTTGTGGAAGGCACAAAGCACCATGCAAACCCCATGTTGAACACATGGAACCATCTGGGACAGAGCAGGCTAGAGTTGCTTGCATTCCTGATCCTGCCCCTTCCGAGGGGGTGGCTTGCAGTCCTTCTAATTTTCTTCAGTAGCAGCAATACCTCAATTTTTGGCTCAAAAATTATATCTCAGCAGGGGAAACCACACATCAAAAGAGAGCAGTTTGCCAGTAATCTATACTAGCACCTTTCCTGAGAATAAGGACTCAGGCCTTTCACACTTGGATGCTTTGATTCACTGTCTCACAGATTAGCTTTGTTATATTAAGCTGCTTTCAGTGCTCAAACTCCAGTTATTCATGCAGACCTACCTTCTAGAGTGTGCTTTGTAGGGAGGCCTGAACATTCCCAGCTTGGATTTTACATGACATTGGAGTATCAAGATACCACCTGTTCCTCTCTCACCCCGCTGCTCATTTTTTTCTTTATTGTTAGAGGAAAAATACACCTCAAAAGTATTCTTATTGTGCATTGAAACTATACTGTCTGTCAGGCCAAACTGTATAATGCGGACAAGCATGAGCTCGGAGCCAGACTCCCTGGCTCTGCAGTATCCTAATTATGAAACCTCACGTGCATCACTTACTATGCTGTAGCTTTCTCATCTATGAAATAGGAGTAAAAATACTACCCACTGGGGTACCTGGGTGTCTCCGTGGTTAAGCATCTGCCTTTGGCTCAGGTCATGATCCCAGAGTCCTGGGATCAAGTCCCACATCAGAGTCCCTGTAGGGAGCCTGCTTCTCTCTCTGCCTGCATCTCTGCCTCTCTCTCTGCGTCTCTCATGAATAAATAAAAAAATAATCCTAAAAAAAATACTACCTGTTTCTTAGGGTTGTTGAAGGTTAACTGAGTGCTATTCGTGAAGTGCTTCTGAGTGTCTGAGTGACAGTGAGAACTACATTTGTGTTAGTTGTTCCTGCTCCTGTTATTACTGCCTATTGGTATTACCAGGTATAAGTGTTAGGCAGCTCTTATTACTTTGCTGAAGATTTGGGTAAAGACCCAAGTAGCTTAGTAGAGATTTTGTGCCTGGGATAGAAGCCTAAAGTGATTGACCCCTTGAAATGTCGATTCCTGGCAGTCACTAAAGAATGCCTGTTTTGAATTTAGATTTAATTCTGCATGTTAGTCGTGCTGCTTAACTAGCAGAGTAAAAATATAAAAAGACAAAAACAAACAAAAAGAAACCTACTAAGGAAAAAAAAAAGAAACTTACAAAAGAGGAGGATACTAATGCTTCTGTTGTTCGGTTATAAAACTTAGAAATGACAGAAGAAAGAGCCTGGTCCATATTATATGCTCAATATATAGCAGCTATCATAAGTATTACATTTTGGAGAGAAAATCTAGCCCCCCACCCTCACCCCAAGTCATCGAGATACGGAGGTAGGAGGTGGGCTGAGGGCTTGAAGCTTGCCATATTATCAAATGTTCCAGATGACGTTTTAAATTTGCTTATGTTTGTCTTCTTTATGTATATTCTCTTTAATGCCAAGGGACTTTTCAGAACAGACTGTTAATGTTTCTTCTTGTATTTTGAATTGAATGTTGTAGAAATCGGCCCTGAGGAGGAAGTGTGCGGTCTGTAAAATCGTCGTCCACGCTGCCTGCATTGAACAGCTAGAGAAGGTGAGAGAGCACCACCTGCTGCAGCGTGGGCTACATTGCAAGTGTTTGGGCTTCTAAGACCAGGTGTCAGTTCCTACTGCCAACTTTTTCGAAACAATGCCCTTTTAAAAAAAACCTGAAATACCAACATTGTTACCAGATTAGTAATGGAAAAGCAGTGCTTAAGGTTAATTCGCCCTATTGTTTGCTGAAGGAAAATTCGATATCATTTTATGTTGCTTCTTGGGAGGAGGAATGGTGAGGTTAGAGAGAAAAGCCTGGTACACACAATTTTTTTTTTTTTTTTACAGTGACAAAATTGTTATTCACCCATAGAATTTTCCACCCATAGAATCTTTTTTTCTTAAAGAAAAAAATCTATAAGCTCTTTAAAAATCATTGTTTAGATTCGTCTGACCTTTGTGAATTTCTTCTTCTTAAAGTAGCTACAAGGAAGAGAGCCCGGCCAGAAGCCAGCTCTCTGTCCTTTCTTGGGGGGCAGCATGAATGTGTGGGTGGGATGGAAGTAACATCTCCCTGGTGTCTTGCCTCTGGAAGAAGTAGATTCTGCGGTCCATTTGGGTATTTGCAGGAAAGGGGAGGTTCCAGCTGTGAGTAGTCTGTTGGCCTCTTGCTCTCCTCTCTTTCCACCTGTGAGTGTCTGTGTTATATGTTCTTGAGCTGCCATGTGTGAACGTGTTGAAATATTTTCATCCCCTGCAACATTCATTATTTTCATGAACATGTTACCGATTATTGCTAGCTGCTATTTTGTAGGGAGGACTACTAACATTTATACATGTATGTATACATATACATATTTTTTTCTTCTTGCTGTTCCAACCCCATTTACTTATGTCCTCTTTCATTTCTATACTCCTTTCACCTTATCAAGTAACTAAAGAAGATGCACATGTTACCAGGAGACCTGCCTATCTAAAAAAAAGGCAGTACTGAAGACTTGAAGAAAAATTTCTGTGTGTGAATCATCATCATCATATTAAATATTTCTCAAGTTTATGTTGTCCTACTTTTAAAATCTGAAACATAACTGGGTTTTTTCAGCTGCCTTAGATATTTTCTTTACTCTTTATCTTTTTCTCACATTTATAGTGTAAGGGGATTATTGTTTAAAGATATGTTGATTTCATCAATGAGAATAAAGAGACGTGGATTAGAGATAGAGGATCACCTGGGATCTGTATAGATTATGTAAGGTGATGATTTCAAGTGTTAAACTGTGTTCCTTATTCTTTGGGGCTTTTGTAGTCTCAATATGTGTCGCTGTTGATTTGTTCAGGTAAGTCAATCTAGTCTGATGCGTATCCCTAATGTAATACACTTTTCTTTTTAAATGACAGATTAATTTCAGATGTAAGCCAACATTTCGAGAAGGGGGCTCAAGATCACCAAGAGAAGTGAGTGTTTCAGAGCTCAACTTTAAATACCACCTTTATTTCCCATTGACTTACTGGACTGATAGATATTCACCAGTGATTAAATACCAGGTCTAGCTCCCTCCATTCCACATGGGTTTCTCGTTAATACATCAATAAATACCATCAGTAGAATCTCGCAGTCTCTTCAGCATGTGTATATTGCCTTTTATTATTCTCATGAAATGCATTGGGGAACTAAGGTTTTCATGAGCAGGTGGAGAGGCAGTGGTAAACTTGAAGAGGTAAGAAGTAAATAGCATTTTATTGTCTTTTGGTCCATTTTAATTCCATTTTTCAATTTTGAGGGGGGTAGAAGCTCTTCAGGGGGCTGCATGGTTATTGAGTATTCCCACGAACACTGGAGCCAGGTTGATTTCTATACCAGTCTAGATGCTGTGTGATTTGAGACATCGTACCTAATCTTTCTGAACTGCAGTGTTTTCACCTGTTAAGTCAGTAGGTAGGTAGGTAAATGGAAGAACCACATTCAGTGCTTAGTCCTTAACCTCACAGCCCAGTTGTGAAAACAAACAGCTAAAGAGGAAATCATAATGAAGAGCAGTTGCTCTGTTGGTGGTAAGCAGACGGGAGGACAGGAGGAGAGCTGCACTTTGGTCATATTTGTTTGTGTAGCTCTTTTTGAGGAGACTGAGCACATGAGGAGAAGTTAGAGAAGGTGAGACGGTTGGTAGAGGGTCTCAGCCCTCCTGTGCTATCCTGGATAGCCCAGCTCCAGGCCCCAGATTGCACTCTCCAATTGGCAAAACAACAGGCTGTAATGAACAGAATCCATCCTTCTTAGAAAATTGTTTAGGTGCCTAAGTGTTACCGTTGTATATGGTGCTCTCCGTAAGAGAAAGTGCGATGTGTCGTTTTTGTAAAATATACTTTCTCCATTTCACTTACATTCCCCAATGAGATTATTTTCAATTCCACATATAGATTTAGCCCCTTGGAAATCTTCCCAGCTGGTGCACTCCTCAAACTAGCTCTGTGTACTGATAAATAGGCAAGAGAGAATGGGCTTCCGGGAAGAGGTGGCAAGCAAACTGAGACCCAGAGGAGTTATCTAAGTGAAGGTGTGTGTAGGGGGAGGGTGGTTAGGAGGTAACAGCCTCCTAGACAGAAAGAGCACATGCTTCCAAGCTCAAAGATGAGAAAGAACATAACAGAAACGTGAAATCTGAGGGATAAAGCAGGGGCTGGGACACAAAAGTCCTTGTCACTGTGCTACAAGTTTGTTTTATCATCATGGTAATTTAGGTGGGACATTAACTATTTTTTAAAATTTATTTATTTATTAGAGAGAGAGAGAGATGGGGGAGGGGCAGAAGGAGAGGAAGAGAAAATCCCAAGCAGACTCCCTGCTGATGCAGGGCTTGATCTCACAACCCTAAGATCATGACCTGAGCCACATCAAGAGTCAGAACCCTAACTGAGTTACCCAGGTGCCCTGGGGCATTAAACTATTTTAAATGAAATATATTATTCTGGCTACAGTGTGGAGGGAATACCATACAGTTCAAGAGCAGCCATATTGGAGGCATGGAGAGAATTTAAGGAGCTTCTCTAGTGGTGATCTGAACTATGAGTAATATTGATTGGCTACTGGACACGGAGATGGTGGAGCCCAGAGTAAATCAGTCTTCTGGCCTGGAAAGCCAATGAAACATTGGAAAATGAGTTGATCTGAGGATGAGTTGGGGAGGTAAGGTGATGAGTTTAGATGTAGAATTTTCAAGCATGCAGTGTCCTTGAGTCTTAGTTGGAGATGCCCAGTAGAAAGTTGAATGGGTATATGAGTTTGGAGCCTATGAAGATTGGGTTAGAGGTAAAACATTTGTGAATCACTAGCACATATAGATAGTAATTAAAGTTATGAGAATAGATGAATGTGTAGAAAAGGAACAGAGAAGTGTGAGTACGGAGAGGGTCAATGACATCTTAATGATAATGAAGAAGACACTGAAAAAAGAATGATCTTATTGTTACTGTTACAAATACAAGAAGATTGGGAGAAAACATGGGAGGAGGGTAGTTTGGGAGTGGAGATTGTGGAGAGGGGAAATATAGTTGTCCCTTTCACTTGTCTTCTCCCACTGTATTTGGCCATTATGTCAGCAACAGGAAGGTGACAGGCCATATATAGGGTGAGGAAAGTGCAAGAAGAGTGATAGGCTTGTGGGTACCCTCAATGCCATCCAAGTGCACAATAGCATTGGCCAGAAGAGAACTCAGAGTTCTAGTGAAGGGAGAAATTCCTATAGGACAGTAGAAGGAATAGTTTTGTGTTTTTAAGATGAACTGAATGAATTTCCAACCCAGGATCCATATGTCTACGTTTAGCTAACTGTCCTTTCATTTCTCTCTTTCTCTCTAGATTGTGTTTATAGGTACTATTTTCTAATGCAAGGGGTTTTATATATTTTTTTAGTTTCTAGTAGTGGTATCACTTGTCTTCTGTGAAGCCAGACCTTCCTCCACAAGTGTTTTTGAACACCTGCTCTTGTCTTTGTAACAAGGACTTGATATTTCTTCCATTCTCCACCAGTCCTCTAGATTATTTCCATCACTGTAAACATGCTCTGACATCTCCCATCTTAAAAATAAAACAAAAATATTTCTTAACCACCATCTGTATCTTAACTGCTGTTTGATTCTCAGTTTTGCATTCACTTCTAAACATCCAGAAAGTGTTGTCTATATCATTGTTTTCATTATATCACTACCTAGTCATTTTAACCTGTTCTCATCTGGTTTCCACTCTATCCATTCACTGAAGTTGCTTTTTTTCAATGTTGCCAGAATCTCCCAGTTACCAAATCCATTAGATGTTTTCTGTTCTTTTCATATTTATTCTTTCAAATATATTCAAATTATTCAATGTTCCACCATTCTTATATTTCTCTCCTGTCATGACCTCTTTCCTAATTTTCCCCTTGTTTCTTTGTTTTTTTTTTTCCCCCTTGTTTCTTTGGAGTGTCCTTCCCACTCTTTCATTGTTCACTCCTCCCAATTCCTATGTAATCCTCTGGGCTTGGTACTTGGCCATATTTTCCCTCAGTGCACTCTTGTTGGGAGAGCTCATCCAATTTCATGGCTTTAAAAATCACATCTGAGCTGACAACTCCTAACTTTACAGTTCCGGTCCACACTTCCTGGAATTCCATTTGACACGTCCCTTGAATGTATCACGGCCATCTCAAACATAACACATTAAAACTAAACTCTTTATGAACATCACCATAAAATCTTTTTTTTTTTTAATTTTTTGCACGTCAGAAAATGAGATGGCTATTGATCCAGCTCCTCAGTCAAAAAGACTGGGAGATCATGGATTCCTTCTCTGATGTATTCCACACATCTAATTCATTTGCCAACCCTAACAATTTTATTTATAAAATATATTTCAAATCATCTACTTATTTCATTTCTGTTAGCACCCTAGAGTAAGACGTCATGATGTCTTTTCACTATGGTAATAGCTTCTTCATGATTCCTTAATTTTTCCCTTTAATCCATTGGGATTGAAGAGAGATCTTTAAAACAGAAATCTAATCCTGTAATTTTTTTTTAACTTAAAATGCTCCACTAGTTTTCATAGCACTTAGAGTATAACCCAACTCTTTGTCTCTGCATGAGTTGTCTCTGCATGAGTTGTCTCTGCAAGACTAAGCCCTGCATAGTCTTGCCCCAGCCTACCTCTCCAGAACAGGTTACTTCCTCTGAATAGGTTACACAGTGTTCTTTATCAAAGCACCGTGTTCTGCCCCTTCAGAGCACCTTGTATGTCATAATTATCTATGGGTAGTACTCCTCTGCTTGTTTGTTGCCCCCCTGAAGTCACTCATGGAATTTGAGGTCACTCATGGAATTTGTCCCAAACTCACTGTACCAGGACATAGAGGATGTAATCTGTTGACTGTCCGTTGACTGAAAGCATTGATAAAGGAGTTACTTTCTCCCTCAATGCCTAAGAACTCTTGTTCTAAGAGGACAGTTTGAAGATGAAACTCATGGTAGGCTATGACTCACTGGAGATTCTTAATTAAGAGACCTCGGGTAATTTACCGAATGTCAATGGAAGAACAGTCACCTTAGAAATAGTTTGGCCTGAGTTCAAATCATAACTCTACTACTTTTCCACTTTGTCCTATCTCAAGTGCAAAGACCTAGAGCAGGGATTGTTCATTGCTGTACCTTACACTTTGTGGAATGTCTGACACGTGGAAGTTTGTTAATGAATGTTGGTTGGACTCCTCTAGGTGAAATATTTCTGGACCTCAGTTTTCTTAGCCATATGCTATGTAGATTAGGTTGTAATTTCAAGATTCTTTCAAGCTTTCTATGAATAATGTTAGGAATTGAACTTAGTGTTTGAAAATAAGTGAGCAAGTATGTTATGAATGTCTGCTAACAATACTGAATATAAACCCTGAATTAATGTATCACTCAGATTTTAACACCCATAAGTAATAGCTATTTCTTTGCCCAGTACTTGAAGATAGTGTATGAATAATTCAGAGATTATTGACAAGCAATAAAAAGATGTCATGGGGTTAGAAGCCTTGCTTTGCTATCTTAACAGCAGTATGTCAACACTCACATTTTCAGTGTAAGGATTTCAAGTCTAATTTCTGCTCCATAATTTAGGAGATGTGACATCAAAAGGAAAGATGGTGAAAAAAGAAATTGCTTGGGACTTAGGATCAGAAAACAGCAGTGATTCCATAGAAACTGGGCTTTTCCCCCGATTAATACGGCAATTGATCCATAACTATATGGTAACTATATGATTTGGTCATCAAAAGGTTAGGTTCAGAATTCCATTCTACTCAACACATATTTATTGGATGTTTGTCCAAACTGTGTTAAAGCAGCAATAGAAAGAATTTATGTTAGGCCTAAGAAGATCTATTCATAGAGGGATCCTTGACCTGTCAAATCAGAGCTACAGATGGTAGACAGTTACTCAGTTTTTTCTCAAGGAGTCCTTTTGTTTCACTTACTTTAGCTGTGCCTTAATCTGTGACCCAATTTCTAGGAAGAATGATATTAAAAATATTTAACAACTTCCTGAGTCATATGTTAATATTTAAATAAACAATTTAAAAGTGTTCCCTTTTATTCCCTAAACAGATTAAACTATGTGGTATTATAAATCTGCTTACCAAATGACACATGTTGCAAAAGAAATGATTCATTAAGTCAGTCTTATAATTTCTAAATAATTGTTGATTTCTGGAAATTGTTGGTTTAATCTTTTGATTAGAGCTGTCACTAGCTAAATAACCCCATGATTCAACCCAGATTTCATAGGCAGTTGCATCAAATTCTTCCAACATTTCCCTCCTTAAATTGATAGTCATTAGGTGATTTATAATCTCCATAAGCAGAGAATTTCCCTTATCATCAATGATATTGTTCATTTTCTCACAGCTTCTGCTAAACTAACAGCAATTACAGTAAATTTTTCTCTTATAGTATTGTGTGACACTTCTGTGCATTCAATATTTCTACTATTGACTGTCATTGATATCATTTATTGAAGGTGCTTGATCCTGAGCTTTCAGAGCAGAGGAATGGCATAGCAGCATAGTGGTTAAGAGCATAGGCTCCGTTGCCAGCCTGCCTGGGTTTGAATCCTTGCTCTGACCCTTACATTTGAAGTAACTGCTCCATAACTTAGTTTTACAATCTCTGAAAGGAGCATGATAATAATAATTCAAGCAACACCCTCTGATAACGTGCCCTACAATGTTGTGAATTGAGATATAGTACTGTTGGCAGCTGGCCCAGTCCTATCCAGCCCTGTTCTTAAGCAGGCAGTGGGCTAGAGTTCTCATCACTTGAGTGGATGGAAAGCTGAAATGATCAGCCTCACCTGTGAAGTAGAGAGGTACAGGGTCCAGCAATTTCATTCACTGTAAGTGGTATGGACACTGATTACTGGGTGGTTTCCTGACTTGCTGCCACTGTTCTGAAAGCCACAACCAGGCAGGGGACCCGACATTGTATGATATTTAAACTTGCACAGAGAGCCACCATCAATTGGGCAGCCTAGTTTTCTAGGGGGCTAGGGGAACCCAATGGCATTGCTCAGGCAATGTGGTTTGTTTTCAAAAGACCACTCATTGGAACAGAATCCCAGAGACCTGTTATGCCAAAAATTAACATTTTTGTTAATAATAAGGGTAGAAATGGTTTCCAATATTGAGGGGGTGAGGTGAGGTGGGGGTGCTCTGGTAGTTAGGGAGGAGCCACGGGATGGTCAGGGAACTAAACTAATTTATCAACCAGTATAGGAATGTTTCAATATTTTAATGACTCATGGGATTTTTCTGGTATGTACTGACTGAATAGCACCTCTACTCATATAAATTCTCATGAAAATTGAAATCATTATTACATTTAAAGCATTTTAAAAAGTGCCTGACACAAGTTAGTATTCAAAAATATTATTATTAACTTTTTTCTAAGAACAATATAAGAATTGTGTCCCTGTTTTATTAAACTGCCTCAGTGGGAAAAGCCAGACAAAAAATCCGACTAATTATTTATATCGTATTATAGTTAAAAAAACATTATTCCTTCAGGATCTATAACTTGAATCGATTTGACATTATAGAGAGAAACAGAGGTGGCATTGTAGAACTGATGCTTATGTCTGTTACAGGTGTCTTTGTTACTCTCACTTTCATGTGTTGATAGAACTTTTTTTTTTCCTCAACATGGATCTATTTCCTATATGCTTGTATACCTAAAACGATGCCTAGCAGGTAGTAGACATCTAGTGAGTATTTGCTGAGTGAGAGAATATACATTTAAGGGCCTTTTAAAGGGAGAAATATGGGTTGTAGCCCAATGATAGACATGTTAGTGTCTGGTCAAGTGTTTTCTCAGGAAAGGGCAAGAAAAAAAAAGGAGATAATTTCTGTATATTGGTCTAAGAAGGATGAGTTATATGTAAGTTTATTTCTGCCATAGGGCTTGAAGACAACTTTCTCACCTATAATATATCCTAACAGCAATAGTAGTGGGGCTACTTAACTCCCGGCCTAGAAGTGATTGTCTATTTGGGAAGGCCAATTCTCAAAGATGAGAATAGACTTTAAAGCAGATCTAGTTTCTAGAACCCAACGACAGTTTAAGCATAATGTCATTGCACAAACATCATGTCACGATGGGGCCACATCTCTTGCCTCTGTCATCTTTCTCCTTCAGCTTTTCTTTCCCTTCACTTTAGCTAGTGAAAAATTCTCATCCTGTATGTCCTGAATGAGGAGGTTTGTTTCTTTCTGAGAACTCAGTTTCTTGAAGCTCTATCTAGCATGGATGTTAGGTGCAGTGCATGCCTGGCATATATAAAGCATTAAAGACATATTTATTTTTATAAGTTTTTAAAAGATTTTTATTTTATTTATTCATGAGAGACATAGAGAGACAGACAGACAGACACAGGCAGAGGGAGAAGTCCTGATGCAGGACTCCATCCCAGGACCATGGGATCACGACCTGACTTGAAGGCAGATGCTCAATCACTGAGCCACCTAGGTGTCCTGATACATATTTGTTTTTAAAAATGGATATTATTGCTTCATCTTATCTCCCTCATCTTCTTACCTCTCTGAGGATATTTCCGTTATTTCCCACATCAGCATAGCCTTTTACTAGGAAGGAAGCAGAGTAAAAGCACAATGTTGTGGCCATGAGGAAGACATGGCAGGAGGACACAATGAATGGTTTCTATAAATATGGAAGGTGGCTGGGCATGGGAGTAGGTTCAGTTTTCTAAGTGGATTCATGTTTATTGTTAAACCAATCATACACACACATATTTGGTTTTGTGCTGATATGGGCTTAGGTTTTGGTTTATGGGAATCTATATTCTTAACATTTAAAAAACTAATAATGAGGTTTGCCAATCTAAACATACTCATTTAATTTTGTTTTCCCACAGAACTTTGTGCGTCATCACTGGGTGCACAGGCGTCGGCAGGAGGGAAAATGTAAGCAGTGTGGTAAGGTAAGGGGCCCAGCACCTCATGGCCATCACAGGAGGCTCCCCAGGCCTTCATAAGCACCCGAGGTAGATGAGTCCTCTCACCCGAATCCAGTGCTCAGTATGTCTCTTCCTTTCTGAAAGGCCTTATTTCTCAAGGTCCCTTTTCTTAAGAGGTACTCGGAGTTGTAGAACTCCCTGCAAGAGGCAGGGGTCTTAATACAGGTATTGGCACGTTTTAAGGGAGATGGATACACTTGTACAGTGAATTTCATGGTCAATGGTTAAAAAAAAAAAACACAAAAAACTTCTTATTTTGTTAAAACCCCCTCCTGAGGACTCCTGGCTTGCCATATTCCTTGCTCAGCAGAAAATCAGTGAGTAGCACTATTTTTGTTGACACATTATTGTGTTTGGGCAGAACTCAACCCAGGAAGGCAACATAGAAACAAGAAATGTGTTGCTCTCTTAGGCCATTATCCAGTTCCTGGAAAGAGATAGCCTCTTCACTTTGTGGCTGTTTATGTCTACTCTCTCTGTGTGACTGGTGAAAGGCCTCTTGGTGTACAGGGCCACTCGGCAAAAGACGGTGGGGGAGAGGGTAGGTCCCATGGCCACATGCTATAAAACTCCATAGATTCCACAAGTTATTGACTTCAAGAGATTTGGGTTATGGCTTTTCTTATTGTACAAAGAAAGGTCTGCCTTAGGAGTAAAAGGACCCTCTGGGAAGGTTAAACATACTAAGACATACTACATACTACAAAGATTTTTTTTTTTTTTGGTAATCAATAGTAAGCAGGGTTCAGTAAAGGGCAGTTTTGATTTGGTAAAGCAAGATAACTTGGGAGTATATATATTCTTCATCAATTAATTCCCAATTTATTTATTTATTCACATGACTTTTTTTGATCAAGCACTGGGATGAGCTGACCAGCATAGCATTTTTGACAAAAGAGGGCTGCAAGGAAATACTGGCTATCTGAGGTAGGAGTGTTGAGGGTGAGTGAGAATTGGAAAAAGTTTCATGAATTTTACTGTTTTGACTGGTGCTGGAAAGAAAATATCATACTGTAGCTTCAATTACCAAGTTTTTCTTTGGAAGGCTACTTGTCTTTACTTCAAGGGTATTGCCCTCCATTATTACTGGCGTTATCTCCTCAGTTCACAGTGACTTTTAGTTGGTTCCTTTCTAGCTTATAAAAAGGACACATGAAATAGGTTGAAAGGGGAAGAAAGTAAAAGGAAGATGAGGAGGAAGGGAGAGTAGAATGGTTGTTATTTGACCTTTTACATGGTTAGGAAGAAGTCCTCTACTCTTACATGACCTTCCTTCATTGGGTCCATCTACCCTACTCTTTCTGGGGTTGCCTTGGGGCTTGTGGGCTTTATCTTACATAGTAGACTGTAGACTACAACTTTCCTGAAAGAAAGAAAGAAAGAAAGAAAGAAAGAAAGAAAGAAAGAAAGAAAGAAAGAAAGAAAGAAAGAAAAAGAAAGAGAAAAGAAAGAGAAAGAGAAAAAGAAAGAGAAAGACGAGAGAAGAAACAAGTAGGTATTCAGGCACAGCCAACTTTGAGGTTAGATATGTGAATAGTAGGAAGGATCTGGATGAAGAAGCTCTTTGCCTTGCAAACTCATCTTCACTGGATAGCCTAGTAGCTGGCACCACCCCCAATAACTTTCAAGCCGTAATAGAGTTGGAGGAATTTGATTAAAAGAAAATCAATAAACATTATATTTTGGTTCAGATATCCCCTCGTGTCACATCATGCTCCCTTTTCTGGCCTTGTCTTCCACTGGCATGGTCAACCAAATGGGGAAACTGGACTCCCTGTACCCTGGGATGCTGTGACCATGTCTCCTTTGCTTCCTCTGTTCTCAGGCAGCAGTCTTGGAGTGCTTATGGCTATTAGCTGGGAAGTCAGTGATCCCAACTCCTCACATGATGTTCCCACAATAATATATTACTATATTCATCCCCTGTGTATAATCCAGCTGCTTATGACTTCTCAGAGACTCTAGGAGTTATAGGATGGGATGATCTTACACCTGTGTGTCTCACCAGATGGTAAATAATCTTTCTATGGATCCTGGTTTGTACTCTGGATTAGAGGACACACAGAGAGAGAGAGAGAGAGGCAGAGACACAGGCTGTGGGAGAAGCAGACTCCCCGGAGAGAGCCTGATGTGGGACTTGATCCCAGAAATCCCGGATCACACCCTGAGCTGAAGGCAGACACTCAACCACTGAGCCACCCAGGCATCCTGGGTTTTTTCATAGTATTTATTTCCCCACCCTCTGTCTCATTAAAACCTCCAACGTACTTGCCATTTCTTGACACCCATTTCGACACAATGTCATTGATAGAGTGAACCAAGTGGTCTGCAGAATGTTCATATGGCTCAGGTCCCTTTGCACTACATTTGGATAGGATTCAGAGGAGTTAAAAGCCCTGTTAACTCTACCAAGTGAATGTAAACAGTTTTTGATTCTATTTTCAGAAAGGGCTGGAAAATAATTCATTTGCCAAATCAATGGCCATATGTCATATACTCAAGATCAGAAGATCCCTGCTTTTAGATACACTGGGTTGAATTTGTGGTAGTCCAGAATTATCTCCAGTATAATGTCTGGTTTTGTAGGAGCTCATTAAATGGCAATATTTTAGGGACTACCACCATGGCTTCCTGTAGTCTGTATGGGTGGCATGTAAACAGGTAATAGTTTTTAAAAACATAAACACAATACCATTACCATAACTTAAAAATTAATCGTTTAATATCACCTAATTGAGAATGTGACATTGGTTTTGATTTAGATATGACAGGGAGAGTGGTTTATGGTTTCACTTGGGCTTGAGGCCTCCCTATGCCAGCTCTTGCATAACAGGCCAAGAAACCAATAACTGGAGTTCTGCTGAATATACTAGATATGTTTACTCCAATTACACAATTAGGGAGCAGGAAAATTAATTCTGGTGGATTTGTGAGGCCAGTAGACTCTCTGTGAACCGGGCCTGGCCCAGGACTTTTTTTTTTTTTTTTTTAAGATTTGTTTATTTATTTAGTATAGACAGAGAGAGAGAGAGAGAGAGAGAGGCAGAGACACAGGAGGAGGGAGAAGCAGGCTCCATGCCGGAAGCCTGATATGGGACTCGATCCCGGAACTCCAGGATCGCACCCAGGCCAAAGGCAGGCGCTAAACCGCTGAGCCACCCAGGGATCCCCAGGACTTTTTTTTTTTTAATTTTTTTTATTTATTCATAGAGACACACACACAGAGAGAGAGAGAGGCAGCGACACAGGCAGAGGGAGAAGCAGGCTCCATGCAGCGAGCCCGACGCGGGACTCGATCCCGGGTCTCCAGGATCACACCCCGGGCTGCAGGCGGTGCCAAACCGCTGCGCCACCGGGGCTGCCCAGGACTTTATTTTTTTAATTGGACTTCGTACGTCCCTACTCTAAAAGGGCACCAAGATGTTGCTTCATACCCAGGACCTTGGGTATACAGATCAACTTGGACTCTTGTCCAGTAGTCTTCAGAATGTTTGGATATTTCTGCCTCCCCAGTATACGACTACCCAAGTAAATGTCTATATCCTCTTTTAGAGGCTGAAGAAATGTTGACATAGACCCCTACTATGATGTTGCAGGATTTTTCTCTGGTAGACTTGCTGTCTCTAATCAGTGAGTTTTATCTTTGAAAACTGGATTAAGTCCAGAAATGAGGCAAAAGATTATGACCTGTGGGAGCATTGGTCTTCATATCTCTTGATTCTCCATTCTTGATTTCTTGTGATTGTTAGATTGAACAATACCCGTTTTATCTGTACTCCATCTTGCCTCTAGGGAGTTATTGCTGTATTAACCATTTGATAGCTCTTTGTAGGTCAAGCCCCCTTGGCTGCAACTTCAATCTTGCTGTGATTGTACCCACCTTGCTTCAATGGTTAATTGCTGCCATGTGGTCCTATTATTTTGGGATTCCATAGCCCTTGTTGCTGTCAGAATGCTCATTCTATAAGGCATTTCCTATCATCAGACCTAATCTACAGAGGAGAGCTTCTCAACAATGATGGTATCCTTCTTACCAGCTTTTGTTGCTTTTGTAAGGGGAGTATCCTTTGGCACCTCTTGCAGAACAGAGTCCAGTAGTGGATTTTCCAGCTGTACTTAATATAACAATTCTATCATGCCTATTTCTGTGAAATTTTCACAACTTCCTCTATCATAGCAATCCTGGCATTTCTACTTCATTTAAATAAACCCTCTTTATTCAAGTTTTCAGAATGCCATTGAATGTTAACATCATCTTCTGGGGTTCCTGATAATGTGTTAAATGCTCTATTGTAGAGGAGTGCTCCCACATTGAGAGATGTCTTTATCCAGCTTAAAATCCTATCCCCTTTTATTCTGAACCCTCAGGATGCCATCCCATATACACTTTCCCATTCCAGCTGGCAAATACTGGTTATGTCCTACAGCTAGATCTTTTGAGATGAAACCTGTTCTTTCTTAATGCCCATATACCTCCCTGGCCGGGCACATTGATGTGAAAAGTTATTAGGTCATTTGAAGTACTATCAGGAAGTGTAATGTAACATGAGATGGTGTTTGAAAACTGGAACAAAAAATAGTCCTCATTAAGTACAGCAGGAAAGTCAGAATTGCTGTGATAGAGGAAGAGACAATCAAAATCTCACAGAAATAGTGGCTCTATTAGGCATAGCTAGAAAATCCATCAGTGGACTATCAAACCCTTAAAATGAAGTCAAAGCTATTTCTAGACAGCAGAATCCTTTCTTTCTCTAAAGGCATACATTTTATGGTGATGCTACTCTGACATAAATTCATGAAGCCAGGAGGGACACAATCTAACTAATTTTGGCAAATTTTCTAATTCTCTTTCTCAGCTGTCTGGGGCTGTTACAGCAAAATAGCCTAAGTTTGCCCAGAAAGAAAGCATCGTTAGTTCTGCCAGCAGAAGAGCATTTTCCTCCATTAGTTAAGGGTAAAAGTACAGCCAATTATCTCCTGGAATGTCATACTGTCAGCAAGATTATAGATTATATGGCTTCTCAGAAAAGCTGCAATCATTTTTATTTGGTAACTGTAGTAACATCAATCCTATCTTTGGGAAAAGTTGTTTTTAAACAAAACAACCTGCTTGGTGAATATTATCAGTGTTATAGTTTTATTGGTAAGTATCAATTATGAGACAATCAGATGAAATTAATTTTCATGGATGACATTACCATAATTGTAGCTGGTTGTATCATTAGGAAAATACTTTCATGTAAAGAACTTCCCTGGTATTTTAGGACAAAGATATAAACCCAACAGGTAATGTTTTATATACAGTTTTGGCCATATTGAGTATAACTCCCAGTATCTGTATAAGACATTTTTGTCCTAGAATAAGGATAGTCATAAAACTATGAAATATAAATGTCACAGTTAAAAATAGTTGTCATGTAAATTAAAATGTAAATCAGTAGCCATTGTTATAGGCTTAATTCTAATTATTTCTTAATTGCAAGGTCCTAGGTTAAGCTGTCTGTTTCAGTGAAGTCATTTGTCTTTCAAATGACTAAGTTCTGTAAATCAAGTCTTCAAACTGCCCGAGAAGTTCATGGTAGCAGTGTTAACTTCACTAAGATGACTGTGCCCTAAATTGTGCTTCCTCAATTTATGATCTGTAGTTTATGACAAGAGCCTTCAGATAAATTAATGGCAAAAACAGAAACTGTGAGGATAATAAGACTGATTTGCACTGATTAATGCATTGTAATTACTGGCAACATTAGAATGGAAGGACACAGAATGTTTTATTGAAAAATAATAAAGTGTCAATCTGTGTGTAAGTCAGTGATTACTTTAGAGCAAGAGCATATTATTGACAATAAGGGCATTAATAAATTTTCAGAGCCTTTAATTAATACTGCAAAGTGTATTATAATTAAACCCAATAGATAAGAATATAAGATAATTCTAATAAAGTCACTAGATTCGTAATTTGCAGTGCTGTAAGAAGTCATAAAAACATTGCTTTCCATTTATAAAGACATCATTTGTTATAATTCATTTTAGATGACCACATAGGTTTACATTTTGAAAATCTTTTTTTTTTAATTTTTTTATTTTTTTTATTTTTTTACTTATGATAGAGAGTGAGAGAGAGAGGCAGAGACATAGGCAGAGGGAGAAGCAGGCTCCATGCACCGGGAGCCCGACGTGGGATTCGATCCCGGGTCTCCAGGATCGTGCCCTGGGCCAAAGGCAGGCGCCAAACCGCTGCGCCACCCAGGGATCCCTACATTTTGAAAATATTGACTATTGCTACAGATTTAGCTTTATTCCTACAAATAAGCCTAGTAAAATCAGTAGAGGAAATTTAGGAAGTTCAGGTAAATTAGATTTTCTATGAGTAAATAAACTGTAATGCTGCATAAACTAGAAAATTAATGCTGCCAATTTTTTCTGTACTTTTTGTTTCCTTGAAGTACAGTTGACATGTTATATTAGTTTCAGGTGTACAACATAGTGATTTGACAAGTGTGTATGCTATCCTATGATCACAAGCATAATTGCCATCTGTTACCATACAATGCTATTACAAACCATTGATTCTGTTCCCTATGCTATGCTTATTATTTCTGTGACTTATTTATTCTGTAACTGGAAGCCTGTACCTTCCACTCTCCTTTACCTATTTTGCCCATCCATCCACCCACCCACACCCCTGTCCTTGGGCAACTACCAGTTCTCAGTATTTATGAGTCTCTTTCTGTTCTTTGTTCATTTGTTTTGTTTTTTAGATTCCCCAGAAAGTGAAATGATACAGTACTTGTCATTCTCTGACTTATTTCACTTAGCATAATACCCTCTAGGTCCATCCATGTTATCCCAGTGTCAAGTTCTCATTTTTTTTTTATGGCTGAGTAATATTCCATGTTCTTTTTTATGGCTGAGTTCCTTCTTATGGTTGAGTAATTGTGTGTGTGTGTGTGCGTATGTGTACATCTTCTTTATCCATCCATTGGTAGACACTTAGGCTGCTTGCATATCTTGGCTATTATAAAGCTGCACTAACTGTAAGGGTGAGCACGTATATCAATACTACTAAATTTTCACCATTGGAGGACCAAGGAAAAAGACATATTATAAAAATAGCCCAGTATCTACTGATTCACATTGTCAGGCAAGAGTACACATACCAGTAAAAAGACTGGACTAAGTAGTTTGCTGAGGGGAAAAAGTCAACAAGTTGTATATTGTAGGAAACGGATTGGTTTATGGTGGTTTTGTTAAAGACTAAAGCTTGTACTCTGTATAGGGCAGAATTAGTCCATGAGTCTCTAGATAGTTGGTTAAAACAAGTGAAATTTTTTTTATTAGTCAGGAAAAAGGTTTTAGATTGTTTAGATTGGTGTGGGTCTGTGCCTGGGTCACTCAAAGGTCATACAAGTACCATTTTTCATTGGCTAAAAACATGTTTTCAATTAGGTTGGTGTGGGTCTACTCTGAGGTCATTCAGAGGTCTTAGTTATTTATCAGCTTCAGCTGGTGGTGCTCAAATGTCATGGTTGTTTGTGAGCCTAAGCTGGTTAAAAGCATTCATACTGAAACAGCACAACCAGTTTGAGATCTTTAGCGAGGTTCTGCTCTGATTGATGATAGCATTTCCTTTTTCATTGTATTGAATTACTGTGGTATTTGTATTCCATTGGATAAGTTTATAAGAGTGGTATAGCAGTTTATTTTAGAATTTCATTTTTATTTTCTAGAAGTAATGAACTTGCATCTGATGAAGATTTTAGATATTAAATCTAAAATGTATAAAACTAGACATTTGTCAAAAATTATAGAAAGTACTTGAGCAAAAATGCTTCAAGTTCTCTGTTTTGAGATAAATATTGACTTAGTCTTATAATTCCCTTGGGTTTGCCTTTTGCAATACTTTGTGAATCTTGGACATGGGAGTGGATATGTAGAGGTTTATTTTGTTTTTGTTGTTTAAAGTTTTGGAGGCAAGAGCAGTATCAACAATACTGTTGGATAAAACAAAATCAAACAGAGAATCAGGCGGTGGTCAGAAGATCCCCTTATTCAAACCTCAGTAAAATACATAAACAGTAAAATCATTTGTTTGTTTCAAGTAAAGCCCTTCGTTTCTGGTTTAAGCCAAAGCTGTAGAACTGAGGGCCATTTGGTATATGCCCTAGATTGCAAAAGAAAAAGAGACAGCAAAGCTTTAGATACTCAGAAGAAATATTGTTTAAACTTTATTCCAAGGACTCAATTTCATTAAAAAACTCAACCCCCAAAAATAAATGACCTTATCTCTCAGGGTTCATGGCATTTATAATTCTGCAGTCAGTTAGATCCAAAGCATATGACCTCACATCCCTATTTTACTCTTTGATAGTGATGAACAAAATAGCCTTAAAAATCATAGTCAGCTGAAATTCAGTAAAGGCATCTGTCAGTACCATGATATTAGATTTGGGCCAGTATTTAAAAATGGGTAATTAGGAATCTGGCTCTTTTTGCTGTGATCCCGGCCAAAATCTCCCCATTGCAGGTGGTCTGTGGGAACTTGGTTCATGAAGGCTTTGATGTGGTTCTATTTATGTCTCTGTGTTAGACAATAACCCTGAAGCCATGGCTGCTGTGACTCTTCCAGACCAGCATCCAAAAACAAAGCACAGACCTCGTTTCTAAGAGACCTACAGTTCTGTATGAGCGCAGTGCCCAGAGCCCTCGTTGTGGATGGCCTTGCTGTTTGTTTCTGGTATCAGCCTGGCTGTTGAGACTACAGCCTAAGTGGGCTGCATCTGTTTCCCTGAAGCCAGAAGGCCAATGTTCAGTAGAGGGGTGGGCTAATACACACACTCACTACCATCAGATACAGTGTCACTGGTCCTATCAGTCACTGCAGAGCTTCATCAGCAAGGCAATGGGAGAGGTTCCTGTTGATAGATCTTAGCAATAAAAGTATTCCTTCATTTATATTTGCTGTGTTGTAAAGATCTCGCAGATAAAATTGCTTCATTGTATACTTAAAACCATTTTGGGGTATAGAAGAGATTTGTATTTTTTATTTTCATTTTCAGGTGAAGGAAGAAATCAGAAGGGTTAAGTGATTTGTCTAAGATCACCAGGCTAATAATTATTAGAAGGTCCAAGAACTATCCTCAGTTTTTCCATCTCTCTGTCAGCTTCTATTTGATATTCAGTCATCTGCTGTATGAATTAATAGAAAAGTGGCTGTGTAACAATAGCATTTAAGACTGTTTACCAATACATCTGACACAGCAGCATTCAGACTTCTGGTTGGCTCCTGCTATTGCATCACTGGTTCTACTATACTGATGGTCAGCCATGTAGCTTGTCAGTGTCACAGACTTAACAACTGACAATTAGAATCCTTGTATGCTTGCCCTGTCTGTAGGGGTTGGAGGAAGATGCAGGTAGGGGCGTATTTTCAGGTGGTTTGCGTTAGGTTTTTAGGGTCTGGATAGCATAAATTTTTTTTTTAATTTTTATTTACTTATGATAGAGAGAGAGAGAGAGGCAGAGACACAGGCAGAGGGAGAAGCAGGCTCCATGCACCGGGAGCCTGACGTGGGATTCGATCCCGGGTCTCCAGGATCGCGCCCTGGGCCAAATGCAGGCGCCAAACCGCTGCGCCACCCAGGGATCCCGGGATAGCATAAAATTTTTAATTGGATCACGTGGTGACAATGACTTTCTTGTTCAATTAGAAAACATACCATGCCAATGATTTTCAAAAACTATGGTGAATTGTAGAGACCTATTAAGAAATATTATGGGGTGCCTAGGTGGCTCAGGCGGTTAAATTCCAACTCTTGATATCAGCTCCAGTCTTTTTTTTTTAATTTTTATTTATTTATGATAGGCACACAGTGAGAGAGAGAGAGAGGCAGAGACACAGGCAGAGGGAGAAGCAGGCTCCATGCACCGGGAGCCTGACGTGGGATTCGATCCCGGGTCTCCAGGATCGCGCCCTGGGCCAAAGGCAGGCGCCAAACCACTGCGCCACCCAGGGATCCCCTCAGCTCCAGTCTTGATATCAGGGTCATGAGTTCAAGCTGTGCATTGGGCTCTGCACTGGGCTTGGAGCCTACTTAAAAAGAAAGGAAAAAAAAAATCACAAGGGCTTCTCTCAAATTCATGTACACATAAAATAACCAGCAACTTAGGGTAGCTGTTCATTAATGCTAAGGGGAGGACCAAAAAAAAAAAGGCTTACAATTTAGCAGGAGGGATCACAGTGAATTGAAGTGATCTTAGAAGACTTGGATTTTTGTAGTGGAAGTAAAATTCACATGCCATAGGTGATACAGTGGTGGGCATTCTAGATGATGGTTTGAAGATAACAGAAAAAATTGGCCAAAACATGGAAATGAATAAAGCATGCTGGAAATGTAATTAAATTAAATTAAATCCATTCCTCTAAACATGGGAGTTTATAATAGGGTGACAGATTGATGTTAAAAATTGGGAAGATTATGGGTGGCTCTAAATGCCAGTAGGAATAGTTGATTCTGTAGCTTTGAGGAAAGAAGTAGTTGAGTATTTTGAGATGATGCTGATATGTAAGAAGTAGCATTTTCCCTGGTGGCTGTGCCAAGATGGAATGAAGAAGCCAGGGGGAAACAGACTATCCCAAGAGCAACAAGTTAGCAAATGGGGCAGACATCCAGATGTGAAGTGACCAGTTGAAAAGCCTGCTGTCTGCTGCCTGTGAGGAGCAGGCTGGAAGGACCTAACCATGCACCCAGGGCTGGCTGCAGGAGTCCCTGTGCAGACACTGCACCAGCTTTAGTACACTTGCTCTTGGCTACAGCTTCCTTCCTCACACAGTTACAAATGGTTGCTATGGCTCAAAGGGAAGTTTTATTCATCTCTCTTTTACCTAGTCCATCAGGAGTAGCCTGAGAGATGATGGGGAACTTGGCAAACACTTCCCGTATGAATTAATTTCTTCCTATTTGGTGCCATCTTGTGTCACATTGACTCATCTTGAATCGAATTATATCACATTGAATTGAAAGGACCTGCATGCCTAATCCTTTGGCCCCTGGGCTCTGTGTCCTCTCTTCTAAGCCGTGTCTATCAGGCAGCTCTCTCAGTGCTGGGGGATGTGTGGGTTGTTGCTGGCCGTGCAGCAGTGGACACCACACCTGTCCTAATAATTGATCCATATGTGTTTTACAAGCAGTGCTTCCTTTTGGGAAATGATAGTATCACCGACAGAAGGAGGCATTGTTTGGGAGAGGTGAGTGCATTAGGGTCCCCAAGACCACCTGTTTGGAAGATTTGCTAGGATTACAGGAATCAGTAAGTATTACGGCTGTGATTTATTACAATGAAAGGCCACACAGCAAAATCAGCAAAGGGAAAGGCATATGGGGCAAAGTCTGGAGACAACCAGGTGCAACCTTCTAAAAGTCCTTTCCTAACAGAGCCACATGGGTTGTGACAACACATGTGAAAGATTGTCTCCTAGTCTCATTAAAGGCTCAGTGCCCAGTGTTTTTACTGGGGGGCTGGTTGCATAAACACCTCCTGCCTGGCACACACTCAAGTCCCAGACCTGCTAGAGGAAAGCAGGTGTGCAGCATAAACCACATTGTTTGTACCAACACATTAGATGTAGTGAGCCACTCTGAGCTGTTTGGGGGAATTGGGGAACTCTCTTGAAATCCAAGTTTCTACATACCAGCCAAGGGCCAACTTTGCGAGCTGGCCTTGTAAGGAGAGTGATCTCCAGCCGGCTGCGTCAACCCCCTTGTTCTTGGAATGATTGCTATCACTTCAGTTGCTGAGAAAGGGGGACTGGTGGAGAAATTTTTCAAAATCCAGGAAGGTCTGATGTTAAGTCATGTTTCTGGAAGTGAGATTTGAGTATGGGACAAAAGAAAAGGATTCAAGGAGGAGTCAGAGCATAGAGGGCTGAGAGCCATCCTGGTTTGTTTTGTGCAGGAGATGAGAGAAGCAGATGGAGAACATGAATGTGCTTTAGGAACTGAAGAGAATGGAGAGGCTGAAAATGGAGAAAGTGCTCCATAGTATATAAAATACTACAGACTGGTAGAAATTCTGGGGACTGCAGAAAAGTGCCATCGAGAATTCTTTTAATAATGTGTAAATTTTTTTTTTTCTTACAGTGATCTATACACATTAAGGCAAGACTTTTTCAGCCAGGACCTTAATAGCTTCCCTGCCCATTACATCTTTCTGTTTTCTTTTGATCACTTTACACAATCCTCTCTTCAAATGTTTTTTGTCATTGCCCTGCTTTAGTTTATTTGGGCTTATAGATGTCACAGGCAGATAGAAATGGATAAGCTTTGGGAGGACTAACCAAAGTTCTTTGAGCATTACTGCCTACTTCTCTCTGGTAATTATAAGGACAGCAGCCGCCAAAAAACATCTCTTCTGTTCTTGATGGATAAGTAATTCTGTTTATTCATTTAAGAGGATTGTGTTTGCTATTCCATTAATCTCATTGCTGCTTGCCAGTGAAAAATAAAAATTGAAAGCTGATTATTTTGAGTCCCAAGGGGATGGTGAAAGTGTTTGAATTTCCTACAACACCCTTGGACTCTACCCAGACCCTGATTTCTAGGTCCTAACTCTGATATTTAATTTCTGTCTTTGTGGGTTCTTAGATGTTCATATCATGCAGAACCTGTGAGGTGGATGCCCATCATCACAAAGAACCATGTGACCCAACAGTGGCTTTCCTTTTACTTATAATAAAACTCTATCTGAACCACATTTATTGGGGAAAAGAAACAACTTTTTGTGGCTGACTTGAGTAGTTAGTGGCACAGCAAATACTGGTGCCTCCTCTCACATTACAGATGATTCAGGAGTGAGAAGTTCTGGGATGGTGGAGGGTGGAGGACACAAGTGCTAACTGTGGCATTTGCAGTGCTAGTCACCTTGAGTGGTGGGCCACTTCTGGCCTTACTTCTTTGGACTTCAGGAGGGCGAGTGTGTGCTGTGATTAAAGTGGTTTTAAATTCTCTATCTCTTGTCCTAACATCCCAGGGCTTCCAGCAAAAATTCTCCTTCCACAGTAAAGAGATTGTGGCTATCAGCTGTTCCTGGTGCAAGCAGGCGGTAAGTTTGGGGATGAAATAAAACAAAGTGGGCTCATGTTTTATCAAAGTAGACTTACATCATTACTTGAGTTGCTGTCTATAAGTGGAAGGTTCTAATTTATGTATTATTTCTCTCACCTAGGATCCTTGAAGGAAGAAAGATAGATTAAAACTATAGAACTATAGCCTATATGACCTGGGAGAAACTAGAGAGGTCAATCAACCCCTTCATTTATATACACTGAAACCTAAGATCAGAGACTGGGAAATCCTCCCCTGGTTCTCACCCTGGGTCTACAGTCGAGGACTTCTCATCCCTAGAACGTATTTCTTCCACCACACTAGATTGTTGATAACTCCTCTATGGTTGGAATTTGCAACATTAGATAATCTCTCTAACACTGGAATCCAGCCATCTTGGTTCTTCTGTTTTTTGATGTGGGTGACTTTTATGGGGTTGCGTTGGGGTCAGGGGCAGTCTTGTACTCTCTTTAGGCTTGGATCTGGTTACAGCTGTGCAAATGCTCATTGAAATGTAACTCTTTTTTACATTTGGGCATATATATTCATTAGGATCCAATGGTAGTTTCCCTCTTTTATCTATCCTTTATCCATTGTTTATCTCCTCTGTTCCAACCAGATGGTTCATTTTCTTGTTTGCTTATGCACCTGTTCTTTTTTTTTTTTTTTTAAATAGACGATGCTAACTCATGGGTTGGCAGACTGTGGCCCATAGGCCAAATCTGACATGGCCTGTTCTTATAAATAACATTTTATTGGAACACAGCCATACCCATCCATTTACATATTGTCTTGGCTACTTTCATGTTACAACAGCAGAGTTGAGTAATTGCAACAGGGACAGTATGGCCCCTTAAAGCTAAACTATTTACTAGCTGCGCCTTTTGTAGAAAAGCTTGTGGACCTCTGCTCTAATCTCTCAGTTCACCTACTTTGTTGAATGACTGTATGACTGTGGCATAGAGTCCACTCATTGCATAGACAACCTGAAAAGAAAGGACTGTGGTGTTCAAGGTAAGTTAAGGTTTTGCAGGAAGACTCAGCCCTCTACATACATCAGATTTAACTAGCCAAATGAGCGCACAGGTCAGGAGCAGATGCATTTAGTTGAAACACATAAAATTGATATTTTTTGTGGGGCAAAAGCTTTTGAATTTGAGGAATTTTATGACATTTGACCTATATCTCTCTAGCATAATTTCCCTAGTTCCCTACATATCAAGAGAACCTACTGTCACTAGGTAGGGATGCACTAGTCTGGAAAGTTCAATGATTACTGTATCCTCATCCTGCCACATTTTCTAGGCATTTGCATCTCCTTTCAATTAATTTTTACACAAATAATCTTTGTGCTTCTGTTCAAGAACATGCTCATAAATGTAAGGTCATCCTAGTCCTTGAATGAAACTATGCCATCAAGGCAGCATCTCCACCTGGAGAGAAAGAAACTGATTCAGGTTCCAGGTGTCTCTAACAGCATCTATGCTGTGAGTTTCCCTGATCTGTTGAGACTCCACATGTGGGATAACATCATTGATAGTTTGAGCTCCTATGGACTACATTGGCTCCACTCCTGTAGCAACCAGGCTGTGGTAAGAGGGTTTCTTCAGCATCCATTGATTCTGGGAACTCAGTCTTACTTTCTGTGAAGCACATGTTCTTTTGTCACTAATTCATAGTCCAATTGAATCATGTTGTAGGTGATTTTGCAAGAAGATGAGTTAGTGACAAACAGTTAAATGACAAAAAGTTAAGACAAAGCATTTTAAGACAAATTGCATTGGGGATATATTTTAACCCTATTGGTAATCTCTTCAAGAATATCTGATGTCAAACAAGTGCTGTCTGTAGGCACTTTCTGCAGCAGGGGGGAAAAAAAAACTGGGTCCAAAAGCTAGGTTTTTTGGTTTAGGCTCTGACTCCACCTTGTAAAAATTATGCATTTTTGGACTTTATCTGGATAGCTCTTTGTCTGGGTTGGAGAGTACTCAGGTATAAATTGAGAGTTGAAAGACTGTCTCAGAGATCTTGACTATTTTTTTTAAAGATTTATTTATTTATGATAGACATAGAGAGAGAGGCAGAGACACAGGAGGAGGGAGAAGCAGGCTCCATGCCGGGAGCCCGACACGGGACTCGATCCTGGGACTCCAGGATCGCGCCCTGGGCCAAAGGCAGGTGCTCAACCACTGAGCCACCCAGGGATCCCAATCTTGACTATTTTAGAAATGCAATGGGCATGCAGTTAGGGGTTTATTTGAATTGCTAAAAGAAAATCAGTTTTGAAGAAGATATTTAGATAATGTTTCTCCAGTATATCACTCTTTGCAGATCACAAATAACTGGTGGTAGGAGAAATTACTAACTTCTTTTGCATTCATACTTAATTAGTAATTTGCTACAGGATCATGTGAAGATAGGCAGAAATGAAGACAAATTCTCTGTCTGACATAATTGGGATGGCCATATTTGCCAGGTTTCCTGAGACAGTCCTGATTTATGTTTGTTGTTCCAACATAATTGTTATCAGTGCTCCCTTTCATTTTTAAAATTGTTCCTGTTAAGATGACACATTATGCTTCCATTAAGTATAATGCAGTAGAAACTGATGTAAAAGTTTTTAAAAATCATGGATTAAATCTTTAAGGCCCCAATTATTGCATAATGTGGATTTTGTTTCTTAGGAAAAAATTGTTACCACACATCATTATCACTTTACACTCAGAAAATGATGGTCACTCAGTCCATTGGTTCAGAGTTAAGCCACTAATCCTGAGGTATTGTTATGATCACCAGTCTCCATTTACTTTCTTCCTTTCAAAAACAGGAAGCCTTTTAGCCTTATCAAGTGTGGTAGGGTCATTGTATTTTTTAGCAGTCCCAGACAAACCCAGCAGAGGCAATTTCTTTCTTACCTCTTAGATTAAGAACTCTCTAGAAGAGACGTCTTGCTTCTTTCCCGGGCTTCCTAAACTAGAAGGACTACCTGTGCTGGATTTACATCAAAGATCAGGAAAAAGAGAGGCCAGTGGGAGGACCTGCCTCTCTGCTTGCCTTCATTGCCTCCTCAGCATTATCCCACATCAAGTCCATAACAAGCGCGAGTCAAGTGCAACATCCAGGGTTGGGATCAATAGAACTCTCCGAGACCTCATTATATAAATATCCTAATAAAAGCTTGTAAAGTTTTAGCTGGCCTTGACCTACAAAATTGATTTCTTTATCAGTTTGTGAAGGGGAATGAGTTGTAAATCTGGTCTCTAAGTTCCCGGGCTGTTTGGGGAGTGATAACCAACGTGTGTCTTCAGGGTCTGCGAGTTTGGGTGAGTGCACGTGGGTGCATGTACTATTCCTTCTTGCTGCAGCAGGGGCCTTTGCCTAGGATTGTTTATTGGCCTGTTTTTCTCCTCAGTTTCACAATAAGGTGACCTGCTTCATGCTGCATCACATTGAGGAACCCTGCTCCCTGGGGGCTCATGCTGCTGTTATCGTCCCGCCCACCTGGATCATTAAGGTCAAGAAGCCTCAGGTAACTTCTGGGACCCTGGTGCTGCTGGGCCAGTGCAGAGAAAAAGGAACTGCTGCTTCTTGCTTTTCTTGCCCTCTTTTTTTGGGTTCCTAAAATCTCTGCTCACTCACCCCCCAGCCCCACACTCAGCTTCCTCAGTTCATCCCCTTAGCCCATCACATGACTGCAGTTGGGCTCTCTCATGGAACCAGCCTCCCTTTCCTGAAGAAATCAAAGTTCCACAGCAGGAATGTTTCCTTCCCATTCATGTGCTAATGAGACTCTCTTTGGGTGTCCTCCTGAGTTCATTAAATACTAGTGGCGGGTGCAGCTAATTCTGACACAACTCTCTTCTCTTCCAGCCTGGGCATCCCCAGGGAGTGAATGTGAGGGCAAACTGTGCAGGCTTCATTGTTTGGTTGAGATTACCACCACTTCCAACCTGAACGGCAGACTGTGGGTCATGACCTTCCTAAATACACAAGGCCTGCTCAGAGAGCAACACTCTTTTCTTAAGGCAAAGTAGAATTTATCCTCTTAATACCTAATCTCATTCTGTATTCAATTCTTGTTGTACATTCTGTCCTAGAGCGTCTCTGTGATATTCCAGGAAACCTTAGTGGTTTCTCAACAGGGTCACAGTCTTTGATAGCAAAATTTCTACCTTTGTCCTATACATCTTAGCCTGTGAGCTGCAAGTTACAAGATGGCATACTTGTAATGCTATGGGGGAAAGAGGATACTTCTCCTGGGGACACAGCTGCCCACAGGATGTCCTTATTGAATGTAATACCTTTAAAAGATATGGCGGTCCTACTTCATATGGTCTTCAGAATCATCCTGCAGGTTATTCTCACTGACTTTGTTTTATTTTAAAAAGTGGTGGATCAGGGAGACTGTTTTGCTTTGTGTGTTTTTACAAAAAGTTCAGCTTCTGCTGATGAGTAACATACAGTAATAATCTTTCCTAGTTACAATCCAACAAAAGCCCTTGGGAAATCCCTTCCAGAGGCAAGTGCAATATCTATGTATTAAAAAATGGGGAATTTAGACTTTTCATTTAATATTTTAGAGCCAAATGCTAAGAGCTGTTAATAAATGAGTGGCCCAAGGTGACAGCAAGTGTAATACTGCATTTGAAATTCAAGTACCAATTTCCAACCTACTGTTAATTTAAAATCTCTAACCTTTTTACTTCTTTGATTCCCCAACTCCTAAAACTCAGTGATCTGAGTTATATATCAAATACTCAGTTAAATCAACATGCTTACACTGAAAACCTTCATGGCGTTGAGAAAGCTCCTGGGCATTGGGATATAATGTATGATCCTTGTTCTGAAGAACTATATGGTTTTCCTAAGGAAAGATCAGGGAGTGTCCTGAAGGAGGTGAGTTCTGTTCTACCCCTATAAAGATAGGTGGGATTTAGATCAATGGAGAAGAGAGGAAATAGCAGGCCTGGGGAATGGCATGAGCAAGGGTGCTGTGGCCAAAATCAGACTCAGGAGGCTATGAGACTAGTTTGTACTACATGGGTGGTGACGTATTTCTGTGATATGCTTTCAGAGGAATGGGGCAGCAGATTGTTTACTCTTAGTTCTAAGACTGATCAGTGAGTTCTGGAGCTATGCTTCTGATCCATCTGTCATAAAGTTGTCCATCAGCCTTTCACCATTTTATCCATTAAGGATTATTGCCTAAGTCTATTATGTTAGGGGTTTCCAAGAGGTGTTTTTTGGTTGTTTGTTTTTATAATTTTTACTCTTCTTTGTATAAGGGAACTAAAAAAAAAATAAAGCTAATTCATGAAAAATGCTTGAATATTTATCTTTATTTGTAAATTTTCAGAATAATAAGTTGGCAAGTTTGCAATGTTATTAGTTGGCTAAAGGTGGTGGTGGTGGTTTTTGGAGAGTATCATTATGAGTTATCAACTTACCTCATGTGATATTTAAAACATGTTTCAATCCATTGGCATCATTTTTTTTTTGTATTAATGTCTTTGACCAGTTGGACCCTTCTAGATGGCTCTTGTCTCCATTTTTCATGAGCCATGAGGTTTTTGATGCCTTCCTTAGTTTCAGGAATCATATCATGTTCCAGGATCATTTTAGGCATTTCCTGCCCATACCTAGAAGCAGCCATTTCTCTAAGGAATCTTGGTTACTTTTAATGGTGGATGGTATTTACAGTTCACAGTCTGTTCAAAGTCCAGATAGTTTTCATCACACACCTTCTTATTGTCCTTCTGTGATTCAGGAAAGTGTAATAATAAGGAAAACTAACACTTATGGAATGCTTTTATATGTATTAGGAAATATTTTAAGGACTTTACATTCAGTATCTCATTTTACCATCAAGTACCTATTCCCATCGGGTATCCTATTCCCACGTTGTAGCTGAGGAAAGTGAGGAATTAAAGTCAAATAAATTACCCAGAGCCATAAAATTATTAAATTGTTTAAGGTGACATTTGAACCCAGGGATTCTGATTTTGGAAACTATGCTCTTAATGGTATGTCATGCTGCCTCACTGTCTTACTATAGCAAGCCTTGCCGAGGCACATATCTTTAAAAATTTTGTAGTCCCTCCTCGTCTGGGCCCCCAAAAGAAAGAATTTAATCAATAACTTAATTCTATTTGTAAGCCAGTGTACGATGAGCGTGGGGGACAATACAGTGGTGGTTAAGAGCTCTAGCTTATGAGTTCACTGCCTAGATTCATAATCTTGCTCTGCTGCTTAGTAACTTGTATAATCTCAAAGAATTTTTTTTATTTTTTATTTTTAATCTCAAAGAATTTAAAGTCTCTGCCTTCTCATCTGCAAAGGGTAAATAATACTAGTACCTAATTATAGGGTTTTCACTAGGACTAGTGAGCTAAGAAATGAAAATGAAGCACATAGAACAGTACCTAGCTCATTGTAAAACTCAATAAATGTTAGCTCTTGTTATTTTCCCTGTGAGTACAGGATATCAAATGAAGTTCTACATCAAGAAGAAAACCTTGGGGGATCCCTGGGTGGTGCAGCGGTTTGGCGCCTGTCTTTGGCCCAGGGCACGATCCTGGAGACCCGGGATCGAGTCCCATGTCGGGCTCCCGGTGCATGGAGCCTGCTTCTCCCTCTGCCTGTCTCTCTGCCTCTCTCTCTCTCTGTGTGACTATCATAAAATAAAAATTAAAAAAAAAATCTTAAAAAAAAGAAGAAAACCTTGGGCAGTTGTACAGAGGTCAGGAAGGACAGAAGTTATGGTTTCCTGAGCCATCTGCATCTTAATGAGAGAAGATGAGAAGAGATGGATTCTCATGGGGAAAGAGGCAGAGTAGGGGTCACAGCCTGGTGTCTGGTGTGCTCTCAAATGCACCTTGAGATGCAACTGTAACTATTGTATTTTACACTGTAGTGAGATTGTGTGTTCATAGCATGATTATCCCATGGGAGAGAGTTAAGAACTATTCATTTACTGAATTGAAGAATTGAAGAAGACCGAGTAAGCATCCACAATCAGAAAGTGGAAGGAGGAAGAGAATCCTGCAGAACAGGGAGAGACCTTATAGCACAGTTTCATTATTAAAAATGGAAAGAAAATAGGGTAGTCATCAAGGTTAAATTCTGTAGGCATTAAAAAATAACAAGGATTGAAAAAAGTCTTTGTGTTTGGCTATAGATCATTGATGACCATCAAAGCTATAGTTTTTTTTTTTTTTTAAAGATTTTAATTATTTAATCATGATTGCTAAGAGAGAGAGAGAGAGAGAGAGAGAGAGAGAGAGAGAGAGAGGCAGAGGCACAGGCTGAGAGAGAAGCAGGCTTTATGCAGGGAGCATGACGTGGGACTCCAGGATCACGCCCTGGGCTGAAGGTGTTGCTAAACCCCTGAGCCACCAGGGCTGCCGTAAAGCTATAGTTTTTGGAGTGTGGGTGACAAGCTGTTAGTGATGGTGTTGGAAGCAGTGAGATTAGAGAGTTCATTGGAGACATTGAGAAATGCTAAAAAAAGAATTTGGAAATTAGAGAAGAGCAGACAAAATGTTTTTCCTACTTGTAGAATTTATGTATATTTTTTCTGTATATTTTTGTATTCGAGGATACTGCTTAAAAACAAGATGATATTCTTAACTGAGTGAGGTAGATGTTTAACTCCATTCACAGATGCCATTATAGGCAGTGGGATGTCCACAGATGAAACAGATGTTCACCTGATGTCCACAAAGAGTATCCTCCCTAGGTGAGAAAACTGATACAACAAACTAAACCACTGGGCAGAGAGTTTGTGGATTCTGGAAAAGGAATTCAGCCACCTGTAAATTCTTAATAAAAAGATTGGTCTTGGGGTACATGGGTGGCTCCGCGGTTGAACGTCTGTCTTTGGCTCAGGTCATGATCCCAGGACCCTGGGATCAAGTCTTGCATCGGGTTCCCCATGGCGAGCCTGCTTCTCCCTCTGCCTACATCTCTGCCTCTCTCTCTGTGTGTCTCTTATGAATAAGTAAATAAAATCTTTAAAAAAAAAAAAGAGTGATCTTCAGGTATCTGGAAGGTTTGCCTCTGTCATCAGTGTGCATCTTGTAGGACAGATACACACAGGGTGGTAAGAGAGAGGATGCCCCACAGGTTGGTTGAACCAGCCATGGTCTGTGGGAAGCCACCCCCCGCCATGGGGGGTGATAAAGATGGCTGAGATGTAGGAATGAGGTAGAAGCATGAAGTGGAAAGGATTGATTTTGGTCGCAGAGATGGTTGGAGGCCAAACAGAAAGTCCTGTTGGTACTCAGTCTTGAAGGATGTGAGGGGCCACACTGGGAAGAGGGATGAAGAAGGACAACATGAGTTTAGAGAAGATACTGAGAATAGCAGTTAAGGTGGATCACTAGATAAAGTCAGTTTTACTTTTGATGCTTATGTCTAAGAAAATGACCCAAGAGAGGAAGAAAGCCATTTGTGTGTATAACAGCCAGGAAAAGCAGGTTGTAATGAAGTGGAATCAAACTATATATTTTACGTATCTATTAAAGGATGGCTGGTTCTGAGTAGATCATCACTCTGTAACCAGCTGTGTGAAGCTTGGATGGTATGGAGAATGGGGCTGGTTTGGATGGTCTGCTGGGTTTCATCACCAAATCATTTGGAGAGAGCTAGAAAACAAAAGATGATGGAATTTAGAAGACAGTCAAGAATTAAAAGCAACCCAAATTTTAAGAATCAAGCACAAATCTGTTCCTATATTTAAAGGCAAAGTTATATTTAATGTTACAGATGTCACAGTTTCTCCTCTGGACTGAAAATGTTAGAGGATAATACTTTGGATAAACAAGTTAAAGATGTTAAAATATGAGCACTTGGAGCTGTTGGAGAAAGACCCATGATATGTGAATTTTTGTGGGGTTAAATTATAGGAGACTAGAGGTGTGTGTTTTTAATAAATGACGTCATTCTGCACATAATACTTTAAAACTTGGCTTTCCTAGTTTAAAAAAAATCTTGGAGAAAAATTTGTATTAATACATGTAAATTTAACTCCTTTTAAAACTGCTACATATATTCCATACTATAAATATATTACAGTTTATTTAGCCAATTTCCTATTGGTGGAGATTTATAGTCTTTTTTTTTTTTTTTTTTAGTCAAATCACTAGTTGGATTTATTACAAAAGTTGAAGTTGCAAAATTACATGTTAAAGTTGGTGTTAACTTTTTCATCTTCTAACTTCAAAATTTGGAATTGATATTCCTACCAACCTTGAAAAAAATAGTTACCACGATAAAAACTAGGCAGTTAGCAATCACAATATAGTAATATCTTGTTAAAAAGGTCACATGATGCATGACTTTTGGAATCCCAATAAAAACAAATGGAAAAAATCAACCAGCAGGAAACAAGATCAACCAGCAGGAAACAAGCATTTGAGGAAGAAAAAGTCCATTTTGCATGGAAAACTTCCTGCTCATGTATGTGTGTATGTGTGTATATATATATATGTGTGTGTATATATATATATATATATATACATATATATATATAGTTTCTAATGGTCTCCTTATAAAAAATTCTGCAGTCAACTCCTTAGCCCATATGGGTTTCTCCATGTCAATCTCTTATTCGTTATGATCAGATAATGTGAAAATGCTGGAGACCCAGAACATGTAATCGCTATGATCAGCCATCTCTTTCAGAATTGCTCAAGCCATTTCCTTTGTTCAATTCTAAAGGTTAAGCAATACTTGCTGTAATTTAACCAAATATCCCTGAGAAATAGCAAAGACTCTGTCCTTATCTTTTGGAATTAGTTTTCTTTATTTCTCTGCTTGCCTATGGAACAACTTTTGTCCTGGTGGTGCAGCTGGAGTGGGGCAGCAGGAGAATACCGTCTAATAGATGAAGTCCATGCCTCTCCTACTATCCATCAGAGTTTTGTCCCATATAGATGGGGGAAGGCTTCATTCGGCATGATGAAGTATGAGATATCTTCTCTTTAGAGCTGTTGTTATAACCTGTCCTTTGTGATCCCATAATCTGGGAAAACCCCTGAAGGGTATTAAGAGGTAATTAAGTTTTATTTACAGTTGAGTGATTTACCTGTAGGCTTTTTTTCTTTTTTCTTTTTTCTTTTTTTTTTAACAGCCCAGGAAGGGGTCCTGACTATGAGAGAGGCTTTTGTTGATAGGATTATTTCTGTAGTAAAGTAATACTGCCCCAATACCTGGCATAGAAAAAAATAAAATAAAGTAAAACAAAAGGCCTTTATCTATTCTTAGAACTTGAACAAAAGAGTAGACACAGAATGTACGGGGGCAAATGCTGTTAGAGTCAGAAAAATGCAAAAATCCATATGAGGGTATAACATTTCACTGGATGGTGTTCAACTTGCCAAGTAAATCCTTTGTATCACTGAATTAGCTGCCCTTGATAACAGAGATGCTTTGTTTTAGAACACAGGACAAGTATCGATGCTTTCTTGGATAATGCAACCAACAATTCTACAAAATAACTTCTTGGAATAATTTTTATGTTCTTGAAAAGCATGCTATTTTAATTCTCACAACTGACCCAGGCAGGGTGAGCAATATCTCAGATTAGCAAGACTAGCTAACTTGTCTTGTCATGGCTGAAACACAACCCAAATCTGCTTTCACATCCATCTGTTCCTCACTGGATGATGATACCTTCTAAAAGAAGTTCTGTGTTGAGACCGAGATACATATTTACACATGAACAGAAGGAAGCCTTGGGGATTTTGAGGTGTGCTGTGAAATCCCATACTGCTTATCTTTTGCTATTTGACTATCCATAGGGCTGTAAGCTTCCTCAGAGTTCACATAGAAGCATCCAGGTACTGTAAGTCAATCGCTGTGCTTCATCTGGGCTCCCTTCTTGTTCTGTGAGATGAAGACCTCACGTGCATTTGGCTCCATGAGGCTCAGAAGCATTCATATTTGCTATATCTGTGTGAGAAAGGCCATTGTTGTATGTATGTTCCCTATTAGAGTTGAGTTCTTTGCCTGCTCTGTTTTCAGACATGAAGCCTTCTTTTGATGTGTTTTCTAACTGTTTCCCAAACATGCTTGATCTGCAGAATCCCTTTAAGAACTGTGATTTCTGTGATCAGGCAAGTTTAGGGAGTGATCTTAGTTTGATCCATTAGACTTTTCTCATAGCGCTTATTTATTGAGTCCTGCCAAGAACCAAGTCCTATAGCGTGTTCCTGAAAGCACGTGGCTCCCTGCATTGCTCTTGGCAATAAATGAACTAAAACAACAAAGAAGTTAGGAGACAATAATTCATTTCTGAAAGATCCTTTCCAAAATCAGGAAAGATCAGTAAGTGTTGTGAATTATAATATTGATGCATTTCAACAATGATTTGAGTGCATACTATGTGCCAGGCATTTGTGCTCAATGCCGGGGATATACAGCTGTGAACGAGGCAACTAACATTTATGGAAGTGCTTATCATGGGACGATACCAAGCTAACTGCTTCACATACCTTTTCCCGTTTTAACTTCACTACTGTCCTGGGAGGTAGGTATTATCACCTTCGTTTTAAAATTAAGGAATCATTATTTCAAAAGCTTGACTGACGTGGCCAAGGTCATAGATCTTGTAACTGGAAGACCCAGAATTACCACCCGTTGTGTCAGATTCCGCAGCTCATGCTCTTTATCCCATTGAAATTATGCTTTAGTCCAGTATGTATGTCCCCTCACTTTTCCCTTTTACTTCAGAGGTTCCCAACTCTGGCTACACACTACAGTTGCCTGGGGAACTTTACAAAAGTATCTTTGCCTGGGCCTTACTCCAAACAAAGAATATTTGGGGGGTCCACATCAGCATTTTTAAAAGAACTCTGGGTGAGGCCAATGTGCAGTGATTGGTTGAGAACCATTCGATATCATTAATTGCCCTCCTAATAGTTTCTAGCATTCTTCTTGGGACTGATTCATTGTTTACAGTTTCCAGGTAGTTCTTCCCTTTTAAACAAAGTAGTTAACACGTAGGAAATACTTAGTAATGCAAACATTTCCTCAAAGTGGAACATGGTAGTAGATCAATTTAAAGAGGAATTCAGAAACTTGGAGTTCTTTATGTAGGACAAGTGTAGTCTACAGTGAGTGGTAAGAAATAACCTGGGGCCTAGAGCACCCATGAACTTCTGGATCTCTCTTTTCTGGTGAGACTCAGAACCTGAAAACTCTTTTAATCTGATGGAGGAAGAAAACTTCCTTCATCCTTGATGAGTACCAGCTACAGAGCAACATATTTTTTTATGGTCCAAATGAAAGTAAAAAAAAAAAAAATGTAGTTTCAATCTTGCTAATTTGAATGTGTTAATATCTGTACTCTAGACTAAGTTTATTTTGAATGCGGTAAGAAAAAAATACCCAGGAACCTAAGAATAGATATCTAAGTTTCTTGAAGCTGTTTGAAAATCTTTATCTGCTTGGGCAATGCATGTGTATATATGCTTATATAAACTTTTAAGTTAAGAATTCTGTGTTTCAGGCATTCAACAGTTTGCTAACCATCTCTGGTATGATAGTAACATCTTGCCTTTGTGAAGATGGCAATCTAATTAATTATTGACTCTCCACTAATTAAACCAGTGAGTTGTGACTGTCCCCTAAGAGAGGTTCTTCTCAAAGCATCTGTATCCTATATTAAGAGTAAATGGCTAGTTGAAGTAATCACAAGGTTGGGGCTCATAACATTCCTAGAAAGAGAAAAATGGGGAAACTAAACTTGGGGTCACTGTATTCCACAAGTTGGAGGCACTTCTATGAGAAGAATAAATCAAGGCTACCAGGGGAGGGAAGACTTTTTAAACCAATAGGTCTTTAGAGAAAGAGAGCAATGATTGCCACTCTACTAATATTAAAAGTAACTTCAGGTGAGCCTTATCTCTGCATTTTAAAACTTAGCCATCAGTTGATAGCATAGTTGGATCATAATGTTCTACTAGGGTTGAGCCACTTTATGACTATTACTAGAAAGGTCATTACCAAAAAAAGGTAAACAGAGAAAAAAAAGAAAAAGAAAAACATGAAAAATGGCCTCCTTTTTTACATTTCCACATAGGTGATCTCCATACCAGGAGATGAACTTGAACTTGGTTGGGCGGGAGACGGACCTGGTTGGGCGGGAGACTGGAGCCCCTCAGAGAATTTGGGATTCTTCCATTTTTACTGGGAGGGTTGGCAGGTATAACATGTGTTGTTATGTGAGTCCATGAGAGCCTCCAGGGTTCTAACTCCCTGCCTCTCCGTGTGGTGGGGAGTCAGTCGCTCACTCTGAAGCACTCGACTGGTTTCTGTCTGTGGCTTACCCATGAACAGTGGCTTGGAAGTGTCAAAGCATGAGAAGCATGCAGTGGAACAGCATGTGCTGCCTTCATCTCCTACATGGTTCTGCATGGGAGGTTCGTGGGCTGTCTGCCTTAGAGCTCAGGTGTTTCTTTCTTTCCCTACAGAACTCATTGAAGGCTTCAAATCGGAAGAAGAAGAGAACAAGCTTTAAAAGAAAAGCCAGTAAAAGAGGAACTGAAGTAAGTGTTTCAGGACAATGTCCCAGTAAACTATATTCTCCTTACTGTAACCACCTCTGTCCATTGTGATCTGGCCCAAGCTTCTTTTTCTGATAAATTTTCTACTTCACTTCCCTCCTTCACTATACTTTTATGAACCACACTGGAATTCTTTTCTATTTCCAAAAAAATGTGTGTATGTGTAACCTTCTGCTACTTCAGAATCAGAACATTTGTACTTGTCCGTGGAAGTACTGTCCCAAAAACGATGAAGAACTAACATTTCGAGAATGCTCAAGAGCATACAGAATAACACCAAAAGCATGGCTCATTCTCTAGGGCAAATTATAGCTTGAGATCCTTTCTTCTAAGCTTTATATGGACTATCTTGTTAAGAGTAAGCCATGTGACATAAGATGTAACTTTTTTACTTGGAGACATCAAGGGTTAGTGGTGGTGTGGGGGTGCTGGTAGTTGCTTCCATTGCTTTTGGGCTACCTGTCCAAGTCATGGATGGATGTCTCAATAGTGTTGCTTTCTTCCTTTAGCAGGAAAACAAAGGTCGTCCTTTTGTGATAAAACCTATCTCTTCTCCTCTCATGAAACCCTTGCTTGTGTTTGTGAACCCCAAGAGTGGAGGCAACCAGGTGAGTCATTTTTCATGATTTTAATTTGGAACCTCAATGCTTTCTTGAAAACAGTTCCCAGCACCAACTACCTAGGACTCCAAGTGTTGGAAGAAAACCAATTTCCCAGGGACAGGGTTATTGTTATAGGGTATAGCCTTATACATTGCAGGGTTATGCAAAATCTAGAGGTCCTATGTTTATCTCTCAGCTTCCAAGTAAGATTATACCAGAGGCCCTCTAAAAGCCTGTTGACATTTTCCTTACTAAGTTTAAAAAAGATCATTCAAAAATTTCTTAATTAATATGTTTCAGGGTTTCTCAACTCTTACTGTTAGGAAGCTCTTTATGGACTTTGTTGCTTCCCCTTTTAAGTTAGACTTCTGTCCCTATCGAGAGGAAAGCGAGAACAATGGCTCACTCATCATTGTCAATGATCATTAACAACAAACACCACCAAAGCTATCAAAAATATCACCTTCTAAAGGTTTCATTTGGTCCTTGCCCAAATCGTGTAGCATAATTAATCACTACCTCATTTGAGGAGGAAGAAATGCCTAAGAAGTATAATTCATTAATTAAGTATAATGACCTACCCGAAGTGACACAACTCTCTAAGGACAGACTTTGTTCTAGAATCTAGGTCTTTGTCTCCTCATATGCTTCTCTTTCTACTCTGAGGCTCCTTACCTCTTATTGGCTCTTATTTGGCTTTGATTTTCTCTATCTTCATGTGAGAATGGATGATAAGATATTTTATCTGTCCTCTAAGTGCACATTTTACATTTAGAGGTGAGATTCCTTGAAGTTCACACTTAACAACTAACGATCTGAAACTGCATCCTTAACCCCATATAGGGAGGGGAGCCATATAATAAGGAATGATATTCTTACTACTAAGGATACTGGGCATTTTCCAGAATGGACTAATTATAATAAAGCTTCTCCTAAGAGAGCTTGTGATTTATTATTTTTATTTTATTTTATTTTTAAAGATTTTATTTATTTATTCATGAGAGATACAGAGAGAGAGGCAGAGACACAGGCAGAGGGAGAAGCAGACTCCATGTAGGGAGCCTGACGTGGGACTCGATCCCAGGTCTCCAGGATCACACCCTGGGCTGAAGGCAGCACTAAACTCCTGAGCCACCCGGGATACCCCCAAGAGCTTATGATTTAAAGAAAATATTATTTCTTCATTCTTTATTTCCTTTAAAATTCTTGATAACTTGCTGTGTTGAAAATCTTTAACATGGTAGAAAACAGGGAAAAGAAATGTGTTGTTAGCAGATAATCTATTTTCAGCATCCTGCTTTTTCAAAAAGCCAGTGAGTGATGATTTTCATATTGTAATGATGATGATCCTAAGGTTTTTACTGGAGGAGCTTTTCAGGAGTGAGGTTCAGTGTGCCTGAACCATACTCACTTTCTAGGTCTAGCCTCCATATAGCCCTAAGAGGGTCAGGAGTATGTTTGGGGACCACGGAACAGAGCAAAGATAATGCAATGGAGTCCATGATTTTGACCACTTAAATATAATATGCTAATTCCCAATATATTTTATTATGAAAGTCATTCTAGAGGATGCACTCATCAAATCATAAGCCTTTTTCCTAGGGCATTTAGAAACTTGAAGGTTTTGGGAGCAGATAGTCTAGTAAAGATAGCCCATTTTTGTTGGAATCTCTGTGTAAATTAGTAATGCCAGGGTCTGCAGAGATGATCTGATGTTATTTCCTATTTCACTAAATAGAAAACAAGAAAGTTTAAGTAAATTTTCTAAGGACATTTTGATAATGATACCCAAGGGGCAAATGTGAAAAATAATTCAAGCAACATTAACTATATGTGAGTTTTAAATTGAGTGGATCAGACTGTGCGTGCTCTGAAATTTCAGAGGCAAGTAGTGCCTTGGGAGTGGTACAAAAGTGGTGTCATGGCAGTGGGTAAATTGAAGATGGACACTACTTAGAGTTATGCAGAGAAAGAAGGCTGGAACAGCACCACTTTTCTTCTCCTGTTCATCCTTTAAGAACTGGAACCATTTCTCAAAATTAATCACCCTGTCCAGGGCCGTAGTCCCATAGCCCTTGGTACAAATCTGTATTTTGTGAATTGCAACATAAGTACTCTGTGTGTGTCCTGCTAAGATACAGACTCCATTATGCCTGGGGTTGCACCTTTCAACCTGTGGTTTCTAGTATGTGGGATATGGAAACGAACAAAGAATTGTATGATAGGCAATTGGGATTTTACAGCAGATTATCTGGACGGTGGCTTTGTTACTGCTGAGAATTCAGGAAAGGAAAGAATTATTTTGGAAAAGAAGTTGAGGTGTGTTCGTGACCGTGAGATATTCAAATAAGAAATGCCCAGTTATTAGAGACAGAGGACTTAAATGATTGGCTCTCATTTTATGCATTTTGGTTTACAAGATTACTTCTAGACTAGGATTCTCAGAAGTATGACCAAATCAAAATGAATATTGTATAACTCTACATTTCTATATACTTTCTTTATAAGACAGAATACTAAGCCTAATAAATGAAGGGCATTGCTTCTAAGCACAGTGTGAAATGTTGAGAGTGCTTTATTTTTTTTTTAAATATTTTATTTATTTATCCATGAGAGACACGGAGAGAGAGAGAGGCAGAGACACAGGCAGAGAGAGAAGCAGGCTCCATGCAGGGAGTCCAACGTGGGACTTGATCCCAGGTCTCCAGGATCACGCCCTGGGGTGAAGACGGCACTAAACCACTGAACCACCTGGGCTGCCCCAGAGAGCTTTAAAGACATCCGAATACCTATGCATGCTTGCAATCATTCCATCTGATCTCCATCTTCAATCTTGGGAAGGCACAGCTTGATTCCCAGGGAAGGGTCCTGGTCATAGATAATCTAATTCCTCTGTTAGGGTCCACCTTTTCCTGTGCTGTGGTTTTCCTATGTCTTTAACATTGCAAATAAGGTTGGATTCTGTGTGATGGGGGAGTCAGAAGGTGAATTGGCTCCCTTGAATCTTGTTTTCTTCATAATCTTGCACCCTGCCCAAACTTCAACCTTTTTTGAGACTAAAAGTTCAAAGGAGAACTAAGGATGGCAGTAAAAACTGGGCAAGTGAACCCCCCAGGAAGGTGGCTTTGAGAATCTGCTTTTCTTTTTTTCTTTTTCTTTTCTATTCTTTTCTTTTTTCTTTTCTTCTCTTCTTTTTTTTAAATATTTTATTTATTCATGAGACACACACACACACACACACACACACAGAGAGAGAGAGATGCAGAGACACAGGCAGAGAGAGAAGCAGGCTCCATGCAGGGAGTCCAATGTGGGACTCCTATCCCGATCCCGGGTATCCAGTATCAGGCCCTGGGCTGAAGGCAGCACTAAACTGCTGAGCCACGAGCCCGAGAATCTGCTTTTTTAACAAGCTCCCAGCTGACTATTGTTGCAACTGATTAGCTAGGGCTTCCTAGAAATACGTCACGGCTGTTGTTGTTCAGTCCTGGTTTTTGCCTTTTAATGACTGATTTATTTTGCTTATCTCTGTAGATACAGAGCACTCCCTCTTTGAAGCCTAGGCTTCAAACCTTTATTTAAATTTGCCTGGGCTTCTCTTAAGTAAATAACTAGACTATATCGCCATCTTCTGGCAAGAAAAATACCTTTTTTTTTTTTTTAAGCACTCTCGTGTGTGCAGAAATTTTCCAACACTTTGCAGATATATATTGAGATGAACACATTTGGGACTGATGCTATGTATTTTTTTAAACAATAATTTGTTTTAAGCAGTTGTTTCACAATAATTGTCTCTGTTTTTTCTATCACCTAAGGTGGAGGTGATAGTGGGTATCTTGAAAGTTTTAGAGGTTGGCAGTGCTGTTGTTGGGATCTGGGAACTGGAATCATGGACCACAAGGTCAACTTCAAGTGTGTCCTCCTGTGGAGAAGACGTAAGATCTGGGAGATAAAGTTTGCACCAGCACAGTCCCCTCTTCTGTGTTTGAAAACCTGAGGACTGGAGAGATAGGCACCCTCCTTTATATTTAATCTCCGCTCTAACTTCAGAACTTAGTATTTGTATTGGACATCCCTGACTCCTTAGCATCTTTCTCTCTGAGTCTTATAGACACTTATGATATCTCTTGATGTTTTTCCTGCTTTCACATGATCTCTCCTGGAGGCTCCCTCTCAGGACTACATTTTTAGTGTCTTAGATTATATGTTTGGGGTTAAGCAGGTGCTCTGACCACTAGAGTGATTCTACCTTGAGGTCCTGACAGTTGGGGGGTCTCAGGCTCTGGATCCTCACACTATTCATTGTGAAATCCCATTGTTGAGGGGTGGCATGTGTTAGATTAGATTTCCAGGGATCTTATCAGTAGATGATAAGAGGAAGGCAGTGTCCAATTTGTGGGTAAGCTCATGCTGAGTCCACCACCATCACACATCTATGCACCATCACACCAGGGCTGCCCCTCCTAAGTCAGGGACAAGTCAACCAAGTTGGAAGAAGGAGACAAAAGTTAATAATCTCAAATGTCTGAGTCCCCAGACTTCCTAAATACTTGACCGAACAGCCACAATTATTTTCTGTGATGTTCAACCTGGTGATAAATCAAGAATCATGATGTTTGGATAAAATTTTAGGCCCCTGATGCTTAGAATGGGCTAGGAGGAGGGCAGAAGGATATCAGTAGATGATCACACATATCAAAAAATCTAAGCTCAAGATCTTGTCAAACCAGCCTCAAGAGATGGAATTAAAACAACCGAATGATAAGTCTGTGGAAAGTCCCTTTTCCCAGTTATAATACTGGTGGAAGTGTGGGGGTACCTGTTTTACTCCACTGAGACCGCTCTAACTGAACACCACAGACTAGGTGGTTTAGTAACAAGAATTTATTTCTTATAGTTCTGGGGACTGGGGAGGCCACAATCAGGGCAACGCAGGTATGGTAGCCGGTCAGGTTCCACTTCCTGGTTCTCACAGGGCTGACCTCTCACTGTGTCCTCTTGGTGTGTCTTCACATGGAAGAAATGATGAGGGAGCTCTTTGGGTTCCCTTTTATAAAGGCACTAATCTACTCACGAGGGCCCCTCTTCCCCAACGTCCCATCTCCTTTGACGGGTCAAGGGCCTGCCCAACTGTCTAGCTTCTTAGTTGATAGCCAGACTAATACATCAAAATGTCAGTCTGGCTCCCCTGATTAAGACATCTCAATTACTCTTATTTCCTATAAAATGGAAGCCAAACCCTTTAGTACCTCTGCAACTCGGGTAGCTTCATCTCCCCCGCTTCTGCCTCATGGTTCAGAAACTGAACAGAATGTCAGAATGTCCTCCTCCCATGTCTTGCTGTTTTGCATGTGTTGTGCCTTCACCTTTCTCTTCTCCACGTGTAAAGAAATGGCTGACTTCACTCATCTTTCAAGAAACAGTTCAGATATCATATATAGGGTGCCTTCATCTAATCCCAAAATTTGGGCTTAGAGTGTCTCCTCTGGCCACTCCTACTTCTCAGTATGTATCTCCACTATCACATTGACCATCTTTAGTGGCTAATTTATTTTTCATTTGGCTCTTTCTGAGTTTCCTGAGTGTATACATGTACACAGAGTAGGAGCCTGGTATGTGTTTTTTAAGTTAATTAGGTATTCCTTTGGGGTTGTTTGAAGCCAGTTTAAAGTAATTATTTCTTCATCCCTTCCTTTCATTAGCTTTTCTTTTCTTCAGGACTTTCACATCAGCTTTTGCCATGACCTAGATAATACCTCTGTTACATAAACCAAGGCTTGCTTCATAACCTACCAAAATGTTTCAGGCTGTACAAGAGTTATAAGCCTTCAGTGAAGATAGATGAGCCATTTGAGCTGATTCATTCTTAATTGACTTGACTCTCCATACCTTTAAGTCATTATCATATTTTCTTTCACGAATAATGCATAAAACTTCCTCTAGAGAGCAGGATCTTCCTGTTTTGTCCATCTCTCTCTCTTCCCGCCCAAAACAATGTCTGGAACCTAGTAGGTGAGTAGATGAATCTCCTTTATTTCCCTCTAGAACAATCTACCGGTTTTCTGGGAAGTTGTTTTCTCCTGTCCCGGCCTATTTCCCAAAACCTGGAGCCAGAAAGAACCTATTCATCACTCCACAGGAATACCCAGTCTCACAATACCTTAACAGGTTCTTTAGTCAATGTGTATGAGAACCCTCCCAAGAGTGTGCTAGAATTGACCTGCAAGCTATTTTTTTTTTTCACTTAGAGAAAAGTATAACACTCTTGCAGAGAAGTTGCAGCTTTTTTTTTTTTTAAGACTAAAGGAAAATAAGCAAACCAAAAGCCCTGAGTAACCTATATTTGAGGTTTACAGAGGCCCAAGGCTAAAAGTTACAGCTCATGGCCTTGCTCTTCCTTTCCTGCTCACCTGCCATATGACCTTAAAATGAAAGCAAATGAAGATTCTCTGTTCTATGCTCTCAGCCATTGTGTCTTTCTTTCCCCCTAAGTCTTGATGAACCCTAAGGCAGTTTTATGTCTTTTGTCTTCGTAGTCCTGTGGATTAACATAGTGGCTCTTTACTGACCACAGAGGGAGTGAAAGCAAGGAGGAAAGGCAGGTGTATGAAAGGAGGCAGGGAGGGAGAAAGAGCAGGAAGAAACAAACTGGCACAATAACCTACAAAAAAAAATTATAGCTTTTGCATTTGGCCTGTAGCTTGTGCACAACTATGAGCATGTTTGGGATGCATTAGTGAATGGCAGTTGTGTTAATGTCCAAGTAGGTTTAATCCAGTCGGTGAGAAAGAAATTACTCTTTTCCTGGTGAAATTTCTCAAGCCATTCAGTTGTATTGAATAAATTACCTAAGCCCTAAAGTAGTTCATCCTAGAGGTCACAGCAGAGGTAATAGAATTGACTTCAATGTGTCAGACCTTTTTCTTTCTCCACCCACCATGCTGGATTTAAAACAGTGCAGTGTTTTTCAGGCCCCTACACTTTGATAACACACATACTTTAGAAATACTACTTTTAAAAGAAATAATTCTATCATCCCTGAATAAAAACTCTGACAGGGTTGACATGTCTGGCCATGCACATTACACCTGCACAACTCCGAGGGCATCCTTCCAATGGGTTGTGGTGTCAGCAGAGCCTCCTGGAAATGTGCCTGCCTTAACTCCCCTTCCTCGAAGGGATAAATGTAGATAATTAGAATGTCCCAGGAATCACAAACTTAAAATGAGCAAAAACAAAATTTTGTGGTCACTCAAACCTTTTGGAGAAGTTTCAATTTAACAAAAAACACCTCTAAGGACCCCTCAGTGGCTCAGTGGTTAAGCCTCTGCCTTCAGCTCAGGTTATAATCCTGGGATGGAGTCCAGCATTGGGGTCCCCACAGGGAGCCTGCTTCTCCCTCTGCCTGTGTCTCTGCCTCTCTCTCTGTGTCTTTCGTGAATAAAAAATCTTAAAAGAAAGAAAAACTACCTCTAAATGCTTTTTATTTTATTTTTGTAAGGTGTTCATTACCTGGCATTGTATGCATAATAGAAGCTGAAATTGAGACGAGCACTGTGCCATGGCCAGAAGGAAAGGAATAATTAACATTAACCATTCATATTGCTCTAGGAATTTAGAACTGGAAATTAATTTTCTAGCAAGTCAGTGGGAAATTTTTTATAAATTGGTCATTAAAATGACTCTGGTGTTACCAATTAAACATAAGAGATTACTTGAGAAAATCCCCAACTGACTTGGTAGCAAGGCCCAGTATGGGAAGAGAGAGAAGGATCCAGTTGTTACTAGTATTATGTATCCAAATCTATGTCTGCATTTCATAGGAAGCAAAATATGTCATTTGGTGAAATTGAAGGATTAGTTGTAATAAGTAAGGATAGAATGTTATTCCTAAATTTATAGCAAGCACATGATAAAGCAGAACTTTTAAATTATAGGTTTGGATGAAATGTGGAACAAAAGACCTGCATTGGCCCCTGTAACAACTGGCATAACAATGTGATAATTACAAGCTACACTTTAGCCCTCACGCCCTCAAGTGCAATTTACTGAATAGATTAACAAGGAGCAACAAAGAAAGAGACTAACCTTTACAAAGGCCTATTTTGCGCCACATACTGTGTTAGATCCATAACTATTACTGATTCATTTAATTCTCATTATCCTCTGGAAAGTGGATGTTGCCCTCCTATTTAATATGCTGGATTTCTGCAGGATTATAAATACTCACAATCACCTAATGACAACACCCAAGTTATTACTGACTCAAATACCATGCTGTTTCTGCTATCCTAGAATGACTCTCAGATAAGGCATAGTAGGTGAACAAACTTGGGAATATTTTCATGAAGAACAATCATAATAGCTAACAAAGGAACTCTAATTATAAGGAACAAGAACTGCCCAACTAATCAAATGCTGTTTGCTGTGGTTGATAATGACCAAAAAGGGGTACCCTACACAGTTTTAAAGCTGTTTTGATGCTGCTTAATGAAATGATCCCTCTTTCATTTTTTCTTTGCTCAATTCACTGTGAAGAAATGATCTCCAGGACTGCCTTGCATTTTTTCCATGATGGCCAGTTCTGCAAATGCCAATTAGAAATTACTTAAAAAATTCTAAAAATGTTCATGTGAGAACTGTTTGACTTAGAGACATGGACATTGAAACATGTCCAAGTAAACTATTTTTTTTATTTATGATAGAGAGAGAGAGAGAGAGAGAGAGAGAGAGAGAGAGAGAGAGAGAGGCAGAGACACAGGCAGAGGGATAAGCAGGCTCCATGTACCGGGAGCCCGACATGGGATTCGATCCTGGGTCTCCAGGATCGCGCCCTGGGCCAAAGGCAGGCGCCAAACCACTGCGCCACCCAGGGATCCCTCCAAGTAAACTATTACTAGGAAAGTTGTGTGTGTCTGTGTGTGTGTGTGTATGTATATATACATACACACACACACACACACACACTAAATAATGAGGAGCCTGTGAGACTTTTGCTTCAGTTAAATTATTTCAATAAAATCATACTTAGCTCGCACTATGTTCATATTATGCAAAGATAAAAGTAATCTTCATAATGAAGTAAAAATGGATGTTAAATCACATGGATTGGCTAATAACTTCTCTACATGGATTTTCACGTTGAGTGATGGTAAAAATCGGTAGATACTGTTCAGTAAGCACTTAATTGAGTGCCAAGCACTGTGATGTGCTCCCAAACATTATTGTGTTTAATCATTGCAACAAGTCTGTGAGCTAGGCATTCTTGTCTCCACGTTAAAGAGAAGGAGGTTGAGTTTTACTGATATTGAAGAACCTGGCCAGAATTACACAGGTTGGACCGAAATCTCATCTGGATATTCAGCATGTGTATAGATGGCCAAAGCCATGACTTTAACTACTACTCTATGCTATTTATAATTAGGTGGTATTTTAGAGAAGAGGATTTATTTTTATTTTTTAAATGAGCAGCAAATATTTGGAAATCTCTTCCTACTGTCTTTTTTTTATTATTTTTTTCTTACAGGGAACCAAAGTCCTGCAGATGTTCATGTGGTACCTGAATCCTCGGCAGGTCTTTGATCTTTCTCAGGAAGGGCCAAAAGATGCGTAAGTCTGGAAATAAACCCCCCATGGTCCATATTGGTTTAGGCAAAGAGAAGGACTTCTGCAGCAAAGCCAAGCTTCACTATTAGATTCCCTCGTGAAATATTTTCTGACCATCTCTCATTGACTTTCTCCACTGCAATCATCTCCCTTAAAGCTTCATCTGATGTTTCTCCTCCTACTCTTTACTGGGCTAATTTCCTTCAAACCCAGCTACTCAGTTATCAACTCCAGGTGTACTTCTAGTGTGTTTGCTGCTTATGGACATGGTCTGTAGATTATTTACAAGTCTGCCTTGAGAAAAGATTCATCATTTTCCTATCTATACAAGTACAACTTTGGAGGTGTACATTAGACTCTAAGTATATCTTTGGAGAGTGGCCATAATTGCTTATGAATATGTTTGTGTGTGTGTGTGTGTGTGTGTGTGTGTCCGTTTGAGACAGATTAATTGAATCTGCCTATGATTCCACATCACAGTGGGAAGACATTTTATTTTCTGCTCAATCCCTTTTCTGAGCTTCTCAGACATTTCATTGTCTTTGTTAGAAATGTTGAAAATCAAGTTTAGATGTCAGTGACATGTATCCCTTATCTTTCCTTTGGTGGTGGTGGTGCTGTACATGGTAACAAAGAGCAGAGCTGTTTCTGCTACTGTCTGATTCCCTTTTTAAAACCCATGTATTAAGAGAGTTTGGATGTCATCTGATAAATGTTAGAACTTAAGTGGTACTAATTATTTTTAAATAAGTAATGATATTGCAGGCAAAGTAACCAGTTCAGATAATTTCTAGAGAAATAATATTCCTGTATGAAATGGATAAATCATATATTTTAAATATTCAGGAGAACATTAAATATAAAAATTACTTTCTGCTGTCATTCTTTTAATCTATAAACTTTTTTGCCACTAGAGTTCGCTATAAAACTTCTAGATTTTTTTTTTTCTGTATTTGGATGGACTAAGGCAAATCTGCTACCCCAGCTTTGGCCCTTTTAGATGCTTTTCTTAAAATCTTATGACTTTGGTTAGACTTAGGCAGAGGCTTCATAGATCATCATAAAGAATGTGGCCAGATAGGAGATATTTCTAGAAAAAAAAACAGTTGATTTAAAAGGTGATGTTTTCTACAACAGAAGTTCTAACAGCTTCACTTAAGTAAATGTTTTAGCAGGGGTGGTATAATTTTATTTTCTCAAGAGCCAACATGAAAAATGATCCATTTTAAAGTAGACTAATTTTAAATACAGAAAAACCAGTAAATCTTCCCCTTTTTGGGCTGGGGAGTTTAAATTTGTTTTTGAGTGTTAGTGAATGAGTGGAGAGAGAGCTAGAATTGTAGGTGTGGTAGTAATGCTAGTGGATATCCTCCTATCACCCTGTTTTTCTGAAATGACTTACTGGAATTAAGAGTGGAAAGTACATATTTGAAAAAAAAATCCAGGAAAAGCTGACAAAATATAAAGAGGAGACATATAACGACTACTGACCATCGATTAATGATGATTTTCTTTGAGAAAGGTAGAAGGGGTATGATGGCAAAAAGAAAAGGAAGTCAAAACTAATTAAGAAAATAATGTGAGTTAGAAGTCTTTATGTTCTGTGACCCTTTCTGATATCTCCCACACATTTCTTCTCCCTTCCCTTATATTCCCCTTCACTATTATTCATATTCCCCAAATGAATGAGAACATACACTGTTTGTCCTTCTCCAATTGACTTACTTCACTCAGCATAATACCCTCCAGTTCCATCCACGTTGAAGCAAATGGTGGGTATTTGTCGTTTCTAATGGCTGAGTAATATTCCATTGTATACATAAACCACATCTTCTTTATCCAAGGAGGGCGGGGGGTGGGGGTGAATGGGTGACGGGCACGGAGGGGGACACTTGACGGGATGAGCACTGGGTGTTATTCTGTATGTTGGTAAATTGAACACCAATAAAAATTAATTTATATATATAAAAAAAAGAAGAGATCAAAAAGGGTGTTGCCTCTTGACGGGATGAGCACTGGGTGTTATTCTGTATGTTGGCAAATTGAACACCAATAAAAAATAAATTTATTATTAAAAAAATAATAAAATAAAATAAGTAGGACATACTGTAAAAAAATCAGTAAAAAAAAAAGAAAATAATGTGAGTTGATGTATTAATAGGAATTATGGGAAATAAAACTCTGAAATCCCATTCCAATGTCAGCCATTTAAAAATGATTTTTGCTGCCAACCTCTGATGCAGTTGTTGGGGCCCATCCCCTTGTGATGACTTAGTAACTAGTTATGATAACATCATTATCCTCATGATTATACAATTTCCCCAGTGGACATCCCCTTCTCCTTTTTTGCCCTGTGTTTTCTCTCTGCGATGGCTGATGATGTACTCTTTTGTTTACTTCATGTTCTTTTTCCTCTACAGGCTTGAGTTATATAGGAAAGTACCAAATCTGCGAATTCTGGCCTGTGGAGGGGATGGAACGGTAGGTCCTTGAATTAGAATTAAGCTCTCTTCCCTATTTCTTCCATCTTTCTTTTGTTTTCTTTATTCATTCTCACCTCTTTCCAATCCCCTAAAACATAGGTCTCTGTCATGTGAATCCTAGCTTGAAGAAGGGATGTGGTTATTGTCCTAATGGATTCATACTTGGTCTTCCTAAATTATATCTTACTCCCTCAGCTCTACTGTATCCCTTCCTGTCCTACAAGGTAAAGATGTGGTCAGATTATTAGGATGAAAGTTACAGATGACTAAATTCTTAAAAAAAAAAAAAAAAACAACAACACCAAATACTTCATTTCCTTTGGTTCTTAATAATTGGTCGCAATTGGGGCACCTGGGTGGCTCAGTCAGTTAAGTATCTGCCTTCAGTTTAGGTCATGATCCCAGGGTCCTGGGATTGAGCCCTGAGTTGGGCTCCCTGCTCAGTGGGGAGCCTATTTCTCCTTCTCCTCTCTGCTCATGCTCTCTTTTGCTAACTCTGTCTCTGTCTCTCAAATTAATTAATTAATTAATCAATCTTTAAAAAATAATTGTTCACAATTATGAAATAAAAGTATATGGAAAAAATTATTGTATTTGTTCTTTTATTAGTGAAGACAAAACTTAGAATGCTGACATTGGTTTGCCTTAAAGATCATTGATTGGTCTCCTTTGTATTCATTTTTTAAGAAAAGATGGAATTGGGCTGAAGTTTAATATCATGGGTATATTTTCCTCTATTTGTCTCATCTGTTTCTCCATTTACTCTCTACTTATGTTGGTATATTTAGCAAAGGCAAAGAATTGAGAACCATGACATTTAGACTCTGTTGTCAGGTGTCTTTTTCTTCTGTATTTGGAGTTTGCTCTCATGGGATCTGGAGTTTTATTATGAACTATCTTTGGCTTTTCTCTAATCTCCCTAATTAGAATGCTTTATTCTCAAAGGTAGCATCAAAATCTTTTAACTATCTCTCATAGCACTTAATGCAGCATTGGATACACATTAAATACCAATAAATGCAACTGGAAAAAAAATAGAACAGTGTTTCCTGGTCCCTTACGTTACTCCATGAAGATGAAAATATTTTTCAGTTGGGAAAATAGTGTTTACCATTTGTCAAAATTTACAATACACATTATTAGCTTATAAAATTCATGATAAAATCATACAACTGAGAAGCCAAACGTGTTTCACTTTATTTAATCCAGTGTTTTCCAAAACTATTTGACCATGGAATTTTTTCTACCACAATACCAATTAAAGATCAATCAGTTGCAGTGTTCTAGGAAAATATACTAAGGGATAGGCTAGTTTGGAATTTTCCCAACTTTTTTAGTAGAATTATATCCAAGCAAATCCTCTAGGGATATATGTGTATTTAATATCTATCTATCTATCAATCAATCATCTATCTATAATCTATCATCTATCTATAGTGTGTGTGTATTTGTGTACATATATAAATATATTAAATATATATTAGTATATTTGTTATGTTTAGCATACACACACAGAATGTTCCTCTTAGCTCAGCTCTCCCCAGAAAGTTATCTTAAAGTGTAAGCTTATTGTGACCATTTACTACAGTTCTTTTCCTTAAGTTAGAATCCCCTTGTCTTCCTATATGGCTTTAGCATTTGCTCCCATCTTTTCTCCATCTCAGTGATAGCAGCAGAGAAGTTGGAGATTTGCCTGCTGTCCTGAATTCATAGTTTTTATCCTTTCTTAACCCAAGTGGCTATGACTTCAAACCCACATCCACCTCCTATTCCATCTCTACGTCTTGGACTTCAGCAGTGATGGAGTGCCACGCCTTCCAAATTTCTCCCATCATCACGGAGCCTTCTGGCAGCTGGCTCTCACTTCTCCTTTCTTCTCCCTTTCCTCTACTCAGTGGGCACATATAGGAAGCACATTCTAGGTTTTGTGGTTTTGAGGCATTCTCTTCAAGTAGAGACATATTTGAAAACCTGGAGGTTTTTTTTAAAATTTTTATTTATTTTATTGAAGTTCAATTTGCCAACATATATCACCCAGTGCTCATCCCATCAAGTGCCCCCCCTCAGTGCCCATCACCCAATCACCCCAACCCCCACACCACCTCCCTTTCCACTATCCCTTGTTGAGAAAACCTGGAGTTTTAAAGCCTAAAGGACAAAGAGAAGAGAGCCGAGTCCAGACACTTGTGACAGGCCTGTGATTAGGGAGTCAGGGCCAAAGTTCAAAAGGCAAATGAAAAGACAGAAGTAGAAAGGACCACTTGTAGTCTAGTCTGTCAAGAAAAAAACAAAAACAAAATACAAAGGAGTTTCAAGAAAGAGGCAGTGGTTATATCTTGAGGGAGAGTCCGGAGAATTATCATTGATTTTGAAGACTAGTAGGTAACTAGTGGTTTTTAAGAAAACCATTTCAATGGCGTGTTTGGTACAAAACCCAGAATGACGAACAAGTGAGACATGATAGATTGCTAATGAATCCTAAAGACCAGATCCAATTACAGTGTTGAATATCTGTGAATACGCCCTGGTGCCATTAATAACACCTTTTTGACACGAAGACTACCTAGTTCTCCACTTAGCCTGTCTTTTCTAGCATCCTTTCTTTAAATATACCATAATTAATAGGTACTCTACAAGGCTAGATATTACTCTTCTTTTATGTTCTAGGTAGTTTTTCTCTAGGGACTGTGTCTATGTTCCTGGCTTCGATTTTCACGTCCTTCCACACTACTTGCGAATATACTAGACATTTATATTCAGGTCCCTCACAACAGGCATGCCTAAAAAGGAAAGTTGTAGATTTACCCTAGAGTTGGTGCATATTTTGTACTAATTATTTTCTCAGTAGTAACCCACTGTGATTTAATCACTCAGAATCAAGACTTTGCTTATCTTGTACCTTATATAAAACCAGGTTTTATTTTATTTTGCTTTACATGGTTAAAATGGATATTTTGTGAAAGATGCCTGGAGTTTATGAAATGTTTTTCTGGGTAAGTGATCGATATTTTTAATCTCATTAGTTTAGGATATGAAACTTTTACTTTTGAGTAGGGGCAGAGTTTCTGTAAAGGCGAGACCTCCTGATGGATTTATGAAGAAAGCTTGCTGGCTTGAGGCAAGTGAAGACGAATTCCTGAGAGTGTCAAGTAGACATTTGACATGAGGCATTCAGCCTTTACTCAGCGAGCATGTCTATCACCATAGAAGCTGTCAGAATTCTGTCTGTATAGTGACAAGGTTCCAGGCAGAATCAGGAATGGGATTTTTATTCTTTGACTGATTAGGAGGAGGATATATTAACCCTTAACTGCACTAGTTTGTGCACGGAGTATTATTTCACATATAGATGTCTCACGTTAATTTGGAAACAAGTTCGTTGGCTTCACTGCCAAAGTTCTGCGTCGCTCTGCCTCCTTGCACCTCTAAATAACCCATCCTCCAGCACTGCACTTGGAGCCAGAAGAGTTGGTTGGGTGCCTATATTTCTCTGATTTTCAGCAGGTTCCTCACCCTTCTTTGAGACCTTCTAAATTTGCAAAGGGGTACATCTGCATCACTAAGGGTCTTCATAGTGTTAGCGTTGTAACAGTACAAACCTTTGCTGTTCAGGAGACCCACAATACAAACCACATTTTTAATTTTTCTAAGTCACTTAAAGTCAGAGGCAGATGAAATTAATTTTATAATATATTTCATTTAACCTAATATATCTAAAATGTTATCATTTCAACATGCAATCATAGAAAAACCACGGACGAGATAGCTTATGTTCAATTTCTACTGTCTTCAAAAATCCAGTGCATATTTTTACTCATAACAGCACCTCCAGTTTGTATGGGGGCACATTCCAGTGCTCAGCTGCCACACGTGACCCATGGATGCTGCAGTGGACAGTGCAGATGTGGTCTCTTTGTAACCAGTTAGTGTAATCCCAAGGCTGTCACATAGTTGCGGGTATTGGATGGGCTTGTCTCATCTTTGATCTCTAGGCTGAAAGAAAACTCTCCTAGTTCAAGAATAAGCTCAGACCTTCAGGTTTATAAACTAGGTTTTTTTTTTTTTTTTTTTTTTTTTTTTGTCATGTGAATTTATATTCTTTCCCTTCCTTGGCCACATCTCTACCCATCTAGCGCCCCATAACTGTCCCCATAGCTGCTTAAATATTGAAGGGCATATGAACTCAAGACCCTAGAGGCACACATACCCACTCACCCCCCACCCCTCCTGCTGGTTCCTTAAGGTATAAGGTGAGCCCTACCTATTTGGCTCCTGACCTTGATAACTGGGTGGGATCCACCTTTAACCATGTTCACGTCTTTCCAAAGGCCTAGAGTTAAACTATTTAGCCATCTGCTTCATGCTTATTTCCTGATCACTTGGCTTCCCTAGATGAGGATCCACCCCAAGCAGTAGGTGCCTCCATGCCCTGACTTACTAGAGCCACCGCAGGGTGGCAGGCACATCATTCCAAGCCCCTTTCCTCCCAAAGCCTCAGTTTATCTCTGTCTCTCCACCTCCATCTCTCTCATCTTCTATCTTGATTTCTTTAGGGCTGACTTTAAATGTTTCTTGGAACTCATGGTGACTTGTAAACTACTAGATACGAATATAAATTAAAAATATCAAAGGGAAGAATCATCGTGTACATGTTAGAAAGGGACACCCAGGCAGTAAATGCTATCTTGACCTTTCAGTTCAGAAATGCTGGCCTTTTCTTTTGATTTCTCAATTGCACATCCTTCATCTTTTTGCCAGCATGTGAGGAAATGTGACATGTACCTGGTCTGTTCAGAGAAAGCGTCAATTCACCGATCTTCCCACCCCTCGGCCGCCTCTAATGTTTGTACATTGCAGAATGAAAATACTGCTCAGAATGCACCGGGTGAACATTTAGTGGTAGCTAAAGCAGGAGTTGGGGAGGCGGTGGCAGCACTGACCAGCTGCAGGTGGCACCGCGGGGCTGCTCAGGGACAAAACCCAGGACCCCTGTGTTTCAGAACCCAGAGGCAGGAAGGAGCTTGCAAACTGGGAAATGGTTTCACCCAATCTGGATAGTTTTCTTCAGTTGTGATAGAAAATATGCCAAGTACTGTGTTTTACGATTAATTAAATTTAACTGAAGGAGTGCTGGATGGGCTGGTGCAGACGATTTGGGGAAATGTGAAAGCCTAGCATGCCACAAACCTGAAGCCTGGATTTCCAGAAGGAACAGGTTCCTGATAAGGGAGAGGCCCCAATAACAGCTTTGGGCCTGAAGATCTTTTATAGAGTTTTGCTTTTATAAGGACAGGTACAGATGATTATTCAAAACCTTTTATGCCTCTTGCTATTGTAGTATATTTACTTACATTCTCTCTCTCTTTCTCTTTGTAGCAGTTTTCTGCTTCAGTACAGTTTGGTTTTTGATAGTCTCTGAAAGACTTTGTGATGGGTGGCAGTCAAAAGTGGGATTGATATGCCACCTTGAGGCTCCAACTTTAAGTGGCGAGGCAGGAAGAGGGCATTTGGCTTCTAGGAAACTGGACCTTTATAGGGGAAGTGAAGAGGAAGAAAAATTAAGCTTAATCACAGCAGCTAATGTTAATTAAGCATTTCCTATTTGCCAGTGCATGCTAAGAAATGTCTACACGTTATTTAATTGATAACATAACCCTAAGAGGCTTGAGAGACAGATGAGGGAAATTGGAAAGATTAAATGGTTTACCTAAACTCGCCCAACTAGCTTGTGATGGAGCCGGGCTCACTGGGATCTGTTTCTCCCTTCAGCCCTACATTCTGTTGCCTACTGAGGAAGTTGGTGTTGGCTAATATGGCTCTTGGATGAGAAAAACTATTAAGGACTGTGCAAAACAAAGATACAGGTTCACCTCTGCTAAAGAACTATGATTAGCCTAACATTGATGGCACTTGAGAGAATTTCATGACAAATCTTGGCTATGAAAGGCAGGTGACCTCTCATGACATCACAGTTATGTGATGATGGAATACTAAACCAGCTGATTGTATCCAGGAGAAAAATGGAATATTTGTCCACTGGAAAAGAAAGTAGGACATATTTATGCAGTAAATATATTTTTTAAAGATTTTATTTATTCATGAAAGACAGAGAGAGAGAGAGAAAGAGAAAGAGAGAGGCACAGACACAGGCAGAGGGAGAAGCAGGCTCCATACAGGGAGCCTGATGTGGGACTCGATCCTGGGACTCCAGGATCACGCCCTGGGATGAAGGCAGGGGCTATACCGCTGAACTACCCAGGGATCCCTATTTATGCAGTTCTTAAATCAGTTGCTAAGAAAGGAGAAGATGTTTGATTCAAATAGGTTGTTATGCATTTTCCTCTTTTGCTTAGGCCAAGTGTGAGGGACAGAGAGTGGATGAGAAATCCAAGTGTCCTGAGGGCTCCCACATAGTAAAGTATCATATGGATTCTTGGCCACTTTCTTTGAAAAAACAGGAACAGCGTCAGAAGGTTTGAATGAGGGCTATTGTACAAATTAAACAATTAGTAGAAGATCAATTCATGACAGTTACAGGGCATTCATTCGTTTCAGTCATTTGAAAAGTATTTTTATTTCATGCACTGTGAACTAATCCCCTATCCTTCCCATCCATCTTGGTATTAGTGTTCTTCCTACGATTTAGAATTTTTCTTTGCAGGCTCCTCTTCAGAGGAAGTTAGTTTGTTGTGTTTTGTCTTTCTCTTTTCTTTGTCTGCATCCTTTCACTTCCCAGTGATCCTTATCACTTCCTAGTCATTTGCATGGTTGCCAGGACTCTGGGACTTGAGGGTTTTTTTGTAGGTGAGTCAGGCACCCATCCCAGGGAGATGTTGGGTGTTGGAGGTATGTCAGTGAGCCAGTAGGAAGGTGGGCCCACTGCTAGAGACTTTGTCCTTCCAGCCTCAACGAGTCTCCACTGTCTTTGGGCTATGACCTGGTGCAGGTGTTCTTCACCCTTTTCTAGCCTCTCTCCTACTGGCCAAGAGGCCCATGAGGGGTCTCATTCATATGTGGCCTCCTGCCAGGAGGGGTTAACATTAACCCCCTATTATCAGACAGAAGCTAAACTCCTGTCTTCATCTGCTTGCCATTTTGTGTTTGGTTTGCTTCTGGTCCCTGAAGATTTATTTTTCCTATCATTGTGTCTAGAGTGCAATGGGTATTGCAAATGTGAATACATGACATTATTTTACCAGGAGAAAAGAGACTTGTTTCACCAAAGCATAAGAAAAAAAAAATCTAATTTAAGTCTACCTGAAAGAAAGTAGATTGACTTGTGAGTATAATTCATAAGGAGGAGACTGAGTGTTCATCTCTTGGAGAAGTTTTAAAGAGATTGCCTTCTTTACCGGGGACATCAGACTTGATTTCCACCAAGTTTCATCATGTTTCTGAGAGTCTCTGAGTCACAGAGCTGTTTACATTTGTAGTCAGTGATTCCTGATTGCTAGGATTCCTGAGTTTTCATGTCTTGTTGTAGTTTATTAGAGGGATCTTACGGTGTGCAGTTCGTGCTTTTAGCAGCACAGGTACTGTAGCTAGCAGAACTATTTAGCATCTGACCTCTACTTCAACAGCAAGCTTTGTTAATACCATCTGTAAAAAAACTAAGAACGTGTGGGGTCAGAATCTATGGAGTCATCTAGGAGTGACTTGCTCAGTTTGAGGGAATTGAGGGACTTCTAGATACTTCTTTAGATCTGGATTTTTAGTTTCTCATATTGGGTGAACATGATGGTATGCCTTTCTAGGAGGTAAACACAATGTAGGCTTCTTAATGGACAGGCAAGTTTTACTTCCTGGGAAGAAATATTGTGGTGGAGAAAGGATGGAATCTCTAGATGGAATCAAGAGACCTGATAAGATTCTGATGCTGAGACTCCTAATTATTTAGTCTTGAGCAAATTACATGATCTCTTTGCAGCTCAGTTATTAAATCTGCAAATTAACTGAATTTGATAGAGCAATTGCTAAGATTTCTCCAGCGCTCCAAAGATTCCAAAAGAACATGCTGCTGTCTCCAGCATGGTCAGACTATATCCAGAATTAGTTTTAGGTCTTTATTTAAAGGCTCCCTGCACCAGAGTGGCTAAGATGTTAGCCTTGGTGTTTGGCATACCTAATTTTGAATGCAAGCTATACTGCATAAACGATATGATATTAAAGAGGTCATGGAATCTTCCAAGTTTTGGCTTCCTTATCTATAAAATAGAGGTGAAAATTATTTCTACCTTACAGAATTGTTCTGAACTTTAATAATATGATTACAGAGCTTTACTCAGACATCAGCACATAGAAAGCAAAGGTATGTTCCTCTCTTTGTTCATTGTAAGCTCTTTGACAGCAGCCGTGTACCTTACTTATCTTAGCCTGGCTCATTCATCTTATTTCAGTTGCTTAATTCTGTTTTGTATGTAGTAGTGTTCAGTAAACATACTATTACAGCACAATTTTTTAAAAAATTTGAATAGGACTCGTACAAATATAGAATATATGCATGTCAAATTTATTTAGCTCTTTAATGAAGGAACCAGCAAGATGATAAAGTTGATTTATTAGAGAAGTAGAAGAAAAAGACTATGTAGTTTATACCAAAATAATTTTTCTAAGTTTGACACATAATTGGTTTATGGCCTTATGGAGGAGTAAAACCAAACCTTTAACATAATCATTTATTGTCGACATTTGTATCTCCACAGTACAGAAATCTGCCCGTTAACCTACAGTCACAAAGTTCTTAGGCCTAGTGAAACACTGTTTTAGTATGACATTGGGAGGATATGCAAGTTTCTTTTTGCTATTTCCAAGTTTGGGATAATTATTCTAAATAGTTACAAGACCAAACCTAAAGTATTATTTATTTTAGAAAAAGATTAAATGGGAATATGATTCTAGTATATAAGTATCTATTTTCTGCCTAAACTTATAATAAGTCCCTAGGACCATCCATAATTATGTTTTCATAATGTTTCATTAAGAAGAATATAAGGATGTTTAGGAAAATGCTACTAATTTCTTACATGATGCTATGGAGGGTAACCATTTAATGAATGCTTACATGGACCATATCAAGGGCTTTATATATATATTTTAGTTTAATCTGTAAACAATCTTGTGAGGTAGGCATTATCTCCATTTTGAAAATCAGGTAAATAAGTCTCAGTGAGGTCAAATAATTTAATCAAGATTATGTAGCCAATATGAGCCAGAATTGAAATTCAGTCTGATTCTGAGTTTTGTATTGTTTCCAGTGCCTATGTTATAAACCTCCCTAAAGTTCAAACTGTTCTGAATTTTAAGGTAGATCTCAAGTTAAACATATAGGTAAGTGGGTCTAGTTTTGCTTATATGACAGCACATACAAAATGGCCCTTCTCCCTATAAAGGACTCGCCGTTTTGAAACTGCTTGAGATAAGTGGTCTGTTTCCTGGCCACTAGATTAAAACATATATGTTTTCAAGAAAAACCATTTCATTTGCTTTTTAAAGCTCCCTTCTCTCAGGTTGTCTTTGTAACTTACCTATCTTTCTTATATCCCTTCTGGCCCCCAAAATGTCTCTAGGTGGGCTGGATCCTTTCTATTCTGGATGAACTACAGCTGAGCCCTCAGCCTCCCGTTGGGGTCCTTCCTCTGGGGACTGGGAATGACCTGGCTCGAACTCTCAACTGGGGAGGGGTAAGAACTTTTCTAAGGGGCTGCCCATGCCATCAGGCAGGAGGAGCCTTGAATCCACAGATGTTCTAATGGAAGGGAAATGTGCTTTTATTGTCCAAAGAATAAGTTAGAATTCAGAATCAGGGAGCCCATGCATAAGGATTTTATCTGGGACCTTCTTCAGTTTAAACATTTAATCATCTAGAGAAGAAAGTATGGTATACAAAACAGGAGTTAGTACACAGGCTTGGAGCTTCTTGAGGTAGCCATTGGAAAGCAGTTGGGTAGGTTGGCCTCAAGTCTTCATCTAAAACAATTACACAGACCTCAACTGATCCTGAGTGTAGCCCTGGCTACAATAGCCAGTCTGGTTCAGATTACAATCTTTAAGTCAAGGAGAGTTACAGCTTTTTTGGAGCATTTTGTTTTTTTGGTTGATGCCATCATTGGCTTTGTTGGGCAGGTAGCCAGCTGTCCTTTCCACCATAGAGCCAACTTTAAGCAAGCTTAGTGGAAGAAGTATACCTGTTACTATCTAGCCATTTTATTAATTTTTCTAGGGTGTTAAGATAGTAAGAAGACAAATTTGCTAACATATGCGATCCCACCAGCTTTTTATCTACTCATATGAGAGATTAGGCTGGGCTCCATGAAAATTCTCTTCAGATATTAGCAGATACTGATTTGACCTTTGTGTGAATCAACTTCCCTTAGGTGATAATTATCTTCATATATTAACAGATATTGATTTAACATTGAATGAATTAACCTCCCACAGGTCTTTCTTATTTTTTCAAGTGAGCATAGTATAAATGCATTAGTTGCTTCGTGCAAATATACTTATCACTGTTAACTCCTCTCATCTACATCAATAACTTGACTATCCTTAATAATCATGCTACAAATAACACATACTCAAGGAGTGAGTGGGTGTCTGATACAGCTGTGCTTCAGACAGACTTGCCTTAGGTCATAGAAGGAACACAGAAAGAGCTCACTACAAGGTTAGGGAGAGGTGAATGAGGTGGAAGGTTAATAGAAATAGTTGTCTATCATATACCACCTTGATTCTTTTCCTCCTTTTCCGCACACACTCTTGTTCTATATATGTCTCAGATTCCTCTATTATGAGGCTTGGGTAATTCCTGTTTTCATTCTGATAGAAGCAACCAGCCAGCATGGCCCTCAGATGCCTACCAGTGACATTGGTTGTTGATGGTGGCAAAAATTACTTCTCAACTTAAATCAGTTAGAGCAATATTTCTATGCATATTGCCTGTGACTATTGTCCTAGATTCTAACTACTTCAAGAAAACCAGTTTACCTTCCCAGCCTTGATAATTGTAAAATAAACAGAGATCTATAGCAGAAGGGCTCTTGCTTGCATGAAATTCCTTTGGCTATACTGTTCCAAGTGGCAATGGGTATATTCTTTGATTCCTTAGGGCTACACTGATGAACCTGTCTCTAAGATCCTTTGCCAAGTAGAAGATGGGACAATCGTACAGCTAGATCGTTGGAACCTCCATGTGGAAAGAAACCCAGACTTGCCTCCAGAAGAACTTGAAGATGGCGTATGTAAGGTGAGAGAGTTTTTTCTTCAGTGGAAGGGAACCCTGGAGCATGTACCTGAGCCACAGGAAATATACTGCTGGCTGGAGAAGCCTATGCTGATTCCTTCCTATGAGATAAGAGGATGATGTTTGAGTTTATGGCTATTAGGACTACAAATATGACACTCCTTAGTGATTCTGCCCCCATAGACTTCTAAAGATTGAGGTTTCCTACCTGCTTCCAGACCTCTGTCCTCAACTTCCACACCAAAGAGAATATATTCATTTTCTAATCTTTCAAGCATTGTAAATTCATAACCTATGAGAAGGTGGAAAATATGGATGGTGTAAATTCATAACTAACCTATGAGAAGGTGGAAAAATGGTTCTGAAGCATTAGGCATATGGTCTTTCAATGGAAAGATAACCTCTCAAGATTTCTAGTCTCATACTAAATATCTCTTATGTATAAGAAATATTAACTTAGTCCATTTGATTACTTGATTAAGACTTAAAGATGCCTAAATAAATATTTTGACTTAGTATTTTTCCTTCAATGATTGAGCTTTCATTTCCACCCAAGGCAAACCAAGAGACACAATTGTATATATGTTAGTATAGAGCTTCAGTAGAACATTTGGTTCTAAGTTCTGGCCTCAACTTCAGATAAATCTGACAGATTGCCAAATAACCATGTTCTGCATATTACTTTCCACTTTTCTTCTGTGATAGTGTTTTCAAGGTTTTGCATGCATAAGAACCTCCATATGCATCTGTTAAAAATGCAGATTATGGGGCCCAGACCCCATTAATTCTGATTAAGTAAGTGCAGAGTTAAGGCCCTGAACCTATACTTTAAATGACATCCCTACTTTATTGGATTATGCAATTGATAGAGCCAAGATTGTCATGGATGTTTCCACTTTAAAATATGTTGAACCAGATATCCTTCCCAACTAAACCAAAACCTATTTATTCATTAGCAACATGATCCTGACCAATTGTGATAAACACTCAATCTATGGCTAAGATAAGTTAAAAGGTGTTTTATTTTGTCTTCATGTTTTTTTCCCCCAAAACTATGATCCAGAAATTATAAGGTTTCTAACAGGTATCATGACTGCTTAGTGGATTTGCATTCATAATGTCACAATGTTGTTTGAAACCACAGGTATCATTTTGGGATATGATGTTTTTTTTCTGATGTGTTTGACCTACAGAAATTCAGTAGAATACAGCCAGTGTGAAAAGAATTATACCATATGGAGATTTTAAGGTCCTTTCCCCACCAAACTTAGAATGCTTCGGCCGTCAGTAGAAATCTCTATTTAAATCTCTTCCCAACAACTTAAGAAATGGAAAGACTCCTTGGTGCAGCCAGGGAGCATTAATTCAGATAATTAAAGGGCTTTGAAAACTTGGATTTTTGAGGAGATGTGTAGGAAATTGGGACAATTTTCCCTGGAAAATATGAATAAGAACTTAATAACAGACTAAGTTGGGATATTATTTAGGGAATGGTGACCAGATGTTCTCCTAAAGTTATCAGCGAATGCTAAGACATGGGTTAGAATTGTAGCCAAGAAAACATAAATGGTAGGGATGAACATATCTATGCTTTTGGCAAGATCACCAACCCTTGCTGTCATTACTAAAGCTTGGTATTTTGTTTAAGTGCAGCAACTGGACATTCTCAAATATTAAGCCAGGAGAATGAGACATGATTTTGGCATTACTCTGTGTTTTGTTTCTTCCCTGCTCTCCAGTCAGTTGTAAACATTTCTAAGGGGGCTGATTTGACCTATGAGTTTATTATAAGCTCTGACTCAGGGCCTTCTGTAGGGGGTTCATTCTTTCTTTCCATTGGAGACCAAGGCAATCTGTTTTCTTTTCTTCTGTATTAATATCTCTCTTTCTGCTATTCTTCCTCTTGTTTAATTTATCTCTTAATGGGATAAAGTCCTCACTCTAGTCAAACAAAATCTTACTGATTAAGGAGCATATGAACACTTTTGATAAACTTACTTTTGAAATCTTGAGGATTAAACACTTCTAACAGAAGAGAAGTATATTTCTATCTGGAGGCTAAACCTGATAATTATCTGGAAACATTATCCAAGCTGAGATAAAATTGCTTCTCTATTTAACATTTACCTTCTACTCTGAGTTGCAGAGGGAAAAGTCGAAGAGCCACAATTTCCTTTCTAGCATTTTCCACGGGCTTTTCTAATTGTTCTAACATTAAAGCCTTAAAAGCACATGAATTTTGCAGTTATGAAGAAGGATTGTAGGTTGTATCATCTTCTTCTTTACTAAACTTGCAGTGGTAACAGCCAGGGACCCAGAGGACTATAGGAAGACTTCTGTGTGTACATGCATCTGTGTCTGCATATTTCATGGTCTATTAAAGATACAAGATCTAATAGACTTCTGATAGATTCAAATAGATTCAGATTCAAATAGAAATCTGAAAAATACTAACAACTATGTATACATATATTTTTTCCCCCTGTAGATCAGGGATAGCTGAATGTTTCCCACTGCCTTATTGCTTATGACATATGTCAAAAATATATTTTAAAAAATTAAAGGGTAAATGTTAAATATTATTCATTATAAGTTGTAGTATTAATATGCTGAATATAAATCCTCAAAAAGTTTATCCACTGATTAGCTTACACATGATCCTTCCAGTTGAATTGACTTTCTAAGTTTACTTAGTCATTCTTTGTAACTATTGCATATGTGCTTCCCTCAGCTCAATTGGACTCTCATTAATATCCACAAGAATAGTTCCCATTTAATAATTTGTTTTTGTTTCACTTGTTTCCTATACCACTTAAGATTCTTGGGAGTGTTATTTGATTTGAGCTTTTACTAATGAATTAAAAAATCACCTGTTCCTTCTATGCAAACACCTTCTACCTCGGGTTGTGACTCATCTTTTTCCCAGGGACTGCCTGAGAGACAGGTGTCTGGCCTCAGGCTGTATTTTACTCTTTCTGCCCAGTTACACACCACTTCACCTCTACTTTGTTCATCATTTCAGCTCCCTCTGAATGTTTTCAATAATTACTTCAGCCTTGGATTTGATGCCCACGTCACACTGGAGTTCCATGAATCCAGAGGTGAGGACAACGTCCCATTTCCATCTCCCAGAGAGGAAGTTTCCAGCAGGTGTTTTGCATGTTCCCTTCTGCTTGCATATCACTTTAAGTATTGACAGTGTGCTTCAGTGTTGTTCATTTTAACTTTTATGATGACTCTGTGAGCTAGACAAGATAGGAACTTGTTACAGATAGAACCTTGAGATCTAGTTGTTTAGGTCTCAAAGACGTAAAGGATGGCACCAGATATATGTTTCAGGTCTCAGATTGCTAGTTTTTAAGTGTGACTAGAAACTTTGAAGTTAGTGAACTACTAGAAAGTGATAAAGTTTCTTTCACTCAAGTTATTAGGATATTCACAGCTTCTTGAACCACCAATTAGAAAAATACAACACTTCATACACCAGGGCCATTGAAATTAGCAAAAATATACAAATCCTCCCTGGGTGTGCAAAAGAGACAATAGGCATCTTAGAACAATAGGGGAGCTGACAAGTGGTTTAGGTTGAAAGAAGGGGTAATGATTGGATTGGTGGCAGAGGTACTGGGAATGCCCATTGGACAAGCTTGAGGGGTGAATGACACTGAGTGGTAATAATTTCAAGGGCTAAAAGATATGGGAGCAAGATTAGAGAACAAACCATTTTTGAAAGAGAAATAACACAAAATAATGGCACACAGTTAAATACTTCATCAGAACATTTCCTATGCCATTCAGAGCTGAGAAAGTTTAGGATTTGGGCTTATGTTGTAAAGCCCCAATCTTCTGTGCTCATGCTCACTTACTTGGTGTCTCTTCATCTCTCTCTTAAAATCTCTTGTTAATGTAGCTATATGTCTATGCCTTTGCCTGTATCTACATCTACATCACACCTAGTACCTTGTGAATATGTTAATATATAACCAAAACCATGCCAGGCTGTAGGTTAGTGGGTGTGTTGTGAGATAAATGAGAGGATTATTTTACTTCTTTTTCTCCAGATTCTTCAAGAGCATCAGTGGTTTTAACTCCTAGAATTTAAAATACAGAGACCTAAAAGCTAGAATTTGAATGTTCAGATTCTAGTAATAACACAGAAGAAACTCTCTTACACACTAAAGGTTAAGAGTTGAGTTGTAGGATTAAGGGTGTTAGGATACAAAATATGAGTGAAGTCCAAACCTGTAATTCTCTTACTGAATTTAGCAGTTTTGGTAGGCTTTGCCTTCCTGCTTTCATGGGGCTTTGAGGGTCAAATGCTGTGTCAAATAAAAGCAGTACTGATGGAAGAGAAAGCCACAGTTTGACTTCTCTCTTTGAAGGATTAGTTGATAACAGAATACCCAAATATCAAATACCCAGATCAGAAGCACCACCACCCTCCCACCTCCTTGCCATAGGTAGGTCTTGGAGACAGATATTGAGAGAGCCCTACTTGAGGGCCTACATTTATAATCTGTTGGGCTCCCTATATTTAAGGAGACTTAATTTGGGACAGTAAATGGAGATTACTCATTCCTTAACCCATTTGTTTTTCTCTCATATTCTTCAGGAGACTCTGGCTCTGGGCTTACTAATAAAATCCTTAGATTTTTTTTAACAATACTTATAAGTATCACCAATGCATGAATCTCCCAAAATAGATATGGCATGAAAAGAGGCCAAAATGAGTAAGTGGCAGACAACGAGCTCATTCAAAGGAGCCCAATATTTTGTCCAATTAATCTGACAATTTCCTCATGATACATTTCCTTGTTCTCTGATGAAACTTCAGTGTCTTGGAGAGACAGGAGCAGAGACATCAAGGTGGAAAGATTGGGTTCAGAAGAGAATTCTTGAAGGAAAGTCATGGGCTTCTTTGTTTTGTTTTGTTTAGTTTTAAGCTGTGGGACTATTTCATTTATAGAGAGGAATATGCAAACTCTGGTGTATATATACATAGTTTAATATATTTGTAATTATAAAACAATTGGTTAAAAGACTCAAAGTATTAGTCTTTGAATAGTTTATTGTTGAGGCTTAGTAATTTAAATGCTTTCAAGCAGTATGAAATGGTATTACAGACATTTGCCCTGGAGGTAAGCTGGAGCCCTTGTGGAAAACCAGCCACTGAAGAGCTGATAAGGGATGATTGATACTGACTGAGACTAATCTGCAATATTCATGAAGATGGTATAGAGATTTGGTTGATATGGCTATACCAGAAGTGTGGACTTCTTAGTATCTGTTGACCTATTACTCATTTTGCATTAATTAAAAATCATTAATTTATGATGAAAAGTATAATTGCCCAAACCAGTTTTTTGTTTTTTTTTTTTTTTACTTTTTTCTGTTTCTTTGGATTTTCTCCCATATTTTTACCTGGATAGTCAGGAAACCTCAAGCTCACCTGCAAAAGAAAAAGAAAGAGAAGGCTATATTTTCAACTTGTTTCTTTTGGTCTTAAGTGGCTATTCTCAAGCCAAGAACACTAATTGCTGACACTTCAAACTGTTCTCAAATGCAGACATTCACAGTTGGAGGCATCATGACAAAACTTGTATCCTTTGCCATGAAATACTTGGAGGGTGATTCAAAGCCTCATGAGAGCCATTATAAAAAAAATGAGCTTGGATAGAAAAACCTATTAGGTATTAAGAAAAAGATGTGTAAGGTGTGTGTGTGTGTGTGTGTGTGTGTGTGTGTGTGTGTGTGTACTTGGGAATTATGCTAATCTATCTACATGAAATGGGTAATAAATACAAATCTCACTAAGGCAGAGTCCTTAAAAATGTAATTGCAAAAACTATTTTTGGCATATATGTGAAATAGCCCATTGAATAGAGGGGATAATTAGACACAATTGAGATCATTTATTGGTGGCATTACCGTGTAAATGCTTTTAGAATTACCAGTAGAAAATCAAGCAAGGAGTAAAGATAGTCTTAACATTTTGATTGCCTTTGTATATAAAAAATTAAACATTTGAATAATTTTGTTTCTATATTTGATCAGAAGGTAGGGTTAGTTCATTTGATTGGAAAATAGAGATGCTTTCTTCTTATTAAAGTGGCTAAACCATGCATGGTTGAACTGTTGCTTGCATATCAGAAAGTGCAGTCATTTGGAACAGAACTTGGAGATGTAACAGAATTGGCCATTTAATTTTCAGCTGGAGTCTTGCCCAGAACTTTAATAATTATTGCATTATGACAGTGCTTGAGCAAGTGCATTGAAAATATTCTCATCTATTAATGTATAGCCATGTTAACAATGATTATGGTTATCAGGTGGCAAAGTTAGGTCTCACTTTGCCAGCTATATGAATTAGATTGTCATTTCTTTGGACATGAAGGATATTAAGCACCTCAAACTTTTAGCCTGAGATTGGATGCTTAAATTTTACTGCCTCATTGAAATTACTTATCCAGAGGAGTTGAACCTTATGCTACAAGGTCAGGGAAATACAATTATGACTCTAGACAAGGCAGTATTTAAATTTGATTTAAAATTTACAATTTTCATTGAATATATAGAAACATGCAGATTGGCATATTTCTAAGGATTATGAATGTTTCATGATTCATATGGCGAATGAACAGATTTCTTTAAAAAGATGTTCAATGGCTTGCTAAATTTCATCATCATCATCACTGCAAAGGACACACTATCAGTCTTATGTCTGTGTACTGAGACTCAAGCTTGATTTGCCCTTGAGAAATTCTCAGTGTCCAAGGTTCTCTGTCTGTAACCTTCTTTTCCATTTTGAACCTCTGCATGGCACCTGCTCTTCATTCAAGATTCAAGAACACTTTTGATCATTCCCTTTATGTAAGACTGTCACTTCATCTGATATAGGCACCTTTGCATGGCATATAAAGAACGATGTTTTCCTCTGATTTTCTTTTTTTTTTAATTTTTATTTAGTTATGATAGTCACAGAGAGAGAGAGAGAGAGAGAGGCAGAGACATAGGCAGAGGGAGAAGCAGGCCCCATGCACCGGGAGCCCGACGTGGGATTTGATCCTGGGTCTCCAGGATCGTGCCCCGGGCCAAAGGCAGGCGCCAAACCGCTGCGCCACCCAGGGATCCCTTCCTCTGATTTTCAAATCTATCTCCTCCACTCTAAACTCATGAGGGCAAAAGACCACATCTTATATTCTCTGTGCCAAGGCCATGGCTATCTTAATAAATGTTATAATAATGGAAAGTGTAATTAGAGGATAGGCCACATATATAATATAAAAGGTAGAAGTAGAAAGGAATATACAACAGGGACAAGATTAGTTAGTTGTACAGGCAATAAATAATACAGGAATTTGGCAGGAGAAAGGAATCAGAGGAAAATTTCCAGAAAGGGTAGGATGGAGCTGAAAGATAAAGGAGGAGTATGATATATGTAAAAAAGAAGTAAAGTGGCTGAGGGCATTTCAGACAGCAAACTATAGAGGAACAAATGAGCTTGTGTAAAGATGTGGACCAATTAACACATAATGACAGATTTTTACAGTGGTGTTAGAAAAATGGATAGTATTGGTAAACATATTTGTCCTTAATGGGAGAGGAAGTTGGAAGAAAAGATTTTTTTAGATACATACAATTTAAATTGAAGGTGGCATTATTACTGTAGGTATAGATTTTGGGATCATTTATGTATATATAACTGAAGTCTTACAATTAGGTACATAGCTAATGCAGAGAAGATGGAAAATGTGAGTTCTGTACAGTTCAAATTGCTTATTGATTTCTATATACATAGAGTTGAACTTGTTTTTGTGAATATCTCCCCTAATATTCTTAGACCAATTACAGACGAAAGTAGGGTTTAGGATCCTATTCTGATGGCACAGATGTTACCATGCTGTACATAAAAATGGGATTAATATTAAATCAATAGAATGGATTATACCCTGAACCTTATTATCATTATAACTGGATTATATCTAGAGCCAAATCATTTAGGTGATTTAGATGGTGAGATTTGGGAAGTTTGAGCTAATAAAATTTAGATGAGCTTTTTAGATTTTGAGTTGATGCCCTAATTTGGGATGAAACCTTTGGGGACCTTGGAGGGTATGAATGTTTTTCATCATGGGAAGGATGTGAATCATGGGGACCAGAGGGTGGGTAATGGTAGGTAAAACTTTGGCCTTTATGATCTTTGCTATTTGGTGTCATGCTTGTTGGTTATGTTATTTTACATGGTAAAAAGACTTTCTAAATGTTTTGAGATTAATAATTAGCTGACCTTAATAAAAGGAAGATAATTCTGGGTTATCTGAGTGGGTCCAATGTAACACCATGAGCCCTTAAAAGCATGAGTGGAAAGTTAAACAGGAAGTCAAAGAGATGTAGCAGAGGGGAGTCAGATAGACTTGAATTGTGAAAAATACTTGATATGCCATTGCTGGCTTTGACAGTGGAGGGGATCCCAAGCCAAGGACTGCAGGTGGGCTCTAGAAGTTGAGAATGAACCCTAGCCAACAACAACCAGCAAGGAAAAAGAACTTCACTCTTCCACCTGTAAGGAAATAGGTTTTGCCAACTATCTGAATAAACTTTGAAGTGAATCCTTTTTTTTTTTTTTAAGATTTTATTTGTTTATTTATAGCACATACACGCCCATGAGTTGGGGGACAGGGGAAGAGACAGAGAGAGAATCTCAAGCAGACTCTGTTGGGTGCTGAACCTAATCATGGCTCCATCTCATGACCATGAGATCATGACCTGAGAGGCAATCAAGAGTTAGAATCTTAACCCCCAGAGCCACCCAGGCAGCCATGAAAGTGAATTCTTTATGGAGCCACCAGAGAAGAGCCCTGCAGACTGACACCTTGATTTGGGCCTTGTAAGACCCTAGGTAGAGGAGAGTTCAGTCCAGATTTTCTCCTAGAGAATAAGAAAATAAATGGATGTTTTAAGCTACCAAGTTTTGGGGAATAGAAAATGAATACAATTAATGTTGGTGTCCCATCTGATTAGAAATAAGTTAATGTCCTAGACATACACAGTGTTTAGATCTCACTTGGTTACACTGTGTCCTTGTGGAAGAGGAAGATGGGCAATTGAAGAATTGCAGCAATAAGTTATGAGTACTTCCAGTATTAGGGTCTTGGGATACTTTGAGTATTGTTGGCATTTCTTGAGAATGATGTTTCATGGTTGACGTCATGCCAATTAACAGATACAATTTCCTTAAGGAACAAGAATGCTTAAACTTTCTTACTGGTCCTTTCTCGATTCTCTATGTCCCTTTTCTTTGATATATTTGGGAACCACGTTCCTTGGACCTTCTCAAAGACCTGTCAATTCTTATACATACATGTAGATATATTCAGCCACTCAACACTTTTAAGAGTCAATAAGGACTGATTAAGTACTATTATTTGCAGATTTCCCCTTGCTTTTTAATGGACTGGCTTCTGCAGGACTGGGGAAGCTCTAACATAACCCAACACCTCTCTCAGCTCTAGTCAGCCTTTGTTTCCGAGGCTGTTTGGAGTAGGGTAAATATTAAAATGGAAAAAGTATTTAATCGTCAAAGTAGGCTCAATCAAGGAGTCATTAGTATAATACCATTATACTATTAACAGAGATAACAGAATTTACCTCCATCTTTTCTGTTCTCAGGGCCAAAGCATAGGTATGACTCTCCTACCTTGTTATGTTTCTGACATCTCTCTAAATGCTAGTGTCTTAATCTTGTTTAGTTTACATATTAATTGAATTTTATCTAGTTAAATTACGTTTGAAGTAACTGTTTTCATTAACTGTGTTGGTGAAATCATCAAAACCTCAGTTTACTTATTAATTTTATTCTACTCTTTTAGGTCTTACAGAACATTTTCTGTATCTTGAGAGAAAACTATTTCTTTAAAAGGAGAAATAAATAGGCTCATAGGAAAATCCCTTAGGAATGTGAATCTTTTTCAAACTGTAAATTAATATTTTTGAAAAATAAATGTAATAGTTGATGCATGATTCACTTGATAGCTGTGGATGTGAGTGCCCTGAAAAAATTCTATGTCAGAACTATGGTTCTGCCATTTTGCATTTTTTTTTTAAGATTTTATTTATTTATTCATGAGAGACACACACAGAGAGAGGCAGAGACACAGGCAGAGGGAGAAGCAGCAGGGAGCCTGACGTGGGACTTGATCCCAGGTCTCCAGGATCAGGCCCTGGGCCGAAGGCAGCACTAAACCGCTGAGCCACCCGGGCTGCCCTATTTTGCATTTTTTTTATTGTAACTTGCTTGATGGCCAGATCTGACTATTTTTCTTTCATTCTTTTTAAAATTAGGAATTATGTACCCCTGGTAAATTGCATTGCAACAAAAATTCTAATTTTGCCTCTGGTTCCATAAAGCAAGAGTTAATGCAACTGAAAATGGTACCCAGCCAAATCTGGGTTAAGAAAGGTTAAAAACAAATAAACAATGTTACTTAGCAGCCATATTTATTCTAAAGACCCATACTGTAAAAATGGTGACTTTGGGGTCCACAAATGGGGACCAGGGAGGTAGAACACTCAGTACCACTTTTATCCTTTTTTTGTGTTTAGTATTGCCTACAAATTAACCTTCGACTTTTGTTTTATTTTGTTTCTAGGGTTTAGAGTACTTAATTCTGTAGAACAGAGTGAATGTTTAAGGAGAGGTGTGAAACTTAAATATGTAAAACTTAAATATGTAAAAACTCTCAAGAGTTTCCATGTTATGTGCTAATATTATAGGCAGTACTAAAGTGCTCAATTTAGGCAATACTAAAGTACTCAATTTACAACATACTACCTTATTTTTTTTTTAAATTTGCAAGATATCACCCAGTTTCCACATTATGTGCTAATATTATATTCTAATAATCATGAAAATTATCTAACAATCCTATGCCTAGGATTATTCTCTGAGATGGTACAGCTCTTATTCTGCACAATCTTAGTGAGTGAACTCTTTGCTACTGTTCTTCATCTAGACAATTGTTGAGATTTGCCATTCAAACATAGGGCCAGGACTTAAACAGCTTCAGCTAGCTGGCCAGCTGTCTGATGAGAAACAATTTGAAGAGACACCTTGCCTGAAGAAGGAATTAATGAGCACTTGGAATAAAATAACAGGAGGCAAATCATTGACAGTAGGTCTGATCAGAAAGTCTTGGAATTCTACTAGAAAGAATGTAAGGAAATAATATTTCATTTTGGGATTTTGTAATCCCTTAAATTCATATGAACATTCTCCAATACAGATTCTTACTTAACTTTTTTGTGGTCTTCAACCTATATAATTAACAGAACCAAACTCAAAATTAAACCATTTTTCAGCCAGAGCCTTTGCTGTTGAATGCCCTGAGGGCATTTAGCAGTTCACCTGCATATATGTATATTTATGTACCTCCACTAAGTCAAATTACTTTTTCAAGGATTGTTACATAAATAGAACATAGGGGATCCTGGGTGGTTCAGTTGGTTAAGCATCTGCTTAGGCTCAGGTCATGATTCTGGAGTGCTGGGATTGAGCCCCATGTCTGGCTCCCTGCTCAGCATACATAGTTTATAAAAGACATGCCTTATGGAGGTCAAAGCAAATAATCACCTCTTATCACCCCCTCCTTCATCCTTTCACCTCTGCCCTGGATCCCTGCCAGCCCTCTACTCTGAATAGAGTCCAGAGTCTCTCATCTTTTAATGTACATACAAATCACCTGGAGAGTTTATTCAATCATGATTTCTAGACACTACCTCCTAAACATTATAATTCAGTAGGTCTAGGGTGGAGTCTAATAATTTGCATCTCTAACAAGCTTCCCGTTTATGCTGATGCTGCCATTTTGGAGCTACAGTTTTGTAGCACTAGACAACTATACCAACTGGCCTGTAACTAAGGGAAAGATGATAATAAGGCTGTTGAATCTCTTGGATCTGTGGGGTGGGGAGAGGGGGGAAGGAAGTAAGAGTGCTAATGGAAGTCACTACCTTTAATGAGGTCTCTATTACAAAACTACCTTTTTCCTTTCACAGAAGCAAATCCAGAGAAATTCAACAGTCGTTTTCGAAATAAAATGTTCTATGCAGGGGTAAGTATATATTGTATTTTATAAGTATTATGTATTATTTAATACTAATTCACCATTGATAATAAGGATGCTAACTATGTTAAAAATAATTACACATCTGAGATGTTTACAAGTATGTCTATATATGATTAAGGTTTAATGTCTTGGTTTAAAATTAAGATGTGTTTAAGTTGGTAGAAAGGGAGCTGGTGTTCATCACTTCGAACTTTAAAGCCTAAGGCTACATGTTGTACTGAGGGGATGATATTCAAGGAGTGACATGAAAAACATCAAAGCCAATCTAGAGAATGAGACAGTTAGGCAGACTTAAAAGATGTATGGAAAGTCTTGGATAAGAATGTGGATTGCATAGGAGTTCATATGCATCCATGTTTGGATGAGAAATTGACAGAGGATGGGCAGTTTCTCATGAAAGGATATATGTGAGTAAAGGAGATCTTTTTTCTTTCTTCTCAGGAATATCCCTGGGGATGCATGACCATTGACGGGGGGAAGCACCTCTAAAATATTGATTTAAAGAAAATATAGTTTAAATTTATAACACTGGATAGACAATTGAAATAGAAGAGGAAAGGGTGAAGCAAGATGTTCTTAGTGGCAAGTTAAAGATGATATCAACACCCTATGGTCAAGTAGGAGGTCAGGAAAGGTCATCAAAATCAATCTTCAAACTGGCCCTTGGAATTATCTACTTTTTCACTTTTCTATTTGTGTTCTTAAATTTTATTATAGGTTATAGTTTGAAAACAAAGTTTTCATCTTGACAACTACTGCATTGCATTTTGTTTTGGATTTAACAAGAAAAGAACTTGTTTTATATTTTGAATAATTTAGAAGCACTAGGAACTATTTATAACATGGAAGCAAGGACTTGGCATAACCATGTGATTAAATTTGTTTTTTTCCCCTTTATTTCCTTGTGGTATAGGCAGCTTTTTCTGATTTCCTACAGAGAAGTTCTAGAGATCTATCCAAACATGTTAAAGTTGTTGTAAGTATTGAATGTGTTGACTCAGTTCATTTGAATATAAATATGTATGCTGCAAATAATGTACCCCAAATACCAGTTTATATACTTAATCAGTGGGCTGCCTTAATTCCAGAGATCATTTAATATAGTTCATTCAGCCAACATTTCTGATAACATAGCTCTGTATTGGGAACTGTCTTAGTTGCTGGGATGAACAGACAGTTAGTTTCACTCCTGAAGAAACTCACAGTTCCATTACAGAGAGGGCCTGTAAGTCACTGCATAACATTGTAGTTAGTGTTGTTGATTATGCATGCAATATGGTGGTGGCACAAAAAGGGGAATGGAAACTGATTATGGTGGGTTCAGGGATACTTTCATCAGAGAAGTGATGTTGAGCTGGGTCTTGACATAGAAATAGGTGCTCACCAAATAAATATCTTTATTTCAGGGCTACTTGATGAGACTCCATCTTAGAAAAAGACTCTTAAATACAGAGAACAGGTGGTTGCCACAGGGAAGTGGGTGGGGAGATGGGTGAAATAAAAGGACCTAAGAAGTACAAACTTCCAGTTAAAAAATAAATAAGTCATGGACATGAAAAGTACAGCATAGGGAATATAGTCAGTAAGATTATAGAAATGATATTTGGAGACAGATGATTTCACTCAGTGAGCACTGAGTAATGTATAGAATTGTTGAATCATCATGTTGTACATCTGAAACTAATAACACTGTATATGTAAATTATACTTCAATAAGAAAAATTCATAAAATTCATAATCACCAATCTGTAAAGCATGTATGAGACATCAGTCTCCTGAGTCAGTTGAAAGAAGAGAGAAAAGCTATTACCTCTAGTGTCAAAGGCCATTGGCATCACTTTTGGGTAGTTTAGTTCTCATGCAATAGCAGTGAAAACAAGCATCTCCTAGTAGTAGAGACTCTTTAGAGGGGAGGTACTGCTTTCTTAAAGCTGGAGGCAAGAAAGACAGTGGTCCACTGAACTATGAAGATCTTTTATTTTTATTTTATTTTGATTTTTTAAGATTTTATTTATTTATGAGAGGCAGACAGAGAGAGAGAGAGAGAGAGAGAGAGAGAGAGAGAGGGAGGGAGGGAGATGCAGAGACACAGGCAAAGGGAGAAGCAGGCTCCATGCAGGGAGTCCAATATGGGACTCCTATCCTGATCCCAGGTCTCCAGGATCAGGCCCTGGGCTGAAGGCAGCACTAAACTGCTGAGCCACCCGGACTGCTCCTGAAGATCTTTTATTGATAAAATTATGGTTATTAAATTTAAGTAATAGTGACCACCCAGTGAAAAATGAACTTGTCCTGCTTTTCCAGTATTTTTACATTGAGAGGAAGGGCAGCGACACTGCCCAGGGGCAGTGGCCATATTGAATGGCATTTACTGTTCAAGTCAGCTGCAGTGAAATTAAACTCTGTATAGTCCCTAACTACTAGACAGTTTGTCTCCACATCTAGCACTCCCCCTGATGACAAGTATCTTGTACATAGGTGACTATATAACAGGGATTAAAAGAAGCTTACAAAGAGACCAAAATGGCACCCAGATAACTAGGAAAGATAAGCTGTCAGCCAATACAGGCAATATTCCAGGTGAATTGGTTTGTGTAATACCATCTTCTTTTTTTGTGAGGAGAAAAAAGATTAGAAACAAAATAGAAATATTTGGGATTCAGTCCTAGGTCCACCTTTATGAGATATATGACTTTCGGGGAACCAGGTAACCTTCCAAAAGAGTTTACTTGCCTCATTTAAAACAGGCATAACAGGACATGTCTTTGAACAACAATTACTGACCATTGTGATGTGTCACACAGGGATACAGAATATTTCTATGTTTTCTTGAGTGAGAGATGGAAAGGATAGAAGATTAGCTAGAGCAATTTAATGTAATAACAGACTGTCTCATTTTTGCCACAGGGTGAAGTCAGGTGTTTCTGAGGTAGTAGTTAATCTCTCGCATAAATGTAGAGTAGTTTGCATGACTACTACATCAGAAAATCATAGGACAATAACAAAATCCTATGTACAGCATTATTTGTCCTCCTTCCCATGTTTTCTTCTTCTTATGACTTATCAATATGTGAGCTTCTGTATAGGAACATATTTTATGTGTAGATATTTTCCTTTGTGTGTTTGAAATAGGAAAAAAGTTGAAAGCTGCTGTTCTTTTTTTTTTCAGATTTTATTTATTTGAGAGATTGAGAAAGAGTGAGAGCATGGGGGTCAAGGAGGGGTGGAGGAAGCAGCAGACTCCCATCTGATCAGGGAGCCTGACTCAGGACTCCATCCCAGAACCCTGAGATTATGACCTGAGCCAAAGGCAGATGCTTAACCAACTGAGCCACCCAGACACCCCGCTGTTATTCTAAAGAGACACAAAATTTAAAGGCAGCAATATGTAAGGAAATTTTGTGAAGCATGAGAGATGGTAAAGTGCCCTCTTTTATAATTTGATAAATTCCCAGAATCACTAACATGTTTCTCAGGAAGAAAAAGTAGAAAATTTAAAAAGATTTCCGTTCTAAATATGATAATTTTATAGTTTTTTTTTCTGTAAGGCAAACAATACTGCTTTGTATGCTATTAATGTATCACATCCTATTTTTAAAGTTTTAGTTACTTACAACACTCAATTTTGATACTTTAAGGTATCTTCCTTGGTATATTCCTCTATCAATCATTTCAAGTCCTTAAATTGGGAGACTTCATGTTTTCTTGGTGTCTGAGGATATTGTAAAAACACCTTCAATCAATGTCTAGAATTTGATTCCTTTCTAAATCACCTTTTAAAATATTTTGTTTATTTAGGGCTATAATATTTCCTGGAAACAATTTTTTTGGGGCATGCTCGTTAAAATTAGGCTGCATTAAGATCAGCTGGGAAAACAACGAGAGACAATAATGCTAGGAGAAGCACTGTTCTTAGATTGTACACTCTTTTGAAAGAAGTCTTTAAAAATTCACAGGGGGCTTGGGAATGCATTACTCTGCTCTCCAAAGGAGAAGATAATGGGGAATTCTGTGATGAGGGTATGAGGAGAGCAAATACAGAAGTACACCTTTGACATTGAGAAGTCTATAGTTGTGACTAGAATTTTCTTCTTTTGACTTTTGTCACCAGTGGGAAATGAGAAAAGAAAATGAAAGCCTTTTCTTTGATTAGTTGGAGGATGCTCAAGGGAAGTGCTAACCATGAGGGAAGCTCCGTACAGAGATATTGGGGCCAAGCCAGCCTGAGGCCTTTGAGACACCTGGGGTCATTCATGTCCAAATCCAGAAAAGCAGTTTATCTCAGAAGACCAGTCAAAGTCTGTAGGACATTAAATGTGTAAAAGCAAATCCCGAAAGGAGATACCACTGATTTACAATAGTTTTTTTAAAGCTTGCAGGATATATTCCTCTTAAACAGTTTTCAAAATGTTATGTTTAGTGTTTTCAAAATAAAAATTATTTTCAGAAAGCAAATAGAATAAATGGTTATATTCATCCCTATTGTTTGGATTGGATAACTGTGGTGGAGATCACTACAGCCTGAACTCAAGGCTTCCTTTTAAAAAAAAAAAGATTTTATTTATTTATTCATGAAATAATAAAGAGAGAGGCAGAGACATAGGCAGAGGGAGAAGCAGGCTCCATGCAGGGAGCCCGATATGGGACTCAATCCCGGGACTCCAGGATCAAGCCCTGAGCTGAAGGCAGACACTCAACCGCTGAGCCACCCAGGTGTCTCATCAAGGCTTCCTTTTTATGCCCTTAAATGTTCATAAATCTTTTAAGGTTGATACAAGTCAAAATATCTAAAAATCCAAGGTTAAGAATTATGGCAGTTCCTTTGTTTATGAGGCCAGAGAAAAATTATTTTGGCAGCTTTGTTTTCCTATTAAAATAAAACCATGCTCTGAACCCTGGGTCTGCTAAAGTTGTAATCAGAATACATTTTCAGTCACAGTAATGACATCCACGTAAGCAGAGTTGAGGGCAAGGGGAAGACCGTGATATATACCACTGTGCCAACCTAGTTATCTTTGATAAAATTTGTAGACTTGTGACTACTTCAAAAACCCCTTTTCTACTCTGATTGTTGCAGTGTGATGGAACAGATCTCACTCCAAAGATTCAGGAACTGAAGTTCCAGTGTATAGTATTTTTAAATATACCCAGGTAAGCTCTGCTCATCCTTTTTCTTTGGTTTGATATGAACTCTGTTTGACATGAGGTTATCAGTTTTCATTATAGGAAATGTTTAGGTACAAACAGTGAAAGTAAATTATCTTACTGACTCATTAGGGGTTTTCAGGCCTGATCATTTTGTTCTCGGTTTAGTTAGTGTTCTCTGTGGTAGGTGTTTTTTTTTTTAATGCGATGTGGTGTGCATGCTATATACTTATCCATCGTTAAGAAACCCAGGCACCCCTATTTACTGGAACATTTTAATATAATTCTCAATTACTGATTCTCTCTCCCTCCCAAGAATAATAGACTTGAATAAATCCCTGTTCTCAGTTTCCTGAAAGCTGTTAGGAAGCCATGCAGCCTGATTTTAGCATGGAACTCATTCAAAATTGTTGCTAGATGATTGCTTTGAAAAAATAAGATCAATTAGAGGAGCATTTTCTAGCCAGGATGTCAACTCTCTTTGGTGCTATTATATACCTCTGGAGAAAGGGGTATTTAAGATTAACTAGACTCAAAATAAGCACATTATCTCAGTGGTACAAAATTAGAGTCTAGACTCCCAAGCCAAGATTTTGGAAGGGATGAATCTATGACCCTTTGTTATTTGCAAACCACACAACTCAAGACTCAAAATCTGCAGATAAGTTCTATTTAGACTGAATTTAATTGAAATGAGAGTTGTATGTAAATCTATGGCTAGGAAAACAGTTTCTTGATTATTTTTGGCAGTGCTCAGCAGAGTCACCTACAATCTTATTTCAAAAGGTTTTCATCTTCATTATTTCCATAAAAGACCTAGATTCTCAGGAAACATTATTTTCTCAGGAAACATTATCTTCTTTATTTTTTTTCCTCTTTTTTCCTTCTTGCTGCCCTCCTCTCTATTTTGCTTCCTCTACGTTTCCAATTTCCTTTATTTCTCTTTCTTTTTCTTCATCTCTTATCTTTTCCTCATACCTTTCTCACTCTTCCTCAGCTACCTTTCTCTGCTTACCTTCCTGGTGGTTATTTATTATCTTAGTTATGCACATAATGACCAATGTGTACCCACCTCCATTTCCTGGCCCTTTTCTGCTGGCATGCAATGTCTTCCTCTGAGACCAAATTCCGGAACTGCCCGTGGATAACTCACGACATATCATAGACAAAAACATAATGGATCACTGAGTGAGAAATGTTAATAAACAGTGAGTTAGGGATATAGTTGGGCACCATGAGGTACTTTTGTTATAAAATTGTGACCCATTTTCAAAGATGAATATTTGGAAATGATAAGTCCATTTTCTTTTCTATTAGAAGGTGTGCACCAAGAACAGGAAACTGTTCTTAAGTGAGATACATGTTGGATCTTACTGTAAGGTAATGCCTAGTGACAATCATGAGAGAGATGGAATAAATTTAATTTTGTGTTTAATCTTATCTTGCAGATATTGTGCTGGCACAATGCCCTGGGGGAACCCAGGAGATCACCATGATTTTGAACCTCAGCGTCATGATGATGGTTATATTGAAGTCATTGGGTTCACTATGGCCTCTTTGGTGAGCAATGCAATATTTTATTGAAATGAAATATATATAAGTTACAGAGCTTATTGATTTCATAGATTTTGGGGTTTTAGCCTTTAATTTTCTCTCCTACTTTACCAATTTATGAACTTTATGCAATATAGGATTGTTTGAGGAAAACAAGAAAAAAAATATGATTCTTTATGTCACGAAAGAAATTGATGCACAATTGTTTGAATTTCAAAAATAAATATTATTTGTTCATTTTCCTGATTAATTTTCTACCAGAATGAAATACAAACATTTTTATGGAAATTAAAAAGCATTATGCCACAGACATATCTCAGCATTAATGCAGAAACCTTGCCATTTGATACCTTTTTTTAAAGTTTTTTTTTTTATTCATTTATGATAGTCACAGAGAGAGAGAGAGAGAGGCAGAGACACAGGCAGAGGCAGAAGCAGGCTCCATGCACCGGGAGCCTGATGTGGGATTCAATCCCGGGTCTCCAAGATCCTGCCCTGGGCCAAAGGCAGGCACCAAACCGCTGAGCCACCCAGGGATCCCCATTTGATACCTTTTTGTTTCATTGAGTACCTACCTTTGTTTAGGTAGAAAGGAAGGTGGTCATTTGCATTCAGCTTTATCTTGCCTGGTTAAGAATAAGGTGGATAGCTCCATTATCACCAAATACAGGAATAAAGAAAGACATCATTATTGTAACAATAATGAATATTCATTTGCTACAGCGCTGAGATCATCTTCACATTTTAATTTTGTTTGCTTGCATTAGATTGTGAATTATAGTGTAAGGGCAATTTCAAACAGGTTTTAACACATATTTCAACTTATTATTGAATGATGAGGAGACAAATTAAAAATTATGCTTATCATCTTATCTAGTATAAATCAAGCCACAGGGATGCCTGGGTGCCTCAGCGGTTGAGCACCTGCCTTCGGCCCAGGATGTGATCCTGGGGTCCCGGGATTGAGTCCCACATCGGGCTCCCTGCATAGAGCCTGCTTCTCTGCCTGTGTCTCTGCCTCTCTCTCTGAGTGTCTCTCATGAATAAATAAATAAAATCTTAAAAAAAAATAAATCAAGCCACACTATCGGTTTATAAAATGAATTAAAAAATTAAAAGCTTCTCCTTGCAGCCCATGGTTAGCACTTGGTTTGTGCTATACCTTATGCTTGAAGGTAAAAAGGTTATATTTCTTGCTCCGAGCAAGCCAAAGCAGCTTTCTTTGTCACTCATCTTGTGGATTCCTACTGACTTTTCCTCAATCACTTCAGGTTACTGCGATCTGGTAGAAAAGCCTGTTGTGATTGTAGCAAAGTTGTCCATCACCTGAGATGGTGATGCTCCTCATGAAATCCACCCTCTCTGGGATGAAGTGATTGTTACGTGTGATAGATTTGTCTGGGAGTGATGTCATTTTCAGGGTTGTAGCTCAGGTACAGCTCTTTCTCTCCAAAGGTCTTTATGGTAATTAAGGCAAAGACTCAGCGGAGAGCAAATATAGGAATAAATTCAAGAAAGATATCTGCAAGGAAGAATTCTTGAAAGCAACCCCCAAAGCCTCAAATCTAGCCACATGTGTTTCACTCATTCATTTATTCATGGGTTCGGTGAACATTTATTGAATGTTCCAGAGCTTCCTACTCCTGACTGTGTGGCAGCAGGTTGTTAAGGGATGTGGGAGAGAAGATGATCCTTCACCAAGGCTTGGGAGGGCAAAGAAAATATTAGTTACTTCCGCATCACTCTCAGGATCAAAATCGAAATGTAAGCCTGCAAGATTGAATTTCTAACTCTCCGGCCTTTCCACTGCCTTCTTCACTTTCTAACTCAAGTAGACTCTCAAGTCAAACTCAGCTTTGAACATCTCTTGCTGCTTTTGTACCACAGGGCCATTGCATATGCTTTTTTCCTCTCTAAAATGTTCTTCAAGTCTCCATCTTCTATAACTTCTCAGCTCTATCTATGTCAGGTCTTTCTTGGGTTATTTTTGTTTACAGTTGCATAGTATCTGGACGGGAAGGAGATAGCTGAAACTGGGTAAGTAGAGGAGAGTTTGTGGAAGGATTCTACAAATATTGAACTAATTGTGAGCAGCAGCAATGGATGGTGGTGTATTCCTGAGCTCAAGGTGCAAAGATAAGGAAGCAGTCAGCTGCACAAGAAGGAGAATTATTTGGGAAGTACCTTGTGATAGGAGTAATGTTTGCCAAGTGGAAGCAGTCAGTCAGTGGCAACCAGGCAGGGAGGGAGCCAGAGCCCTAGATATAGTGACTTGACTCTTCTTGGCCCTATAGATCTTTTTCTGGTGCTTCCCTCTGGAGAAGTCTAACCAGAAGCCAGGGAACATGCAGTTACTGCTATAGTCAAAGGGGGTCAGGTTCACAAGGCAAGATGGAGAGCAGGAAAGGGTGGAGTGCCAGCCAAGCATGGCAGGTGGTGGATAAGCATCAGTCCAGTGTGCCTTCCACACGAGACAGATTGATAACTTATATTGGCATAAGCAAATGTGGCAGAGCAAATTAATTTTGCCAGGAGAAGAAGAGCGGGATTTGGCATTCTGTAGAAAGAGAAATTTATGTACACTTGGAATTGTGAGAGATCCTAGTCCTCTGTGGGAACTATAACTCATTTTAAGGGGGTGAAAAGTGAGGGTGGTCGATGATGCTAGAGAGGTAGGCAAAGGCCAGATCATGGACTGATTATAGGATTTATACAGCAGTTTTGACTTTATTCCAAGGTCACTGGTGAATTAGTAAAGTGTGTTTTTAAATAAGTATTTATTTTGAAAAGAGCCCAATATAAAAATAGACAAAATAATATATTGAACCCTCATGTGTCACCACCTAGCTTCTATAATATTCAAGACATGGGCAATCTTCTATCTCCACCTATGACCGCCTCCCTCATACTAATGTGAAGCATATCTCAGGCATTATATCAGTTACTTATAAATATTTCTGAATGTGTTTTTAAAAGAGAAGACTTATTTTATGAACACAACTATATACTTTATATCTGAAAAAATTAAGGCAGTTGCATCTGAATATTACTAAGTGCTCAAATTTCCAGTAGTCTTGCAAATACCCTTTGTTTTCTTATGCTCTGTCAGTTTGAACCAGGATTCAAGTAAAATTTATTGATAGTAATTGATTGATATGACTCATGTATCTATGTATCTATATATTTCTGCCTCTTTACCCTCTTCATTTATTTATTGAAGAAACCAGGCTATTCATCCTGTAAAATTTCCCTGAGTTTGAATTGTGCTGATAATATTCCTGAGATGTCAATTAACATGTTCTTCTCTCTTGCTGTTTCCTTTAAGTTGTTTGTTGGATGTAGATGCATGACTTCCATCCCTATCCCCCAAATCTACTTTGTGGGTATTATTTTCTTTTTCCAAAAGAGAATAGGTAATATCTAGTTGTCTTTCTTTTTTGACTAATAGTCCTTGAGGAGCATTGTCTCGATCCAGCAATCATTAGAGGTTGGCAGAGTAATGATATTCTAATTGTATCCTTCTTCATTTATTAACTGGAATATTGTTATGAAGAGTAATTTCACCCATTATTTGGGTACTCAGTTGCATAACTTATGTAGGAAAAGTGGGATAACAGATTCTTTTTATTTATATGTTTTCAAAATATAGATTCACTAGCACCTTCTGATGGTGACCATTGTTTTCAATGGATTTGGATTTTTTTTGACACTTACCATTACAAGTTTGGGTGTATGTACCCTCTCCTCACATCTGGGGAGGCTTACAAACACTTGGCAAGTCATTGGGATGCCTGGGTGGCTCACCGGTTAAGCATCTGCCTTCACGCTCAGGGTGTGATCCCGGGGTCCTGGGATTGAATTCCGCATTGGGCTCCCTGCAGGAGCCTGCTTCTCCCTCTGCCTGTGTCTGCCTCTCTTTCTGTCTCTCATGAATAAATAAGTAAAATCTTTAAAAAAAGAAACCAAATACTTGGCAAGTGAGGTACAGTGGAAGTGACACTAGGTAGCTTGGGATGCTGGATCATGAAAGGCCATGCAGCATATGGAAAATACAGGTCATACTGATGGTCTCTAATTAATAGGAATTTTATACATTCTAGGTAATATTTTTAGCTCCTTCATTTATTTGTTTATGTAATTTAAATTCAGTTAGCCAACATATAGTACATACTTAGTTTCTGATGCAGTGTTCAATAATTCATCAGTTGTGTATAACACCCAGTGTAGTATCTGTTCTTATCAGTTTAATATTTGTTATTTAAAATGTCTCCCTGCTTTCATTCATTTAATGTCAGTCATAAATATTTATTGAACATTTGTTGGAACCACAAATACTTATTGAATTCGTAAATGACACTCTGCTACGTAGAACAGTTATGAGAGGGACCCAAAGACAAGCACTGTCTTCAGGGTGCCCACACACAAAAAACACGAGAGTTGTGGTCTGGCATCATAAATTCTGGGAAAAAAGGCATATGTGAAGATAGAAAAAGAACTGAAAGCAGACCAGTGTTTATAAAATGGAAAATAAGCAAAAATTGCACAGAGGAGGCAGGAGTGGCTACAGATGAGATTGCAAGTATCATTCTATGAGAGAATTAGCCTAAGAGAGCATGGTATTCTAGAGCTCTCATGGTGGTTTAGTAATGACACATACAGTGAAGAAAGACATGTGTGGAGGAGAAAGGATGGGACAGGGACAATATTTTGTAACTGTTGAGAAGGTTGAGAGAGACAGAATGAGGCAGAATCAGATTTGTGGTTTAGATAGATTACCTGGATGTCTGTGTGGATGATAACCAGAATCTCTACTGCTGGAGGCAGATTGACAAAGTAAGATGTTGGTACCAGAGTTCAGGTGAAGAAATGAGAAAGCCTGGAAGCCCGAGGGAAGAAAGTGATAATGAAGGTGGGAGGACAGGCAACTTCAAGAGTTATTCAGACAAGGTAACTTATTGTGAAGGGTGAAAAAAAAAAAAAAAGAATAAATGAATCCTGGCTGGCTAGAGTAGGCCAGTAGATAAATGGTGAATACATTAGAGATGTGGAGAATATAAAAGAAAGATAATATTGCCAAAAAATGAATTGTGGGTTTTTTTTACCACATTTTAAAATTTTAATTCCAGTCTAGTTAACACACAGTGTTCAATTAGTTTCAGATGAACAATATAGTGACTTAACAGTTCTATATAGTACCCAGTGATCAACTGTGTTTTATGGAAGTTAAATTTGGAAACCCTGTAAGACATCTAAGAAGACAGAGGCAATTTGAAATGCATGTTTAGAGCTCAGGGTTTCCTTCCAGGTTGGGAGAAAGGGTTTTGGCGGTCTATCAGATCTCTTTCTCTCCTATCCCATCATTGGTAGGAAAAGGAGAAGAAGAATAGCCGATGGAAGCTGGTGAAGAGAAAATAGAATACTAAAATTACATTGATCATTTTTTCTCTTTATATGATACAAATCATTTAAAAATGCATACTAGCTAACATCAAATGTGTGATTGGGTCTCATATTCTACTGACTTTAGATTGCTTCCAAGATTTAAAAAAATTCTACTTCAAAAAAGCAGAGTTAAGTGTAGTGTATACTGCAGTTTTGAACACCCTATGCTCTCTAAAGAATATGGGCATATGTTTCTCTATTTTCATATCCATCTTACCTGACTGCTCGTATAATAGTAAACTATTGTTCTGGAAGAAAGAATTTAATTTTCAGAACTTGAGTTACATGTTTCTTAAAACTATTATGCTGATTATGTTTCTAAGAACATAAATTATTTGAAAACCACATCTGTGTAAGATGATTGCATAAACAGAGGCGTGTGGTTATTTGAGTATATGTATATATTTTTGTGTACTTAAAATATTCAGAGTGGCACTTGAAGAGAGATTCAAATAGAATTTCTGGATGGGAAAAGACATTGTTTCTTTTAGGTTCTTTATCTTGTGATTTTGTGATTGCAAATTTCAAAACAGAAATCTTCAATTTATTTTCCTGGTTGAAACACATTTCTACAAATTAAGATGATTCTGCATTGGGTGCTTGGTAACCTAATTACCTTTTTTTAAAAAAAGATTTTACTTATTTATTTTAAAGAGAGAGAGCATGGGAGTGAATAGGGTGAGAGGCAGAGGGGGATGGAGAGGAAAAGGAAAGAGAATCTGAAGCTGACTTCTTGCTAAGCATGAGCTCGACAGGGACTTGATCTCACCACCATGAGACCATGACCCGAACCTAAATCAAGAGTCAGGCACTTAACCAAACTGAGCCACCCAGGTGCCCCAATTATCTTTTTGGATTCTATGCAGACCATAATCAGGTGTTATAATTCATGTTTATTTCTGCCACAATTTTTTGCCTTCATGATTTTGAAAGTCTTCTCATATTTCTAAGTAATCTCAAACACTATAAGACAGCCCAAAGCATTATACAGATTGAGGAATCAGTTACCTAATTTGCTATGCAGTATGAAATCCAAAGATTTCAGTCTCCTAAACTTTAAAGAAAGTATAGCCAGCTTTTTTGTTGTTAATTTAAATTCAAATATGTAAGCTCTTTTTTATGTATGAATTAGAAAAGCGAAAGGTTATTTGATGAGAAAAATCACATGGGGAAATTCCCAGGGCTGAAGTTTCACACAATCAAGAGAGTATGTTCCTTACTTCTTCAAGGAAAAAATATTAAGTGGGTGCTTATTTTGATAACACACTTAAGAACTGAAAATAAAAATATCAGTCATAATTAAATAACCTATAACTATATATATTTTGATGTGTTTTCTTCCAATTGCTTTATTTGTTTTTAAACATATAAAAATAATATTATAAGTAAACCTCATAGCACAAATGGCTGACTACAAATGGCTGACTACTCCTTCTTGTATAAATATCTCAATTTATATAGTAATTATTCCTTTATGAAAACCTTTCTTTATGAAATGTTTAGGTCTTTGGATGTTTGGTGGTATAAATAATCCTGTGATTAACATAATTGTTCATAAGCCTCTGTTCACTTTTCACAATACTTTCTTATGACATATCCCCACAGAAGAAATTACCGAGTCAGTGACATGAATATTTTAAAGCCTCTTAACAGTTATAACACTGCTTTCTAGAAATTTTATTCATTTACTTGCCCAACAGCAATGTACAAGAATACCTATTAAGGAGTAATATCCCATAGGTGCTGGAAATGTGTTAACAGAAACAAAAAGCTATTATAATATTATACCTGATGAAACAGAAGGAGAGATGAGAATAAAATCATGAGTGTTTTGTACATTCCATTATGTCCTCTTAAACAGCAAAAAATGAGAGTAAGGATACATTACTCTTTAAGTTTATTGTTACCTTGCATTTTTTTTGAAGTGTGTTTTTTGCATATTTTCATAAGCTATTTATCTTTTATTAATTTCAGAAGTTATATATTCTGAATACAAGTTTTTTTGACAGATGTATTTAGTGCAAATATATTCTTCATTTATTCTTACCTTTTATTTACTTAGTGTTTGTTTTGATGAGCAGAACTTTAAATATTCTTCTGAATTCCAATTTTATGAGGTAGTCTTATTTCATTGTTAGGGCTTTTGCTGCTCTTCTTAAGAAAACGTGGTTATTCCAAGAAAGGTCAGGAAAATATTCTCCTGGGTTTTCTTTTTGAAGATTTATAATTTTAGCTCTTGTGTATAAGTCTGTAAATCAGCCCAAATTAATTTATGTGGATAGTGTAAAGTCCATCAAGATTCATTTTTTATTTTATTTTATTTTATTTTTTTAAGATTCATTTTTTAAAAAATACATTTATCCAATCTTTTTTCCAGCTGTATTTGTTGAGTAGATTTTTCTATAGAACTACCTTAGCACCTTTGCCCTTTGATTGTATGTGGTTCTATTTCTGGACTCTATTCTGTTTCACTGACTTATTTCTTTATCCTTATGGCAATGCCACACTATTTTGATTACGATAGCTTTATAATAAGTCTTCAAACTGGTAATATGAATCATTTCACTTTGCTCTTCTAAGGATGTTGTGGTTATTCTGTCCTTTATATTTGTATATAAATTTTAGAATGAGTTTGACTGTGTTTGAAAAAAAAAAACCTGCTGGATTTTAATTGGTATTGCTTTGAATCTATAGATTAGGGAAAACTGACATATTAACAGTACTGAGCGTTCCAAACTATAAACATATCTTTCTTCATTTAGCTGTTCTTTAATTTCTCTTAGCAAAGTTTTATAGTTTCATGGCTTCAGCATAGTTTTCAGGTTCTTGTATACCCTTTGCTAAGTATATTCCTAAGTATTTTGTTTTCTTCTCTGCCACCACTGACCCAAGATTGCCATTATTCCCATTGGACAGCAAGTAGAATAAGGGCCTGAGTAGTAAGAAAGAGGATCAGGCTTGGAGGAAGATGGAGACAAGTATCACAGGGAGGAATATAGTTTGGAAAGACAGAAGATCTCATGGCATGAAGGGAAGTTGTTATGGTCTGGATAGCAGGGCAGTAAATGACAGTGGACGCACTTGGTTCCAGGAAAGTCTTTGTTTTCCTATCATGGCCTATACTATCAGAAAGGCAATGTTTGAAGTTTTCACAAGAGTAGTCTATGCAAGATTGAACAGATCATTGAATGTGTGTCATTAATAAATCACCATATTATTAGCAGTAAAGATTCATTCTAGCAAATCATGGGAATATTTGTGGTTAAGCCTAGACCACCAAGTGACGAAAAATAATTATTTCTAAGAAGCATTTTAAAAACTACCTTTACTCTAAATTGTTCCAAAAATAACATGGCTATGCTAACAATAATAGGACTGTCTTTATCCTGCAAAGATATTTACTGTAATTCCTCTTGTGCCTCTGCAGTGATCTTGGATTGATTTTGAAATGCCAATGGGACTGCTGTTGACAGCTGTTGACATGTTTGTGGTATTGCTGCTGTTGTATTTTTGAGGCTGAGAAGATGAGTAAAAGTGCTCCACAGTACTGTGCCTTTTCATGCCAAGGGGTTGGAAAGTATTCAAAGTAGTGTTCAATTCTGTTAAACTCGAAGAAGATCTCATCTGGCAGTTTCTGCATTTTTATTTGTAATTAGGCCTAGTCAAGGGTAGCAGTGGGGAGAAGAGATGGTATTTCCAGAACAATGGATGAAGGGATAGAGTTCTCAGCTGAGAAGTACCTGAAGTCAAGGGAAATACATTAGAAACATTCTGGAGATGAGATAGTGGCTCTAATTTAATGGACTTAAGTGGATCGTTAGATTACAGCCAAAAAAACCTTTCAGCTGAATAACAAAGGATCAGGTAATAGGCCAAAAAGAATTTTAGTAAATCCTCACTGAATCCTTCTCTGCTTTTTTGTTCTCCCCAACTAATTGAATAAAATTGTATGTAAAGTACACAACGGAATGCTTTTAACATTATAGGTGTTCAGTAAGTAGTTCTCAGTTTCTATTCTATTTTCTTTCTAGCCTTTTTGCCCCTTTGTGTTTCTTTTCTCTTTGCATTTATAGATAATTAAGTTTCAATTGTTCAAACTAAGGCAAGTACAAAAAAAGAAATTTAAAGCATCAGATAAATACAAATATTTGGCAACTGAAGAAGAGGAAGTTGACTTCACAAATCTGTTAACAAAGTTTATTCCACATTCACAAAATTGAGACATACGAAAAAAGTTGATAGTATGTTTTAACCTTTTAGATTTTTGAGTGCGTTACTATTTGACTCCTTTTTAATGTTTATTATAAGCTAATTGATAACTCAAAATGCATAATATAACCTTACTAAAAAATTATTTAGCAGTATCTACTAAAGTTAATTATATATCTCAACTCAATGGCATAGCAATTCTTTTCATTGTATGTACCCAGGAGAATATTTATCTACCAAGAGATAAGTACAAGAAAGTTTACATCAACAAGAGCTACAAACTGGAAACAACTAAATGTTTAACAGCAGAAGAGTAAATAAATGAATTTTGCTATATATTACTGAAAAATAACGATGAGCAAAAGATATGAAACACAAAAGAATCATCTAGTATGGTTTATATGAAGTTCAAGTTCTAACAAAATGAATCTATGGTGATAGGAATCAGAGTATTGGTTGCTAACATGTTGGTAGGAGGAGTTAAAAAGTTTGAGAAGGAACACATAGAAACCTGTAAATTATCTAAAGCTTGATCTGGATGGTGATTCACATATGTGTCTAAAAATATTCATCAAGTTGTATAATTTGTTTACTCTTTTATAACCAAAGGTGTATGATTTTCATTCATCCCTAAAAGGTAAATGACACTAAATATGTAATAACATATACAACATAAAAATATATAGTATATAATTTAACATATATAAATGTATATGTTTGCATATACATATATTTTTTTTAACTAATGCAGGAAAGTTATGTTAATTTTTTGCTTTTAACAACAGGCCTTTCATGTTGGATTGACTTTCCATTCTGTGGAAATCATGGTGAACTGAGCTCTGTATTTAATTTTGATCCTCAAAGCTGCTTAACTTTTGATAATGTTTTTAATTGAGTTATTAATTGATTGCATTGATCTTATATAGATTAGAAGTAGCTTGAGGAGGTTTTTGGTAAAAAGAAAAAAACTTGCCCAAGTTTGAAAATTAACCAAGGGTAGGCTGCCTATTTAAATATTAATATATTTAATATATAATCTATAGTTACATATTATAGCATGTATGTATTTAAGACATAGGTTACATATACATATATATGTTATGTAATTATATATTTATATTTAAATATATGTTATGCATTTATATTTAAATTAGTATAAAAGCTGTCTTAAACTGTGCTTTATGCCTTTTATTGTCTTTTTTTCTCCTTATATTGATTATTCACTGGGAATAGATAGCACAAAGGACAATTTTGTGTTAAAGTAATGTTTTAGATTAAGACTGAAAAATACATAAAACTGAAAATGGACTATCAATGAGAATTTTTGGTCAAGTTCATGAAAAGTTTAGAAACTTTATTTTTGTTAAGGCGATTTATCCAAGATTTCTCATTCTACTCCTGGCTAGCAATTTTCAATGTGTTTATCAAAGGCCTTTTGGTTATGCGGCATGGTCTTGGGGTTTCTAACCTTTCTGACTCTTAAGAACTAATGTCTAGCTTCCTTTGGCCTCTTGAATTCACAGGCTGCCCTGCAAGTTGGGGGCCATGGGGAAAGGCTACACCAGTGTCGGGAGGTCATGCTGCTCACTTACAAATCCATCCCCATGCAAGTGGATGGGGAGCCCTGTAGGTTGGCCCCAGCTATGATTCGAATCTCCTTGAGGAATCAAGCCAACATGGTACAGAAGAGCAAGAGGAGAACATCCATGCCTTTACTCAATGAGTGAGTCTGCCCCTTGCCTACCTTTGTGAGCACAAAGACCATGGAGAGAACGCCAAGCATGTGCATGGTTTAGGGGCCTTACCATGTTGAGAAAGGAACAAAGTCCAAGAAACAGCAGTTTGTTGGTTTCTCTGACATATTTTTCTTCATGTTTATTACAGAGTGACCACACTCTTCTTTTAGAAATAACTACTATATCGTACACTAGAGAGAGAACTTTTCTGCATTGACCGCTTTGGTATATATTTTTTGGGAGCAGCAGAAAATCATTAAGAGTGATCTAGGGTCATAAAATGCATCAAGATAAATATGCTCTGTTTCGTTTTAAGAAGGCATGCTGTTGGCCTCCTTTTTACCCCGGTCACTTGGAGAGTGTTGGTTTCCCCAATAGCAGGATGCTGGTGGAGCTGGATGTTTGGAGCTCATCTCTCTCTATCTGGCATCCCCTTCTGTGTGTTAGTGAGTTGTCACTTTCCCAATACCCCCATTTTGGGGTCCTTTGGACTCTGGTGCTTCAACTCAATTTTGCTATTCTGAGAGGGGCATCCTATTATCTAGATATAACCTAACTCACTATTCAATATCTTAAAAAAAAAAAAAGGTATCCCTCTTGGACCCTTTCTTTTCTTTGTTGTTTTGATGAACTGGTTTGAGATAAGGTGATGATAACTAGATATTTAGAGTATATATTCATTCTATAGCACCCCTTCATCTAATTTTGTTAATAGAGAGGTCTACCTGGGGTTGGAGAAGGGGATGGGGAAGGATGGGGATTTGGGGCCTCTTTTTTGGTATCTTCTATATATAATGCCCATATGCCTAATCTAACTCAAGGTAAGGCCGCTTCTGGGCTCAGCCTTGGATCATTATCCTGTCACAGTGAGGGACCTTCCGAGGTGCTACTCCTGTCTGTGGCCTGTGATGCATGGTTACTGATTCGTACTGAATGGCTGGCTTCCTGCAGTGCCTATGAAGCAGGGCATGCTTTGCCACATATTTATGGAGTCACTATGACAATCTACAGAAGTGCCTAGAATAAATCAGTGACACAGGTGCCATACCTCACTGCCAGAACCTGACTTCACCTCTCTTTCTGAGATGGCATATGGTGAGGAATAGCATTAGACAGGGCTCTTAACATGTTTGCATTTTTTGGCATCTGCTTCTAAGTCTGAAGCTGGTGTGAAAGATCCTCTCTCCTCTGCTTCCTCCTTTCTCAAAGTCACTGTGGACATCAGAGTCACTCAGCACTTTCCCCAGACCATTATCCAGGCAGCTCATTCAATTGTATTCTTTATTTTGTTTACATTTTGTAGCTAGTGAAACTCCTAGCTCCTTCCCAAGGGTTTTCTTTTCTCTTTGCCTTTAGCTTCTCTTAGGTTGAATATACAACTGGCAACATTTATATGTTAACATTTATATGTTAAAAAGGTAGGATGCCAACAACAGTATATGGTTGACCATATCCTCTCAAGAAATGTTAGCGTTAATCCATGAACAAGTGGTTGGGGAGAAAGCTCTGAAATAGTAAATGAAAAGCCATCTTGGAGATCATATGGCAGCTCAGGTTGTTTTGAGTCACTTGTAGATAGTTAAGAAGCTATAATAAAACTAAAAGTTCTTAATATCTACAGGTAAAGACTTCTCATCCTCATGCCTGGCGGTGCTATATTTAATAACCTTATTAGACACGGAATTGTTTCTAGGTGCTTAAGTTTCAAACAGCTCTTGCCCTTGAACTGAGAAAGAATTTGTATTTGCTCAGCAACCGTATTGTCAATTCATCTGGGCTTTCTTCACATATAAAAACAAATACAAATGGTTGTTTTCTTTTCGTACTTAGACTACGTATGACAGATGATGTGACCGCATAGATTTAGCTGCAGGGTGTTCGAGAAACAGCCTCAACTCAAAAATTGTTCCTTCCCACCAGGGGGCAGTGGTGCATCCACCTAAGCAGCCTCTGGCCTCAGGAAACCTCTGTGAACCACAATAACATGCTTTTCAGTTCAAAAAAGGACACCTGCAAAACTTAACAAAGATATTTATTATTATATATGATGAATAACTATAAAAACACTACATTTTTTAGAAAATCAATACAGATAGCACATTTTCAAAGGAAAACCAAACACCTCGTCATCTTGTCATGCTTGTTCACTAAACCTTAATTGCTCTCCCTCACTGCTCTTGTTCACCCTCTGCAATTAGATTTCTTCTTTCTTTCTACTAGAAATCCTTGTTTTGAAATCTGACTTCTTCCACCGGATTTCCAGGTGGAGTTTTCAGTTTGAGGATTGCCTGGTCATTAAGTCCTTCCTACAAGTTTCTAAAACCTTCTACGTCCTCTAGGCTTTTCTGTTTTGGCCATGGTTGTGCCAAGTTCACTTTTGCAGCTAAGGCAGAGAGATAATTGAAAGATATTTCTTTATTTCCATCCTTCCTTCCCTGTTTTCCTCTATTTCTTTCTCCTTCCTTCCTTCCTTCCTTCCTTCCTTCCTTCCTTCCTTCCTTCCTTCCTGTTTTCTGAGATTGTTACTTCTGTTCCTTTTGCCTGTCTTCTTTTAGAAGAAAGAGAACTGGCTTCAAATGTCTGGAGAATTCATTTAGAAACCTCTGTGGGTGATAAGGATTGGGCTGGGTGTAGCGAGTTAACTTGGAATATTTGAGAAATAAGTACTGTGATTCCCTAAACAACTGGCTTCCTTTTCCACTTGAGCAATGGTGTTCCTCACAGATTTGCCTTTCTCTAGGAGATCACATCTGTACCCCAGATTTCACCTATGACAGAAAAGTGAATAAATCTCACATCTGTGTTTTCTATCCAGGTATTCTTTCTAAAAGCCAGAGACTCATACCCAGATATCTCAGGTGACATCTTTACCTGGATAGCAACCTCAGACTGCAGGCTAAAAATGGGCTTGTTAATTCTGCTCTCTTTCCTTCCCTGCTCATCAGCCAATGAGCCCTTTTCATTCATATTTGTCTATATGGAACCATCTACCCATTCAACACACCCTTGCCCATCCTTGCCATGGAGTCCTTGCAGTTACCTGCACTGTTACACACCCCATGTGGTCTACCTTCTATTTATTTCCCACATCTCTCTTTTTTTTTCTTTTTCTTTTTTTTTTGGCAAAGGTTTATTTATTTATTTTAGAAGGCAGGGGAGGGGCAAAGGGAGAGAATCTTCAATCAGATCTCCCACTGAGTGTGCACCCCATATCACAAGATATGGGGTTTGATCCCACGACCCTGAGATGATGACCCAAATTGAACCCAAGAGTCAGATGTTCAACCAGCTGACCCACCCAGCCACCCCTATTTCCCATGTTTTTAACTCACAACATCTACCCCCTTTGCTAGTGTTACAGCCTCTGTTCAAAGGCCATATAAGTTACCTCACCACAGCATCACTAAACTATGCTCATGATTCCTTGCTTCCAGTGTCACTGCCCTTCACACAATGCTTTTTCCAATAGACTAATTACAAGGATCTTTCTAGAAAGGTCAAACTTATATTCCTTAGCTTTGTGGACCTTTTGATCATTGCCTCCATCATCCTCGTCTTTCACTCCAGAAATCATTGCTATTCTGGGGCAGTGGACTGCCTTGTGCATCCTCATACTTTTGCACTTCTGTCGCTCTTCCAGCCTTTTTGTCTGTTAACTCTTGCTCAAGTTCAAGACTCCATTGAAATATCACTTTCCCTAATCTATCTACTTCTAGCCGTTAGTGTTCTATCTACTTCTAGCCATTAGCCCTAATCTATCTATTCCTGTTAGTGTTCTAGGTTATGTTCATCACACCATTTATCAAGAATAATATAGTTCTTGATTTACGTGTCTCTCTTCCATGCTTAGAGATTCCTCTTAGGGTCCTCAGTGCCTACCAGTATGTCTAAGACATGATTATGTATTGAATAAGTGGCTTGCTCATGGATCAGATACATTTCTCTGAGATCGTATTCAAAATAACATAGATCTAAAAAATATCATTCCCCCAAAAAGAAATAGAGGAAATTATCTAGGTTCATATTTATATATTAGTAACATGGTACCCAGGTAAATTTGATTACCCTATTTGAACAGCACCTTTGAAAGAGATCTGAAATATAAAATTTCTCAGGTCATTGGGGAGATCTTAAGCAAGCTGAAATCCTGAGGTGACTGGTAATTAAGACTACACTGTGAAAGGCGATCATAATATTCAGGGGCAAGATTTTTAGTTGGCAAACTTTGAATTGGGCAACTCAGTTAATTGGATTCCATCATCTTGGCTGCTCAGAAGCATTATTGGTTGTAAATGATAGTCCTTGAGGAAAACAAGGAGTTGATTCATAGGTGACTATGTGTAAGGACTTACATACCCAGCAGAAAAGAGGAATGGGGCTGCTGTGCCTACTACAGTTACAGAAAAGCTCTTCAAATGGTCTGAGAGAGCGAAGAGAACTATTATGTAAATGTGACAACAAATTTTGGATTTAGTTTTTTAAATTTTATGTTTCATCTTTTGTAATAGCTACTGAAGTTCTTTCCTTTATAAAAGAAGAGAGAAAATAGAGAAGTCTATGGCTTCCCTCTTCCACCAAGAGTATGAGTGGAATTACAGCATCACTGTGATGAAGTTACGCTTTCTTGGTATTACCTTCAGAATCAGTCAAAGGTTTTATTGAGCCATCTTTCCACGATGGTTGTCTTTTGACACAAATTTCCTCCAGAGCTCTGGAGTTAGGAGGACTATGTTAAAGGGTTAAGTTTACCTGGACTTTCCTCAAAGATGAGTTTACTGTGCTAGCCTACCCCTCTCTAGTGCGTGTGTGCCTGTATGCATGTGTGTGCGCATCCTCTCCTTGGATGTGCCAAATGACCTGGAGCGAGAGGGGAGCACGCCGATGCCTCCCACCTGTAGCCCTGCCCAGCGTCCGCACTGCTGCTGCACCTGCCCGCGCCCTGCCCCATGCTCCGGTCCGCTCCGTGGCTCACCTGAGAGTCGGCCCTTGCCGTGTGTCCTGTTGGCTTCATCGCAATCACCGGCTTTTTGGATTATGTCCGTGGCTGGCTGGATTTTCCTTTTCTTTTCATTCACTGTGTGGTGATGCACTCATTTAATTTCTGTTTAAACTGTGTATGTCTCTCTTTCTCTCCCTGGCTTGCTCCCTGTCTGTCCACGCTGTTGTGCTGACTGTCTTCGCTGCTCATTCCCTGCTGCCTCTAGTATGCACCAGGTGTCCGCTGGCGACCTGCGGAGAGTCTCAGCTCCCCCTGGCTCCTTCACCACGTGAGTACAAAGCTGCTCCATTTCTACATTTTGGCCAGCACCCTCATGTCCTCCTCGGGGGGGGGGGTAGCGGGGGGGGACCACCTACCTGCTCCTTTGCCCACCCATGTCTGCTTCTCAGACAAGGACCTGCCAGCCCTGGTTGCCTTCTTTACCCCTCCGTGATTTGAGAAGGAGCTGTCCAGTCCTTTGTGTCCTGTTTGTCTCAGTGCTCTCAGGCTTCAGGTTTAAATTTTTGGCTAACTGCTTTAAGGCCCATAATTACATGGGGTTGTATAAAATTCCATGCTAAGCTGTTGGTTCTTCTGGAAAGTTTGTAACAGCCATAGACCATTCTGTTATCTGCAGCTCAGGGATGATGTTGAAGGAGTGCCTGACACCCTTGATTTGTGAACCCACTCCGAAAATTACGTGTGGAGTTTGTTTGTTTTTTTGTTTATTTATTTATTTATGATAGTCACAGAGAGAGAGAGAGAGAGAGAGGCAGAGACATAGGCAGAGGGAGAAGCAGGCTCCATGCACCGGGAGCCCGACGTGGGATTCGATTCCGGGTCTCCAGGATCATGCCCTGGGCCAAAGGCAGGCGCCAAACCGCTGCGCCACCCAGGGATCCCACGTGTGGAGTTCTGAGTGAATGCAGATGCATCTGGGCATTATTGGGGGTGGAGAATCCATGGGTTGTAATAAAAGATCAATGACTGAAAAAACTGGCTCTGAGTTAGCAAAACACACTTCACCCAGGGTTCATAATTTATACTTAATGTATTCTATGCTTTTATTTTTTCTCTGGTGGAAAAAAAATGTGATTTGGTTTTTGTTTTTTTTTTAAGCACTTTGCAACTTTTTAGGTTGTCACATCTGTCTTGCTCTTTCTTCATCTTACAAATACTTAGCTTTTGTTCTGGTTCAGGGACTGTCACAGGTGCTTTACATTAACTACTTAACTAGTTACTCCCCTATCCATGGTATTGTGGTGAATCTGATGCACAAAGAGGTTAAGTAACTTGCTCAGATCACACAGCCAGCAAGTGGTAGACTGGGGTGCAAACTCACATGGTTGGCTTCAAAGTTCACACCTTTAACAATTTACAGTTTTGCCACCTTTCATCTATGTCTTTCTAAGTCCTAGTTGAATCATTGACTTTTCAAGGAATTCTTTGTTGATTCTTGTTGTATTAATTATGTTCTTACTAGAGCTCACTATTGATATGTTTATTATAGTTCTCAAGGTTTAATAGGCTGGTATTAATTACATTAGGTCTATATGTGTATGTGTCGTGCACTAGACTTAGGCTACTTGAGATCCTTGACCATATCTTCTTAGGAATTTTTGTGTCCCTGGCCCTGAACACAGAACTTAACCCAAAATATTCTGAAACCAAACAGAGTCATTGGTTGGCAGACTGAATGAGTGAAAGAATACATGTGTCATTGAACTGTACAGATCTGTCATCTAGGAATATGCCAAAATGATCCCTAAAATTTAATCATATAATCCTACTTCCAGTCCTAGTCTTATAGATATGCATTTATTCATTCTTTGTTTTTCAAAAACATTTCTTTGTAGTTGTTCTGTGTCCACCATTTTGTCCTTGAAATCTAGAGGTGAGCACAACAGAGATCAGCCTTCATGGAACTTAACACTGAGTGGTCAAGGGCACCTGGGTGGCTCAGTTGGTTAAGCATCAACCTTCAGCTCAGGTCATGATCCCAGGATTCTAGGATTGAGCCTCACATCAGGCTCCCTGCTCAGCGGGGAGTGTCCTTGCCCTTCTGCCCTTGTGCTCTCTCTCTCTCTCAAATCAATCAATCAATCAAATCTTAAAAAAATTAATTAAAAAAATTGAGTGTTTAGAAAATCAATAGGAAAATAATATTTAACTTTCAATTAGAGATTATTCTGGCGTAAATCCTACATTCTACAAAAAGCCTCTTCAATAAATAGGAGTCCAAGGAGTAGCTTTCAGTAATTTTCAGGGGCTAATGGATAGATTTCAAAGAATTGAGAATATCAATAGTAGAGATGCATGTGGAATCTGTCCCATTCTATCACAGTTTAAGTTTGGGTTATGTTTTAAGTGTTTGGTTGTAAAATTTAAAGGAGACTCTTCTATATTGATTCCATGTGTCAATATTGTGATAAGGTGTAACAGGCGAAACACCTAGGTGTGGCCACTTTAAACTTGAATGTTGATCTAAAATATTTTATATCTATATATGATATAGTAAATATATATTATAGATTTTATATTTATATGTCTCTGAAGTATTAATGAAATAAGCTTTATTAAATTAGACTATTTTTTAAAAAAACATAAGAAAACACTGTCAAGGAGCCTGGAGAAAAACCCTAGAACAGATATTGTCTTTATATATTATGTCATTGGTTAACAGTTTTGACCCACTCTCATGCTGCTATTTGCTATTTTCAGCAGCATTTAATATATGCATTGATGTTGCTTTGGTCCTCATGAAAGTGAAGACCCCAGTATTTTGAACTAAGGTTGTCTGATTTGGATTTTTTTTTTTTTTTTGACCCTTGGTCAGCCATTCTCTGCTCAGAAAAACTCTTCTATGATCTTTTCTGGAGAGAAGCCTCCCTTTCTATTGTTTCATGGTAAATGTTGGGTTTCTAAAGCGACGAACATGGCCTTTCTCTTTAGCTTTCTAAAAACTTTTTTTTTTGAGCAGTTTATAGTAGTAGCAGTGTAATTAGGAATTGGAACATACTATTAATATCTGTGCATGTGGAAAATTTCACCTTTTTACAAAGAACCCTGAAATTTTATTTTTGATCACATATGACCATGTATGAATCCTGCGTTTTATTCAAAAGTATTTAGTGCTTTATCCAGTAGAACAAAACAAAACAAATGGAGAATTTTACCACAAATCTCATGCATGTAGCTTAATGAATTATTGAGCAATACCTCAATTTAAAAATTTCTTATAATTAAGTGACTTCATAGTAAAGTCCTCGCTGAGGGACACATATGCACACTGAATTTTATAAATTCATTAATGTTATAAATTTTATAAATTCATGAATATTTATGCTAACTATTCCAACTACCAGCTCCTGTTCAGCCAAAAATAGCACAAAGGTATGTAATTGTAAGTTATCTTTCTAAAACTTTTATCCTTCACTAACTGCTTATTAAATTCCATTTTGTATCTGTTCTCCACCAAAATGAAATAATGTAAACCATTTATACTTAATTTTAGTCATTTTTTTATCTTTCAAAAAGTATTGAGTGCCTTCTTTAAATACCAGGGGTTCTGTGGGATACTGGAGATACCAAGATTATAAAGCTAAGGTTTTTGTCTTACAGAAATCAACATTCCAGGGATAGACATAGTTTGTTGCTTATAATAAAATGACAATGCCGTCTGATAAGCATCCATGTACATATTCTGGTTGTTTTTCCATGTAAATGACTATGTATTACATTTGTTTTTATTTTTTATTATTTACTTATTTATTTGTTTTAAAGGTTTTATTTATTTATTCATGAGAGACACAGAGAGAGGCAGACACACAGGCAGAGGGAAAAGCGGGCTCCCTGTGGGAGACTGACATGGGACTCGATCCAGGACCCTGCAATCACATCCTGAGCCAAAGGCAGGCGCTCAACTGCTGAGCCACTCAGGCATCCCTGTTTTTATTTTTTATTTTCTTTTAGTATTTAAAATTAACATACAAAAATGGACTTTTTTGGTATACAGTTGGGATTTTAAGGCAGGTATAGATTCATAAAACCAGCACCCTAATCAAGATACAGAACTGCTCTACTACCAACAGAAAGCTGCCTAATTCCTGCATCTCTCCTTCCAAACTCTGGCAACCACCAATCACTATAGTTTTATATTTTTGAGATTGCCACATAAATGGAATCATACAATATGTAACCCTTTGCACTTGACTTCTTTCAGTGTAATGTCTTCAAGATTTATCAGTTGTTGCATGTATCAGTCACGTGTTCCTTTTTATTGCTGAGTAGTATTCTACTGTATGGATGGATGCTTCCATTTACTTACCCATTTACTTGTTGAAGGACATCTGGTTCATTTTCAGTTCTAGGCAGTTATGAATAGTGCTGCTATAACATCGATGAACAAGTTTTGTGTAAATGTAAATTTAAATTTCTCTAGGTTAAACACCTAGGAAGGGAATTCCTGGGTCATATGGTAAGTGTATGTTTAACTTCATAGGAAATTAACAAACTATTTTCTAGAGTGCAAATTTTGCATTTCTACCAGCAGTAGGAGAGAGGGAGTTTCAGTTGCTCCACATCCCTGCCAGCACTTGGTATTGCCAGCACTTTAAGATTTTAATCATTTAATCATTCTAATGAGTGTCTTTTCATTATTTGCCATCCATTATATACTACTCGATGAAGCATTTGCTCAAGTCTTTTGCATTTTTTAAAAGATTTTATCTATTTATTCATGACACACACACACACACACAAACACAGAGAAGCAGAGACACAGGCAAGAGGGAGAAGCAGGCTCCATGCAGGGAGCCCGATGCAGGACTTGATCCCAGGACCCTGGGATCACACCCTGTGCCAAAGGCAGATGCTCAACCTCTGAGCCACCCAGGCATCCCTTTTTGCATATTTTTTAATTGGGCTATTTGTTCTTTTCCTCTTGAGTTTTGAGAGTCATATATTCTGGATCCAAGTCCTTTGTTAGAGATGTGTTTTGCAAATGTTTTCCCCTCAGCATGTATCTTTTCTTCTCTTTCTTTTTACACAATCCAACTTATCAAATTTTCCTATATATATATGTGTGTGTGTATGTGTGTTTGGTGTTATATCTAAGAATTTTTGGTTTAATATCAGGTAATAAAATATTTTCGCCTTTGCTTTCTTCTAGTGGTTATATAGTTTTTTTTTACATTTTGCATTCAGTTCTATGATTTGAGTTAATTTTTTTATAAATTTTATTAGTTTTTTATTTATTTTTTTTAGATTTTGTATTTATTCATAGAGACAGAGAGAGAGAGAGAGAGAGAGAGAGAGAGAGAGAGAGAGGCAGAGACACAGGCAGAGGGAGAAGCAGGCATCATACAGAGAGCCTGATGTGGGACTCGATCCAGGGTCTCCAGGATCACACCCTGGGCTGCAGGCTGCGCTAAACCGCTGCACCACTGGGGCTGCCCTGATTTGAGTTAATTTTTGTATAAGATGTGAGCTTTTGGCTAATGTTTTATTTCACTTTGTGTATAGATGTTCAATAGTTGCAGCACCATTTGTTAGAAAGACTGATTTTTCCTATTGAATTGCCTTTACATCTTTATCAAAAATCAACTGGTTGTATATATGGAGGTTATGGATATATAAGGATGGATAGACATTGATTTCTGCACTTTCTGTTCTTTTTCATTGCTCTATTTGTGTCTTTGTCAATGTCATGTTATTCTGGTTATTGGACTTTTATGTAAGTCTTAAAATCTAATTGTGTTATTTTTTCACTTTATTCCATATTTTAAAAATTGTCTTGGCTACTCAAGTCCCTTTACCTTTCCATATAAAATTTATTTTTTAAGATTTTATTTATTTATTCATGAGAGACACAGAGAGAGGCAGAGGCATAGGCAGAGGGAGAAACAGGCTCTCTGCGGGGAGCCCGACATTGGGACTCGATCCCAGGACTCCCGATCACAACCTGGGACAAAGGCAGATGCTCAACCATTGAGCCACCCAGGTGTCCTACACATAAATTTTAAAATAAACTTGACTGTATCTCCAAAAATTCTACTAGAACTTTGGAACTGTGTTGAGTCTGTAGATCAGTTTGGGGAATGTAGACATCTTTACTCTGATGAGACTTCCAGTTCATGAATACTGTATTGTATCTCCATTTGTTTATTTTGTGCATCATTGTTTTGTAGTTTTCAACATAGAGATCTTGTACATATTTTGTTAGGTATGTGCCTGTGTTAGATATGTGTTGGTTTTACATTTTGGTTACCGGTATATAAAACTACAATGGATTTTCATGTGTTGACCTTGTGTCCTATGGTCTTATGAGAAGTCACTTTTTAGTTCTAGAAGTTTGGTTGCATCCTTGGGATTTTCTACATGGTCACACTTGTCATCTGTGAATAGGAGTGGTTTTCTTTCTTCCCAATCCATATGCTTTTCATTTTTTTCTCTTGTTCCCTTATTGCACTAGCTAGAATTTCTAGTAAGATGCTGAATAAAAGTGATTGCAGTGGATATCCTCGCTCTGCTTCCAATATTAGGGGGAAATCATTCCATTTTTTTCACCATGAAATATGATTGTTAGTTGTAGATTTATTTGTTAAAGTCCTTTATTAGGACATCTGGAAAAGATTAGGGGACTAGGAATTATTTGTCCTCTAAATGTTTTTTAATCTAATTTAAAAATTTTTAAAGATTTATTTATTTATTTATTTATTTATTTATTTATTTATTTATTTATTTATTTATTTATTTAGAGGCAGAGACACAGGCAGAGGGAGAAGCAGGCTCCGTGCAGGGAGCCCGACGTGGGACTCGATCCTGGGACTCCAGGATCACACCCTGGGCTGAAGGTGGTGCCAAACCTCTGAGCCACACGGCTGCCCTCTAAATGTTTTTTAGAATTCGCCAAGAAACTGGGATGCCTGGATGGCTCAATGGTTGAGTGTCCGCCTTTGGCTGAGGGCGTGATCCCAGTACTTTGCTATTCTCTAAGTCTCCTTTTTTTTGGTCTTCCAGCCAGAAAGTTAAGGTTTTAGTTACCTTGCTCTACTGAATACTTCCTGCAACTTTGTTCATGTGCAGGACTAAGCAGTGAAAGAGGATGAATAAAAGCAATGTTGGTTTATTCCATCCTCTTGGGATTCCTGCTCCTTTTATCAGAGAGGAAAGCTCTCTTCCATTATAATTTTAAGCACCGTATCAATGCTGCTGCCAGGGTGAATGCCGAGGTGTAAGAAAATGGTAAGGAGAGAATATATATAAATTTTTTCTGAGCATTCAGAGCCCCTTTCTTTTCCTGAAGCCAGAGCTCAAGGTCTTTCTTGGAGCTTTCTCTACCTACATTTGGTGTTCATTTCAGGCTTTGTGCTGCCTGGAGTCCACACCAAGTTTATTGGCAGGAAAAAGAAGGGAGAGTTCACCACCATTTGATAGGATTTTATATTCTGATCTTCTCTAATCTGCTGTTGTCATTTACTTTCCAGAGTTCTCAAATCTTGTCCAGGTTTATAACTGCATTTATTGAAAGGAGAAATAATGGTTTATGCTTACTTACCTTACTCAGAACTAGAATTCTCTACTGCTTTCTAAAAGCAGAGTGCTATATTACTGTATCCCCTTCTCTACCACTGTACCATAGCTAAACTCTGCAAAACAAATCTGCAGAGAAACTACTATATTTCTTGAACTACAATCAACATATGTAAAACATAATATGCCATTTTGCACAACAGGTACAATTTAAACATAAACAAGATATTTCCCACTGCTAAGTTATGTGGATTTGCTTGTTACCTTGGGGAAGGCAGAGTTGGACACAGATCCATGAAAAAGCAAAAATTGTCATGTTTGACTACAAGCTGAATATGATTCAGCATTCTAAAACTGGTTTCAATAAATGAAGTCTTCATGGTAAAAGATGAAAGTAAATTGATTTTTGTTCCAAGGAGAGGGGGAGTTTTAGTAAGAGAAAGAGAAATATTTTTGATGTCTTTTTTTAGACAGGTTCTGTTTTGGGTTGAGTTTAAGAATTTTATTGTTGGGAAACTACTAGGATAAAGCCAAGAGTCTCCAGTCTTCATGACTGAAGAAAACACAAACTGGTCATAGGTAGTTTAACATTTGCATGCCGGCCAGCAAAGTGAACTAGTTGATCTTTGAAGTGCTTTCTAAAAGTGCTGTAAGTCTATTCTCCAACTAGTGACATTAAATTTTTTGTTTTAACATTTTTATGAATTTGTCTAATGTGGTATAAAGAGTCTGTTTATTCCATTTATTTAATATTGGCCCTATAGTTAGAAAATAAGACTTGATGTGCTTTATTCAGACCCTTTCTCTTTTCCTTTTTTCTTTTTATAAACTCCACTTTACTACAAACTACACTGTCTGGGAGTAGTAAAAACATTGCCAGAGTAGAATCTTACATGTACATTTCTGCAAACTGTGAGGGTTACCTCTAAAGTAGCCCAGATCTATCATATATACTTTGCCTGAGAATGAATAAAGCTAAAGGTGGATAACACACAAACCTTCTTGAGAACCTCAGGATAAAAAGCACTCCTGCACCACTTGAGCCTCCAGAAGAGTGCTTCATGTCTGGGGTGGAAATCTGTCCTGATTCTGATTCACAGATTACAATTTTTAGGTCAGAGTTTCTAGATCTCAAAATCAATTGTGAGGATAACAAAAGTGCCTAAGCACTCAAGAAATTATGAATATATTTGTTGTTAAGGCTTTCACTGTTATTGGATCCTAGAGTGATTATTATCTCTGAGTGACAGGATCATGGATAGTATTTTAGAGGCTTTCTGTTATTTTCTGATTGATTTCAGTGAACACACATTACTTCTAAAAAGGGAGAAAAATTAAAGTTCATATTTTAAAAAGGACAGGAGAGAATTGCTACATCCACAGAACAGAAAAGAAATGTCATTTACTGCATCTCAGAGTGAGATAGGGAGGCATTAGAGTTAGCTTCAGGCCTTCTGGAATACAAAACTATTTGTTCTCTGAACCACTGAGCAGAGGAAACTGCTAATCCATCTTCTTTCTTTTCTCTTAATTCCACTCTCACATTTTCTGGGTTATCTTCCTGGTGATTTCGCATTCTATTGTCCAGTTTCTTGAACTTTCATAATGTCAAAATATTTGGTGTCCTTTCTGCCAGTGGCATCCTCTCTCCCGGTTGTGTAAAACAGATAAGCCAAACTGAGAATTCCAAGGAAAAGTAAGAGTTACTTGAGCTTCATCTCATACTGCTTTTCAAACTTGAGCCCAGGCTGCAGCTTAGATGATAGTGGTTTTATTTCCTGTGCTCCGCAATGTTCCCCCAAGAGTTTCCTCACTCCACCTGCACTTTTATTCCCACTCAGATGGTCAGAAGAGGGACATTAGGAACAGACACTGGAGGTGTCTAACTGGAGTGTCTTCCTCCTTATTCAGTAGCACTGCCCCGTAACATCTTGCCATTTTGAATATTCAGGGAAGCTCTGCTTTTGTTTGTCTGACATTGACCAGTGTTAATCTCTTTGCATTTCAATTTTTCAAATATTAAAATAGAAATGCAGTGGTTCCCCTGGATTTCTATCATCTCCAAAGTTCTGTTATGGTAAAATCCAGGGCATCACCCTTGACTATATGAAGGTCTGCCCCAAAGGGATCTAAGACTTGAGGTAGGCAAGACTTACCCTGGGACATGACAGGGTCATCCTTTATCCTAAAACTGGTCAGGGAGTCTAGGCCCCATACTACCTTAGTACATTTAATTGATATTTCTCCTTGCTGTCAGTAAGAACCCAAGTGGATTTTTTTCATTTAGCTAGAAAGGTAATGTGTGTCTGGTATTATGCTAATAAGCACCTTGACTTGTGATCAAATTTAATGTCTCGATAACTGTGGTAGCAATTGTCATTATTCCCATTACATCAATGACAAGATTGAGAAAAAGAAATATTAAGAACCTAACTAAGAGTATATGCCAGGAAGTGGTAAAGTTTTCTGCTGTGGAGAGGGCATTTAAGACCCTAAATGCCACTGTTGATATAACCTCTGATCATTTTCCTGTGTGTGCGTGTTTATTTTTGTGTATATGATTTATGCATTTTATTCAGTCACACTATGTTAACTTCTTCCTTTTTAAAGAAAACTTGGAAATATTAACTTAGAATTCAGTTTTGCGTGTTTCAAATGTGTGACTCCTTAGTATTATAGGCTTGCAGCTCCAGTGTTATTATAAGAAAAATGTCAGAATGACAAGCCCCAATTGAAAATCAGTTCTAGTACAGCTAAAGAACCCAGAGAGTCTTGTAGAACTGTTAGTAATGGTGTTTGGTCTGTGAACGTGGCACCTCAGGAAGGGTCATGCCCACGACTATGGTGGACGAATGAGGCCTATGTTCTTCTCTTAGCAAAGGTAAACACAGATGGCAGCCTCTGGTACAGTTATGTAAGGCATAATACATTTAGGACTCCCTCAACATTTAAAATTGTATCTTGTTGCTTTTAAAATTTATTTTTGGAGATGAATTATTCATGTCTGCGTAGGTGTAGAAACAGTCTTACACTTACGAGTCAGCACTTCTTGTAAAGTAAAAGGTCACTTCAGAACTGAAGGGAATATATACCCAGGTGTTGGCTTGAGGTGTAGGGCCTGAGGAGGTGATTGCACAAATCAGCTTCAGAGCCATGGGGAGAGTTTGTAGGATGGTTCAGGTACAGTGTGTGCACCAGGCCCACTAGGCAAGACAAAGAAGGAGGAAAATTTATTAATTTCTTTGTTTATTTAATCAAAATAAATTTTAAGAATTCCCAATAAAAAATGACTTTGTAAATAAATTAGTTCAATAAACACAATACAAATATGTATTATTTATATGATTATTCTATGTACCTTGACTTTTAGGAGAAGTAGAAATTAAGGTCTGAATATCCTAAACAGTGACATCAAACCAGCAGAGATTAGATTTCCAAGCCAGGTAGGAATTTTGAAAAATGAAAAATCAGATGCCTCTCATTCTTCTCTTTGTGTAATCTTTTCATAATCAGTAGTTGTAGGATGAAAATAAAATGTAGTGATTCTCTGTAGTAGGTATTTGTGTAGTTTGCTCGGGCTGCTGTAACAAACTACCACAGACTGAGTGGTTCAAACAACAGAAATCTATTTCCTCACAGCCTGAAGGCTGGAGGTCTGAGATCAAGGGGTTGGCAGGGTTGGTTTCTCCTGAGTCCTCTCTCCTTGACTTATAGTTGGTGGTTGTTTTCCTGTGTCTGCAGGTGGTCTTCCCTCTGTGTGTGTGTGTCTGTCCTAATCTCTTTCTATAAGGACACCAGGCCAATTGGATTAGGGTCCACCCATATGACTTCATTTTAACTCCATTCCTCCTTAAAGATCCTATCTTTAAATACACTTACATTCTGAGGTACTGGAGTTAAGAGCATATGAATGGGGGGGGGGGACTGGGGACAAGGGAGGGGAGGTGATGACACAATCCAGCCTCATACTAGATAAATTGGACTGAATTTTAGTTTTGTTTCTTTTCCTATCACCAACTGTGTGAAGACTGAACTTTGTGTATGTGACTTGTATCAATGGTTTAATTCTTTAAGATCTTTTTTATTAAAAGGTATAAGAAAGGCTAAAGAATATTGCTCTTTTATTTATAGCAGACTCTTGGTATTTGGGTGCAGTAAGGTTGTTGTTGACCTCTCTGGACCCAAATCCTATTTCTATAAAATAAGGTGGTCAAACAAAATGAACTTTAAATTTTTATTCATGTATGAATTTCTAAGGTATTACTGTAATAAAAGCAACAATAGAAATTGAACACCAATAAAAATAAATTTATTATTAAAAAAAGAAATACAGACTATAAATGCAAAGGGAAGGGAGTAATTTTGCTAGTGCTTGTGAACAAAAGATCTATTTACAAATGGACTCTCTATGTAGGAAAAAAAAAAACCCTTCTGGAAAGTAGTTTTTTTTATCTTAGATAAACCACAATCTGCAGTGTTATTAATGGATTTGCTGCATTCAGAGAGAAAAGAGAAGCATTGCAGTTTTTACTCCAGTATTACAATGATAACTGATACCATATTCTATCATAAGTCAGAGGAATATATCAGTAACAAAGAAATCTAGATGTTTGTTTGGAGCATTCCAACAGGGTGTTTAGTTTGGATTGCTTTGCTGAGGTAGTAATAAGCTGCAGTGCACACTTTATTTGTAGAATTTTAATTTAATTATACCAATGTGGTTTAGCTTCCTGATCTGTCATAATGCCCTGAAACACTTACAGGAAATGAAAAGGAAGTACATGGTTAAAGGCAGAAAGAGAAAATCCTTGTTGATGCTACACTTAATTAATCCCCAGAACTCATCACATTTGTGTTAGAAAATGAAATTCTAAAAATGAATTCAGCAAGTTCCAAAGTTGGATCTCAGATATTTGACTAAAATGAAAGTGATGTTGGAAGGATTATAAATGGAACAAAAGGCCGAAGTTTTCAGCTTTGTATTAGAGAGAATTGTACTTTTTCTTTATCATGTAGACTCTCCTTTGGCTCTCAGGAGAGGTGATTTATGTCTCTAATTGGGACATAAATCTTTTGGTCTGATGATATTTTGTTGCTCAGGCAAAGTAAAACAATTAAATGTTTCCTTGATGAGAGGTTCTTGGCTTATGAAATGTTAAAATACTGCCTTTGGTAGAGGCTTGCTCTGTAATACGGTAAGAGAAAGGAGAAAGGGAAATGTACCTAAGCAAAAGTACCCTGATTTATATTCATATTCTATCATGGCATTCTCAGCAGAACCCATTGTTTTCCTTCTCTCCTCCATTATTTTCTTTTTAGTTTTGGTAACTAGTTAGTATTTTGACTAATTTGTGTTTGCTCTTGACCATCCAAGCAATTTATTAGTCTACCACTAAAAGTATATCTTAAGGAACTTTTTTTTCCTCAAGTTTACTATCAAATTTTGCATTTATTTTTAAATTTTTGTTGATTAGTAGTTGTAATGATAGAATTATATGATTTGGGGCAGCCCGGGTAGCTCAGCATCTGCCCAGGGTGTGATCCTGGAGACCTGGGATCGAGTCCCACATTGGGCTCCCTGCATGGAGCCTCACCCTCTGCCTGTGTTTCTGCCTCTCTCTCTCTCTCTCTCTCTCTCTCTCTCATGAGTGAATAAATAAAATCTTAAAAAAAAAGAATTATATGATTTTTGCAAGTACTGTTCTATGAAGGTGTCTTTGTTCTTTCCATTTTTTGACACCAACAAAAGAATGATATAAAAAGATTCCCTTGGTCATTAGATTAGGGTTTAGAGAGTGGCAATAACAGTTTCTGCCTAATTGGCTACATTTACTGACTTGGAAAGAGGAGTCAGGTTTAGGGACTCTGATTTGTTCATGGATCTCTGACGAGGAAGCATGAAGTGGTGGGAGCCTATCTGTGCTATGAGTGGAGGACGTAGCTTTCCCCCAGCTATAGGTGGATGAATAGGAAACGAGTGGTGTCCTCTCCTCCCTAGGGCCAGATGCAGCACCACTGAGTATTCCAGATCTTGCAAGCCATTGTCAACCTGGAGGGGAACATGAGTCAAACGTAACATGGTAAAATACTAATTATTTAATATGAGTAATGGTTTCACAAATTTTCTGAATACCTAGATTTTAAGAAAGTATATGTGTCCTTTCTTAAAATGTTTTATATAGAAAGCTGAAACCATTTAAGGAAGTGTTTCTTATGTAATGCCGTTTACTGTTAGGCCAATACGTACTTTTTTTATTTCCTTGATGTAAACCAAATATGGAATCTTCTTCTTACCGAGCTTGTTTCCTAGGGGTGCAGAGCTATTTCCTTTGCCCTATAGTTTCCAGTAGGAACACATCTGGTTCAGTCCTTTCTCAAATTAAGTGAGGTTGCATTTCTCTACCTCATTAAGATGGCCATGTTTATCTTTACACCATTATTGTCTTACACATTTTTGGCTTCTGCTTTGTTGGTTATTTTTACTTAAAAAAATTCTCAATTTTTCCTATAGTATCAGAGATGAAATAAGTGTTAAATATTTTTAGATGACATGTACTGTAGGTTTTTATAAAAAAAAGATATTTATTTTTAAAAAATTATTTATTTATTTATTTATTTATTTATTTATTTATTTATTTATTTATTTATTTTAGAGAGACAGAGAGAGAGCCTGAGCAGAGAGAAGGAGAAGCAGACTCTCTGGTAGAGCAGGGAGTCCAATGTGGGGCTCTATCCCAGGACCCTGAGATCATGACCTGAGCCAACGGCAGACACTTGACCAACTGAGACACCCAGGTGCCCCTCTAGGGTTTTTTTTTAAAATAAGTATTACTCTCAATCAAATATCACCACTTGATTCATCAAAGTGTATAGGGTTTCTATAAGGTGAGCAAATATGCTAATAATTCTGGCCTAATTTACTCCTTTATATGTGTGAAGGGCTACAGTATTTTCTTTTGTAAAAGAACACTTAATTTTTATTTATTTATTTTTAAAGATTTATTTATTTATTGGATGGCGGTCAGAAGAAGGGGGAGAGAATCTCCAGTAGCTTTTCGCTGAGCGTGGAGCCTAACCCAGGGATCCATCTTATGACACCGAGATCATGACCTGAGCCGAAATCAGGAGTGGGACACTTAACTGACTGAGCCACCCAGTGCCCTAGAAAGACACTTTTTAAACTACACAAATCCCAACACTTGCTCTATACTCTCTTCCAAAAGAAAGACAGTTTCTTTATCAGTTACAAAGAAGAACAGGATATTACAACAGCTTGTGATCGCAAACCCAAAGGAAGATTTTAGCATTTAAATAGCAAATGAATGTTTGGTTTTCCTTTTGTTTGAAATTGAAACCTGGTGAAAAAAAATGTCTGTCTTTCTGAGCACATGATATCTAAAGCCATTTGAATGGCTTGAGAGTAACATTATTCTGTTATGTCTCATTGGTTCAGGCCCAGGGTTTCCTTCCTTATTCCACTGGAGCTAATTAATGGACCTCTGTACAATCAGAGCAGCAAAAGAATTCTCCAAGCCACTGTAGGCTCTGCTACTATAAGTAGCCCATGTTAGTATTTTATGATAGAATTTTTAGTCATTTTTAATAGCCAGGACACCTCTATCAAGTGGACTTATCTCATGAGGCAGAAATGATTCTTGCCTGGTGTGATGAAAGACTAACCTTGAGTTCCTGTTCCCATTCCAACTGTTCTTAACTGTTCTTCATTCAGCAGTTAGAATTTGCAGGATTCTACAAAAATGCATGCACCCTCTACCTTTAATTCCATCCCTCTAGATTTCCCAGGGGTATTTGCTTCCTTTGCCTTTCATCATGATATTTGTCCAGCTCCTATACTCTTTAAACATAAAACAACATAAAAAGAGTATAATTGGGGACCTAAGGTCTGAAACTCCTATAAAGTTTTCTGAGAAGTTGTCATCCCTAGTTGCCAATTCAGCAACTATTAGGGCAGGAAACTCTCAGGAGATTTAAATCTGTAGGTGGTATCTAATTACAAGTGAACGTTTTTCTCCATTCCTATTAACCAGAGGTAAACCAGAAAATCAACCCCATCTGTGAGGGTAGCATGAACATTGAGATTGTTTTTTGTTTGTTAGTTTAGTAATGGGAATTGAATTTTCCCTTGAACCAATTTCAGTTGATTGGTCAGTGATGCACATTACCATAGCATACATGATTAGGTAGGATGAAGAATGTAGTTGTCATGAAAACTGGTTCTCACTTCAAAATTAGTAAGTCCACGTAGGAAGCAGCATCTTACTGCTGGATAAGATGTAGCTGGCATCCTGTCCTCGAAGAGCTCATGATTTAATGGGGGTGAAGCATTACCATGTCATGATCACATTTACATTTCACACTGACTGCGCCATCTATGGCAGTCAGTGTAGGTGCGAGATGATAGTAGCTTGGTCTGGGGGGTGGGGGGAGGTGCTACTGGAGGGGGGTAGAGAAGCATACATATTTGAACACTATTTAAAGGAGGATGAATTGGGATACCCGAGTGGTTCAGCGATTGAGCATCTGCCTTCGGCTCAGGGAATAATCCCAGGGTCCAGGGATTGAGTCCTGCATCGGGCTCCTGCAGGGAGCCTACTTCTGTCTCTGCCTATGTTTCTGCCTCTCTCTGTTTGTCTCTCATGAATAAATAAATAAAATCTTAAAAACAAATAAAGGAGGATGAGTTGCAAGGGAGGGAAAGGAGGTAGCAGGTGGAAAATCAGAAGAGTATTTTGAACAGAAATCCAGAGAAAAGTGCTCCAGGAGTTAACCAGAGGGAGGAATCCTACTGAAGGGGGGATTTGAGTGAGGACAGAGAGGTGGATTTAGTGAGCATGGATAAAGGGAAAGGAGAAGGCAAAGGGACAGTGTGTTCTTATGTAGAGGAAAGTTTGGGGGTCTTTGACTTAAAAAGCATACATCTGTGACTCTTGTACTCAGAAGTTGTAATGTTATGTACACATGGGATGATTCCACATACAAGTCTCAGAGTTGATGACCAAGGCAATGACAGTTATGACATTCACTATCACAAAAAGAAGAGGATGGTCAGAGAACTTGAAAAATTGACCAAGGCTAGTGGGTTCTTTTCCATTAAAGCGAAATAAAACTGCTATACTTGCTGAGCTGCTGCTTATAGTGCCACCAAGTGAAGCAACTACTAGTTCTTTGTCTTTGCTTCTCCTCTGCATTCCAGGAGCCTGACACCCAGCTGAAGAAATAGTCTGTAATACCACATGCTAATTTCACTCCGCTCATATTCATTTATCACAATTTCAGAATTAAAAAAAATTTATTCCAATAGAAAGCATGAAAATGTACATCTCAATATGTATTTGAAGATCTCCAGAAAACTTTAAAAATATCTGTTTCTACCAGTTGCATAAAAGTTCTCTGATATTTGGTACTTAAAATCTATTTTTAATCTATTAGCCATTAAGTCAGCAAATAGTTTCTTTGATATGTGTCTAGGCCTGGTGCTTAAAGTTTACATTCCTTTGCCATTAGTGTCTGTGGTTGATTATCCCAGTGACTTAAAACCCAATTCCAACCCAAATAGTAGAAGAGAAGTCAATAAATTATGGAAAGAGATATAGTTTCTTTGGGAAGAATTTACAAATGCTTAGAATAGTCTAAACAAAGAATAGAGCACTTCTATCCTTCACCTTCCACACTTGGTGAGGGTCAAGCAGAGATGGAGAAGCCATGGCTGCAATCAGAGACACAATATACAATCAGATGGAATAGCAAACAGTGAATTAGTGAACATCTCAGTTTTCTCCTGACTCTGTAATGCTGTAATTCCATTATCTTGTTGGAGATCCGGAGGGATAGCTGTCTCAAATAATTTGCCATTATGACATATTATATTAACCACCTCACAAATGGATGTCTTAAGAACTTACTCAACTTAATCTATTTTTTTTTGAGAGAGAGAGAGAGAGACCACAAGAGGTGAGGGAGAGAATATTTTTTTTTTTTAAGATTTATTTATTTTGGAGAGAGAGTGCGAGTGGGGTGGGGGGCAGAGAGAGGGAGAGAAGCAGACTCCCTGCTAAGTGTGGAGACCCACACCAGGCTCTATCTCAGGATCCTGAGATCATGACCTGAGCCGAAATCAAGAGTCAGATGCTTAACCACCTGAGCCACCCAGGCACCCCAACAACTTCTATTGAAAAACAATTAACAACCTTTAAAAAAAGTACTTTCTCTGGAAAAACATGTTGGACTCTGGGAGCTCATGATTGCTGCTAATGTAATCTTGGTTTATCTTTGGTCCCAAATTCAAAAATTCCTTTATATTTTTTTTTTCAAATTTCTGAGGCATTGTTCTCTCTACTCCAGGCAGGAGACAACTGAATTCTAAGAGTGCTCTGTGAACACAGCAGGTGTCAGAAATCCACTTTAAATCTCTGTTCAGAAGCTTTGATTCAATTTGGTTTCACTGCTCAATGCAAAGAGGCCTCTTTGGATGTGTTTTTAGATAGATTATTGTGCAGTGGCAGCTTGAAAATGTCCCAGGGTAAATTGCAGCAATTTCTAGGAAGTTGTTAAAGAAAGCTCTTTGATATAATTATATCTAAATAAGGCCCAGCTTGATAGCTGATGAAAGGATGTGGTGTGGTCAATGTTTCTGGTTACTGTGATTTAATTGAAGAACAGGCAGTCCTGAAATGGTTTACATACCTTCCTGGTAGGGACATCTACCATTTGTATGTTCTTTTCTCTCTGTGCAGATCCCCCTAGAGCTAAGATGTGAAGGAGCATCATCCTGCATAGATTTACCTCCAGATCTTGGAGAGCTGGATGGAAAAAGGACAGAAATGGACAACTCCATCAGGGGTTACCTAGGGCTCACAAAGAGAAAAACAGCTATGGACTGGCTCAGATGATGTCAAACTGGGCTAAAGGGCCACGCGTAGTCCCAGAGGAATTCAGCTTTCTTGCGTTTCATTCATTTGTTTGTTTAAAAACATTTATTGTAAACAACCCAGGTTAGACTCTTTTAGGTGCTGGCATTGTAAAGAAGAGGAATAGTCTTTTGTGCCATGAAGTCACACTAAAGTCCGTTCATAAAACAAGGGCCAGTTCAAAGGAATCCTTTTGGAGAGTAGTCAGAAATGTATTATATGTAGGTTATGGTCAAGTAGAATCTCACATTTACAATCGCTTGAAATCAATTAAAGCAACATATCATGATTAAATCAGGCCTGGAGGGAGAAAGGCAGACAAATTTGTGATGTTTTCTGCCTTTCAAAGGAAAACTAACTCTTTATATATGAGTAGCAAATTCCTGGTTAAATTACAGTTCATCATAAAAATCAGTGAATCTACCTAATGAGTGTTTTAAGGGGCGGGTCTTACCCTGAAGCATTTGAAAATGTTAAGGAAGATTGGACATTTACAAAGTACAAAATGTAGAGTACTTATATAACTTTAAGGGTCGCACGGAACATGAATGAAGATTTATATTCTTAGTATCCTTAAGATATCTTGCAAACATTCGCAGTCCCCATTTGCTTTGTCATCCCATAGCCTATAGATGGCTACGTAACTCAGTCTTTGGCTCCCCGCCTGTATCATCAAACTGTCATTATGCTAAAATTCAGTATCTACTAACTACTAAGAGCTGTGACTCTGGCCTCTGCTATGATATTATCTAGGATTACATTAAAAAAATGCTTGTGGAAGTTGAAGCATCAGACTATTAACTAATTGTCTATTAATAAAAATAATAGTCTATTAATAAAAATAAACAATAGGGACACCTGGGTGGCTCAGCAGTTGAACGTCTGACTTTGGCTCAGGGAGTGATCTCAGGGTTCTGGGATCGAGTCCTGCATCGCATTGGGCTCCCTGCAAGGGGCCTGAGTCTCCCTCTGCCTATGTCTCTGCCTCTCTCTCTGTCTCATGAATAAATAAAATCTTTAAAAGAATACAACAATATATTTTACACTATTTACTAGGGATGTGCTGTCTTACGTGTATTTTCTCATTCAGTGCTCACATATTCCTATTATCAGTTCCATTTTCAGGTCAGAGAATGTTTTTGCAAAGGTAACTTTAGGGTTCTCAATGTCAAACACATATTAATTGACAGCGTTCAGATTGGAACTAAGATTTTTCTGAGTTTCCTTCTTGCATTGCACACTGTGTTATAGTGTCCTAAAATTAAAGGATATTATTCCCATATGATTTGTGTTTCCTTTTTTTTTTTTTTATGATAGTCACACAGGGAGAGAGAGAGAGGCAGAGACACAGGCAGAGGGAGAAGCAGGCTCCATGCACTGGGAGCCTGATGTGGGATTCGATCCTCAGTCTCCAGGATCACGCTCTGGGCCAAAGGCAGGCACCAAACCGCTGCGCCACCCAGGGATCCCATGATTTGTTTCCAATGAGAATGAATTCTGTGGTGTTGCCGGCCTTGAAGTAACCCTGGGGAACAAAAGCCCTCAGCTCATTCTCTTCATCCATAAAGGGTATCCATGTGAGAAGGTTGGAATGAGGAGATTCTGTTATGAGGACTGTGTAGTAAGGAAGGTGTAAGTTGAATAGCATTGAGTGTTCTGGGAGTTGTCTGGATGGTGCTCCACCTCCGTCCTCCCCCACCAGTGCCTCAGGGTAACAGGTGTGTATAATGTGGCTATGGGAAGGCATGGTCTGGAGCCAAAATGCATGAATTTAATGAGATTCTTTTATGGCAGTTCTTGAGGGAGTTGTCATGGGGACCTTTAGGAGTTATGTTCAGAGTCATGAACTTCCAACATGTGCAGAAAAATCAATCTTGACATTTCAGAGGAAATTTGTGATAAGGTAATAGGTAGAGGTCACTGTCCTGATTTCAGAGGGATTCAAAGATTGCTGAGTCCATTTTCAGAACCTTGAGTGTTTCGACAGAAGTCTGATTTAGAACCCCTACCACAGAGCCTACGTCAGTATAGGAATAGTTTGTGGTAGATGTTGGCATGGAGGCAAATTCATTTTTATCCAGGAGTTCATCTCTTCTATGCTCTACTAACTTTCTTGGGAAAATTTAATTTTAGAAAGCTAATGGCACTGCTATTCCCCAGACTCCAAGGAACAGCTTTGTCATCGTCCACCTCCACTCAGCCATTAATGGGAGATTAATATATTTTGACATAAAGGGACACAATTGAATTGCTTGGCTTTCACTTAATGTCTGTGTATTTTATCTTCCCCACGTTCTAGTTGTCTGTTTTCAAGTTATTGGTTGGCCTGTAAAATACCTGTGGGAGAAGATCCAGGTGAATGATGGCCCTATCCAGGCTAGACCATTTCCCCTCAGAGAAAGCCCAGCTGCTTGTCAGAAGTGCCTAGGCAGGCCCAGCACACCCCTGAACTTCTTCCACTACCTGGCAGCAGCAGATGCTATTGTTTATTAGCAAAATCTTATGTAGGGGAGTAGTTGTCAGAATAATGATTAAACTGATAATAGCTAGTATCTACTGAGCACTTACAATGAGCCAGGCATCTTTTGGTATTGACTCATTTAATCCTCATAGTATCTTTGTCCATAAAGAGTATTCATGTGAGAATGTTGGAATGAGGAGAGTCTGTTATGAGGATTGAAAGAAACCTGTGTAGTGGATCTTGTTTTATCTCTACATTACCGGTGAGGATTCTGAAAACACAGGGTTTCCTGATTCTGGTAATTGGAACACCTGTACTTCACATCTAGGCGACCTGACTCAGAGCCTGAGCTCTTACACTTTGCTGAGCTGCCTACTTTAGTCCAGGATCCAAAATAATTCAAAGGAGACTTCCACGATGGACCCCATGATTGCCCTAAAATTAGCTGATGGTCCCCAACATTTGATAGCAGGCCAAACACCAAGTACCTCAGTCAGAAGGATGTTTAAGCAAGCAAGCCGCGGCTGGTGGGAACGTGGGATGCCTTGTAGGTCGTTTGGAACAGATGGGTGCCGACAGCAAGGGAGTGAGTGTCTAAGAAGGTGGGATGGGGGAGAGTAACAGGCAGTTCCAGAGTCTCCATTTTATTGTCTCCTGCCTAGCTGATCACTCTGGAGGGGAAGTGAGGTAATACATGAATTCATTTGGATCTGGAAAGGTCCATTCAAATGACAGCTCCTATTGTATGTCCGTGTCAGGTCATACCTGACACGGACACCTGTCAGGTCAGGAAGATTGGTGGAGACTGTGGCTCAGGAGGCAACACAGTGTGGCTGAAATTGGTGGGCAAAGATATAAAGCTGGGAAACAGAAGCATGTGGGCAGGGAGTGGGCATGGCTGAACCATGAGAAAGGCAGGACACACCGGTTGGCTAGTGGGGAGCGCCTGGGGGAAAGGTGTACAGTGACTGGTCTATAGTCATTCTCTGAATCCTCTTTTCTACTCTATAGCTATTGCTGGACCCAGGTCTTATTCCTGATACCTCTAGCCTGCTAGAGGATCCTAGAGGTTGCTGTCATTAATTCTACAGTAATCTCAAAATTTGTTGAAGTAGAGCTCTTTCAACTTCTGTTCTCCCCAGAGGGTCTGGTGGGTCACCACATTCTCTGCTTATCACTTCCCTCTTACCTAATGTACTTGTGGGGAAATATTTCCTAATTACAATCTTTTCAGGTCACTAGGGTAAACTTGAAAATGAAAAGATAAGACTCCTCTTAATTTGAGGAATGAGCATTTGGTATAAATACTGTATGATCACTCTGTTAATTGCTTAAATTCTTTCCTATCATTTCCTATCTACTCACATCTAATATCTAACATTCTTTACTGTAATTCTTATTTTTACTCTGGTTCTGAGTTAACATTTATTTATACATTGACATAATTTTAAAATCTTTTTCTAAAAACGATGATACTCAAAGTAAAATAATCCCTAAATCCCATCATGTAGAGATAACTGGTTGGGATAGCTCACTGAACATTCACTCCAGACATTTGTATACAAATACAAATGCTGATTCCACAGTTTACATGAAGGAGATTATTCCAGATATAATTTTCCATGACTTTTTTTCACTTCACAGTGTTATGGTAAGCCTTTCCTTTAAACAAATGTAGATCTAGACACTCATTTGTAAATCCCCAGTGTTCTCTTGTTTCAATATACCACAGTTTACATAATTTTCCCCCAGCTGATTGCTTATTGATAACAGTCTGAACACCACATAGAGATTATTTGACTGTGTTAATTCAGGCTCTCTGGTTTTGCTGTCAAATCCACAGGATTCTTGGCATCACATAATAAAGCAAGCATGAAACTGATGAGTGAAGAGTCCAAGACTCTGCTCCCAGCTCTTCCACTTAGTAGCTATGTGACCGTAAAATCACTTTACCCTTCTGAACCTTCGCTTCCCTGTCTGTAAATGATGGTAAGGTTATATATGATATTTAAGGTGTGTTCTACTAATTCAAAACATGCCTTTAAATTCTATTGCCCATCTCAATTTACCAGTTTTATTTGTCAATGCCTATTCCATAATCAGCACAATGCCCAGTACAAAGTGGGCACCCGACAGACACACTTTGAATGGACTAGTCTATTGATTTGTCTTCTCAAAACTTTCTCTCAGAATTATCCATCTTGTCATTTCCTATTAGCTTAGTTTTAAACCCAGTGAACCTCAGACATTTTTATTTGTCCACCATTTATCTTTAGGATTTATGCTCTTGTATCTAACTATCTTTGTGTGGGGGGAGGAGGAGGAGAATTACATATGGGTGTGCACATATGAATCCATAGTTGGATCTATATATTGTTTTGGGGGTATTAGAGTGGGAATCTATATGGAGGGTGTTAATTATACTTTCCCTAAGATAAGGTGATAGGCAAGAGAATGAGATTGAATTATTTTTTCCCTTCTTCCAGAATTGCAGTGAAATTCCATGTATGTATGTGTTCGAGGTGGGGGTCATGGTATCCTGACAATATTTTATCACTCCCTCCTTCCATCTATCTTTTTCCTCTTCCTTCTCACTATTTCTTCTCTTTCTTTCCTTTTTCCCTTCTTTACTGAAATGAAGAATAATGCTATTCTTTCTACTTTGGTCAATAGTGATTTTTATTCCATAATACAAGAAAGGAGAAGCAATCTTCTATTTGCTAAAATTATCTGAACCAATGAAATCTAAGTATAAAGTAATACTGAAGGACAGATGGGGATTGTGTTGTATTAATATATTGAAGAAATGCGTTGATCCATAATGGTGATGATGAAAATTAAATTGTTTCACTCAACTAATGCCAATGATTAAACTGCTTTGAAAAATACTATGTAAAACCCAAGGCATTCTATAAGTGAACAGGATGATTTGGAAACCTTGGTACTACCCTCTTTTAATTGTTTAACATTTATCTTGAACCAATTTGGATTGAGTTCTTTGAAAATGAATTACAACTTCATTCCCTTTCTAAAGAAAGTACATTATACAAATTTTAAAATTTTTTCTTCATTTTGGGGTACTCAAAAATCACTATCACAGGCAGAATTTATTGTCCTAAACTTTGAGAGGTTCCTTCAGACTGTTGGGGTACGTAGAGCTGTTTTGATCTCGGTCATATGCTTTCTTAATTCTTGGTCTGCTTTTTAGAGGTTTTTTTGTTTTTGTTTTTGTTTGTTTTTTGGCTCTTTTGAGGGTCAGACTGTTATATTTGGCTAACAAGGGCATATTTTCCTAGAGGAGTTTTTTACAGCTCTGTGCCATGTCTCACAATTTCAGATTAGCTATGTCTAATTTATTGCAGAACTAAGCACATGAGCTTATTGGAATTTTTAATAAGTTAATAGTAAACAGGACAGGAGAGGCTTCCAGAAGCTTTTTCTGCTTATTTCCATGTTCTTACCTAAATTCCAGAAACTTGAGGTTTCTGGAGATGTATTCTCCAGATAATGGCCAAATTGTGGTAAAGAACCTCCAATTCTGGTTTGAATGAGAACTTATTCTCCCAAGCATGAAGAAACATTATTGGCTTTAGTTCTCCCAAGTGTATGTGACTCTCAATTCCACTCTCTCATTTGTTTTGCAGTCCCCAATCTGTCCCAGACCGCCTGAGGATCCGGGTGAACAAAATCAGTTTACAAGACTATGAAGGATTCCACTATGACAAAGAGAAACTTCGGGAAGCTTGTAAGTTGGAAAGGCCTAAAGTTGATCTCATGTGATCAGCCTATCTTCAGCTTTTTGACCTTCCTTGGTTTGATGAATAGATTCATCTTGTGTCTGAAAACAATGGTTAGGGAAATGAAGGGAAGCACAGTAATGTGTGAACCCCAAGTGGTGACATATGGGCTAAAGAAAATGGAACTGAACAAAGGAAAGTAGCAAGATAAAATTATTGTGCTGGAGATGCCAAGTTAGCATTTGTTGGTTTGTTAAGCACTTTAGGCTCAGGCTCACCTAAAATGAGGAAGCAAAAAGTTGGCAAGTGTCATATGGTATCACAATGTCTAGAAATGTCTGCATTACCAAATACTATTCTTGTTCTTCATGCAGGTGTGCCAGTCATCTGCAAAGACATGTCCAATGCTTCTAGCTATTATGTGATTGCATAAATGTCAGAGGCCCACAGAATACTCAGTGTCATGATAAAGTGACTCATGGATGATGAGATGCCATTGTTCTGAAATCTTAAGTTGACTCAAAGAATGAATACTTCTTAATGTTCATATTTTCCACATGCTTCTTTAAATGCATAGCTAGTTTTTAGTTCATCTTGTCTATCATTCAGTATTTATTGGGCACTTTTTACATTCCACTTACATTTGGCTCCCTGTCTGTACTGTGATATATGAGGTAACTAAGTAAAGTAGGCCAGAAGATGTGAAGACCGCAGGTGTGTTAGATATTAGGGTTCTGGGCTCTGTTATAACTACGGAGGCCAATAGTGAAATGCAGTAAAGTCAGAGAAGATCAGGACCAGTATCCCAGGGCATAGGCAGGGATCCAAAAAAGAACAAAAAGAATTTGACATAGAACCAGAGGTTTATAAACTTAAAATAGAAGACACAAATAGCTCAAACTGGCAGAAAGAACATAGGGGACACATTCCTGGGATAATGACTTCCAAGTTGTAATTCTGAACCTGAGATCTGGAGTGGGATTTCATGGATGGAAATCCTGAAGTCCCGGGTCAGTCTGGGGGGTCAGTGAGGGACTTTCCACTCTGGAGGTGGCAGTGAGCAAGGGGTCTATTTCCCTGGTAGCCCAACTGGTAGCCCAACCACTGAACATCCCAGCAAATTCTGTGAAATTCCTCCTCTCTGAATTCTCTCTGCCACTTCAGTTGCCTCAGCCCTTCTGGTTCTTTTCCTTAAACATCAATACCTTCTAGTTTTTCTCCAGCCTTCTCCCTCTCTGTTCTTCACTCTCATTTCCTCTCCTTGGAAAGTTTGAAGTCAAGAAGTACTTCCCTGACCCTCCGTATTTCTCCCTTCTATGAATGACAGATTATATATTTAATACAAATGAGATTATAAGTGACAGACTAGCACAAAATCTAATTTAACTCATAATGCAATGGACATACATGTTTGCATTGGGAGGTGTAGCTAGCTACTGCGTAACTTAAATGGACTTGTAAAGGCTACTAATTCTAAAGAAGAGTGTCTATGTCCTTTCTCATTCCAAACTTATGGACAAAAAGCTTATAATTTTTGAAAACTAAAAAAATAAAGAATGGAACTCAAGTCAGTAATATTTTTCAGCTTACCATAGACTCTAAACAAAGTTGGTTGGGAGTAGGGAAGCATTTGAAATTTGGGGCTGAAATGGGATTTGAGGCTTATCTGTGGATTTCAATGATCTGTTCTATCTCTTCTCTGACATTATCTGTCCACCATTGACAGAGGTAATTGTGATTTGAGTTTTTACAAGAAGATGACATTTCCTGGCAGGTGCTTTACTCATCATATCTTCTGTGATACGACTTCTCTGTAAGGAAACTTCTTATATCAAATTGGGGGAGATGACTTGGTATAAATCTAAATCCAGTAAATTCAGCAGTGTCTATGGGTCTCAGGACAAACACTCAAAGAGGGAATCAAGAAGTTAACTTGCTCTAAAGATTTGAGTCTGAAGTGAAGTGAAGTGAAGATGGCCAACTCAGACATTCCACATTGAATATGTAGTTGTGATGCACCTAAACTGTGGTTGCTCAGGGAAGTTTGTCCTTCAGGGTTATATATTTGATTATTACCCTCACTCTCTTGCCTAATTCCAACTTGCAACCAATTACAGATTCACAGGAAGACTAGCAGAGCTCAAATTCAGTATAAAGATGAAAACCAGTTCAAGTCCATTTGTGACATACAATGCCAAAATAGATCTGTTATTTCGGAAGCATCAATTAAATAAAATGCATAGAACACATATAGACAAAAGGGATTTGAGGACTGCACTCTGACCTGCATCACAAAGGGAGTGAATCCTCTTCAGCCATCTATTTATTGTCAACATACAAACCCTGAACTAGAGCAGTACTGCATTATTGGGTTTAAAAATTAGTCCCCCCCCCAAAAAAAAAATTAGTTCCCTTTCTTGATGATACACCAAGTGATTCATCCAGGCAGCATGTGGCTGTTTGCCATCACTGTTTAATGGATCTTGCTCATGTGTCTGGATCATTGTTTGTATTCGATTACAAGCTCGAATATTTGTTGTCTAACAAAGTCCCACTTCCGTCTATAAGGCAGGACTCCTTGGTAATTAGAGGATGGCAGCTCTTTTAATTACCTTGCTTATTTTAGCATAGATAAAGATGACTACACTATTTCAAAGACTTACCATCCCTCTTCCATTTAGCTCCAACTAGCCTGGGAGCAGTCCCCCTGAAATAATAGCTTAAAGAGGGTTAATATATACCAGTCCCTTCCCTGGCTCTTGCCAGTAAATTTCAGACTTACTTAAAATAATTAGAATCTCATTCCTGGATTTATGAATTATTAACCCTCAAGATAATGGTTATGATGTCCAAGAGGAAAGTCTATTCAGCTTAAAAGGCAGAACATAAAGAAAAACATTTTTAAAAATCCTTAAAGTAAATCCATAATGATCGCAGAAACTTACTCCCATAATCTGAATGAAGTAGATAAATGAGTCCTTAAAAAAGCATGTAATCATGTAGTCTAGACAGAGGGTGGTTAGTTATTGAAAATCTCTTATAGTTCTAACTCCAAAGGAGTTTTGTTGATGCAACGTGTATTTTTATATCTAGAATAACTGATCCTGGCCAAGATTGAACTCTACCCTGTGTAAACTGGCTAAACTTGACTTCTGGCATTAGCTTACTCTGTGCTTTTGAATTGCCCTGATAATTCATACAGGTGTAGGCCCTAAAATACAAGCAAAAACCAGTTTGAAACTAATTGAAAATAGGGGTAGCCTCTAAAGGTAGGAGAGGACTAACATTTTTTGTTTATCAAGTATAGTGTTCAACTATCCTTTTACACTTTCTCAGTGTAATGGGAATTCTATGGATGTTTATAAGCCTGTATAATGTATAGTATATAACATCTCACTACATTATTCTCTGGCAAAGATTAATGATATTAGGATTCTTTAGACAGTTGCTTTAATGGAATTCCGTTGTCTTTCATTTACTACTGTGGTGGAAGAGTCAGACATGTTTGTGTATGAATCACAGTTGGAACCTTGACCAAATAAATAATCTCTCTGATGATCCTATCTCTCAGCTCTAAAATGAGAATATAATTGCAGCCTCATAGAATTAGAGGGTGCAATGTAATCTTGTAGATGAAACCACTGGTACAAAGTCTGGCACACAAGCATTCTCTCCAAGAGTGATGGCTCTGATTGTTGCGGTTGCTGTTGCTCGAGACATACTACAGGCACACTGGCTGCTCTTTCATCTGCAGGTCCAAAAGCCAGCTGACCTCTCTCACCTGTGGCTTTCACTTTATAGTACACAAGCCTTCCAACTCCCTTTCTCACTTTCAAAAACAGTGTTGAAAACACTGATAAATATCACAGAAAGATTATGGCAAGAGAACATAATCACTCAATTCACATTTATTGTGTCTGCCAGGACAAGACACTGCTCTGATGGCAGGATATTTAAACCTGTGAGACATGTAAACACTGAGTGCCCATATTTGGTGATCTGGCTAGATATCTATCTGCACACTTCTTGAGTCCTAAGGCAGCCTCATACGTGCATCATCTGGTATTTGGGACTGATTTTTTTTAAACTTATTTTGGGAGTGCCTGGGTGGCTCAGCCACTTAAGCATCTGGCTCTTGGTTTTGGCTCAGGTCATGATCTCTGGGTCCCTAGAGCGTCATGTTAGGACTCCACGTTCAGAAGAGAGTCTGCTTCTCTGTCTCCTTTGCCCTTCCCCCACTCATGCTCTCTCTCTCTCTCTCTCTCTCTCTCTCTCTCTCTCTTTCTTTCTCTGTTTCCCTCTTTCTCTATCTCTCATATAAATAAATAAATCAAGGGGTGCCAGAGTGGCTCAATCCTACTCCTGGTTTCAGCTCAGGTCATGATCCCAAGGTCATGGCATCAAGCTCCTCTGGGCCTCCATGCTCAGCACAGCTTCTGCTTCAGGTTCTTTCTCCCTCCTCCTCTGCCTTCCCGTCATCCCCCCGCTCCCCTGGCCCATGGTCTCCCTCTTTCTCCATCTCTCGAATAAGTGAATAAGTAAAATCTCTAAAAATCAAATAAATATTCTTTTAAAAACTTATTTTGGAGTAATTTTAGATTTTTATAAAAGTTCCAAAGATACTACTGGAAGTTCCTATATACCTTTCACCCAGTTTTCCCAATTGCTGAACATTTTATATTACCGTGCTACCTTTGTCAAATAAACTGATATTGCTTCATTACTATTAACTAAAATCTGTACTTTCTATTCCACAATCCAATTCAGGACAAAATATGGCATTTGGTTGGCATGTCTTCCCAGACTTGTCTGCTCTGTGGCAGTTTCTGAATCTTTCTTTTTCTTCCTCCATGACCCTGATGGTCCTGAGAAATAGTGGCCAGGTGTCCTGTAGAATACCCGCAATCTGGCTTTGTCTATTGTTTAGTTCATAATGAGAGTGAAGTGAGTTAAAGGTTCTTGGGAAAAAAATACTGCAGAGGTGTAGTTTCCTTTTAGTCTCATGATATCAGAGGTTCCCTGACACCCATATGATATCCATGATGATGGTAACCTCATCACTTGGTTAAGGCTATGTACTTGCTAGGTTTCTCTACTGTGAAGTTACTATTTTTTTCCTTTCGCAATGCTGGTTTGTTTGTTTGTTTGTTTGTTTTTGTGAATCACTACGTTTAGCCCATCTTCAGACTGGGGGGAGGTCTATCACAGGGGTTTTCATCGTTTCTAGTGTCCATATTTGACCTCAAGTGAATTTATTTTAATACATGTGGCATAGTGGAGCCATTCATTCAGATGCATCCATGCTTCCAAAAACTGTGTGTTTGTGACAATTATATACCATCCACTGCATTAGATGGTAGGCACTGGAAAATGAAATTGGGACATTTAACATGACAATATCATTTATGCAGTACACATTTATTGGGTGCTTACTGTTAGCAAACGGTGGTGGGAGTTAAAAAACAGAAATAGTACCTGATTCATTGGAGCATTTTTCTCATGTGAATTCCAGTAGGGCTATGGAAACACTAGGTACCTATATTCCTAGCAAACATCACTTAAGTGACTAAAAAAAGTGATGGAAATGTAGAAGCAAGAATGAGAAAAACCAATCTAACTACTAATTACTTGTATGACCTTGGGCAATGCATTTATCCTCTTCAGGCTTCATTGGCCTTATCTGCTCTACACACAGTGGTTAAACTAGGCGTTTCCTAAGAACTACTGTATTACAGTAAATGTTTAGCCCTATAGAAATTACATAGGGTTTAATATTTTCCTCCACACATGTCTTCTTAGTGAAGTTAAAGCACACACATCACTCATGAGTATGAACATTAGAAAATTCTGTAAGTGCATTTTGCTTCATGAATTTGCAACAAATACTGATATTTTTTTCTGTTGATAGCTTCATGTAAAATTTAGTCTTCTCCCCTCATTTAACAAGTTAACAATCAGGATGTTCAGTGGGGATTGAGCCCCCATTTGGTGGAGGTAAGTGTTCCATTTTGAAAGCTGTCTGAGGAATAAAATGATTCCAGTCTGTTCTCTGAAGGACACTGTATATCCCTTTGTGAGCGTGTTTGTCTTTTCCTATTTTTCATGAGTTGACATTTACCCAGAGTTTTGTGCTTAGTTTCTTTTACTGTTCTTCTCTGTCTTTTGTCTATACTGTGTATTTATCTTTTTATTTAAAATGTAATACTAGGTTATGCCTGGATGGCTCAGCAGTTGAACTCTGCTTTCAGCTCAGGGTGTAATCCTGAAGTTCAGGGATCAAGTCCCACCGGGCTCCCTGAGGGGAGCCTGCTTCTCTCTCTGCTTATGCCTCTGCCTCTCTCTGTGTGTGTGTCTCACAAATAAATAAATAAAATTGTTAAAAAAATTTAAAAAATAATATGTAATAGTAAGTGAAAGTAATAGTTAACTCATAAGCATTACTGTGAGCAAGGAAATATCCTAACATTTCTATTCCTCTCATATAATTTAATTCTTCCAAAATCTTCTGAGGTTTTGGCCTGAGAAACTTGGTAAATAGAGACAGGAGAGATGTAGGGGGCCCCCAGCGACCAAGAAGCAGCACACAGTGAACTAGGAAAAAAAAAAACAAAAAAAACACAAAACCTTGTTGATTGCAAGCCAAGAGAAGAAAAATGTTTTATGCGAGAACAGTGAGTACTATGCCAAATGCCCCAGAGTGGGAGAGGTGGAATAAGGATTGCATGCTAAGAACTGGTCATCAGATTTGGATTAGGGCCGAGGGTGATTATTCATCACCCTACAAGAGGTTGAAGAGTGAAAAAGTAAAGATGACTAGAATGGCTACATGCACACATGGGAGGGAAGGAAGTGAGTCTGCATAGGTTGCTCTTTTTAGATGGTTAGCTACAAAAGGGAAGCGGGAATGGAATGATGGCTGGGAGGGGACGTGGAGCCCAGGAAGGATTTTTTTCTACTTTGTAAGATAGTACAGCTGTCTCTCTTGATGGAACCCATTTACTAGAGAGGGAGAACTCCTTTCAGGAGAGAGGACCAAATGCAGAGGTAATGCCTTGGAGTGGGTGGAGATAGGATCTAGTGCCCAGGGCACCAGTACAGAGTACAGAGCAGAAAAGCAGAGGAGTGTTGCAGAGGCAGGTGAGTTGGGAGTTTGGGTATTAGAGAGAAGCAGAAGTTCCATTCTGATGACTTTTATTTTCTCAGTGAGATAAAAAGCCAGCCTACCAGATAACAGTAGGGACAGGAGAGTATCAATGTTCAGGAAGAGCAGAGCAAGTTGAAAAGAATCAAGGTGAAGAGCAACACAGTGAGTGGCTCACACAGAATTGCTAAGCAGCACTTTCGATATGGATCGATTAATTCATTGGCTTTTCATAAGTGCATAGAGCCTGACCCGGTCTGTTCCTAGGGGTCTTAACTTATAAATGAGTGCACTGTCTTTCTTTCCAGCCTCAAAAATTCAGATGCCAGGAGGGTATTAGGCTGGAAGATGGTGATCTTACTTTTAATATAAATGTCTAAATGATCTTACTTTTAATATAAATGTCTAAATGATCTTTCTGTTTATGACCCAAAGGCTTGCTTTGTTTATAAGAAAATATGTGCTTCCAGAGCTTTGGTGAACTAGATGCTGATGATGGTAGGTCTCAGAAAGGAAATAAGCCTCAGGTATTGATATTTGATCCTTCTTGCATTGTTGAAATGTAGGTTTGGGGAATGAGAACCATCTATTGTAGGTACATCCTCAAGTCTCTACCCAAAGGAATATTTTCCCCCTTTAGTTTATTCTGTGCACACACACAAAATCATGACCAATTCTTACTGCTTATACACCAACCTAGTTCACTTTGTTGATACTTTCCCACGTTGGCAACTCTAGGATATCAACTCAGATTGCAGTCAGGTTTCTCTATAAAGGCTTCCTTCTAAGGGCCTTGTATAAAATTATTGCTTTTTTATTTATCATGTTAACGTGTGGGTGCCACTGCAATCATGGCATTGTGTTTAACAGCTAGTGTCTACACACTGCTCATGGTTTACAGAGGGTGTTCATCTATGCCATATGCATGTGTTATCACAGGGACACTTAGAAACACTGCCTCACCCGGGGTCACATGGCTGTGATGGGATTTTAATAAGAACCAGCATCTCTCTCCTAAGCCAGTACACTTTCCTAACACACAGCTCTACTTCTTTGTAAAGACATAGCCGTGCACTTATAGAAATGTGTTTTTAAAAAGGATTTGGGATCATAGTTTTTGTAAGTGGTTGGGTTTCCTCAGAAATAGAATCTGAGGCTTTTGAGTTTTAGATGTAGGTTTGTTGGGGACTCTCCAAGAGGGAACAGCATTTGTGAAGAGGGAGGAAAGTACCATCAGGATAGGGCAGAGGAAGATGTTGAGCTGTAAGACAATTGCAACAGAGGCCTCCCACAGGGACATTTGCATCTGGGATGGCCCTGTAGGGTTGTCCCAGTTGAAACAAGGATTGTTCCACTCAAGCCAGACTGTCCGCTGAGAGGAAGCAAACCCTGAGTAGGGTATTTTCCTTCCTGGAGAGGGATTCAGCTGTGAGTTATCAGTAGAGCCACCACTTGAGAGCTGAAGGAATGAGTGCTTCCTTGTGTCACCTCATCTGGGTGGGGCACTTCAGCTCTGAAAGCATCTTCTTGTTTACAGTAACAGAGCACCTGATTTTTAAAATAAGGCTGGGAAGGATCCACCCCCCACCCAAAATCCTTGAGTGCATTTATTCACTTTAAAAATATATATTTTTTCTTTATTTTCAATTTGTCAACATACAATATAACACCGGGTGCTCGTAACACCCGGTGCTCATTCCATTAAGTGCCCTCCTTAGTTATTCACTTCTTCATTAGCAATTTTTTATTGAGTACCTACCATGTACCAAGCACTGTTCTAGGTGCTAGGGATTAGAGTCAAATTTTAATTTGTATTTTTTAACCTGAGTCTCCTACTATTCCAAATTCAGGGAATTGGAATATAAGTTATCTTCTTTAGATGTGTCAGAATTAGCTAAAAGAAACTCAAAATGTTAATGATGACCTTTTCTTGAGAGCTCTTTTTGACATGAACTATTATTAAGCCAAATATTCTTCACTTGGAATTTGAGTGATTAAAATTGGAAGCGTAAATATAAGGCAATCTAAATTTTAAGCTATTTCTAGCCTGACACTGTAGTTAGAGATAACTTCAGAGTTTGAGCTTCATCAAGATAGACATTTCATCTATGTATTCTTCCAACTTATTGGTAAAGATGTTGAACCAAATAGAACCCAGGACAGAAATGTATACTAATCTGAACATAATAACCTCTTTGCGGATTGACTCAGAATAACAATTTTGTGTGCTACTAACATGGGTGAAAACTGTAGACTTTTCGTAGTTCATACTTAATACTTCGTGGGTTTCCTGAATCACTGACCCATGAATCTCCTCTGGAGTCACTGATAAACAGAATCAGAGTCCCCTGGGTTGTCAGATTCTAAGGATATGTTTGCTGAAATCTGCCCAGTTTCACATCTTTATGTGAAAGCTGTCTACATATAATTTGTTTATTCTTTTTGCTTCCAGAAAGAGATTTAGGCCTCTTCAGAAGATTTTGGGAAATCTTTGTATCATTAATTCTCTACATGTATCCAATGAACTCAGAAATTCAGAGCTACGTGACTGATTATGTCTTCCATATCTAACTGTTGGTGACCTCGCGCATCACCGAATGGTACACAGACAGTATGATGTTGAAATTTAAACTAGTGTCTCTAACCATCATTTTTAGTATTTAAGTATGTGGTACAGTTATGAATCTTTGCTTTTGAACCCTTAACGTTTCATCTGACTTTCATATTTTTTTGGCTGGCCAGGCCAGGTAGCTAAGATTCCAATGTCATAACCAAATATTTGCTATCTCCTAATTACTAGAGCACTAGCTCTAGTAAGTCGTCACCGGTGCTTCTTCTCTGTATCTAGTAATTTTATAAATCCTACCTTGTTGATAAATGCACCTGGAAGAAATTCTATTTTCCAGTGCCCATTGTCAAGTACATTCTAGAATCTCACCATTAAAAGCTGTTATTACATTTTACGCTGGGAATAAATCCCAAGGAATTTTATAACACATTTTGTTGTACTAGGATTTCATTGAATGTGTCATTAGGAATTTTCAATGAAATGGAATTTTCTGCATGAAAAATAGAAATCTATGTTATTGTTGTTAAGCTTTCATACTAAGTTGGAAGATTATGGCATTTCATAGAACTGAGCTAAAGCTCTTCCTAACTCACCTTCCTGCCACTCATTGTCTTCATATCTCTGCCAAAGATTTTTCTAAAATGTCAAAGAAAAATTGCATTGGACAAATTAAACAGGCTACAAATAATTTATTCAAGACTATTGCAATAAGAAAGAGAAAGTGAACTCAACTCCCCTGTAACAAAAGGCAGGAGAATTTTAAAGCAGAGGGATGAGTGAGTAGAAAAGTAGTGCAGGACATTGGCAGGTTAGTCTTTGTGATTAGGCTATCTGTGTTTGTTAATTCTCACTTATTAGCAGCAATTAAGTAGGCTCCTACCCAACCCATGGAAATTCAAGGATCCAGACACAATCTTCCATAAAGGGTCCATTTCAAAAAGATGCCTCCCATGTCTTTGAGAAGGACATTCTAGGGTTATAAGAGTGGCTGAGAGGCTGGGAGAAGATTGACACCTTAAAAGGACAGAGAAGTAATTTACAATTGGAAGTCTTCTAAATAAGAATTGGGAGGTCAGACACTGTCTTAAGTATAGTCAAGCTGAGGGGAACATTAAGGCCTTCTAGATTAATGTAAATCTGAAACTTTTATCATCTGTTGGGAACCCTATAGTATCTGTCTATCTTTTTAAGAATAAAGTCTCAATTCTTAGCATAAAAAAAATGCAAGTCTCTGGCCTTGGCCTCAGCTTGTACTCTGCATCCATCTATTTTCCTAAGTCCTGAACATTTGCTGTTTATGAGACCTTGGTTTCTCAAAATCTATGGATGATCTAAAACTAAGGGAATTTCTTGTGCCTGAAAAACTCTTGTCTCTGTTGCCAGACTTCCTTATTGTCTTCATTTGGGATAACTCCTCATGAATTGTATCCTGACCTAGGAAATGTGCAACTTCTCTGTATCCTAAACACACTAGTTTCTTGTCTGTCAGAATTCCAGTCACAAGGTATATAATCAAGAGGATGTCTTTAATGTCCCTCTTCTTTTCCCAGTCTATAATATCTTGAGGGCAGGTACTGGTTCTTATTCAGTATTGTGGCCTCACTTCCTAGCACTCTGGTTGTTGCTGGCACAAGAAAATCCTTAAAACTTGTGTGTCAAGTGATTAAGTGGATGACTTATAGACCTGAAAAATATTTTCATACAATTCCATATATATATATTTGAAACACAATTGGCCAGTTAAATGAAAGTGAGTACCAGGAGTTGTTATTTTAGATTATAAATGACAATGTATTTAAGAGAATTTTTTAAAAAGTGAGTCCCTTGGGTTGCCTTCTCAGTTAGTTTACTATTAGGATAAGAAGCAGAATTCAAACTGTAGTTTGAAACCCAGATTGGTAGAGAAACTGCTACTTCCTAGAAAGCATGCCTCCAAAATATTATACTCACATAGAATGCAATGAAAACTACCTAGCTGACTTTTATCTTGGGGTGACGTTTTGAACTAATTTTGGGGAGATTTAGCTCAAGCTATGGAGTACAACCTCTAGGATCACTTTTAATCACAAGAATCAGGTTTCCTGAAACCTTTTACAGACCCCAGCTATGGCAGGGTGCAGTATAAAGTTCTGAGGATGTTCTATATCCTGTTGAATGCTATATGCCTGTTAATTTCCCCTGTTGGTTCCATTGAGCTGTGGCAGTTAATGATGACAAGTTGTTATAAAATGGACTTGTGGGGAAAAATTGGATTGAAACATTGCCAGCTCATTCTCTTTAATTATTATCAGCCATCAAGTTAGAACTTTAGTTCCCTGATAACCCTGACACATTCAAAATTAATGAGGACCATAGGAAAATTCCACTTGCTCGTCCCATCTTCCCTTAGGACTTTCCTCCCTTTCTCTAGTCCCCTGCCTCCCCTCCCTGATTTTTACTTCTAGTCCCTTCTACCCATCATTGTGTGACTTCTTGAATAGTGTTAAAACTATGGCCAAGAAAGTCGGTAACATTTGTTTTTTCTACGTGTAAATAGATTCTCGGATGTTAGCAAAGTATCTGTCTATAGGAAACTCAGAGCCTGTTTTTTCTTTTCTCTTACTTTTTATTTCTTTTTAATTAATAGACTTTTTTTTTTTAAAGAGCAGTTTTAGCTTTACAAAAAGTTTAAGTGGAAAGTACACAGAGTTCCACATAGTCCCCCACTGTAGGCTCCCTACCCCAGCACACAGTTTCCCTTATTAAGATCTTGCTTTAGTATGATATATTCAATTACAATTGGTGAGCTAATGTTAATGCATTATTATTAACTAAGTCCACATTTCTACATTAGGATTCATGTTTGTGTTCTATAGTTTTATGGTTTTTCACAGATGTGTGGCATACATCTACCAAGACAGTATCATTCAGTGTAGCTTCACTGCACTAAGTACCCCTGGGCTAAACCTATTAATCCATCCCTTTCCTGTAACCCTTAGCAACCACTGACTTTTTTTACTCTTCATACTTTTCCAGAATACCATGTAGTTCAAATCATGCAGCACTGTCTTCTTTCAGTTAGCAATATACACTTAAGCTTCCTTCATTATCTTTTGTGGCTTGAAAACTCATTTCTCTTCATTCCCGAATAGTAACCCATTGTACAATGATAAGTTTTGTTTTTCACTTGCCTGTTGAAGCACATCTTGGTGGCTTGCATGTTTTGGCAATTGTGAATAAAGCCAATTGTGAATATTCATGTTCAGATTTTTGTGGGGACATGATTTTGGGCTCATTTGGGTTAATACCAAGGAATAGTTTTGCAGGTAAGAATTTGTTTAGTGCTATCTTCCAAAGTGGCTGCCCATGTTGCACTCTCATCAGCAATGAATAAAAGTTCCTATTGCCTCCTCCTTCTCACCAGTATTTGGTGTTGTCAGATATTTGTTTTTATGTTGTCTATTCTAACAGATATGTAATGGTATCTTGTTGTTTTAATGTGCAATTCCCTAATGACATATGATGTTGAGCACCTTTTTCATGTGTTTATTTACCATCTAAGTCTTTTATCTGGTGAGCTGTCTGTTTAGATCTCTTGCCTACTTTTTTTTTTAAAGATTTTATTTATTTATTCATGAGAGAGAGAGAGAGAGAGAGAGAGAGAGGCAGGGACACAGGCAGAGGGAGAAGCAGGCTCCATGCGCCAGGAGCCCGACGTGGGATTCGATCCCGGGTCTCCAGGATCGCACCCTGGGCCAAAGGCAGGCGCCAAACCGCTGCGCCACCCAGGGATCCCCCGTTGCCTACTTTTTAATTGACTGTTACTTTTGAGTTTTAAGAGTTCTTTGCATATTTTGAATACCAGTCTTTTACCAGATATGTGTTTTGCAAAGATTTTTTTCCCCAGTCTATCTGGTCTTTTCATTTGTTTAACAGTATCTTTAACAGAACAGAAGTCTTAATTCAATTAAGTCCAACTTATCACTTTTCTCTTTTATGGATCATGCTTTCAGTGTTGTAGTCACCTGTCATTGCCAAACATAAGCTTGCCTAGCTTCTCGCCTGTGTTATTTTCCAGGGAACAGTTTCTTTTTCAGCCTATCAGTTTCTCAAGGCTGTGTATAGGTTGATAGAAAGAGAGTGAGTATTGATTATGCCAACAAATCTAAAATCAATGCTTAAGGAAATGTCACATTTTAAAAAGATTATCTCTAAATAGTATTAACATAAAATAAATTAATTGTAAGATTATATATTCCCTGATTTACCATAGTATTTGAAATGCTTCCCTATTTTGTGAATTTTTAACTTAGATTTATTCTTTTCAGGAGGCGACAGTGTTTTTATTTAGCCTCGAGACTGCAATTCTAACATTTTTATGTATACACTTAGAGCTAAAAACCCAATCTTTGCAAATCCCTGAAGTTTCTGAGAAGTTTTTCTCTAAGGTCACACACCTTCTTTTAATGATCCTGTTGAAGATGGTTTTTCATGTTTTGAATAGTTTAGCAGCCCCATTCAGCTGCAATTCTGTTGTAACAGGAATGACACTGTAATAAAGAGAGAGATAGACAAACCAACTGACATAAACATCTTAAATATGTAAGGAAAAGGTGATGATTTCACTTGTATTTATTTTTATTATTTTTAAACTTTTTTTTAATTTTATTTAAATTTAATTAATTAACATACATGTATTACTGGTTTCAGAGGTAGAGGTCAGTGATTCACCAGTCTTATAGAACACCCAGTGCTCAGGACATTATGTGCCCTCCCTAATACCCATCACCCAGTTACCCCATCCCTCCACCCTCTCCCCTCCAATGACCCTCAGTTTGTTTCCTATGTATGATTTCACTTGTAGAGGAAGGCTCTCAGGACAGCTGAAAAGAGTCTGCATCAGTGTCTGGCTTCAGCTTCCCTGAGAGTGCACATGAGCCCCCTCTAAGAGGATTTAGGGGGCAAGATTATGATTGAATTCTGAGAAACATTTGTCAGGGTGTTGGGGTGCATTCAAGGTATCAAGCAGAAATATGGTTGGGGGAATGGACTTCTTTGAATATTTCTGCTTTACCATAACCTAACTCTTGCTCTGAAAAACAGATTAAGACAGAGTACATCTAGGGTGCTACAGTGTTGATATATTTGAGAAACTGGTTCAGACTTGCCTGGGCTGTACCCTTGGGTTGAAAAATAACTGCAAGGATTGTGAAAATCTCAATGATGATCGCTATCCACATAAAGGTCTCTTGAGTCACAGTGTTCCAGTATATGTTGTTTGGCAGCTCATTGCATCTGTCATCCTGTGCTTGTCTAATCCCACCTTTGCTCCTCTTATTTGTATTCTCTATATGTTATATTGCATGCATTTCTCATCCTTATTGCAAATTCAACTTTTGTTTGGAGAAGTACTATAGGAGCTTCTTGATAGAGGGTGTGTCCTTTATTCAATCCTTGGATTGTTTGATAGCTTGGTTTATGTGTAAAAGTCTTAGAATGCTGAAGGCCTTGTTTGATTACCTGCCTGACCATGTAGATGCCTGTACAGTTTAAAACTAAATAATTTCTGATCCTTTATATGTCACCTAGTTATTCTTTTCTGGAAATTTGTAGATGCTTTGTCCCCAGTATTCTTAAATTTTAAAACAAAATGTCTTCCTATTGTTTTATTGTTATTGTGCTAGGCACCTGTCAGGCCATTTCAGTTTGAAGGTAATGTTCTTCAGTTCTAAGAAATATTTTTTATTTTATTTCTTTAAAAAAATATTTTATTTATTTATTTGACACAGACAGAGAGAGAAACAACACATAAGTAGGCAGAGTGCCAGGGAGAGGGAGAGGGTGAAGAAGGCTCCCCGCTGAGCAGAGAGCCGGATACAAGTCTTGATCCCAGGAACCTGGAATCATGGCCTGAGCTTAAGGCAGACACTTAACCGACTGAGCCACCCAGTCACCCCTTATTTTGTTTATTTCTGATAATTACCCCTTTTGCTCTTCTCTGGTTTTTGGAACTCCTGTTATTTGAATGTTGGACCACTTGACCCAGTCTTATTTTTCTTAGCATTTCTCTTGTATTTTATGCCTCCTTTTATTTTTGCTCTAAGTTTATGAAGAGTTCCTCAACTTTATCTTCTATTCTTTCCATTAAACTCTATTTTTTTTATCAGTTTTTAAAATTTTCAATATTTGTTATATGAGTGATGTTCCTTCTCCTTTTTCTTCCTCATATTCTTTATCTTCTTTTAATATAATCTGTTTATATTTCATAGATGGAAATTTTTCTTTTAACTATCTGAGGATTCCTCAGAGAGGAGACTTCAAATTTTTTTTCCAAAAAAGTGTAAGGTTCTGACTGCCAACTTTTGGAGAGTAGTGAGGGAGAAATCTGGGAATCTTTGCATTCTTCAGATGGTTAGTTAATCCCCCATTGTCTGTAAAGTAATTACACTTGCCAAGAGTGGCTAGTAGAATCTAGTCATCCATTTTGGCTGTCCCTCCAATCTGTTTGTGAGTCGCATGAAACGGCCAGTTACAAGACTTCTGAGGGTTTTCTGTAGAAATCATGTTGGTTCTCATCAATCCTACCCATGGTTTAAGATTGGATTCTATAGGTGCTATGGGTCATTTACCAGTTTTCCATCTGCTTCATCTGTTACTCTCTGCTCACTGTTTCTCCTCCTTTTTTCTTGGTTTATGTCTTTAAAAAAATCCATTTACTGTAATTTAGTAGCATTTCTGGCAAGAGAAAAGGAGGTGTTAAATCTTCCATCTTAACTGAGAAACCAGCTTGTTCTTTACTGCTTAGAACTTATAAATTCCATTTGATCCCTGCAAATAAAAGTTCCATTATGTAGGCTGAGTATTGGCTATTGCTTTTTGGAGTCAAATAAAATCGTTAATGCCAAAATAACATGAACCATCAGGATTGGGGATAATGATGCTAATGCTCAAGTGATAACTGTTTTCATTGTTCCCAATAAATATGAATGAAACTTCATTGAAGTGGTAGTTGGTTGTCAATATTATAAAAGGAAGGTGATAATTTCCACAAATTTCTACTTTATCCACCAAGTTAAGCCCCAAGTGATACTGTCAGATTACAGTATTTTTGTACTACAGTTATTTTCTCATTGCAGAAAGAATAGAAGTTTGTTTTAAGAAAACAGGAATAGGGCAGCCTGGGTGGCTCAGTGGTTTACTGCTGCCTTCAGCCCAGAGTGTGATCCTGGAGACCTGGGATCAAGTCCCACATCAGGCTCCCTGCATGGGGCCTGCTTCTCCCTCTGCCTGTGTCTCTGCCTCTGTCTCTCTCTTCCTCTGTGTCTCTCATGAATAAATAAAATCTTTAAAAAAAAAAAAACAGGAATATAACTTATGGAACTACCAGCTAATCCTTACAGTATTATGATAAACTGAAAGATATATGATTAGATGTGTTCCTTTTCTAGCTAAAATTGCTCAAAAGATAGTAAAGGGAGTACATGAGAAAGAACATTGATATTTTGGCTATTCATTTTTAAATATACTGTTGCATTTAATCTTCACAAAAACCTAGAAGATACCTATCCTAAATACCATAGTCCTCACTTTAAGGATCAGATGAATTGAGTAATTTACAGGACCAAAGAGCTAATGTGAGTAATTCCTAAGATTAAAACAGCATTGGGATTTGAATCCAAGAGAGAATGACTATAAATCCTTTCTACTGCATACTGCTACTTTCATAGGATAAATTTGACAGCAATTGTCAGTAACTATGGTATTAAATTGTGGTGGAGAATGCCTTTTTTTAAGCCCAATTTATAGCTTACATCAATCAAAAGCACTCTTTCTCTTAATTGACTTCTTGAGGAATATTGCAAAGTAGCTGATTTTATACTTACAGTAGAAATGAATGACACATCTTTGAAAACTTTTTCCAAGCTATACCTTCTTGATGCTAGCTAGGTCTGGAATATCTACTCTCTAAATGTAGTTTAAAATATCTGCTACCACATACATTGAATTTATGGCCAGATTAACTCCAAGCATTGATAATAGAAGGAAACGAGAGATGTTGAAAGGATTCCTGCATTTCGAAAAAAATATATCTCCTAATTTAAATAAACAGATAAGTATTGATCAAATTTCATTTCTCTACATTGGCACATTTGAAATTAAGAGAATACATCATTAAGACTCTAACATGGGCTCTCATGTTAGAAATAGTTACATTTTATTTTCATAACATTTGACTGACTTTCTAGGCCAAAATTTTAGCTTCTCCTCCTCATTCCTCAAGGGTTAAAAATCTTTATTCTTCCTTTACTTCAGTGGCTAATTTTATTTGGATCTATTTAGTAGTCTAGCTGAGGATGATTATTTTAATTAGTAGTTTTAGGAATCTTCTCATTGAAGTTTCCTTCCATTTCTTTTAAAGATGCATGATTACCACATGATGACTTTTATGATGTTTCTGTTTATATTCAAAAAGAAAAGAAAAATATTTTTCCAGATTATTATTTCCCCTCAACACATGACACTTGCAGGGCTCCTTACCCTTTTGCTTACTGCCTCCTCTACTCCAACCCAACGCATGCTCTGTCTCCTGCTCCAAACCTTTGTTTTTTTTTTTTTTTTTTTTTTTTTTTTTGCCTCCTCTGGAAAGCTGACCTAGCCTGTAAAGACATACTTTCTCTTTTACACTTGAGCATGCTCTAAGCTCTTCTTCCTCTTGTTACAAATTTATTGACTATCTACCATTGCTATACCAGACATTATGGTTGTGATAGTATTTATTCACATGTTTACATAGTTCTACAAGATGATGACTGTTTTCAAGCTTTATGTATGCAAGACTTTGGTTTCCATTAGAGAGATCAATACCACACTCTGTTGCTTTAGGTTGCCAATCTAAGAGGTATCATTGAGAAAGAAACTATTTCTTTTTCTCCAGACTACCCTCACTTCCCTAACTAAAAGAGCCAGTGGGGCTTCATTTATAGGGAGCATAAAACTATCCTCCTGGCAAGAATTAGTCCCACTCTCCTATAGTTTTCGAATGACTAAACTCATATTTAATGTAGCCTATGCTACAGTTATTATTGTTTATATGTATGTCTTCTCTACTACTTTGTGAGTTCCACAAGATTTCTTCATGCATTTTATATGTATTTTATTCTCTGTATTATTAATTTTTAATGCATTTTGCATTTCAGACCCATTTATTGATGATGAGGCTTTAAAAATTCAATGGGTGAAAGGTTTTAGAAAATCTTTAGTGAGCATCATTGTCATATCATATGCTTGCTAGACTCTAGTTGGTTAATTTAGAATTTTGAAGGGTGTTCTTTTTTTGTTAAATAATAGATTTAATAGTATAACTGCACTTTTAAAATTAGACATAGGCAATACATATTTTGAAGTTTTGGGAAGGAGACTATTTTTCAGTGTTTCAGGAATCTTGTGGTTATATCTGAAGTAGGAAGTTCTATCCATTAAAGCCTCTGTATGACATTTGCCACCGCCTAAATGTAAGATATTTAAGACCATAACAGCTTTTCCTAACTGTTCCCTGAAGCTCTGCTGCTACCACATTTACACTGACCATCTTTAAAATCAATTGGATTTTTAAAGTTTCCAGGATTTTTTTTTTTTTTTTGGTTTGTTGTTTTGTTGTTTTTTAAACATTTCATATCTATGTAGTTCTGGTGTTAGCCACCAGGTAGCACAGTGGCTGGAGTAGCTTGAGTCTCTTAAACAGGAAATTGCTGCACACTGACAGAAAGGTTAAGCTCCATGCATTCAGGAAGGAAAGGAGTAAGTATCCAGAATCATGATTTTTTAATTCCTTTCTCTGGTAGTACATTGACCATTGAAAATGCAGGCATAAATTATTAGCTGGCTGTGAGCCGCCTCCTGGTCCTGCCAGTACACTGTTTCCATGACATTACAGTTCATAATAGGGCCACCAAGACAAAATAAAGGCTGGCCAGGTGGCAAGGGACAACATGGCTCATGCAAGGAAAGCTTATGAAATAAAGAGATTGAATCACAAGGGAGGTTTGAGAATTTTGTATATTGAAATGTCCAAAACACTAATAATATTTATGAGATTTTATTTTAACCATAAGAAACACATCTATGCCAATCTAGAAAAATCAAATATGTTATTTTAGACTTTTCTCTTTCCTTCACCCTTAGCTATCCCTCTGGGTATTCTAGTTGTGCGTGGAGACTGTGATTTGGAGACTTGCCGTATGTACATAGATCGCCTACAGGAGGTGAGTTTCTTTAGCCAATTATTTATTCTTAGTTTTCCATTTTTGTAAACAATTACCAGCTATATATATATATATATATGTATATATATAGCCATATATATGCATCTGGGGAGGAAATGGAAGTGTGGTGTCCTTGCCTGTTAAGCATTGACCACATCTTCTCTCTCCCTGACCCCCCACTGCTATTTTCCCTCCTCAGGTGACTGAAATGGGAAAGGATGTTGCTCTAGTGTGATCCATAACTATAGCTTGGAACATCTTGTCTTCTTGCCAGACTACATCCCTGTGTTTTTTGAGCTATATAAAATTTCAAAGGGTCCTGATAAATAATGAATGAGAACAGAGAGATTATTTAATGTTTTGTATCTAGTCCAGTCTTCTGTCAAAGATCACTACATTTTTTAAAAATATAACTTCTACAGGAAAGAAAACCCTTCCATCTTTCATAGGAATTCATGTCAGAACACAGAAGAATATTCTCCTTTTTTCCTCTGTATGATTTACCATAGAGAAGGACAATGGAAGAGACCTCATGAATGTGAACTACACCAGTAAAGTCAGGAGACCCAGACCCATCATTGCAGTGGCCATTGATTGTTTTTGCAAAACTTTGACGAGGAGTATTCACTATGTCCATTCTACAAATGATGAAAAGCATAAATATCCACTTCTTCATCATTGTTTCTTGATGAAAGATGCACATTAAAATCATTTTTTTTTCTGGATGTGGTCTAGACATTTGTATTCTTTAAGCTGGTGGGTAATTTTGATAGATACCACAAGTTGAACAACTCTCTTCTAGGTGACACATTATACATAAGTAAATATCACAAATAAGATATAAATTACTTAAAATATCTTCCAGTTGTAACCACTTAGCTTTGAACATGAGATTCTATTTCTCTTGGTGGCAATAAAATCAGGTAGGAGGCATAAATATAAAGAATTGTTAAGTTTTCTTTTCAGCATTTTTAAAGATAGAGATGGAATTGTGAATACAATATATTTTGAGATAGAGAGCAAACTTTGAATACTGATGTGGATGAGAGAAGAAAAGTCAGCAAATTTTATACTTGTGGCTTTATTTGGCTATCTTTTTACCAAGGATAACTTTAACATGTTAAAGTAACTCTTGGGTAAGTTAAGATTTCACAGTAGTAAACTACATGACTGATGAATTGACTTTGTTGAAAACTACCAATATTCAACTAAAATTAAGATTCTTAAAAAAAAAAGAATGAATGAACTCAAAGAGGATAAGTTTTCAAACTAAGCTGTGCACAGAGAGTAGGTTGGTAAAGCCCTATGGGAAGCAGGTCTGAGGACAAAGGTACCCAGGATTGCTGACATCTGTAAATAGAATCACTATCCTCATTAACAAGGAAGCCTTCAGGACATGATCATGGTGACAACTTAGTTATAAAACTTTGTAAAGGGAGCCAGACACTCAGAATCTGCCAGTAAAACCTCATTAATTTCAACCCTATTAATTTGCACTTCTTAATAATGCAGAGGTGGCCAAAGACTTTCTCTTTGCTATCTATGAAAACCTGTGTTTGCCAAGCACTTATCGGTATAAACACAATTACTATGACAATTTGTATTTGGTCTAAGATAAATAAATTCTTTCTAAGTACTGAAAGGGATTTTAGAAGCTTTCTTCATAAGTCAAAAGTTAGGTGCAAATTAAATACAACCCTCATTTATTAAAACAAAATTGGCTATTTTTTACTTTTGATCTTTTTGACCCTTGAAATTATATCACTTACTTCTAAAACTATTTAGGATTTATAGATTTCAGTAGCTAACTGGCCTTTCTTCTCTCATTCCAGCTTGGTTTGTTTTTGTTATTTTGGGCATTTTCTTCTGTGTTTAACCTTGATGAATTTGGAAGAGTTAGATCCTTTCTAGATGAATTTAATAATATTAAATTGGGAGTTTGGTTCATAGAGTTATAGAGTCAGCCTGTTCAAACTAATCTTAAGGTATGGATTTTTTTCCCCCATTTTCTCATTAGGACCTGCAGTCAGTTTCTTCTGGCTCCCAGAGAGTTCATTACCAGGTAACACATAATTGACCCCCTGTTGTTTTCTTACCTCCCCCATAAAAGAAGGTCCATCTTTCAATCAATGTTCATAGGCCAAATCTTCCCTAGGGATGGAGTTGGTACTAAGAACTAAGTGAAGCAGACATTCTGATTCTTTTACATTTTCCTGGTTTTGGACTATCCTAGTGTAGCACAGATTTAGACTGTGGATTTTCTCCCAGATCGTTTAGAAAATATTATAAAACGAAGTGCTATCAACGGTAAATATTAGAAATTCAGTTCAAACTAGCTTGAGAGGGAAAGAGTCTATTGGTTCACATCAGCAAAAAGTTGAGATCAAGGGTGGACTTTATGTATCCTTTGGCCATGCTTCATGCTTCATTTTTCTGCTGGCCTTTCTGCTCTATTCTCCTCATCTGTCAATTTCACCTCTCAACTAGATGTTTCCATGTCCAACATGGCTGCCATTAGCAATCAGGGCTGCATGTGTCTTCTTCACATCCAGGAAAATGAGTTATCTCTTCCCACAGCCATCAAGCAAATGTTCTCAAATGCATTCTGACTGGCACATCCTGGTGTTTTGGACAGGATCTAGAAACCCAACCTGCCTCTCTCTCTTGTGACTCACATGAAGTCCTCAGGAAAACACTCAGATATCCTTTGGCCCAACAATCTTTGGGAAGACAGTTATCTCCTGCCTTCCCTGTCCCTAGTCAATTGCACTCTCTAGCCATCCTCTTACAAATTAGATTTCTCAGACATGGTTCAGATCCCAGTGTTCAGTACACTCCAAACTGTATGGGGCAAACATAAAGCTCTGAGTGGTCCCAATAAATCCCTTTTCTTTGGGAAGCCATTACCCTTCCCTGCTAGAGGGGTGTGTGGCAGTTAGAGCATGCCAAGATTCCCTCCGAATAAGTCCTATCCTAGACCCTTTCATATCTCCATGTGGGGGACAAATGTTTAAAGATGTCTCAGTCTGAGAATCCTGGTTTAGCACCTCACATTTGCTTTTGGTTTCTTTTTTGCTACACCTCAACATCCTTTTATATAAACAACATTTTCTAAGCCATTTTTAAAAACTTTATCTTGTAACCTCCAGGTAGCTTCTCTGCCTGCTGGTGGATACAGTATATCTTCAGCCAAGGCAGTCTAATTATCCTGAGGCTTAATGACAGAAATAGCCTTGGTGTTCTTGTTTGTTTATATATTTATGTTTCAAACAAAGTACCCCACTATTCAAGAGTCTTTTCTTCCACCTGGCCTCAATAAGAAGGATAAGAATTCACTTATATTATATTTACTTTGAGAAAACAAACTCTGCTTCTGAGATCGTTTATCAACCATTAAAAGTCTAATTTCCACTTTATTTTTCAGAGCACAACATTCCTCCCATTGGTTATTTGCATATTTACCTGAAACCACTAAGCTTAATTTTATTTTTAAAAGTTTGGTACTTTTAGAGGCTACAGCTGATCTCTACTCTTTAAAAATTGGCCCTATTACTTATAAGATTTTATGAAACTGTCAAGTTTTTTTTTAAGTTGGTACTCTACTCATGAACAGTTTTCATCTTTGCATTTTTATCAAGACATTTCAGATATTTTTTCCAAATAGTTTTATGAAATTAATACATCTCTTTATTACTCTGGCTTATTTGATGTAGTCATTTGGATGTGAGAGTTTTAATAGGTAAATATTTTGTGCCATGTTTTCTTTATACCATATTTGTACATGTTTGCACAGAGATCAGGAGATGGTTGACATTATAGCATATGAGAAGGGCATTTGTTTCATTTGTTATTTGGTAACAAAAACATGCAAAAGAATTAGTGGTATTTATTTAACTATATCAAGAGTTTGCTGTGGTTTTTTTGTTTGTTTTTTTGTTTGTTTCTTTGTAGTCAAGTCAAACTTTAGTATCAAAACTGCCGCATTATAAATGTCACATCAGAAGCTTTTATGCACTGACCACATAGGATAACCAATGCAGTGACGAAAGATGAGTGTCAGGAGTGTTACTGTGTCCACACCTCTACTTGCAGAGTTATAAAAAAAAACAGGGGCCTTTGGGCATTAAGGAAAGAGTGGAAAAAGAAATCTAGGAAAGCCCAAGATCTGCTCATGTAATAAGAAGCTGAGGGGGAGCGTTTGAATTAACATGATGAGGGAGTAAGTAGAGGGTGGTGAGGAAATTTCCTGAGCAGAGGTAAGGAAATGGGGGACAATAAATATTCACATTTGGCTCTGATCTTAGGCAGTCAGTAGAAGGAGGAGTGAGTGAGAGGGATGGGGAATAGAGAGTTCTGTTTTAGCCACACTAATTTTTTTATGCCCATTAGATCCAAGAGGTTTTGGTGTATAGAAAATGAGATATTAAAAAAAGAAAAGAAAATGAGATATATGAATTTTAAAGCTTATTGAAAAATTCAGGTCTGGAGATAGAAATTGGTGGGTCATTAGGAAGTAGATGGTACTTAAAACTATGAGGCTGGAGGAGATCACTTAGGAAGAGTTTAGATAAAAAAGAGGGCTCCATGTCATATCTGCATGTACTGATGGGTCAAGAAGAGTGGAAGTTTAAGAGAACCATTAATCCAGAAGAGTCATAGAAACTGAGATGAGCAACCAGAGAACTGGAAATCAAGGGGAAGGTGGAATCATGAAAGCCAAGAGTGAAATATGTTTCAGGGAAGGAGGAAGCAGTGAAATGTGTCAGTGCTGTGGAGAGGCTGAGATGACATAGATTGAATTCTATAGCATTCTGACGGTTTATAGGTTTATAAACCTAGTTATAGTCTTATAACATGGCATAAACTAGGTTTATAAACCTAGTTATAGTCTTATAACATGGCATAGAAGTGCTATTAGCTTCACAAAGGAAGTGACCAAACCAACCAGCAGGAAATTTAATATTAAATTTGTGTTTCCTAATGCAGTAACTAATAATACCAGACTCCAGTCTGTCGGGTACTAGACAGGGGGGATGTAAGAGAAAGACCTGTCAGAAACACAGACAACAAAATGCATTAAATGGCACTGAGGGAGGCACTTGATGGCATGAGCACTGGGTGTTATACTATATGTTGGCAAATCAAACTCCAATAAAAAAAAAAAATATATATATATATATATATAAAATTTAAAGAATTTAAATGCATTTAAATGGGCTTTCTTGTGTAGGAGATAGCACAAACTAAGCTTGGAAAATTCATTTTGACAGAATGAATAAATACCAGTAAGTTAAGAAGAAAAAAAACCACCCAAAAACAAAGCATGAGAAATTCCTATCAGCTCACTTATTGGCAGCTGGTATTTTACCTGCCTATTTTCTAAGGCTAGAAAAAACCCAAGAGAAAACAGCATTTAGAAGGGTGTGTTAGTGCCCAAGTCACCTTATTAGTGAGACAAATGACAGTTCCTAGTCATTTAAGCATTTCATTGCTTTGGTTTCTTCCTTTCCTAAATTCATAATGAATTGCCAACAAAGCCCGAAGACTCAAAAGCAACACCTTATATTAACCTAACAAGGCATTATGGGTTCTACAAGAATGTGTTGGATATTTATAGCCTGCTGAAAATTCCTGCCTACACTGTCTCTGAGGTCAAAATACAAAGGCCCCTCCATCTTAATGACATGTCTTATAACCTGTAGCTGATAAGTTAGACAAGCAAAATGCACTGTGCTGACGGATTCAGGATATTCTTGAGCTTGACAGAAGAGATAGAAGTCATAGAGAAATCGGACTCTGCCTACCAATTTGATAGAAATTTTTCTTGAGGCCACCTCCTATGAAATTATTCGTTCTCTGTTCCCTCTCTGTTCTTAATTATATTCCTTTTTAGCCCTATGTTGCTAAGTTAAGGAGTAGAAGCAGATACAACTGTTCCAGTGATTCTCAACAGGGGGAAATTTTGCTCCTTGATATAGGGCATTTGGCAATTTGGATATTTTTGTATATGACCATCAGGTGAGGTAGTGCTACTGGAATGTGTTGAGTAGAGGCCAGGGATGCTGCTGAACATCTTATAATGCACAGGACAGCCCCCACAGCAAGGAATTATCCACCCCCTAATATCAATAGTGAGACTCATGTGAAACCCTGAGTCATTCCGATGGCTCTCAAGACATTACTAGAGACCACGGGCAGATGTAAGTAAGACCTAGGTGAGCAGAAGAAATGAGGAAGGAGCAGGATGAGAAAAAAATAGTGCAGGGAAACAGGCATCTGTAGATATGGCACAGGAAAATAACAGAGAGCCGGGGATAATGGAACCAGGAGCAGTAAAGGTTTTTTGTAGACAATGAGTTTCCCCATTTCCCTTGTGTTGTGCTCCATGAATGTAGTGGGCATATGAGAGTGTGCTTTCCAGAATCTTATGAGCTAACCACATGAGCTCTTAGAGTACAGTAGGATTCAATAGTAGCTGCAAAAAAGGAATCTATCCAGGTGATGATGATGATGATGATGATGATTCTTCTTCTTCTTCTTCTTCTTCTTCTTCTTCTTCTTCTTCTTCTTCTTCTTCAAGAATTAATTTACTTTAAACTAACACTAGAATGGCTGGAATACTTCAGAATAGGTATAACATTTTCAAACAGTTCTTTCATCCTTTAGAAATGTCCTTCACTTCCATAAGAAAAAAAAATCCCTCCTGGTCAGATCTGAGTCTGTGTCAATTTGCTCTGATCCCTCTTCCCCACTTTACATAAATACCTGAACTTCTGGGAGATAGATTTACATACTTCACCAGAGTGCTGTCCTAGGTAAACAGCATTTGCCCACAAATACTTGATCTATTTCTCTTTTCTTGACTATCCTTATTCATCTCTCTCCTTTTTCTGAAGCCGCCTCCTCTTAATTTGTTTTCTGGATTTTAGACGTCTTTCAGTGGATGGGTTCAAACAAGTTTAAGGGGTCACCCTGGGAATTAATTTATCTTGTCTTAGAGAAGGACAGGGGTTAGCTAGGAACTTAGTAGAGTGTTGTTCCTTTGGGCTAGATCAAAGCTGTCAGAAATGGATCAAATGAGGAATGAAAATAAGACTTGCCTGGGGCCAGGTCTGTTGCAAGAGAAGGCATTGGTACTGCTAACACAGACACACATGCGCATACAGTGTAGTTGTTGTTAATAGAGGACTTTCTCACACAAGAGGGCTCTTAAAAATGTTAAAATATCTTTCATTTTCATTTTCTAAACCATTATTATTTCTTCACTTTTCAAAGCTGCTTTTGGAAATGGGCATCCCATTTCTGTATTCTTCTGCTGCAGAAGTTATCGGCAGTAAAGTAGATTTGAGGAGCAAGAGTTTTGAAAGACAAAAATAATGGTAGCAAAGTCTATTAATGGGGATTATAGTTGAACAAAGATGAGCAAACACATATTTTCTACCCATCCCTGGTAGATCTGTTCACCAAGGATAAAAATATATGTTTATACAACGTGGTGATGAATGGAAAGAAAAAAATGAATAGATGGGTTGGGCAGGGATGAGAAATTTGGGTGAGTAAACAAATGGCCAGTATAAAAGTAGAGTGATTATTGACTGGACATTATTGAGTAAAGCAGGGATTCCCAATCCAAAGGGACTTCTGTTTACCTCTTTGCCTTTTACATCTTCCCTAAGTTTTATGACAGAAAAGAAATCTAATTCACAGTGAAGGTATAGTTAAATGCTAGGTGAATACTGCTTAATTGAATTACCTACTGGAGTGTGTAATGGGCTGCTGTGCTTTCATTAAATTATGTGTGCATCAGCTATGAGTAATTGAATGTAAATTAAGGGCAAGTTTGGCATATGCGTGCCAAATAGTGGTTCAGATAATTTCCTTATCAATTACATATAATTTATGCCAGTTGACTTTTAAAAATATATGTGAGAAATAACAGGTTTGCTTTTGTGCATGCAGCTGTATTTTTAGCATGAGAAACTGGTTTTTCATTAGCATATGTTTAAAAAATTCACATATCAGGGATTTTTGAAATGAATTTGTTAATATTATTCATTTAAAGAGCATGTGGTTTTACATGATTATTACATTTGAATGGAAAGGAGTTTGGGATGTCTGCCTATAGTATAGAACAAGGACAGTCGTATTCATCTAAATCACACCATTTATATGAAGAAAAACAACAGATCATAAAATGGGCAAGGATCGTTTTGATGAATTGTAGATTCGATTATATAATTTGAGAGGACTGAGGGGACTCAAAGCCCTAAATTTAGCACCAAAAGCATCAATGTCATTGCGAGTGGCACTGCTCAGTTAATTATGTGAATACCCCCTACCACATAGCAGTGCTCACACAATTGTGTTTCCTAGGTATCTATACAGTCAGATCACTTTTGAAAGGTGCATATTTTTAAGCTTATTTTTGTTTCTATCAGAAATTAAGTCTCTTTACATTTATTTCAATGCACAGCATTCACAGACATACTTCTGGCCACTCTTTTTTACTCTAATTTTTTTTCTTATTTGATTTAAAGATTTTATTCATTTATTCATGAAAGACAAAGAGAGAGAGAGAGAGAGAGAGAGAGAGAGAGGCAGAGACAAAGGCAGAGGGAAGAGAAGCAGGCTCCATGCAGGGAGCCCGATGTGGGACTCAATCCCCAGATTCCAGTATCATGCCCTGGGCCGAAGTCAGACGCTCAGCTGCTGAGCCATCCAGACGTCCCCCGGCCACTCTTGTTTAGTGGCATGGATGTTTCTGTGTTCACCGTAGAGGGTCCCTGAAGCTAAGGTCTACCCTTGAGGTCAATATTCTCCCTCCTGTGAGGAGCTGTTTTGTTTTTCTCATTTCCCCCTTTCAGCTCCAGTCTGGTTCATAGTCTGCACCGCAGTGTTCGGTGACCCCCTCTGGGGCCTTTGAATCAAGGATTCATTAATGCTGGGGCCACCTACTCTACCTGTGTGCCAGGCCCAGTGTGGGAGTACAGTGTGTTATTTACCCGATGTGAGGTACATCACCCACAATGGGTTAGTAATGCCAGTTATTTAAAACAAAATTATTTCAAGTTAAATATTACCTGTATATCAACATCACTGTCACTTGTATTTTGATTCTCTTTTTTTGAGTAGGAGAGAAAGGGGTGTAGATAGACAAGATGTAGGAAGTACATGAATCCTGGTCACTTAACCACCTATGTGGTCATCATTAGCTAAAAACGTCAGTGTGTAAGGAAGTTTATGGACCATGGCTTTAAGTTACTGTGAATTTTTTTCAATAATCTTTTCTTTATTCCTGTTCTAATTTGAATCCATCCACAAATGCATTTGTCTTTGTCATTAAGGTCCTCAAGGTAATTCTCTTGACTTTCATTAGCTACTTGTGTTGTGAAGTCTGCCGGGTTTTATAATCCTGGCTTATCTTAATTTTGGTTTTTAACTCCCCACAGTAGACCTTAGGACAATACCTTTCAGTGGGTACCTTTTGATAACTTTCTGTAAATCCATACGAAGTAGAACACATAGATATACATGGATATACATTTGTTTTTTTCTTTTCGTATTTTTTTAAGATTTTATTTCTTTGAAAGAGAGAGAATAAGAGAAAGAGCACAAGCAGAGAAGGAGCAGAGGGAGAGGGAGAAGCAGGCTCTTCACTGAGCAGGAAGCCGATGTGGGAGACCTGATCCCAGGACCCTGAGATCATGACCGAAGAAGGCAGATGCTTAACCAACTGAGCCACCCAGGCACCCCTGTTTTTTTTTTTTTTTAATAAAAATGGATTTGCATTCTTTGTACACTCACTATGTATATTATACCACAACTTATTTTTAACAGTAACATACCATGGAGATTATGTTTTGCCAATAAATGAAGCTCTAACTCAGTTGTTGAAAAACTACTGCTCTATTCCATGGTATATATTTAATCCTGTCTCTCTGGATAGACATTATGTTATATGCGGCATTTGCCATTGTTTTTCTAAACAAAGTTGCAGTAAACATGGTTGTGCAGATTTGAAAATAAAGCTGGAACAGAAGTGATAATTATGTCACATGCTGAACAACTTGGTCACTTGTATGGAGTTGAGAATTGTAATCAGGTAACACAGCAAAGTTATCTTAAACTATATAACCAGAATTTACACGAGTCTTGTTTCAGTTTCTCCACTCAGAATTGTGGCTCATTCTTTTTTTCATTGATTACCATATTTCTGTGGGATTCTCAGGCGGATGGGGACATGGGAGGGGAAAGTGTGCAAGCAATGTGACTGGAGAATTTGAGAGAAGAAAAAATCCTGATTTACCAGACAGTGAACCCTGATATGAAATATGGAAGATTAGTTTGACTTTGATTAGTTAATGAAAGTTGAAAGTATGAAAAATCCAGAGTCAAAAGAAAGTTTTCATGACCATTAAGATTATTCTAGCTTTTACTTTCTTCATGTTTTTGCTTGAGCTGAGTACAAAAACAACTTCTGTCAAACTTGACCTACACAAATTCCACCCATCTTTCAAACCCCCCCCACTAATTCATATTCCTCCAGAATCTATAAACCTAAGTATATAAGATCATAATCTCTGAAGTAAAAAAGGCCTGCATTTGAATAGCAGCTCCACCACTAAATGGCTGTACTTGTGAGAGTTTACTTTAATTCTCAAAGCTGCTGCTCTTTATTTATGACTCACTGTTAGGTGCTGGAGAAGAAGTTCAAGAAGAACAGTGGGGATAGATGGTAGGTAAGGTAAATGGGGCTAGATTATACAGCTTTCTTAGTGACAGAATGGATATGCCATAAGAATATGGCTTCACATCAACTTACCAAATAAGACATAAGCCTAATATTCCTAAATGAACTCTGTGGTAGTGGCCAGGTAACCTGAAAAGCAAAAGGGATGGTTCTGTGAATTTTCACTGTAATCTGTCCCATACATATGCTTTGAGGGGAAATTTTTCCAAACATAGAATATTAAGTAGTTGTAATAACATAAAAAGACTGGTGGTCTAAATTTTATTTAATACAGAACCACCAAGGAATACAGAAATAGAGTTATGTTTATGGAAAATTCTCAGAAGTAAAAAAGGAGCATACTATAAAAGGAGGAAAAGGAAAGAAAGTTTACCAGTCACCAACTGTTATTCTCTGAGTAGTTGACAGCTTGTTAAGATTATTGTTCCATATCCTTTGATGCCAGACAATGGAGATGAGTCTGAGTGGGAGCTGTAGGTGGAAGACTTAAAGTGTCAGGAAGGCATGAAGGAGAGCAAGAGTCAACAACCTGCTGCTCTGTTTGACATCATGGCCACTGGCCTTTGTGTAAGTGGATTGCATGATTCAGGAATGTGCCTACTGGCACATCTAAGCTACACCTCAATGTCGGAACTACCTGAAAACCCTGCCCCACAGCAAAGATTGCTAGCCCCACATTTCCAACTTGAAAGGAAAGGGTGTTCTTAACTGTGAGCTGGCCCTTCCATTTGCTTTCCCAACTATTAATATCTTTTGCTGTCTTCAGTACCAGGCTCCAGGTCTTTGGGTAGCTGACTCAAGATCCTTTTCCCAAAGTCAATGGCTTTTGACAATATCTAGGAAATAAAGTCGTAATTAGAACAGCCATCTCTTGAAAAATAAAGATGTTGAAATCTGGTAAATCAAACATATAGCAGCCCCAAAAATTGGGGTGAGAAAGTAGCTTGAGGGCACCCAGGTGGTTCTTACTGCAGTAGACAGCATCTGAAGACACAGTCCAGGCTTTGCTCTTCTTTATGACTCTCATATCACATGCCTTGCACTTCATTAGCTTCCATCAATATGAATTGAAAAGACTGAATAGAATTGTGTCAAAGGAATAAGAGTAATGTATAGCTGGGTGATATCTGACAATCCAAAACAGCAAAAGAAAAGATAACAATTTTGGTGAAAATGGGTGAATATCAGGCATAGTTACTATTGAATGGGGAATATTATTGAATATGGGAGAGGACAGATAGTAAAGTGGATATTCTGAAAAATATTGTTATTGGTGACAGAAGACACGCCTTAAAAACCACACCCTGTACTTAAGGCAAATATATAGTATCTGATAGTGTGAAAAGAGGTGTTAGGTGCAAGCATCAAACCAAGGATGGCATGGGTTCAACTGCAGTTTGATGCCATTCTTTTTTGTGTCCACACATACAGATCTGTCCCATTTCTCTCTCTGAAACCTGGATTCTGAGCACAAAGACATTTATGGATAAGATAGTTTTGTGCTGATGTAGGACCATCTGAATGATCCAATCTAAAATGTGGTGTATGTTCCATAAGCCCCAAAGGCGATTAAAGGTCAGAATTGTTTTAGGTTAAAAAAAAAAAAAAGGTCTCAGCTACCCCAGCATTACTTGTGTAGCATAACAATATCAGCATATCAACATGTGCCAGCCCTCGGGTTAAGCATCCCACCTGACCTTTCATTTATTTCTCAAAAGAATCCTTTATGATATGCTGTGGTAGCCATTTTATAAATGAGGTATCCATTTATGGTCAGCAGGTGGTGAAGCTCCAGGATTATCATGTGCACGAGCTGGTGCTCTCAGCCACCAGAATTCCTCTGCCTTTGCGCTTGCTCCTTGAGGTGGATCATGTACCACTGATTGTACTATTGTTCCTTCTCATCTATAGAGCTGCCTTTCCTAAATACCTCAAGGACAGAAACCTTTTTGTCATCTCATTTCTTAGTCAGATGATGTCATCCTTACAAAAATATCAGTTTTTCAACCCACCACTATGTCAGTTGACTTGACTTGTAGATATGAAGAATTGATAAGTGTGATTATCTACCACTGTCTCTTGGGTTTCATTACTAAATGGTTACCATTGAAAAATTCCTGGTACTACATGGATGAGATTCAGCATTAGGCGGTTTCCTACCTAAGGTATATCTTTTTCCTGAATTTTCAAACAGCAACCATTGATGAGGCAGCAATGACACGACAATTCACAAGATCAGTTTTTTTAAAAATGGACTTTTGGGGGAACACAATTTCTATTAAATCTAAATGTAATATAATCTCAAAACAAGCAATCTTGTACTGATCGAAACCACAGGTCTGAAAAAGTATATGTCAAACAGTCTGCTGCCTATTTATCTTTTGCAAAGCCTGTGAACTAAGAATGGTTTTCAGATATTCAAATGCTTGGAAAAAATGTTAAAGAATATTTTATAATTCACATAAATTATGTGAAATTAAATTTCAGGGTCCACAAATAAACTTGTATTGGAACACACATACAAAATCAGTTTTTCAAAGCAGACTTTCTCACTAAAAGTAGCTCTGGGCTCAGTTTTTCAACTCAAGTGAAATACAACAGCCTCAACCACCACCAGATTTCCTGTCCCTAGCCTGCTCTTTACCTCATGTTCTCCCTCAGATCTTTTAGACATCAACCTAGCACCCAGCTGTGCCAATTAGCTGGATTTCTTTGTGTCTTATTTTATAGGTTGTTGGTGTATTGTGTGGGTATGTTTTACATTTTGTCCATCTGCTGCATTGAAACGTTTTAACATTGATTTCAGGTAATCTCTAACTTTTAGGGAACTAATGCAAGTGAGATCCTTTCATCTGCATATATATGTGTGTGGGCTAGATTAGATCCAAGGGGAAAATTTTGTTGAGACTTGACTGCTTCTATATATCTTTTGATATGCAAAATTTTGAAATAAGTAGTTTAATTGCATTGCACTATAAATTCTTCCCATATTGGGGTAGGTAATATTTGCATTTTTACTTCAGAATTCAAATGCCTTTTAACATGGGACTTCATTTTATTAATAACACTCTTCTTAAAAGCATATATATATATATATATATATATATATATATATATATATATATATAATTATGAACAAGTTTGAAAGAGCTTCCTGAAAGGAGGGAGAGGATGCAAACCTAGTTCAGGGAAGCTATGCCAGAGAAATTAGGGCTCTCCCTGTGCATTGGTAACCATCTCTTAAAATGGCAGGTTAATCTGCACATGACCAGGAAAGTATCCAGTTATTTTTCCAAGACATTTTTCTCAGATCACTTTGATAATCTGTAGAAAGCAGTGAAAATGCATGTACACATAGACATCCTGAAGTTAGCCTAAAATTTCAGGGAGTTAAGGATTGTTGAACTTACTAGAGGATCCATTTGAACCTATTTGATGTGTTTCAAAGATCTCTATTCTATGGCAGCCAGTGTATTTTCACAGAGCAAACTGGTACCATTCACTTTACAAAAAACCTCTTTAAAGCAGTTGGGTTGTAGCAAATACCTGTGAATCAAGGTAGAGAAAATAAACAAAGAAAATATACAAAATAAATACTTAGGCACATGCATAAAATTCTCCTGACACACAGACCCTCATACCTAAAAATGTATACAATTTTACCAATATTACTTTACCAGTCTGTGGTAAGCTAGTCAAGTGGCTGAGGCAATACATCAATCTACGTTTTATTTATTTTTTTTCAATCTGCATTTTATTAAGCTAACTAAATAATATCCAATATTCTCCAACTTGAACACTCCAGCAATAACATTATTAATCTTTAGATTTTTAAAATCACAAGTCATGTATTTCTGTGTTCTTTCAGAGTAGATTTTTACCTAGGGAAATTTGATTTTTGTATATGATGCTTTCTGTAGTACATTTGGCCTCAAATTTCAGAAACTATCCCTAGTGTCTAAGCCATGTTTATTTCCAGAGAAGACAGCCATGTTTCTATTTAATATCTTTACTTAGCAGCTTTCTTTTTTTTTCTTTTTATTTTTTTTTACTTAGCAGCTTTCATAGTTGTCACTAAATATTTCAAATCACATTTAAATTTCTTGACTTATTACATTTGACACTACGCTGACATGTTGGTAACTTTACATGTTTTATAAAAATATATTAAGAACCTTAAGTTTCTTTAAAACAATGTATCACATGTGTCAAATGTAATTCTCAAAATGTTAAATATAATTTTCATGCAAAGAGGTATTGAGCACATGTCAGGATTTCATTTAGTGCAACCAGCAGGATGGCAAAGCCAGTTCAGAAAAGAGATAAATATCTCTGTATCCATAGCTATGTATATACTATGTATATGCATAGAGATATATGTTTATCTATCCATCCATAGCTATATCAATTCTACATATATAAATGTAAAGTTTTGTTGTCAGACCTGAGACCACTTTTTTCTCTATCAATTATTTAATTTGTAGAACCATTCATATTAAAAATTCCATATATTCAAGGTTTCTAATAATAAAAATGGATTCCTCTTGTTAGATCTATGCTTTGAAACCTCTAGTGTCCATCACTTTCACCTGAAACATTGCTGGGTTCCACTCCCAGAGTTTCTATAAACTTGGGGTGGCACCTGGGGATTTTTATTTCTAACAGGTTTCTACCTGATGTTGCTGTTCTATGGCTCACACTTTGAGAACCACTGATCTAAGCATAGGCTTTGCCTGAGGATCAAGTGAGACATGAGGGAGTATTGATCAAAACCCAAAAAAGTCAATGCAACCTCTGATTAGTTCTCTTATTGTTTGTCCTGTATTATTCCTATTTCCTTCACCTGTCCCCCTCTGTACACAAGGATCATCCAAGCCCAGCCGCCCTCCAAGGATGCTCCCTATATTTGAACATCTCAGATCCCTAATATGGGTCAGACTCCCACTGCCTTCTCCACAGAGACATAGTCTTCTTCTTCATTTGTCCTATTTCTGTCAACGATTTCAAATTCATTATAAGCCAGGGCTAGCATGCTCCAAGTCATGTGTTATAAACTGAAATGTGCTTTTTATTTTTAAATTATCATCAGCAGAGCTTCTCTTAGGAGAGATTTTTAGTTTTTGAAAGCTTGGAATTATAAAGAAATAATCCATTCTGCTTTCAATCTTCCAGTTCTCTAGTCTATTCCTCTGTGATGTGGCCTCAATTCCTTGTAAAAAATAAACACTTCAGAGACTTCTGGGAAGCTTGGGAACTGGTAGTAGTGTTAAATCAGGAAGGATGCTGGTCTTGACGATCTCTTGGAAGGGTAGCTTTTGAAGAATGGTGTATCAGAAGCCAGCCTTCTAGAGATTGGGCCAAAATGGTTAAGAGGCAGGGGATATACTAATGGCATGCTTCAGGAGTTTGGCAAATCAAGAAGGAAGGAACGATTTATTTTCAGGAGATGTAACAAGATCAGTTGAAGGGAATTTGTTTTGGAGAAGGTGAATCATTGAAAGCAGAAAAGTTAATGAATTTCTGGGTAGGGGGATGAGGATTTCGGAAGAATACAGAAATAAAACTTGAAAGGAAAGAAGAGGATAATCTGGAGACTAGATGAAGTGGTTAGCTTTGAACAGGAAAGAAATATTTTTATCTAAGCCTAGAGGAGAGAAGATAGAGGCCCTCAGGCTTGAGATCACACATGAGAGGGAGGGAGGGTCGGCATCTTAGAAGCTAAAAAGCTAGAGACTGCTGGGGTGGATGAGGACATCGCTGGCTAAGTCAGCGTTGAAGAGATGTTTGTCATCAGCCAGCTTGGCAGAACTTTCTTCCTCCACTGCTCTGCACTCAGGGTCAGTGCATAAGGTTGAGGTAATGATGGCCTCAACATATGAGGTTTTCTTTGCTCTCATGCAAGTTGCCCTGTATAACAGACGCTACTCTAGTTAAAGGGATTTGACGCTACATGTGGATGGCTTCTTCTGTTTCTTAGATGCCCCAAGTCCATTCTGGCCAGTAGATGAGCTCAACTCTTTCCCATTTTGTGCTAGTGCCTTATACCTACAGGGGAAACCAAGGTGTAAATGTCAGCCAGCTGCCACTAGTTCCTCAGCTTCACGAAAGGAAAGAAATTCCCTAAAGGAGATAAATGTCCCAAGTTATATCATTTATGAATGCTTAATACGATAGTTGAAAACTTCCTGGAAATTTCTTTGTGGGAGTTTTAAATAGTTCTGTGTGAAATAATTTATTTGAAAGCAGAGCCTCTTTCTAGTAAAAATACGATTTGGTTTCTCACCAGTGCTCAGTTTAGGAAAGGATGCTCTGTCTTAGAAGTAGTTGATAGAGTACAATGAGGTTAAATCCCCCAGGTCAGTCAAATGGAGTAATGGAGTCAGGAGGATGTATGTGTCTCTTTCCAGGACCATGAAACCTCCTTCCCCAGGGCGCTCTCGGCTCAGAGACTCTCCCCACGGTGGTGCTTTCTAGATGGTGAGTATTTCTATATTTCACAGAGTGGTGGGGGTTGCATAAGCAGCAGGACAATGCATTGATAGATGGTGCGGAGTGGACCCTGGTCTTCCAAGGGATTATTCAGAAACCCTTCATGTGGCTCTGTGTGATTGGTATTTGCATCTCAAATGATGTGGACTTGTTGATGTTGCAATATACTTTCCTGACGTCATTTTTCTCAAAGAAAGTTGGTTGACTTGGGCTGAACTTCTCAGCCTCAAATTGCTCAAGTGGACATTTCCCTTTCTGTGTCCCCTCCCCTTTCCTAAATCATGTTGAGTGCTTGTCATAAATACAGGCCAGTAGATGGATCCAATACACTGGGGATACGTACTGATTTCTCTGTTGTTTGCTTATTGTGGAACTTTCATATGTTTCCATTAGCCATCATTTCAGTACAAGTATACATTTTTACAAAAATGCAGAAATTTTCAGTTGCATTCGGATCTGCTCTCCTGAGCATGACCTATTGAATGCCTAATATTTCAGGTATTTTCTGACTGGTTAATGGGTTCATTTTCCATTGCAAGCATCCCTCACTCCCTACATGCTGCCCAATTCTGTTTTTCTATCCATTAGTTACCCATGTTACAATCCACTTCTGCTTACCTACTGCCCATTATATTGACTCCATGGTATCTCTCTTGTCTACATGGACATGTGGTTTTCACTGTAGACATTTCATTGGTTGACCTGGGGATGCATCTGAGAAGATATAAATGCAGACAGGAGTATGACAGGATGTGTGAGTATGCGAACAGTACTATGAAGATTGAGCACTTGCATTTATATCAGACCTAACCCATGTGAATCATGACCTAGGTTTTCATTAAGAGCTCGTCACCTACCTCTGAAGAAGAGAATTTACACCACTTTTCCTCTGGCTCCTTTATTCCCTTGTGATGAGAAGCACAATCATGTATTTTTTTCTGAATTCACAAAAGACTTATATTTAAGAAAATTTTGGAAACTTACTTGAATTGTTCTATATATTGTCTGTTCTGTATACACTCTTAGATAAAATTATAAGTGCAGGGACTGGTGTGTTAATACAGATATTCATTATACTCTATAGATATAAAAAACCTTTAAAAGGTGATCACACTTATGTTTAACAAGAACAAAGTAGAATAAGTCCTTCTCAGATAGATTTTACTCCCCTGCTGCTTTTAGGGGGCAGGGACCATGATTGTCTTCTCAACTCATTTCCTTTGGAGAGAAGCTACTCATTAAATATTTATGATTTTTGAATGATCATTTGCATTTTGAGTTATTCCCTCTAGTACTATGTACTTTGTAGAAAATCTATTTATAATATTTGGACTCTGTTGGAGAGATTTAAGTGAGGAGGAACATAATTCTTTTGAGTATTAATAATCAGAATAGTTTCTAGAAACTCAAAGTTTGCAGTTTTTCTCCCAAACCACAGATGTAGCCCAATCCCTTTTAGGAATGCTTAAATAATTATTTTTCACTGTTTTGGCTTTCTTTAGACATGGCTTAGGGACTCAGCCTTGAAGTGAAATGAATCCTTCAATACCAGATGTGGTCCCTGGCTCTGCATCTTCAAGCTTTTTTTCAAAATGAGAATCATTTCCCTGAGAAGTCTGGCTACCTATAGGGATTTTTCACACACACACACCCCAACTTTATTTACTTAATAAATACATACAGAGTCCCAGCTCTGTTTAAGGACCTGTGTTAATGTCTGAAGACATAAAAGAGTAAATGAAACAGAGACCTTTAAAGAGGCAGATATCTTCATCTCATAGTTGTTTCTGAAGATGGTTTGTACAAGAAGAATAAACAAAATGTAAATATGAATAAAGGTAGGAGCAATGAATTCTCTCTGGGGTAGGGAGGATGGGACCGAGGAATGTTTCACAGAGAAGTTGGTCCTGAAGAGACAAGTAAGATTTAGTTAGGGAGATAATGGGGAAGGGCTTTCTAAGCAAGGACATGGAGGACACAGCAGACATGGAGGTCCTGATGTTTCTGTGTAGACTTAGGAATGGGCTAGCAGTAAGGCAGGACTGGAATGTTAAGATTTTGGTGGCATAATATGAGAGAAGGCTATGAATTTGGTGCCAGAACACAGGACTCTGAATGCCATATGCATTTTTTTTCTTCCTAGCAACTTCTGCTGATCGCTTTTACCGAATAGACAGATCTCAGGTAAGCTTTCTTGAGCCTAACACTTTATTGGTAGCTAATCTTATACATTATTTTTTAATGTAAACCCTAAAACATTTACAAATTCTGGAATGGCACTCATAGCCGAAGCTATGAGTTTTCTTATTTGTCTTCACACATGTTGTAATCTGTGGACTCAGGATGATGTGGCTTGACCTTGCAGATGAGTACAGAAAATGACTAGGTTTGTAGATATCATTACCTGCCTGCGCTCTAAATTTTCTCACACACTGCTACTTTTACTGCTTCCTAGCTCAATTTTATGGCTTTTAAAGTTTATTTTGCTTAACAAGTTTGACACCTCCAGTATATATTTATGCTACTTACTTGCAACTCATCACTTCCCAGAGTTCCATAATGAGAAAAAAAAATGCTTATGCCCAATGATAATATGTGTTCTCCTTGTCCAAATTCTCCTGAAAAAAAGAAAAAGGAAGAAGGAGAAGAGGAGGAGGAAGAGAAGAAATAATACAGTATGGAATCCAGTGATAAAACGAGTTGTTAATCATGTCACTTAGTTTGGCCAGATCCTGGGGGTCCAAGTCCAGCTTATTGCACAACTCATGCTGGACCAAGCTGCAGGTGGGGTATCACTTCTTTGACTGTATTTGAAAAGAGGCAAGCCCAACTCTGGTCATACCTGACAAGATCCTGGTCAAGTAGGAATCCCAGGCCAAGAGGGCTTCACCAGCCTCTTCCTCCTGTGTTGCTTCAGGGATGGATGTCCACAGGTCAGACCTCTGAAAATGCACTTGGTCTTTTGTTATGTCATAGACTTTGATTATCTTTCAAGATCAAGAAGGCTTTATTTTGTTACATATCCGATGATAGATTTGAGCATCCTGTCAATCCTCTGACAGACTCCTTTTTCTTCCTTAGGAACATTTGCACTTTGTGATGGAGATTTCCCAAGATGAGATTTTTATTCTGGACCCAGATATGGTGTTGTCACAGCAGGCAGGGACACCTCCAGGAATGCCTGACCTGGTGGTGGAGCAAGCCTCAGGGTGAGTGTGCCTCGTTTTTGGTGACATGGTAGCGAGGCTGGCCACAGGGTGACATCCATATCTGACTTTGCACTTGGCATTTCTAATGACATCAAACTATCTTAAGGTACAGGTTTTCTTGTTGTGTTTCATTAGAGTGTAGCATAACTGGTTCCATTATATGTCTGTCTTTTGAACGGCTGCATAGAATTATTCTTTCCCACCAAGATTTGTACCATGTCTGAGCCTTCTTTACACACCATGTCTACACCTCTTACCAAACTATAAAGTGCTAGTATTTGCATTTGTGCGTATATATCTATAATGCTTGTATTATCCAAAGAAAAATGGGCACAAGTGATTTGACTCTATGTTTCTCCTCCACCACTTCCTCCTTTTTTTTTTGCTATATCTAAGCAGCTTGAGACATAGCTTGTGTAATAATAACTATGATGTATCAAGCACTTATTATAAGCCACCTACTGTCCTAAATGCCTTTATTATATCCCTGCCATCACTTCATAGTAACCAAATCATCAGAAGTGCTCTGTGCTTATTTCCTGATCTGTAAAATAGAAATAAAACCTACTCAGAGAACTGTTCGAAAATTAAATGAATTGATACATGTGAAGTATTTGGGATAGTTTTTGACACTTGGTAGACACTCATTAAATATGATGTTGTTAAAATTATCAGCCTCATCACGGTCATGTAACAATGCCCCTGTGCATCTGGAACTTTTATTACCCTAAATGCATAGATAACTAAATTGAGGCTTAGAGCATTCTTTAACTTGGCCTGTATTGCATAGAAAATGAATGGCAAAATTGAGATTTGGTCCCAAGTTTTATGCTAAAGCTTATGCATTTAATCACTACTTTGAGCCACTAAAATATTATTAATATTTCTATGTTATTTCAGCAATTCCAAAATATTTATTTAGAGAACTTTTTATGTGCCAGCCACTAGTATAAGTGCTTAAGAAACAACAGTGTAAAAAAACAACCCCAAAAGCAAACAAACAAACAAAATCTCTGCCCTTGTGAAGTCTAATGAACTTTGATGTCTTACTGGTATATGGAGGCCAATTAGTTAAAATAAGGATTTCCCTGGAAAGCACACACACATGTGCTCAAATAGCATTTGCAGATTGTGTACACACACACACACACACACACACACACACACACCTACCATATAAGTTGACATGTTCACTTGAGGTAGCCCTTATGCCTTTTTACTCCTCTGCACTAATTTATTTGACCATTGTTGCCATTTCTGAATATCTCCCACTCTGCAAGGGCCAGCTGATATCACTGGTATGTATCAAGTCAAGAAAAGACAGAAGTAGCATGACAGGGCAAGTATATAGTTGTGTTTAGGAAGCCAGAGCTAGTGATATCAGATTTGTTTCCCTGGGCATCCCAGAACATGGTGGAAAAGCCCATCTTCACAGTCCACGTACTGTAAATCCAGTGTGTCAGCTGGAGGGAGGAAAGCAAGTGAGATGTTGGGTCCTCCTGCAGGAGCAGTAGGCACTAGAGTCTCGGTGTCCTCCTGCCCAACATGATCTTGGCTACAGTCTTTGATCTGGGAAAGAATCAACTCATCCTGCCACACTCATCCTGGTCTTTGTCCTTCTCTATATCAAATAATGGCCAAAAGAAATGGCTTCGTCCTGAGTTAAACCTCTATTAGCCCCAGCTCCCAAAACAAAGTAGCCCAAAGTAGCCTGAAAATCCACTAGAACTTCAATCAATCCCTTTCTTATTTCAGATCAGTTGCCCCTTCTGGAAATGAGCAAGGACAGGAAAACAGTGAAAAAGGCTGAGCTTAAAAAAAAAAAAAAAAAAAAAGGCTGAGCTTTTTTATTTCCCAATTTCCATTTCTCCATCAGGTTCCATTACTTCTTATTTACATCACATTTAAAATTACCTAATCGTGAAATGTAGTCTTCTCATCTGTAAAGAAGGCAGAGGCACACAAGCAGTTCATGATGGTTGAGAAAAGTAAATAATAAATGTGAAGAAGGAGCTAATAGATGAAGATTAATTTCCCATCTCCTGTTTGGACAAGCATCATCTTGAGGAAGAGCAGAGTAGGTCCTGTGGCTGGCCCTGAATGCCTAATGCCTGGTACCTTCCTTCTCCCAGGCTGTCAGAATGGTGGAATCCTGCCCTACGGAAGCGCATCCTGAGCGACAGTGGTCTGGGAACGATTACTCCGCATTATGAGGACTCCGATTTGAGGGATCTCAGCCACTCACGTGTGCTACAGTAAGCGCGCTCTCACTGTTCTTTTCCTGTGCACCCTGTGGTCACCTGGAGAGGCCTGCCAGGTACCTCATCAGTGACAAGGGGTCTCTTTCCAGTGCTGCTCCCACGCTGTCTCCTGTGGCACCCAGTGGTTTCACATTGCATTCACTTGGCTCACTTTTCCCAACCCCCAGCTCCTAGTGGATCTTCACTTTCCATTTCTTTTGCCCCCAAACCATACTGAGACCTCACATGTCCATCTACAAATACGTTGAACGTCACCAGTGTTTGCTTTACTGGAGTCCAGTGCTTACTAGATGTCCCTATGTTTGCCGCCTCAGGAAGACATGCATGAAAGAGACGATGAATAGTTGGGAAGTGATGTAGCATCTTTTCATCTGTATGAACATCTCCACTTGCTTTTACAACTCTGTTTCATTTGTGTCCAGTCCTGAGCCTCTGGATGTGTGCTCTGTGTAGCACAGCCAGGTGGTTTTGTTGGCTGAAGTGGAGCTGCTCACGTTTCTCAGTGTCTCTGGGTAAACGAAGCAGCATCTGTTCATGCTTATGGATGCTTTTTGTTTGTAGATCAGAATAGTCGGTGTGTTTTCTTCTGAGGTCGGATCACAGTCAAGAAGTAGGATGAATGTTGGAGTTCTGGCAACGGTGTTGGCACATTTCTGGCTGGGGAATCTTTGTCTCCCTGTGATATCTCCTTGCAGGAGCGGATTCTAGGTACAGTCAGTGGTCATGGGTACATTTCTTCCACAATTCAGGCCAATCACCCCATCTCAGAGGCCATACAAGTTGGTTGATTCAAAATTTGTGATATTAGACTGATTTCCATTCCTACCCGAGGCCCTAATTGAATAGCGAAAATGGCCTTGTTGCCCTGTAGTCTTACCATTTTTACAAAATAAAATGAGTCAAAGTCTTAGAAGCCTATGGTTAACTGAAGAGGTGTTGTTTCTAAAGGAAGACCACAGCAATTTTGGTATGACAAGGGGGAGAATAAGTGAAAAATCTGGAGCTCATTACTTCTTTGGTGAAGGCTCTACTCAAATATCCCAGGGGCAAAAGGCAACTTCATTTTAATTGCTTCTCGGCACTGCCTCTTATTTTTGTTGTGTGAAGAGTAGAAAGGAAAAAAGTGAATTACCATGGATTTTCCTTTATAATGCAACCATATAGTTAGATTTTGGTCACATCTTGATTCCTTACAACCCAGGGTTGTTTTTCCATTTCTTTTTTATATGAAATTGATGCTTATAAACCATGGTGAGTCAGCCACCCGTTGATGGTTAAAGACATGGCTATCTAGCTGTGGGCAGATTTATTTGAAAATTAGAGTTTAGCCACAGAAATAGAAATTATGCCTAGACCAACCAGATGAGTATTGTAGTTGTTCTTCCAGACAAGCTATTTCCAAAAAGTAGAGTATGACCTCACCCTGGTTTCCTGTTTCCTGATTTCCCTATATGGAGTATATTAAAGTATGTATCATGATATGTGAAGTGATTGTTTCTAAGGCAGTAAATATCCTTCCTAATTCACAAATAGATGTACTACTTTATATTAATAGCCAAGTTCTTAAAACTCTACATAAAAATCAAATCTATTATTTATTTGGGATATATTATCCTTCAAAGATTTCTCTTAATTTTCTTATTGATCTCCACTTGGCAGCTGTTAGTTGTCCTGGTCATTTATACTACCTTAGCTCTCAAGTGCACTAGAGCAGTTAACTTAAAAAAAAAAATTCTGCCAAATCTCCTTGAAAACAAAGTAACACTCAAATACTCACCTTCTAGTGCTCGAGTCTCCTAGCTGAATCTCTGGGCATCATGGAAGCGAGACAAGTTGTTCCCCCTGGCTTCTGTCTGAATCCCTGACTCAGAATACAGGACCATAATAAAACAGTTGTTTTAAATCACTGACAGTAAGCAAATACCGTACCCTACCCTCATTTTGCCTATTAATTCTTTAATTTTTTATTACTGTTACTGTGTCCATTAATTCCTTAGAAAGAGCATCTCTTTGTTTCCTTCAGAGATCATCTCTGATGCGAAGAGGTATATTTGCAGTTTATCAAATAGTTCAATTATATAATACCTAGATATTATGTGCCATGTTAGTAATAGCTACTACTGATAGAATGTCTCCTGTTTGCTTTGTGCCATAGATAAATTATCTTTAATTCCTGTAACAACTTCTAAATCTTGCCATTGCTTAAAAGATGAGTAAATTGAGGCATACAGAGTTTAAAATACTCATTTTGGATCATGCAAGATAGCAAGAATGGAAATTGTGGTTTGAGTCACTTGGCTTGACTTCTGACTTCATGGTTTTTCTGACCATACTGTATAATCTTCCTGAAGGGCTAGTGCAAAGGCATGGTGCCCACAGCTCCACGGCCCAAAAAAGGTTTGCTTTGGTTTCTATTTTTTTAGCATCTTTAGTGTAGTGGGGAGAAATATATATTTGCATATATAATATATTTGCATACATAATCTCCCTGTATAGAAATTTTCGCTTTATACATATATATTATTATATATATTTAACTACAAATTAACCCCAAAGTAAATATGATTGAGAATTAATTTTAAAGCAGTTTTACTGCTTTTTTAAAAAAAAGATTGAAATTTTAAAAATGACTTTTATTTTCAAAAATTATTAAACTATATTAAATTTGTCCCAATGTAAATAAGTACAAAATTATTTGAAAGCTCATTTGTTCTGTTTCTTAAATTCTACATATGAGCCAAGGGAAAAAGAAATTCCACATATGAGGTAAATGGTATGGAGCTTCCTTAAAAGTTAAAAATAACCTATGACCCAGCAATTGCCCTACTTGGTATTTAGCCAAAGGTACAAACACAGTGATTCAAAGGGGCACATGCACCCCCATGTTTATAGCAGCAATGTCAACAATAGCCAAACTGGGGAAAGAGTCCAGATGCCCATTGATTGATGGATGGATAAAGAACATATGGTATATATTTACAATGGAATATTACTCAGCTATCACAAAGAATGAAATCTTGCCATTTACAATGATATGGATGGAACTAGAGGGTATTAGGCTAGGCAAAATAAGTCAGAGGAATACAAATACTACATGGTTTCACCCATATGTGGAGTTTTTTTTTTTTTAAGATTTTATTTATTTATTCATGAGAGACACAGAGAGAGGCAGAGACACAGGCAGAGGGAGAAGCAGGCTCCCTGCAAGGAGCCTGTTGTGGGATTTGATCCCAGACCCCCAGGATCACACCCTGAGCCAAAGGCAGATCCTCAACCACTGAGCCACCAGGCATCGACACCTCATCTGTGGAATTTAAGAAACAAAACAGGTGAACATAAGGGAAATGAAGGAAAAATAAAATAAGAGGAAGACAGAGAAGGAGGCAAACCATAAGAGACTCTTAACTCTAGGGAACAAGCTGAGGGTTGCTGGAGGGAAGTGGTGGGGAGATGAGAGATGGGGTAACTGGACGATGGGCATTAAAGAGGGGCTGTGATGTAACAACCACTGGGTGTTATGCGACAATGAATCACTGAATTCTACCTCTGAAATTACTAGTACAGTAAGTGTTAATTGAACTGAATTTGAATAAAAATTTTTTTAAATGAGGCAAACCAAGAATCTGTAACTATAGAGAATAAACTGATGCTCACCAGAAGGGAGGAGGGGTGGGGATAGGTGAAACAGGTGACCAGGATTAAGTAATGCACTTATGATGAGCACCTGGTGTTGTATGGAAGTGCTGAATTAGTATATTGTACATCAGAAGCTAATATTACATGTATGGTAAGTAGCTGGAATTTAAAGAAAAAGTTTTTAAAATTATAGGAAGGGTATTCATGTGGCAAATACCCTGAAATATTATGTTGTTTTATGTTATTATTTGCATTAGGTCTTTCACTCCATAAACAACATAGAGTAACATAAAAATATGTTGTTTTATGAACTTTTTTGTTTATATTATCTTTGTACTTTCATTACCTACATTGAACAATGCATATGCTTTTCAGACTTGCCATTCATTCAATGGTCATATTTTTAAAATATATTAGTATTGATATATGCAGTTTTTAATTAACTCTACTTGGTATAGAATATTGCATCAATAGTACTCCATAACTTATTTCTCCATTTTGATAGTGATTTCTAATATTTTATTATTTTAAAACTGCAGTGAATACTCTGCTGCATGTGTCCAGTGTTGCAGGGTGTATGTGCAGTTTCAATTTTGCTTGATATTCCTGTCAGGAATATTAAAAGTAAGTATGTAAAAAAGACCTGAAGAATTATTGTAATATTTTAGGTACAGTTGGCATCTGCTGCTTTCAGCTTTAAAGCCCCAGTAAGTTTGGAGAGAGAGAAAGTCCCAGTTTAACATCATGTTCACAATATTAAATAATCCACTACATTAAAAAAATCAAAAGGGAAATTTTGAATTCCTAGAACTGAAAATACTATTTATCAGACTCTGCAGAAACCACTAGTCTTACTCACAGAATGATTTATGACTATGAATTCACTTATCAAAGGAAAAATGATTCATACAAATAAAGCATTCAGTTTGATAAACTGGGAAAAGAATCCCAGAGTAGAAAACAAAGAAATAAGAGGGAGGAAGAATCATAGAGACAGAAATCAATGACAAAGAGAAATTGTGGAAGGAGCCTCAGTGTCCATCGAAAGATGAGTGGATAAAGAAGATGTGGTTTATGTATACAATGGAATATTCCTCAGCCATTAGAAACGACAAATACCCACCATTTGCTTCAACGTGGATGGAACTGGAGGGTATTATGCTGAGTGAAGTAAGTCAATCGGAGAAGGACAAATATTATATGTTCTCATTCATTTGGGGAATATAAATAATAGTGAAAGGGAATATAAGGGAAGGGAGAAGAAATGTGTGGGAAATATCAGAAAGGGAGACGGAACATAAAGACTCCTAACTCTGGGAAACGAACTAGGGGTGGTGGAGGGGGAGGAGGGCGGGGGGTGGGAGTGAATGGGTGACGGGCACTGGGGGTTATTCTGTATGTTGGTAAATTGAACACCAATAAAAAATAAATTAAAAAAAAAGAAATGATTAACCAAGACTAAAATGTAGGTAAGAGACAAAAAGTAGGTTAAAAGGTAGGTAAGAGACAAAAATCCTGAGAAGACTGATTTTTAAAATAGTAAATTTTGGAGTTACCTGGGTGGCTCAGTGGTTGAGCATCTGCCTTTGGCTCAAGTCATGATCCCAGAGTCCTGGGATTAAGTCCTGCATCAGGCTCCCTGCATGGAGCCTGCTTCTTTCTCTGCCTATGTCTCTGCCTCTGTCTCTGTTTTTCTCATGAATGACTAAATAAAATCTTTACAAAAAAAAAAAAAAGTAAATTCGGGAAACAGGAGGAATGTAACTGCAGTGCTTTCCCAACTCATCCTTCCTCCCTGGCTCCCCGACCTGCTCACAGTGGCCTTTTCCTCTCTAAATTCCAAATGATATTATGCTGAGTGAAGTAAGTCAATCGGAGAAGGACAAACAGTGTATGTTCTCATTCATTTGGGGAATATGAATAATAGTGAAAGGGAATATAAGGGAAGGGAGAAGAAATGTGTGGGAAATATCAGAACGGGAGACAGAACATGAGAGACTCCTAACTCTGGGAAACGAACTAGGGGTGGTGGAAGGGGAGGAGGGCGGGGGATGGGGGTGAATGGGTGACGGGCACTGAGGGGGACACTTGACGGGATGAACACTGGGTGTTATTCTGTATGTTGGTAAATTGAACACCAATAAAATTAATTTATTAAAAAAATAATAAATTCCAAATGACCTAACGCCAGGGGTCTCCTCAGAGTTGTCTCTTCGTTTTAACTTTTATTCATAAGATCCATCATCCTCCCTTCTACTTATACGCAGTCCTCTAGGAGAGAACATAATTCCAATGAAGGACATATAACACATCTAGGGTCTTCAAAACCTATGAAGATAGTAAAAAACAATCTTTAAGTACCAATTTTGAGATAAATTAGGTAGAGACAGTTGACTTGCATTCTTACAACTAGAACCATAATGAATTTGTCTTTAGGTTCAGAAAATATTTTCAGTATCTAAGAAAGTTCTATTTAAAATAATATGATTTTGGGATCCCTGGGTGGCGCAGCGGTTTGGCGCCTGCCTTTGGCCCAGGGCGCGATCCTGGAGACCCGGGATCGAATCCCACATCGGGCTCCCGGTGCATGGAGCCTGCTTCTCCCTCTGCCTGTGTCTCTGCCTGTCTCTCTCTCTCTCTATCATAAATTAAAAAAAAAAAAATTAAAATAATATGATTTTAAGTAGATTCTAGAAACACATCAGCTCTCATCATTAATCATACCACCAGAATTAGTGACAAGGCTATATTTCATTTTGGCAGAAGATTTGTAAGGAAGGAATTAATGGAAATTATAGCAAACAGAATCTTAGTCCTAAGAAAGAGTTTTCTCAACTTCAGGATCTGAGATTTGGGAAAAAAAAAAAATAGCACTGAGTGAAAACTAGTATGTTCTTTTTTTTTTCTTTTTTAAGATTTAATTTATTTATTTATGAGAGACACAGAGAGAGAGGCAGAGACATAGGCAGAGGGAGAAGCAGGGTCCCCGTGGGGAGTCCAATGTGGGACTTGATCCTAGGACCCCGGGATCATGACCTGAGCCAAGGCAGCTGCTCAACCACGGAGTCACCTGGGTGCCCCAACTCTAATATATTCTTAATAAGTTATTTTTTGAGAAGGACAGACTTAACCTGAGTCAGATGGGTTAAGGGAAAACCGGTAAAGGGACTGGGAGGTATTTAGTTTCTGAAAAAGAATTATCTTTTTGAAATTTTTATTTATTTAGGGTTATGCAAAACCCCCAAAAGTGACTGAAAGAAGTACACTTTTTCTTAGTGTCTTCAAGTCCTAAATCGGAAAGAACTAAGATAAAGGTCACACAGGTAAAAACAGAATATCCTGCCACGTGACTAAGACAAGAAAGAAGAGTGTAGTGAGCTACCCGAAGGCAGACGTTCCATCCAGACATCTGTGTCTAGGCAAGTATCTATTACCTGATCAACTCAGCAGGGCTAATAGATCCTTATGATCTGCAGTCTCTAAGAGATAATGTTATCAAAAATCAAACTATGATGTATCTGGTCTGATTATTTTCATTGGGATCCCAAGAAACAGGCTGAGTCATTCAGTTAGTCATTCATTGATTGAGCAAATAAATATTGAGCACCTTCTCGGTAAGGAACTGTCCATCTGGTATATGTGTATAGGCGCACACTCATACATACGTAGGCACTGAAGAGATAAAACTCAACAAGAAATTATTATCTCCTTTGAAGAGCTTATATGCAAAGGGGAATATTACACAAATCAGTTATTCGAGTTCTCTCTGCTAAGTGCCATAATGGAGATATGCATTAAATGTCCTGGAAATAAGAGGACTAGAATTTGCTGCTTCCTCCAGATTTCACTTTTTTATATTTATGTGAAAAGAATGAGTATTTAGAGAAATAATGAAAATGTTAGCCTCAAAGGAAAGAGGCTTTTTAAGAACTCCAAGCTTATTTTCTTCATCCTTTGTACATGAGCAGATAACTATCTGCTCTTCATCATCATATAACCAGAAATGCTCCTCGAATAATTGAATGCACAGTTTAGCATCACTCTAACTGACATGTGCTTAAGGAAGTTGGTACAACTAGCAAGTTATTTAGGGATATCCAAGATACCAAACAGTACTTTAGAAATTGGCTTTTCCAACTGGTCTAAAATTCTGAACCACAATATCGAGAAGATAACCCTTCCTACCCCTTCCAAAAACTCAGTCGTTCTTGGCTGAACATAGGGTTAAGAGGTGCATTCCCCTCTTGTTTTCCGACTATTTCCTTTACTTCGGGAACATTAGTTTCTTCGGGAACATTAGGTGATGGCCTGACTCTAATAAGGATAATTGGCTTATAGTTACAGCTCCAAGTTCTCAACAGGAGGACAGACCATTGGGCAGTGATTGGGTTGTGGAAATACCCTTCAAGCTTCACAATCTGATAAGAAGGAGAAAATTAATCTTCTTAGTGGGATGCGAGTTTTGCTGGAATCTGTCTTAGAGATGAAATCAGTGCTGTCTGGATGGAGACACACAGTCCCTTGCATCTGTTTCACTAAGATAGTTGGTTCCCATCCTACTTACCTTTGACTGGTCTAAATCTTGCTCTCCCTGCCTAATCACTGAAGCTGGAAGGGCTCCAGTTTATCTGACATATATCTTCCTTTCTTTTTCTTCCTGCCTTACCTCCAGTTTTTACCCTCCCTATTTCGCCAAGCACATAAGCTCTGTTCCCTTGTGTGTGCAAAATTTTTAATAAGAAAATTTGCTCTATTCCTCTTATAGTTGCTCCTCAAATACTTCTGCATATGGGGGTCCTAAACCTTTTGTCAGATATGGAAATCCTTTTCCAAGTTTGGTTAGTGGCAGAGCCAGACTAGAATTCTTTATATGTCTTTATATGTCAAAATATATCTTATTTTGACCAACACTGAAAAAAATCTTGTTAATGTAAATAAGCTCTAATATTAAACATCCATTGGATTTAAAATGACGCCAAGAAATTCCACCCTTCCATTTTTATGAGTTCAAGTTTGGTCAGTGATTACAGCACGTCAGAATATTACTTTAAGTGCTCTTTCTTTTCACTTGCAAAAGATGTGGCATTACCTACTCACACTTGAGGAACGTGGTAAATGAGGGAAATTTGATCAGACCCTTCTTTAAAGCATGTGAGTTCCTTGGATAGACAAACTATATTACTCATTCTGCATCCACAGCACTTTGCACCATATCTGGTATACCAGGTGTCCCGTAAGGCAGGCTTATTGGATAAATGGATAAATATGGGACGTTAGAGAGAAGGTACTCTATCAAACCAAAACAGAGATGTCTATTTATAATACTGCAGCAAACCCAGTTCTAATCACACACACACAAAAATGTAACAAAATGTTACATTAAATGTTAAACATTTTTGTTAGGCTGTGGAATCCATTTATGTATTTCGTATTTTAATGTTGATCTGTTTGACTCAGGGAATTTACATTAAAGTAATAATGATGCATGGAGTCCCTCAGACAGAGAGAGGTTGCTGTTTTACAAGTGAGAAAGTAGAAAGCAACAATGGTGAGTATAGAGAATTATAGGCACTGTTGATGAGCACACAGATGAGATGGGGCCAGGGGGTGGAGGAGAAGAATCCCATCTAGAACCTTGTGCATTGAGAAGTCAGCATGCTCCCTGTGTCAGAGCTCTGGATTTTTTTGGTTATGTCAGTAAGTTGAGTGCTTAAGGAGGGTTTGGATGTTCTTTGGACGAAGGGGAAGAGAGTTGGCAAGTGGGAAACCATGAACGGTCAAAATGTTATGGATGGAAGAGAATTTGGGGATTTCCTAAGGATTTCCAACCTTAAGAGACAGGACAGAGCCAGAGCATGAGGAAATATGGGGACAAGACATGCAGAAGGAAAGCATTTTTTTTTTTTGAGTTCCCTTAACAAGTAGGGAGCAGTAGAAGGAGCCTCTAAGGGAAAACTATCAGTTTTATTTAAAAACAAGACAAAGGGAATTTCTCTCTCCTTCCAACAACACATTCTGCCTTAGGGCATTAAGAAAAGCTGGTCCCAGTCTTTTGTGACAAAAGCATCTACGTGCCATTCTAAAACTAAGGAAATACCTCCATCTTTCTCTGTGCCCGGAAGTGAGAGCAGGTATTGTTAGGCCAGTAGAGAAATGAGAATTTTTCTTTGTTTTCAGAGGCTGTGCCAGAGATGGAGACTTGGGTGTGTGCGAGAGGGATCTCCTGTCATTCCTCTGTCTTGTGTCTCCTGGGAGTAGCCATGAGCATGTGGCTGGCTCACCATGCAGTCTGGTTTTTGCACATTTGGTGCTCTTTTTTTTTTTTTTTTTGAAACTGTTCCTGGTTCTTCTTTAAGGGCTTAACGTTGAAATCTTCTCAGTCTGGTGAAGTAGGAATTTAGGGTGTGTTGAACGGGATCCAAGCTAAAAAAAAAAAAGTTGGCATAAAGTGGATGTTAATCCCAGAAAATGATGGCACGTCTCTTCTTGAGGGCCCACTTTTTCTAAGCATCAGGATTAAAATTTAGTCAAGTGTGATAAGAATCCTCTCCCAGAGCCTGCTGGGAAAGTGTCCAACCCATCAGGCAATTGTACATTTTCTGGGGACTCTTATCAATGATCTTTCCTTCCTTTTGGAAAGGGTGCAAAATCCAGAGTTGGGTCTTCTGTGATGTTATTCCCAGAGGGCCCCATCCCGTGGAGTCCTTGTTCCTCAGGACACATGCCTTGTCCTTGGGCATCCATAGGCAGGTTTTGGCAACAGGAGGAAAGGTGAGATAATCTTTCCAAGAGATTATCCCTTTACAAGTAAGGGTGACTGACAGGATCTGAACTAAACATTTGTTTTTTGATTTATTTATTTTAAAGAGGGAGCACACACAAGCTCAGTACTGGCTGCCTCTTGCCCTCCTGCTTACCTCCACAGAGAGGGGCAGAGCACTCGGAACACGGGTGAAGAGGCACTGGGCCTCCTGTTGACTTACTTCCACAACCTGCTCATCCTTTTGCTTCTTTCTCAGACTGCCACCCAAACTCTTATTTTCTCAGTGCATCTGCCTTCGATGAGGTATTGATTAAATGTATTTAAAATGTCAGTGATAAATTTGAAATCCTTCCAAAAATACTTGCCCAGGAATCTGAGGTTAGAGGGATATTGACTAGTAATTGCTTGGCTTGCACAGGTATGGGGTCAGGGGGAGAAGGGTCCCTTTATTGCTTTTGGAAATGAAGGGGTGGGTATAGGACTTTTCTCATGAACCTCTGGGGACCTCTGAACCCAGGACCACCCTGAGGAGACCAGAACGAGAAAATTCTCTACAACATGGAGAAATGACTTGCTTGGAATTCAAGGAGACAGGGACCATGTTTTTCCTTTTCCTAACTTTTCTGGCTCTTGTGCTAATCACCAAACATAAGAACATCGACAGCATTGCTTTGCAGTTTCTCCAATTCTCTCTTTGATGTTGGTCTTACTCCATAAACCCCTTAGAGTCTCCTTAAAAGTGGAATAAAGTGTTGTAAGTTCTGTATCTCTGACAACTTCTGGAATTGAATTAGGTTTATAGCAATGCTTGATAGTCACATGTGGAATTAATTATTCTCAAAGAGAGTCTGTGGAGCCCACTTTCACATCTTGTTCCCAATATTACTGTGATGTATTTGTATTAATTTATCATTTTTTCATAGAGGTTTGTGGGGTTTTTTTTGTTTGTTTTTTACTATTTTGGGTTTTTGGTAATATATTACGTAGAAACTGTCCTGTCCTTGGACACAGAAGTGTGGGGAGGAGATACTTTTCATATTCTGTTCCCATACCAGTGTCTTGAACATGAATTCCCTCTTCTGAGAAGTGGGTAAGGTGGGAGATGTTAATAGAAAAACTTCTGGAATATATCACAGTTATTTTCAGGAAAAGTGCCAAAGCAGCTTCCAATTCCACTTCTGTCTTTTCTTCCATTTTCTAAAGCTGGATTCAGAAGTCCTTATTTAATGAAAATAAAATTAGTTGTGAGTAAGTCTTTGCTCAATTACGTTGGCCCCACAAGGTAGATACTGCTTATCCTGAATATTGTGATATGTGAGAAGTTTCTTCTGTTAACAGTATAACGTGACACTCGCACGATTTGCCTTCAGTGCCCAGAGCTTTGTTTCAAATTACACTTAAAAAAAAAAAAAGTCCATATTCACAAAACTCCAGATCTATTGTGCCTCAACAGGAGCTGTTGGCCAGCATTCACCGAGTGACTAAGTTAGAGCCAGTGGCTCTTGGTATCAGGTCCTCCTTACTCATACTCCTTATTGGCTCTCTGCAGATATATCTCCCTTGGTTCAATTTCAGAAAAAAATGCTTGTCTTATTCCTTTACTACCCCCCCCTTTTCTTAAAGAAATTAAGCAGGCAACCATATTGCAAAAACTGATTTCTAATGTGAAGTATCCCATCTTTTGTGCCTGCACGGCTGTCCTAAGTCTCATATGCAATTATTTTCATGTCTCCAAAATACTAAAATGTTTCCCAGGAATGTTCATATTTTAGGCAATCAAAAGTGTGATGGACAAGTTTTCATGTTGGATGGACTTGGTTGATACTGGTTACTTCAGCACCATCTCTTCATCTGTTTCTTCCCCTGTGTCTACTGCCCACTTTTGCCCCCTTGTCCTCATCTTTACCAGTAGATTTCAGAGATGCCTTTCCCTTCATTTTGTTGCAGTTCTTAGGCATGAACATTAGGTGGCAGTACAATTTCAAGCTCAAAGGGCCCTCAGGGGCTTCCTTCTCAGCAAACAAATTGCAGAGGATGGATAGGAGAAATCCAGTTGTTACAAGCTAGTGTAACAACTAAAATACAGTGGTATTTTTTAGATACCAATTAAATACAGGTGCTTATATAGAAAAAAAAAAACCCGGAAGATATTTCAAGTACAGTTCATGTGGGGATCATCAGGTATATATTTGGGTAGAAGACTCTCAAAGAATAGGAAATTAGGAGCCTGAAAGGAATTAGAGGATATTTACATCAAATGGAGAAATGACCGAGCAGCCTTTATCATTTAGGTTCTGGGTCTTATTTCCTTACTTTCACATTTATACCTATCTCTCTCTCCTTCCTTCAATTTTGCTCTTTCCTCAGCACACTCCCCTCCCTGCCCCCACCTCATTTGTGGTGAATATTACCTTTGAGGCTATTTGGCATTCCCTGAATGGGTTTGTGACCACTTGAATAGAGAATGTGTTTGTCTCTCTCATCTCAATGCCACTTTGTATGGTCGCTGTAACTTTCATCTCTCTGGCTCCCATTCTCTGTAGCTCTTTTACTGTCGGTGCTTTGTTCATTGTCTTAATAGCAATATTCATAATTAGAGGGAAGAAAAGCAAACAAAGAGAGGATTGTTTGGTTGATGGAGATTCTCAGTGCTAAGGGACTTCTGGTTCTGTTTTATCTAGTTAGGGATGCTTTGGTGCTAAAGTAATGGTTGTGAAGTTGTCACCTGGATCTGTGATCTTACTCTTTCTCCCTCAAGCTCTTAAAATGATGTCATAGGCTAGACATGACAGTCCTCTAGGCAGTGCACGTCCTTGAGAGAATCTCAAGGGGGAAACGCTATTGCCAGAGATGATAATCTACAGCCATGTTTTCAAATCACATTAAATCATCCTTTGGCTTACTTAAATGAAAATTCTTTGTCTATCAACAGTTTCAGGAAATAAATTGAATTTGTGTAACACCATTACTTGAAGGTAAAACAAAAGAAAAATAAAGCTTGTTTTATTTGTGTTTCTGCAGCAGTGACATGGTCTCTTGAAATGTGCCTAAAAGGGGTGTCCAGCTGGGAAATCAGTTTCCATTTGGGGTACTTCTCAGGAGTTTGTTAACAGACAACTAGTGGTAACAGTTCAGGCAGGAACAGCATCCAACCCAAGGACTTTGCCCACACCTGACTGTCCCTGGTATTCTTCAGTTGGACCAAGTGTATTAATTAGCACATGATGGGAGGCCTATTTCACAGAGAGATTGGATTCTACCAAAGTGTGAGGAAGGTGGATGAGATAAGCCAAGGTACTTCTTAGGCTGTGGTATGGAGAAGGAAAGAGAAATAAAAGTAGACTGATGAAAGGCATTCAGAATTGATATAAACAGCTAGAAGCCAGAGACTTCAATTTTCTCTTCCTTTCCTGAGTAGGATGGATGGTCACCTTTGCTTATTGAAAGTGGTGTTTTTGCTGAGGTCCTCATCCCTAAAGCTGGAACATAAAGAGGAAAGGCAGACAGAAAAAGGAACATTGACAAAATATTCATAGCATCGCTTTCAGTGTGGGGGCAGGGACTGCCTTACTCATGAGGACTTCTCAGTCGAGAAATGTTTTATTTATTCGTAGTGTGCTGAGTGGACTATAGAGGTAGCAGAGCTTCCAGCCCATTCTTGTTTGCTTTCTAACAATTCCATGTTAGTAACTAGGAAATAAAGGGGCCCCAGATTTTCTGGCCAGGACTATGAGCTGGTATGAATATGTCAGAGCTTCCTTCTCCTGTCCAGTCAGAGAAACTTTCTGTTGCTATTTTCAGCATATGGATCTGGTATTTGGTATTTTCAGAATATGGATCTCTGCCTTTATGCCTATTCAAGATTGGTTCTTATACTTATTCTATATGTTTATTCCCAGTCCACTTCTATATGGTAACCCCAACCCTTGTCCCACTCAGATGATGGTTTAGAAATGCTAAGTAGAGGGTATATGGGTTGGGGACACTGGGAAGGGAAATTGGCATTTATTTGTGAATGATTCTTTCTAAGAAGTAGATGGGTCCCCAGTATTCATCCAGTCTGTCTTTAAGAAAGACCTTATCTGAACTAGACAGTCTATTGATCTACTACTACCTCCCAGGAAGGAAGGAAATGATACAGACATTCTGAGGAAGGGCCGAGTAGGAAAGCCATGGATGCTATTGGTTTAAACCACAAAATGAAACAAAAAGCAAAATACTGTAAGGAGGCTTTAAAAAAAGAGTCAGGACAGTATTATTAAAAAAAAAAAATCTTGTCTTAGGATGCTTATGGGTTTAGAGCATTTCATGGAGGTTGCCAAGAAAATGCATTAATCTAAAATGTATTGCAAAGCATCATACCACGTCCTACAGGCTGAGGTAGTCATGATGCTCATCATCTCATTTATTGATTAAAACAACAAGAAATCACAAGAAGTGTAGTACTTCTTAAAGACTTTTGCCTTCATAAATATATCACTCTTAGGCTCTTTAGATCTTAGGTGTTACTTTGCTGATTGAAAACTGAGCATGATTTTCAATGTCTTTAAGCCTTGTAATTGATCTACTTGGAAGATTAGAGGCCTTGAAGGGAAACTTGCTGATGGAAAGCAATTTAAATAACTATCTTTGATTTTCTTAGGGATTCCTTGTTTCTTAATGATGGACAACAGGATCATAAGCTGTGCTGTTTACTGTTTAACAGTAGCAGCTAGTTAATAAAATGCCTGATGTCTCATTCCTTCAGATTCTTAATCTGATAAAAATGATTTATTCCAAAATATTATGGCTGTGTATATTTTCATGTTTGCAGATTTTTCCCTGGAAACACTCCTATTCTAGAGGTGAACAAATCTACCCCATTCAGGCCTTGGGGTTATTGCCTGAGGCTGAGTGCCTCAAATACAGATGTTTTTGTTGATGTTGTTAAGTTTGTTGTTTTATTTTAAGAAGTCAAGTGACTTTTGCTTTGGGACCCATAATATGTTGGTGCTGATTTCAATAAAAAATAATATTTTAATTTTTACCTGTTAAATTATGTAATCCCCCAACCAAAACCAGTGTGTTGGTTTTCCTGGGAGCCTCCCCTATTTTCCAAGTTCCTTTTTTTTTTCTTAAAGATTTTATTTATTTATTCATGAGAGAGAGAGAGAGGCAGAGACACAGGCAGAGGGAGAAGCAGGCTCCATGCAGGGAGCCCAACGTGGGACTCGATCCCGGGTCTCCAGGATCAGGCCCTGGGCCGAAGGTGACGCTAAACTGCTGAGCCACCCGGGCTGCCCTATTTTCAAATTCCTGTGTAGATACTTGTTTGAGAAGTGTGGCCTTCATGTAAAAGGCGAGAACAGTATGAATATTCTTAGCATAATTAACACTGGGAAGAGGACTTTCACCAGCAAATCTTCAAATAAAAATTTATAGAAAAGTAGATGTAATCCCAGGAAGACAGTGGTGGAGAAGAGGACCCTAGACGCACCTCATCCCATGAACACAACTAGATAACAATCAGTCATCCTAAATCTGTCAGAAATACCTGAAGAATGGCAGAACAAACCCCACAATTAAAGGAAGATAAGAGGCCACATTGAAGAAGGTACAATGTGTGGAAACACAGTTTGGGAGAGAAACACGTAGCTCCTATGGAAAGGAGGGAGCCACAGTCCACAGTTGCCAAGAGGGGTGAGAGACAGACTAACAGAGAATGCATGAGGAGAATGAATTCCCATAGCAATTGGCTTGGTAAGTGGAAGAGTCAAATTTCATGAGTTCTTGCAACCAGCGGAGCTTAAAGCCTGAGGTTTTAAAGGTCAGCGGGCTTGGCTGGGCTAAAGCCTGGAGGGCATTGTGCTGCTCCTGGGGAGAAGGCAGAGCAAGCAGCCTGCAGACATACAGCATGGATACAGCAATCTGAAGAGCACCTAGGACACACAATGGGGAGGTTATTCACTCATCTTGGAGCATGTCCCAGAGGGTCAGTGTTCACAGAGAGACCCCTCTGGGAACAGAGGAAGTGGCCGGCACCATTTCCCTCCCCTACTCCTCAGCATATGTGCAGGGCCACCCGTGGGAACCAGTTCAGGGCTGACACTACCTAACTTACATCAAGCCCTGCCCCTTGGTGGAACCACTCCTCCCAGTCACACTTATATTGGTCCCAGCAGAGGGGGCGTCCTTGCCCCCAGAAGACCAACCTAAAACACTACTCACACCACATCTCCCAACAGGGGAGTTGTGCAGAGCCTCAGTTCTGGAGACAGGTCTCTTGTGGTGACAGGTATCATTTCATAGACTAGAGCAAACCTAGTTAAAATATGCCACATTCAGGCCAGGTACCAAGCAATGCTCATAGCAGGCAAAGAGAGCCTCTGCAGGCAAGTGGCCTGAAGGATAAAGTGACCAGGACAAAACGATAGAGCACATGCAGCACATATTGGAGGCACTCCTAAAAGTGCCAGGCCCTAGAGAACAGGGGACACTACATCGCAGGACGCTACAAGATCTCCTCTTCAAAGGCCATTACCTTCAATAACAGGAGATGTAGGGGTACCTGAGTGGCTCTGTTGTTTAAGCATTTGACTTTTGGTTTTGGCTTAGGTCATGATATCAAGGTTGTGGGATTGAGCCCTGTGTTGGGCTCAGCATGGAATCTGCTTGAGATTATCCACCCTTCCCCTCCCTCAGCCCTTCCCCCCAAGTGCTCAGTCTCATAAATAAATAAATAAATAAATAAATAAATAAATAAATAAATAAATATTTTAAAAAAAGAATAGGAGATGTAGTTGACTTTCCTAAAACAGAGAAATAGGCACAGAGACTCAGACAAAATGAGAAGACAGAGACATTTATCCCCAATTAAAGAACAGGACAAGGGCATGGCCAGATATCTAAGTGAAATAAATATAAGTAACATGCCTAATGGAATATTTTAAGCAATGATCATAAGGATACTCACTGGACTTGGGAAAAGAGTAGGAGATATATGAGACCCTTACCACAGAGATAAGGAATAACAGAGAAAAGGGGCTCAATAAATGAAATGAGAAACACACTTGATTGAATGAACTGCAGGCTGAAGAAGCAGAGGAATGAGTTAATGACCTAGAAGAACAAGTAATGTTAAGTAATCAAGTTGAACAAAAGAGAGAATAAAGAATTATGCAAAATGAGAATAGTTTTAGGGAACTCAGTGTCTCCCAACAAATGTAATAACATTCACATTATAGGAGTCGCAGAAGAAGAGAGAGAAAGGGGAAGAAAATATATTCAAAGAAATAATAGCTGAAAACCTCCCTAATATGGGGAAGGAAACAGAGATCCAGATCCGGGAGGCACAAAAAACTTGCATAAAGATCAGCAAAAGCAGATCCATACCAAGACAAGTTGTATGGCAAAATGTGGGGATAAAGAAAAAATTTTAAAGCAGCAAGACAAAAGAACGGTAACTTACAAAGGAAAACCTATAAGGGCAGTAGGGCATTTTTCAGAAGAAACTTTCCAAACCAGAAGGGAGTGGCATGATATATTCAAAGCACTAAATGAGAAAAATTTATAGCCAAGAATACTCTATTCAGCAAAAGTATTATTCAGGATAGAAGGCGAGATAAAGAGTTTCTCAGATAAACAAAAACTAAAGGAATTCATGACCACTGAAACAACCCTGCAAGAAACATTAAAAAGAGACTCTTTGAGTGAAAAGGAGAGAACAAAAGTGACAGTATAAAGGTAGGAAACAAAAACAGTAAAAATGAATATTTTTGTAAAAAAAATGATTGAAGGATCTCACAAAATAAAAGGATGTAAAATATACAACAGATACCTAAAACATGAGGACATGAGGAGTAAAGAATGTGTTCAGACTTAAGCTACCATCAACATAATATAGATTGCAATTTGCAGAGAAGGTTGTATACAAATGTAATGGTAACCATATATCAAAAGCCACTAATAAATATGCAAAGAATAAAGACAAATAAATCAAATATATCACTAAAGAAAATCAGCAAAACATGAAAAAAAGTATCAGAGAAAATCTTCAGAAACAACCACAAAACAAATAATAAAATGACAATATATACATAGCTATCAACAATTACTTTGAATGTAGATGAACTAAATGCCATAATCAAAAGACATAGGGTGACAAATAGGATAAAAAATACCCAACACCCATCTACATGCTTCTTACAAGAGACTCACTTTAAACCTAAAGACACTCAGACTAAAAGTGAGAGGATAGAGAAACATTTATGCAAATGGAGATCAAAAGAAAGCTGGAGTAGCAATACTTATATTGGAAAAAATAGACCTTAAAACAAATACTGTAACATAAGACAAAGAAGAGTACTATATCATAATAAAGGGGACAATCCAACAAGGAGATATAAAATCGTAAAAATTTATGCGCTCAACATAGGAGCACTCAAATACATAAACAGTTATTATGAACACAAAAGACCTAACTGATATAATAAAATAATAGTAAGGGACTTTAACACCCCACTTACATCAATGGAAAGATCATTTAAATAGAAAATAAACAAGAAGATGGCTTTGAAGGACATACTAGATCAGATACATTTAGCAGATATATTCAGAATATCCCATCCTAAAACAGAATGGACATTTTTTTCAAGTGCACAGGGGTCACTCTTCAGAATAAATCACATATTAGGCCACAAAAAAGTCTCAATAAATTTTAGAAAACTGAACTCATATCATGGATCTTTTTTGACCACAACACTATGAAACTAGAAGTCAACCATAAGAAGAAATCTGGAAAGACCACAAATATATGAATGTCAAATAGCATACCACTAAACAATGAATGGGTCAACCAGGAAATAAAAGAAGAAATTAACAAGTACATGGAAACACAGGAAAATGAAACCACATGGGTCCAAAACCTTTGGGATATAGCAAAAGCAGTTTGGAAGTTTATAGCAAGAAAAATTTCAAACATCCTAACCTTATACCTAAAGGAGGTAAAAGAAGAACAATAAACAAAGCCTAAAACCAGCAGGAGGAAGTAAATAATAAAGGTTAGAGCAGAATTAAATGACATAGAAACTAAAAAAAACAATAATAGTACAGATCAATAAAACCAGGAGCTGGATCTTTGAAAAAGATCAGTAAAATGGATAAACGTCTAGCCAGACTTATCAAGGAAAAAAATGCAAAGGACTCAAATAAATAAAATACATATGAGAGAAGAGCCAACACCACAAAAATACTAACAATTATAAAAGAATATTATCAAAAACTATATGCCAATAAATTGGACAACTTAGAAGGAATGGATAAATTCCTAGAAACATATCAAATACCAAAACTGAAACAATAAGAAATAGAAAATTTGAACAGACCTATAACCAACAAAGAAGTTGAATTAGCAATCAAAAAACTCCCAACAAAAGGCAAAGACCAGATGGCTTCACAGTTGAATTTGATCAAACATTTAAAGAAGAGTTAATACCTATTCTTCTCAAACTGTTCCAAAAAATAGAAGAGGAAGGAAAACTTCCAAATTCATTCTATGAAGCCAGCATTATCCTGATACCAAACCCAAATAAACTAAAAAAGAAAACTACAGGCTGAAACCCCTGATGAACATAGATGCAACATTCCTCAACAAAATACTAGCAAGCCCAGTCCAACAATATATTAAATCATTCACCATGATCAAGTAGGATTTATTCCTTCGTTGCAAGGGTGGTTTAATATTCACAAATCGATCAACAATGTGTGATATATCACATCAATAAGAGAAAGGATAAAAGCCATCTGATCATTTCGATAAATATAGAAAAAGCATTTGACAAAGTACAACATCCATTCATGATAAAAGTCTTCAACAAAGTAGGTTTATAGGGAACATACATCAACGTAATAAAGGCCATATATGAAAAACCCACAACTAGTATCATCCTTAATAGGGGAAAATGGAGAGCTTTTCCCCTACAGTCAGGAACAAAACAAATTTGTCTACTCTAACTACTTTTATTCAGTATAGTACTGGAAGTCCTAGCCACTGCAATCAAACAAGAAGACGTAAAAGGCATCCAAATTGGCAAGGAAAAAGTAAAACCTTCGCTATTTGCAGATGACATAATACTATAGAGAAAACTTGAAACATTCCACCAAAAAAACTGCTAGAATTGATAAAGTCACAGGATACAAAATCAGTGTACAGAAATCTGTTGTATTTCTATACACAAATAGTGAAGTGGCAGAAAGAAACTAGGAAAACAATCCCAGTTACAGTTGTACCAAAAATAAGATGCCTAGGAATAAACCTAACCAAATAGGTGAAAGACCATACTCTAAAAACTGTAAAACACTGATGAAAGAAATTGAAATGACACAAAGAAATAGAAAGACATTCCATGCTCATGGGCTGGAAGAATAAATATTGTTAAAATATCTATGCTACACAAAGCAATCTACAGACTTAATGCAATCCCTATCAAGATACCAACAGCATTTTTCACAGAGCTAGAACAAATAATTCTAATATTTGTTTGGTGCCACAAAAGACCAATAGCCAGAGCAAACTTAACAAAGAAAAACAAGGCTGGAAGCACCACAATTTCATACTTCAAGTTATTTTATAAAGCCGTAGAATTTAAAACAGTATGGTATTGGCACAAAAACAAACACATAGATCCATGGAACAGAATAGAAAACCCAGAAATAAACCTACAACTACATGGTCAATTCATCTTCAGAAAAGCAGAAAAGAATATCCAGTGGGAGAAAGACAATCTGTTCAACAAATGGTGTTGGGAAAACCGGACCATTTTATTATACTATATACAAAAATCAATTCTAAATGGATTAAAGACCTAAATGTGAGACCTCAAGCCATAAAAATCCTGGAAGAGAACACAGTAGCTTCTCTGACATTTGCTGTGGCAACTTTTTTCTAGATCTGTCTCCACAGGCAAGGGGAACAAAAGCAAAAATAAACTACATCAAAATCAAAAGCTTCTGCCCCACAAAGGAAACAATCAATGAAACTAAAAGATGACCTATGGAATGGAAGAAAATATTTGCAAATGACATAGCCAATAAAAGTTCAGTATTAAAAATACATAAAGAACATATACAGCTCAACACCCAAAAAACAAATCTGCTAATTTAGAAATGGACAGAGATAAGAGCAGATATTTCTCCACTAAAGACATCTATACGGCCAACAACAGACACATGAAAAGATGGGCAGCATCACTCACCATCAGGAAATACAAATCAAAACCATAGTGACTGTTGGTAGAAACGCAAACTGGTGCAGCCACTTGGTCAACAGTATGGAGGTTCCTCATAAAGTAAAAAATAGAACTACCTACCATATGATCCAGTAATCAAACTATTGGGTATTTACCCAAAGAATACAAAAATACTAATTTGAAAGGATAAATGCAGCATTATTTACAATAGCCAAACTATGGAAGCAGCCCAAGTGTCTGTTGATAGATGAATGAATAAAGGAGTGGGATACACACACACATACACACACAGAGAGAGGAATATTATTCAGTCATAAAAAAGAATGAAATCTTGCTTTTGCAACAACATGGATGGAGCTGAGAGTTTTATGTTAAGTGAAATAAGCCAGTCAGAGAAAGACAAATATCATATAATTTCACTTGTGTGGAATTTAAGAAACAAGGCAAATGAGCAAAGGGAGAATAAAAGGGGGCGAGAATCAAGAAACAGACATTAACTGCAGAGAACAAACTGATGGATACAGGAGGGGTGGTGAGTGGGTTGATGGGGAAAAGAGGTGATGGGGATCAGTGGGTGCACTTGTCATGATAAGCACAGGGTGATATATGGAATTGTTGAGTCACTATATCTGTATACTTGAAATTCACATGATGCTGTATGTTAACTAACTGGAGTTTCTGAAAAAACTTAAAAAGCAAAAAAAAAAAATTTTCACAGAAAAGTAAATCAAAGTGGAAAAACAGCAAGACATTTCCACAAAGCAGTTAGTTGAATAGAGGAATAAATGAATGGCTTATATCTTAATACATTTGTAGTTATTATTCATCTCTTACCTCCTCTTAATATCCTTTTCCTAGTGCACTGGTGACACAGTGGAAAGAGCCCTTAAGCTTTTTCTATAATTTACCTGTTCAAATATTCTGGACCAACTTTTGCTCTTTTCTTCTGCTAGAGTGTTAGGATTATTTCATAATCATTATATTTCTTCCTTATGTTTCTGTTCACAGAGGCTCTATTCCATCCGTTACTCCTTCCTCCTTTCCCTCCTTCCCTTTTTCCATTTTAAAATTTTACGGAGATCTGTTAATAGTTTTACCTACCCCCTGCCATCATCTTTTTAGTGTACTCCCACCTTAAGTTTTGTTTGTCAGCAGATCCTTATCCTGCTTTCTTCTTGGAGTATTTTCGTGTGGATATCATGCTGTCTTTTCTTCATTACTCATATTTGTTTTGGAGGAGTTCTTTTTGGAACTGTTAGTTTGGAACGGATAATTAGGGATAGTGGGTTGGTGTGTTTCTGGAAGCTTGACTTTGGGTCTGTTTTCAATTTCTTTTTAGCAGCGCTATCCTCTGGCATTTGATTCTACTTCTGACTAACAGGACACCTGGCTCAGAGCAGAGGGCTTTCTGCCAGATTTTGTGGTGCACAGTGTAGCTCATATCTTTTGAGTTGACTGAGATCAAAATATGCTCTCCTTGTCTTTCTGAAACGTGGTCGAGTTTTCCCCCTACTTGGTAGCTCTTTTTTAAAGATGATTTTGGTTTATGAGCATCTTCTGGCTTAGTCAAAGACGATGCTTCCTTTTCTGTTTTCTTATTCTCCCTGTTGCCTTAAAAAAAAAAAAGATGATTGATTGATTGATTTGAGAGAGAGAGAGAGAGAGAGAGAGGCAGAGAGAGGCAGGTTCCATGCAGGGAGCCCGGTGTAGGACTCAATCCCAGGACCCCAGGATCACACCCTGCACCAAAGATAGACCCTCAACCTCTGAGCCACCAGGCGCCCCCCTCCCTGTTGCTTTTCATGAATTTCAAAGAGAAGAGCAGAAGCTTTGCAGTAATAGTTTCTAACTCATCTTCCACCTTTATTCTTGCCTTTTTTTTTTTTTTTATTCCACTCTGCACAGCCTGCCTGATGAGAAGCACCAATGAGAATGTATGACCTCGCTGCTTCGGAAACTCACTTCATTTAGCTTAGGAGGTAAATTACCAGTGCTTCGAAATGGCCTGTCAGGCCATATATGAAATGGCTCCTGCCTCTTCTGTCTCCAGGCCTAACTTATTACTCCTTTACATTTTAGCAACACTGAGTTACTCATCTGCTTGATAACGTATTACAAAACTTCCTACCCAGATTCCTTGTCATACACCTGGTCCTTCTGCCTGAGATTCTTTTCCTTTCTTATTTACCTAACAAGTTTCTGCATTTCCTTCCAAGCCCAGCTCACATGGTTCTTGCTTTCTGAAGTCTTCTTTCACTCTTCTGGAATAGAATGGGTCTCTCTATCTCCTGTTCCCTCTTTACTTCACACATGTTTTGATGATTATACTTTTTTCAGTATAATCCTTTATTTACCTATTTTTCTCCTTCACTAGACTGAGGTCCTTAAAGTCGGTGTCTTGTTCATCTCTGTATTCTCATCACAAGGTGTAGGACCTGGTACCTAATAGGGTCTCAAATAATTATTATGTAGGTTTGAATCAACATAAATAGATTTAAAATAGGAGAGAGATTTTGAAATCTAAGGACATGAGTTTTTGTTTCTGCTTTTTCACTTTGCTGAATTTGAATGAAATGCAAATAAAAATGTTTTTTAAGAACCACAAAACAAATGAAACTAAGTAAAATCAAGTATAAATATTCTACAGACTGTCATAAAAGACTAGTACTGAGGAAAGAGGTAAGAACTCTAAATCCTGGAGTTATTTGAATGATAGTCATAGTTTGCACTATGAGAGCGATGCTATCCCCAAGATAAAGTGTACGTGGAGGAGAAATAAACAGTCTGGAACAGAACCACAAGTCTTGCAGGTGCAGTGGGAGGAATAAGAGTGAACTTTCCTACATTCCTCAGTTGTCAGGTTGAAGAAGATTATCTGTTCCTGGGGTTCAACCACTCTGTTTTAAAAATAACTACTTCTATTGCTGATCGCATGAATTTTCCTCTCTCCTGAGCTAAGTTCTGTAAAACTTTTTATGCCCATTTCCAGCAATAATGGATGATGTGCATGTCTCAGTAGTATAATTTAGTGACTCGTTAGAGTGAAAGGTGAAATACTGAGTGAGGATTGAAATACTCCATATGTCTTAAAATTCCACAAATCCAGGCGTGTGGGAGACATTCAGCACAGAAACTCAACATGACTAATCTTCAGAAAACACTCTGAAATTGATAGTTCTTCCCACTGCCTGGACGATTGCATCCCCTTGGGACTTGAACGAAGCCATCTGGAATTTTTCAGATTTAATATTAGTTCTTTGCTTTCACAGAAAGGCACCAAAAGCCCTGCTTTACAAGCCTTCTACCTGAGACATTTAGTCGTCTATTGGCATGGATTTTTCTTTGTTCCTGTAGAAGTTAATTGCCAACAGTCCAACAAGTCTTATTGCTTAATTCCCATCAGAATACACGAGGGCTAAAGATGTTACCTTGTTGCTGACTTCTTTTTATGCCCTAAGCATCTTAAGAAATTATCTTATTTTAAATACATATTTCTCATTAGACTCACCTTTCAATCCTATTTACCTCGATTCAGCACTGTCTCCCCCTTTCTTTTTCCTAACCACTAAGGCAGATAGTGGGTCTCTGTTGCTGGGTGTATTGGATGTCTTTTGATTCTGAGAGTGCTCCCATTATCCTTATTCTGGAACTTGTCTCACTCACTAAGCCCTTCTGTCATGGTTGTCCTAGGACCTGGCAAACCTGGTTTGCAGAAGGTTTGAAGGTGACATGATTTTTTTGAGGCCCTCCAGAATATGTTTGAGCCTAAGCACCACTGTGGTGGTGCTGACATTAATTATTCAGCTCAACAAATTTTAATCAGGGGCCCATTCTGTACCATGTAGGAAATAGTCCTAGTTTTCTATTTGTTCACAACTCAGTGGGGAAGACTGGTGTGTGATAGCGTGAAAGAGGGAAATCCCAAGGAGAACACAGATTGGCTTCACCTGGGAAGGCCAAGTGGTATTTCTCAAGCAGTGGACTCTGTGGAGATGACTTAGCTCATGGCAGGTTCCCTCTCGGTGCTCCCTGTGTCCATCACCCTGATGCCAGTTTTCTCCCTACCAAAGCTTGGGACCCTCTGTTGTTTTCACATGCAAAAGTTCACTTGAAGAAACTTGTAAGGTTGAAATGATTTGACACTTTGCCACTATCTTTCCCACCACTACTGCTGTGTCCTTACACCTTACTCATCACTTACATAATGAACAAAAATATTACTGAGCAGTAAATAAAGTAAAGCATTCTCAAGCATCCCAAAGTAGCTAAAATCTTCCTTTAACCACTGTGCCTCCATGGAATCATTCTTGCCCCGGCACGAGTTATGCAAATGGGTATGTTACTAAACTTTTGCATTTCTCTTTGGTCATCTTCCTGCTGTGGACCTCAGCAGGCTGATCATGTAGAAGAGAGGATGCCTCCTGCCTGGTTTCTTGCCTTTCCCTGCAAAATTCTATCACCTGTTAGAACAGAATTATACACCTCCCTTTATCCCAAGGAAAGAATAATATGGTAGAGTCAAGACTGTATCTTTCTTTTTCTTTCTTTTTTTTTTTTTTTTAAACTGTATCTTTCAAGCTTGAGGGAAATTCATCCTCAAGGATGAATCTGTATTGCTTGGAGTAACTCAATCAGTGGCCAGCTGAGGAAGAAAGAAAGGTTTTTATTGAGAAAGGGTCGATAAGATGCTTCATCAGTGTCTTCCTAACATAATTGGAGCTGCAGAGTCATCCATATATAAAAGTTCTGTGGGACCCCAATGATCACCCTCTTGCCTCATCCTGGTTCTTAAAGGTTTAGAACTATGAGGTCAGTACAAAGAGGTTCTATGTCATGCTCACTTAAACCTTAAATTCCACGAATAGTGAAAACAAAAAACAATAATGATAAGGGTAAGTATCATTTGTTTTACTTCTGCCTCATTTTTTACTGTCCAAGTAGATTTCTTTTTACTTGCACACAATCAGTCTAGTGCTTATTTATATCCCTGGTATTTTCTCTGAAGGCTTGGCCTTTGGTGACATCACAGCATTCCATCCATTATCACATTTCTATGACTTTTCTATTTGTGTGTGATAAATCCAGACTTAAGTTCATTGCAGTCCCATGACACTGTGCAGTGGACTGGAATTTTATTAACCCCAACCAATCAAGGTAATCTTTGGGAGTGATCAATTAGAAAATACCATGCGACCAACAAATTAATTACACTGTCTACTATATTGACTTTGTATTTAATTAAATTTTGGGGGTAATATTCCTAGGAGATTATTCTTGATCATTATTGCATTTGTAATTATCAGTATTATTTACAAAACATTTATCATGCTTATTATCTCGTTTTAGGTCACCAGTCTCTTCAGAAGATCACGGTAAGAATCTGTCTTACTTATACTAATTCAAGATTAAAAGTTGAGCTCCGTTCCTTACATTTCATTGTTAGAAGAAAGAATTATTTAAGGAAATGTTTCTAAGACATTGGTCTAGTTTTTTTTTTTCATGTGGAGTGTCATGCACTTTTAAAAATTCAATGCATCCTAGCTAAATGTGATGTCTTGTCTTCCAATCTATTATAACCAATTTGGTTGACAAATATTACGAAGCTTAATGTATCTGCCTGATTTGTGATCACTGGATACTTTCTGTGACTTGGGGCTAGCTGTGTAACTTCTCTGGATCACAGATTTTCATCTTTAAAATGAGAGTTTGTAGTAGACATTCCCAAAAGTTTCTTCAAGATTGGATGTTGGAATTTGCTAAAAGTACTAGAAGTCTGAAATGAACCTAATCCATAGAGGTATTAACTGTTACCCAGCTAAGGTGAGTTATTCACATTTAAGACACAGTTATTTTATTCAAAGGATAAAATATATAGTTTTGTCACATCCAACTTTTAGAGTTCGTTTATTCAGTCAGTCATTCAAAAAATGTACACTTTAAGTGTCTACAATGGGTCTATTATACTACGTAATCATGTTATACAATATTAGGAACTATGTGCAAACACATGTGGTACGTGACATAATTTTCCCCCTCCAGGAGCTTTATGAGTCTAGTGGTGAAGGAAGTGGTGGGAAGATAGTAGGACTCTGAGTAATACTGGCTTTCCTCGTCATGCCCCATCCCTAATTAGTGAAGGGCACCATTTTGCATTCAGCCAGCTAAATACAACGCATGAAAGCTGCTATAAGCTTCCCTCTTCATCCCTTTATTCTATTCAGTCATTAAATTTTATTAACTCTGGTTTTTGTATTTCTTTTATCTCTATTCTCTTTTCCATCCCCAATGCTGTTGCTTAGGGCTTCTCCATGTCTTATTTGGACTTTTAAAGTTGTCTTAAAACTGCTATCCATACCCTAGCTTTCTATCCTCTAGTTTTCTGTATACTTGGATAGCACTACATTGTCTGTTCTGTGGCAAAAATCTGCACCCATTGCCTAAGGGTTGAAATCTTATCAAAAGATCAGGTTTCCACTATTGTATTTTAATGTGGAATGGAAATCCTAACTGATGGAATCTTTGTTTATTGCTACTGATTATTGGTTCTTATGGCACCTTTTCCCCCTTCTGAATGCGCAAGCCATGCAGTATATTGCAACTAATTTCTGAAACTCACCATGTTTCCTGTGTCTTGCTTTTATCCATGCTGTTCTTTGTGACAGAACTACTCCTTTTTGTGATATACATGGTTTACATTTACCATTTGAGACCTTGTCAATCATTTCATCCTCCCTGAGAGCTCTCTGATCCACTTACCATTTGCATGAAAAATTTTTCTTCTAGAATTTAATAGTAAATTTGATGCCTGATTTGCTTGTCTCCCATGCTGGGCTGTGAGTTCTTTGATATAGATCCTAACAAACAGTAAACATTCACCAAATGTTTATTAAGTGAATGAATTAAGGACAAAGAGAGGGAGTTTTTGGATATCGTGCCATATCATAAGATCTCTCGTAATATTGAAATGAAGATGTATCACATCCCTGAGGATCATAGGCAAATCATGTTTAAACCTATTAAGTCAGAATTGGGTAACCAACCACCTAATGATGACCTATTACGGTATGCTATTTTGCTCATCATTGTTGGTCTGACTAGATTTTTTATTGTGTGTTTAGAGATCCTTGGGCTTCTAATTTCCATTGACTCAAAACGTGTTTCATTTTTATTTCGATCTAGGGTTCTCCTAAATGACTTTTGTTTGCTTTGGCCTTCCAATCTATTAGACTTATCCCCTATTCCTAACAAAGAAGTGTGTAGGGGACTTCTGAATTGATATTCTGTAGTTCGCTAGGAATTCTTAAGGGGTTATGAGCTATCAGTGAGCAAGTGATGGCATTCTTGGAAATCCTTGAAAAATTACTATCACCAGAAAGACTTGCTCAGTATGAATAGCACTTCAGAATTAATTATTTTAAGAACTAGTATATGTGATTAGTTAAGGAAATATTATCCAAATTTGAGGGCTTTTATATTTTCATGGCTTCAAAAGTTATTACATGTCCATGATTCTTCGTCGATTCTACAACTTCCAAAAACCTGTTGAATATATAAGGTGAAATTACAGTGCTGATTTATCTAATCTTATTAATTTTCCATCATCTTCTAGCCCATGTATACTTGGGAAAAGTATTCTTAACCCATGGAAAAGGAAAATATTCTTAACCTTTTCTTTTATCACCAAGATTTTCTACTAGAACTTAAAATATGTTTCCTCCTGCTTATACATTTTTAGGTTCTCATATTTTCTGTGGTTCACATTAAATCTCCTGAATATTCTATCAAGCTTACATTTATACATGATAATGATATTGCAATATGTGTGCTTTTAAAAATGGTAAGAAGTAACAGTTTTCTTTTCTCAAACTTAACGATAGAAAAATTGAGGTTCATTGGGCAAATGGATTGTGACATTGGAATATAACGCCCCATGCTTCTTGACTTTCTATTTTGTTAACTTACTACCAGTGATCTTACTTTTCTCTCTAATAACGGTTGCTCTGGCTAACTTCAAAACAGACTTTGTTCTTGAGAAAATCTAATTTTCAAAAGTCCAATATGCCCAGCATTCTCAGTTCCCACAGATTACTTTTCATAGAAAATAGGCTTGAACATTATGGCTCTGTCATTTACCCTTTCTTACCTCCCGCCTCCTTATCTGTAAAGTGGAGATCATCATATCTACCATGCCTACCTCATGGGATTATGAGTTCAAGGGGAGATCATCTGTGAAATCATTTTCCAGTTTGCTAAAAGCACCCCAAACACAATGCTATTATCGTGTCCAGGCAGTGGATGAGGAAGTGTGAGTTTATTTGTGATGTTTGCTCAGCATTGGACACTGTCTTTGAAAAGTTAAAAGGTGTCCTGGGGGAGAAGGAGAGATAGAAAACAGTTTCCTTCAATGTTATCATTAAATATTGTGTTTTCAGGTCCCTGGGTGGCTCAGTGGTTTAGCGCCTGCCTTTGGCCCAGGGCGAGATCCTGGAGACCTAGGATCGAGTCCCATGTCAGGCTGCTGGCATGGAGCCTGCTTCTCCCTCTGCCTGTGTCTCTGCCTCTCTCTGTGTGTCTTTCATGAATGAATAAATAAATAAAATCTTTAAAATTTTTTTAAAAAAATAAATATTATGTTTTCATTGGAAACCTTTGAACATCTGGGTAAGGAAGAGTAAAATGGTTAATGCACAATGCAGCTTATAGTGGCGAAGTAAAAATACAGTTCATGATTACATGTGGCATCATATAGGAAACTGACCATATAAGGCATAAGTGAAATATAAAATGTTCCTATTGGTATATATAGTATCAGAGTCATTAAGAATAAAGGCTAACATTTTTGAGCACTTTTGATGCAGACACACTGTGCTAAAAATACTTCAACTATATTACTTCATCTCATCTTTAACAAATAGTACACAGTAGACATTTTGCCATCTATTTTTTAGTGGGAGGCAAAAGGTTCATGATACTTAAATAACTTGCTTAGGATCACAAAGCTAGAGTTAATTTTCAAACCCAGTTCTTTTTTTTTTTTTTAAGATTTTATTTATTTATTCATAGAGACACAGCTAGAGAGAGAGAGGCAGAGACACAGGCAGAGGGAGAAGCAGGCTCCATGCAGGGAGCCCGACGTGGGACTCGATCCCTGGTCTCCAGGATCAGGCCCTGGGCTGCAGGCGGTGCTAAACCGCTGTGCCATCGGGGCTGCCCTCAAACCCAGTTCTAACACCCAACTCTTGCTCATTCATGTACCACATCTCCGGAAAACAAAAGAAATGATTGTCAGAATTAAGGTGAATAGAATTATAAAGAAAAAAAATTCCCTCTAACAAGAGTTTATTTACTACCGTGTAAGTAATCTCTTTTTAATGACAAAACAAAACAGAACAAAAATAACAACCTGTCTCTCCTGCTGGGAATGATTTGTCCCTGTAGAAAAAGCAAATACCAATGTCACATTCTCTCATAATTAGTTAACTGAGTGAAACCGAAGCTTCAGGGAAACCTGCCACACCAAATCCCAGTGGGAACATTACATTTTAATGTTACAGCTGCAAGCTGGAGTCCTACCCCTTGTCAAAAGATAAGCCTGGCAGTGATTGATTGCCCGCCCTAGGAGTTTCCTCTGCATTTAGAGCCTATCACCTCATCATTTAAATTGCTCCAGGAGCATAGCTCCTGTGCCCATGCTGCTCTGCTTGAGCTCTCAGATTCTGTTTTGTCATCTTGGCCACCTTATTGTGGGGACCCCTGAGAATGCCCCTGTGCTGCTGCTCCTCCAGCAGTGCATTCGCAGAGGCTCATCTTCCAACTAATGTCTGCTCACTTACAAAGTACAGGACAGTCACTGCATCTCTCACAAGGAAGTGCCAACACTCTGTTTGATTCCCCTGGATGTCTGAAGCAGGCACCCCATTCCTGTCCTCCCTCCTTAGACCGGTTGGCAATAATGGTTCTTGCATTATATGGTGGCTTTTTCGTTGCAATAGTAACACAGTAGACAAGGATGGGAGTAGCAGGCATCTGGAAGTAAAATTTTAAGGCCCACAGTCACTAGAGTAAGTCCCCAAAGGGTCCAGTATCAGACTTGGAGGCAGTTTTACTTTGCAGGAGGTTAGGCAAGAAAACCCCCCCCCCAAAAAAAAAAACCAGAAAACAACACATTATTGGGTGGCCTACCACTCTTTAATATATCAATAACTATCTCTTGGCTCAAACATCATAGATGGTTTTTTTTTAATTTTTATTTATTTATGATAGTCACAGAGAGAGAGAGAGAGAGAGGCAGAGAGACGAGACACAGACAGAGGGAGAAGCAGGCTCCATGCACCGGGAGCCCGACGTGGGATTCGATCCTGGGTCTCCAGGATCGCGCCCTGGTCCAAAGGCAGGTGCTAAACCGCTGTGCCACCCAGGGATCCCGATGGTTTTTTTCTCCAGTGTAAACATATACGCATGCAGTTTTACTGACATAGATAATATTCATAAAAATGTACAAAATTTATCGGCTTAGTTTAAATGATAACCAAAAGGAACTATGGCATGCCCAGCCCCCAGCCTAAGAAATAAAACATTGGTAGTCATCTAGAAGCTTCATATTTCCCTTTCTGTTTACATTCTCTTCCCTCTCCCACTGAGATACCTCTGTTCTGCTTTTTAAAGAATTTCCTTGTTTCTTGTGATCATTTTACTGCATATACACATATTCCACATATGAATGTGTGTGTGTGTATTCCAGATATATGTGTCTTTATATGTATAGAGATTTGCTTATATTGAACTCTCATAGATTGAACCCTGTGGTAAATTCTTCTGTGCTTCTTTTGTTCAGAATGTTTTTGTGACACATCCTTGTTAAGTGCCTTGTTGCCTACATTTATTTCATTAATTTTTCATGTCGTATAGTATTCTATTATATGAATATAAAACAACTTATATATCCAAACTCTGATGAATATTTGCGCAGACTGGGTTTTTTGGTTTTGTTTGTTTGCTATTGTAAACAATATCATTATGAACATTCTTTTTCATAACTCCTCTGGCTTCCATATGTATGCATTCTTCTAGGGATTAAGCCTGGGGATGGCATAGTTAGGTGATAGTTTATGTATCTGTGTAAGTTATCACATCATGACAAGTTGTTTTACAAAGTAATCATTCTAATTTACTTTCACAACTCTAGTCAGAGCTCCCATTGATCCCTATCCTTGCCAACACTTGATGTTAACTAATGAAAAAATATTTTACCAATTTAGTGGGAGTGTCAAATGTTATCTTGGGGTTTTAATTTGTGCTAAATGATTACATGTCAGATTAACCATTTTTCATATAAGCCATTTGTGTTTACTTTTCTGTGAAATGTTGCTTTATTTCTTTTGCTCGTTTTTCTCCCACTAGGTTTTCTTTTTCTTAATGATTCGTAAACATCTCTACGGATTCTAGGTAAAGGTTTTTTGTTGATAAGCGTGTTGCAATTTTTTTCCAGTTTGTGGTTTATCTTTCCAAACTTTTTTTGAGGAATAGGTATTCTTTAATTTAATGTAAACAAATTACTAATATATTTTTTAAAATTTTTATGTATTTATTCATGATAGATACAGAGAAAGAAAGAAAGAGGCAGAGACACAGGCAGAGGGAGAAGCAGACTCCATGTAGGGAGCCTGACTTGGGACTTGATCCTGGGTCTCCAGGATCACACCCTAGGTCAAAGGCAGAGCTAAACCTCTGAGCCACCGGGGCTGCCCTATTAATATTTTCTCTATGGTATCTAGCTTTGGTATGTTCTTAAAGAAGTCCTTTCATAGGCTAGAGTATCCTAAGGATATTGTCCCGTTATCTCTTCTGTTTTCATAGTGTTAAACTGCAATTGTGTCTTCATTATTTTGGAAATGATTTTGTGGTTTGATGAGAGGTAAAGATCCAGTTTTATTTTGATTTTTTTTCATATATATAACCAGTCATTATTGTTTATTTCTTTCACTGACTTGAAAAGCCTTCCCCTATATGTGGATTTCTAGATTCTCTTTTCTATTTTATTGATCTGTATGTCAATTCTTGTACAATGATTTTTTAAATTGCTCTAACTTTGGTATACATCTTGCTATCTGGGAGAGCACATACTCTAAAATTTGTTCGTCTTCAACAATGTCTGAATTGTATTTGGACCTTTGTTCCTGCCTATGTATTTTAGAATCATTTTATCAAGTTTTGTGTTGTAATTTTCATGGAAATTGCATGAATCTCTAAATCAGTATAAAGACAATTGATACTACAACAACGCGTCTATCTCAATCTCTTTACATTTAATTGTTTTTTTTTTTGTTTTTTTTTTTTTTTTTTTTTTTTAGAATGCCTGTCCATAGAATTTCATAATTTTCTTCATGAAGGGTTTGACTGTCAGTTTAAAATAAAGTCCTAGGTACTTTACAGTTTTTGGTGATCTTTTATATTTTAAAAATTGTATTTTCTAAGTGATCATTGTTGGCATAGTAGAATGAAATTCACTTTAGAATCTTGTTTCAAGGTTCTTGCTTCAAAATCTTAAGTCAAGATTCTGGCTAAACTTTTAAATTCATAAACTTTACTTGAAGGGTCTGTTGTGAGGAAGAAATTCTGCAGAGGCATTATCATCTGCAAGTAATGATAATTTTGTTTCGTTCTTTCCAATGATTATACTTTGTTATATATTTTTCTGGTCCTTTCTATGCTGATTAGAACCTTCAGAACAGTACTGAATAGAAGTAGAGATAGTAGATTGAATAGTGGCATCATCAATTTGTTTTTGATCTCAAAGTGACTGCCAACCACAAGTCACCAATAAGTGTGGTGAACAGCACTGGTGATGCTGGTTGTTTTGCAGATAGTATCTTCAGGATTTTCCTTTTCATCCAAATGTGATAAATTCAACAGGTATTAGAATTTTACAGACTACTTTTTTCTTCATCTTTTGAGATAATGATTTTTCTTCTTTGGTGTTATGTCATTGTCTAGTAGAAAGCAATACCATATGCATGAGATAAATTCAAATTGGTTATTATATTAATCTCCCTTATATATTGCTGGATTCAGTTTGTTCCTATTCTATTTAGAATTTTTGTGTCCATGGTCATCCATGTGATTGGCCTCTCATTTTCCTTCCTATTTTACAGAGCATGTGTGATAAATCTAGCTTTATAAAAGGAGTTAGATTGTTACTGTTATTTTTTTTTCAAGGAATGTTTCTTTTTAGTTTCATTGGTCCTCTGTATTACATATTTGTTTTCTGTTTCATTGGTTTCTTATCTTTATAATTTCCTTTATTCTAATCATTTGGCTTGTTTTTATACTTTTTTTCTATTTTTTTCTTTTTTTCTTAACAATTTTATTTATTAATTCATGAAAGACATACACACACACACATACACACACACACAGAGGCAGAGACACAGGCAGAGGGAGAAGCAGGCTCCATGCCGGGAGCCCGATGTGGGACTTGATCCCAGGTCTCCAGGATCACGCCCTGGGCCAAAGGCAGGAGCCAAACCAGTGAGCCACCCGGGGATCCCCCACCCCTTTTTTTTTCCTAACATAGACAATTGAAGTACAAATGTAACCAGAATGCTTTCTCTTCTCTGTATATGTCCTTCTGGAATTCTGTTTAGATGCGTGATAGACCTTTTCATGCTATCCTATATGTGTCCTACTCTCTTATGTATTTTATTTCTCCTTGTTTCTCTGGAATGCATCCTGCATTATTTCTTCAAAGTTGTTTTCTTGTGTTTTTACTGATTTGTATTTATGTGTTTTTGATTATTCTTTGAGCCACTCATATCTTTGGGCCTTCATACATGAGAATTCTTTAAGTCCTTGAGAGAGGTTTTCCAATCACCAAAGAAAACTAGCAAACTTAATTAAATTAAATTCTCTGTTGGAGAGTGTGTGTGTGTATACTTGTTTGTTTCTTTCTTAAGATTCATAGAGAACATAGAGACAATAATTCAGAGTGCACAGTGTTCTGTTGATGGCAATAAATTCACATAAGAGTTTCCTTGTTTTTGGTTTTATGTCCACACAGCATCAAATTTTCTTGTTCAGTCCTTTATAGGTCTTATTTATTATTCATCCTATACTGATTTAGCTCTTCAGGGGCTCAATTTTATGTGGGGGTCTCTTTGGGCAGGTTCCAGGCTTTATCTTCTATATCTCATGCCTCACACAGTCATCAAAGAGATGCTCAAAATCCTCAAGGTGTGGCAGAAAGCTTTAGGGCATCGGGTGGTTTGGGCACCTGTTCATCTGCAAGGGTCAGTGGATTTACTTTGTTTAATGGATTTATATATTCCTGTCTTTCTTCACAGTAGAGAGTGTGTGTGTATGATGAGTTTTTAAAGGTTATTTTTGTTGTAAAATGAAACACCATACATAGCTTGGCATATTATCATGGTAATATCCTCATAACCATCACTCAGACCAAAAACCGAAATTCCTTCTATGTGTCTCCATCCTAATTACATCTCTCCAGGCCTCTAAAAGTAACCACTATCTTGACTTCTGTAGTATTTTTTTTGTATATCTATAAAATCTTATCACTCATTCTAGTCTTATCTTTACTATATTATAGTTTAATCTTGCCCATTTAAAAAATATAGTATTGTCATCTAAGTCTCTTTTAAACGTACATTCTCCACATACCCCTTTCTTTTACTTAGAATTTATTTTTGAAATGCTCAGGCCATTTGAACTGCAGACTTTCACACTGGCTGGGTCTTGCTGAGTGTATTCTAACACAAACTCAGTAAGTATATTGGTGAGAATTTGTTCTTTTATCAGAAGCAAATGATGTCTGGATTTCACTGTTTTGTTGATGTCAGACTTATCAATTAGGGTTATAAAATAGTGCTGTTCTAGTTCTACCTTTGGGGTTTTCCCAGTTCTTTCATTTCATAAAGAATCACTTCATCTCCTCTGCTGTTTTATTTCTCAGTGAAACAGTGCTGTAAAGGAAAACAATAAATGTTTGAATCTTTCCTTTTATTTATCTGGTTATCAAGATAATTAATTGATTCCTTATCAATGTAAAAAATGACCAATTTTCAAAAATCATTACAAATTCATGTTTTTTTTTTTTTGTAGGCTCCATGCCCAATGCAGAGCTTGAACTCACGGCCCTGAGATCAAGAGTCACATGCTCTACCGACTGAGCCAGCTAGGCACCCCATGAATTCACAATTTTAACACATTTCATGGGCTTCAGTGCATTGCAATTATCATTCTTATTGAAGCTTAAATTGTTCTATCTATGGCAAGAAGGAAGTCCCTTCATCTTGACTTCTAAGGTCTAACATGGTCCTAATATTTATAGATAATTTCCTTGATACCCAGCATAGCAAGATGTTTCAAGCTTATCTTTTGTAGTTATTTTACCCTGGACATCATTTCTCTAAGATTTCTTAGATTATTTCAAAGAAGAATAGTATTTCAAGATCACAATTTGGGCACTAGTTACTCTTATGTTCATTGTTTCTGGTTGAGCAGAGATTAGACAATTACATTTGCATTATGGATACGTATGTGTGTCTATATCTGTGTATATGCATGCCTCATCTTTTATTTTAACTCACACAATTCATTTAGGATTACTGAAAGGATTTAAAACAGATTTCCTTGCATTTTTATTGATTTATGATATGTTGGTATTAAAATCATATAGACATTGTACACTATAATGTCTCTCTTTTAATATTCATTTTTGACTTGGTTGCAAAAGTAACTAATGCTCATCATGAATTAATATGTTGAAGAATGTCTAGTTATTTTGGTTGTCTGAGCCACATTTTCCCCCAGATCCCTTAGGTAAAATCCCCTGAAAACAGTATTTTTTGAGTTGTTTCATGAAAAAGCTTATCTGGGCCTTTTACCCTTAAAAATTAGTTGTGGTCTGTGGTGCCTAGTTGGCTCAGTTGGTTGAGGATCTGACTCTTGATTTTGACTCAGGTCATGATCTCAGGGTCAAGCTCTATCCTCAGTGGGGAGTCTGCTCTCTGTCTCTCTCTCTCTGACCTTCCCTTAATGTGCTCACACATGCTCTCTCTCTTAAATAAATAAATAAATTTTTGAAAAAAAATAGTTATGGTCTCTACAGACTCATCGTGTCACATGTTCTTTCCTTGATATTTTGAGTATTCCATTTTCTCCTGGAATAAAGTATTGCCTTTAAGGTCTGATGATATTCTTATAAAAGTCGTTTCTTGGGATCCCTGGATGGCTCAGCAGTTTAGCGCCTGCCTTTGGCCCAGGGCATGATCCTGGAGGCCTGGGATCGAGTCTCACATCAGGCTCCCTGCATGGAGCCTGCTTCTCCCTCTGCCTGTGTCTCTGCCTCTCTCTCTCTCTCTCTCTCTCTCTCTCTGTGTGTATGTGTCTCTCATGAATAAACAAACAAAATATTTTTAAAAAAAAAGTCATTTCTTGGGATGCCTGGGTGGCTCAGCAGTTGACTGTCTGCCTTTGCGCCAGGGCATGATCCTGGAGTCCCAGGATCAAGTCCCATGTCAGGCTCCCTGCATGGAGCCTGCCTCTCCCTCCACTTGTGTCTCTGCCTCTCTCTCTCTCTCTCTCTGTGTCTCTCATGAATAAATAAATAAAATCTTTCCAAAAAAGTCATTTCTTTTCTTTTCTTTTTTTTGTATAGATACCCAAAGGATATTTCTCTTTAATGTCCAATACCTTTACAAAAATATGCCTTGGTATAGATCACTTTGAAACATTGATGCTCTCAGATACATGATACACTATTTAAATGTATGGTTCATTTTGAATTTCAAAGCAGTGTTCTTGAATTAAGTGTTTATACATGGTCTATTCTCTTGCTTTGGTTTTCTTCTTTAGGAGCTCATTTTGTATGTTTGATCTTCTCTATGTCTCTTTAACACTTGTTATTTCCTATCACATTCTTTTTACCCCTTTCATTATTTTTTGAAAGTTTCTTTGTGCCTTCTACTTTTCTTAAGGCTTTATTGGTTGAATTTATTTGTTCCTGTGTTCCTTCCAGTTTGTCTTCATTGGAAAATGATTTTTTTCTGTTATTTCTAGTTTTTTGTTGAATGACATCACCTCATTTCTGAATTATTCTGATTCAGATGGGCTATTCTTGATCTCATGTGTCACTTTACTAACGCCATTAAGCTTACTTGAAATAGTATGCTACTTTTTAAGCAAGTCTTTATGGTACACTTTCATTGCCTCTCAATGTTATTCTGTTCTTTATCCTTTTTTTTTTAAACTAAAATAACTTCATATGAGATTTTACCTTTCTTTGCTATTTTTTCTATGAAATTCATTTTCTTTCTGAATTTTGGAAAGAAATGTAAGTTCAGTTAGCTATTCTTGCTTCAGAGGGCTCTTTCTTCTGTTGGTTCTGTGTCCTATTGAAAATGTGGTAGCTTGCTTTCTCTGACTTCCTGGCTTTGATCCATATCCTCACTTTTATCAAGACCTCTTTCTTTGCTCCCGTTAGCCATATTCAGCACAATGTGAATTCCACTCAGAAATTCATCCTCAGTTTGGATCCTGTCTTGAAGGGGTATCCTAGGTGGCCAGTTTTGAGAGTTCACAGGAGCTACAATGCTCTAGGTACTTCCGTTTTTAGTGGGGCCCCTTACATGGATTTGGCAAGGGAAAGGGGAAAACTTCTGAGGTTGCTCTCATACTGGAGCCCAGTACTTTACCAGGACCACCTGTTGGCTACTTTGTGGCATTCCTGCTGTTAGGTACATCAGCTTCCCCACTGCCTCCCTATGCCCTCCTGTGCAGACACTGGGAGAATGAAGGTCTTTTGGCAGTTAATGGCCTCTCTGCAGCCACTTGTAATCTTGAAGTTTGTAAGGATATCTTGTTACTTCGTTTTTACAATTGATGGTGTATTTTGGTTCTTTTACTGAGTTTCTCTTTCTATGTGGAGATTCAGATTGGCATTAGGGAGGGCACTTGTGATGAGCACTGAGTATTGTATGTAAGTGATAAATCACTAAATTCTGCACCTGCAACTGATATTACACTGTATGTTAACTAACTGGATTTTAAATTAAAACTTGAGGGGGAAAAAACAACAAAAAAGAAACATTCAAAAAGTCTGCTGCTACTATTACCACCATCTTCCCATATTTCCTGATTTTTAAAAATCCATCATTTTAGCTTAAATTGTTAGAGAAATGTAGTGTCTGTGATTCCCCTTATTAGCAAAAAGAGAACCCTATATTCATTTTTATTCAAATTAAAGTTAAACATCTTGAAATTTATATATTTTTAAATTTCTGCTATCTCCTGAAATTGAGGAATTAAAACAAGCATAATGATTTTTGAGAAACTCAGAATGGAAGGGATTTTTTTTTTTAAGATTTTTAATTTATTAATTCATGAGAGACACAGAGAGAGGCAGAGACACAGGCAGAGGGGGGAAGCAGGTTCCCTGTGGGAAGCCTGATGCGGGACTCCATCCCAGAACCCTGGGGATCAAAGGCAGATGCTCAACCACTGAGCCACCCAGGGGCCCCAGAATGGAAGGGATTAATTAAGGTTTGGGTCCTTGTGTTTCAACAAAATACTTCCAACTACTCCTTTGGGATTATGTGGGTTAATATACTCTTAGGTGTCCTTAAAATTAAAAAAAAAAATGTCAGTGTTATTAAAACTTAGTGCCAGGCATTGTCCTAAGGTGTGTTCTGATGAAGCTTAGAGAGGTTAAATACTTTCTTCCAGGTCACATCAAACTAGTGTATATTGAACCAACTACTCCGGATGTTTTAGACATATTTACTCTACAAAACAATCATAATACTACTCTTACCATTTTACACATGAGGAAACTAAGGCACAAACCCTGTAGGTAATTTTTCCAAGGTCCCATGCATAGTTGATAAGTATTAGAACTTGAAGTAATCTAGATCCAGATCCCATTCTCAGTCACTGCCCCACAGAGTCCCTCAATAGCATTGCTAAGAGTCGAGCTCATGTGGTAGGAAATCTTGATTCTTTTGGTTGAATGGAGATCTCCTACTTATTGGATGGCAATTCATCATTAAAAATTATATATATATATTTCATATCAGTGACCAGTACCTTTGACACAGGATAATTCAAAGATGTGTTCTTGATCCACTTCTCCTATCTTCATACTTCCATGATCAGGGAAACAATTTCTTCAATCAAGGAAGCTAATCAAGGAAACAATTTCCTGTCAATAGCACCCATTTTTCAAAAGGAAGAATTCTCGAAAGGTAGCTATTTCCTTAAGGAGATATCACAACAGGAAGACAATATTATGACCAAAATGGTAGTATATATTAAGAAAATCTGGCATTTTCCCTTTTATTTTCTATAAGCTGCTTATTAGCAAAATGTGATGAGTAAAGTAAACTCGGCTGATGATACAGCTGGAAACCTCACAGCTCTTAATTGCCTCACTGGGAAGAGTCTTCAGTGTTGGCCATCACAGTATGCCACTCTGCAATGACTTTGGGCTAGCTAATGCAAAGTTGCTGGAGTATTCTTTTTTGCCCCATATTCTATTTCTGACTATGGAATCCCCCATTGGCTTTTTAATTAGATTCAAACATTTTAGTGCTCACTTTTAAGGCCCCTTCTTACCCTGGTTTAGCTCATACGGCTTTATTGAATTATTTCTACTCCTCTGCTTGTGGGCCTCTCTCCATGTTCATCTCCTTTATATTCACCCAGCCATATGGTTTATATCACCTCCTACCATCTCTCTGGCAGACCACCTTCATTGTCTTCATTCAAATCCCTCCTTGGCGCTCATTAATTCCCGTGTGTTGGAACCACCTCCATAGATTCGAAGGACAAACAATGATGAATTTTCCTGACAACTCAAATGCCCACAATTTCTCCTTCCCTATTCATTTACTGTTTTTTTTGAGTGTATTCCAAAAATTTTCCCCCATGGGTGGTGTTGCCCTTCTTATTTGACTATGAACCCAGTGAATAGAGATGTTGCCCCATTCTATGCTGTGCCCTGGCACAGAATTGATTTTCTCTATACAAATCTCACTGTTAGATTTGCTGCAGTATGTGGTGTTGGCAAACAGAAACTTTCAATACACGTCTTTGAATTCCATTGTAGCCTCATTAACATTGTTCCCTGTCGGAGAAGGTAAGTTAGTCCTGGTTCTTTTCCAATGAAATTCAGTTGGTAATGTGCTGACAAAAAATGGCCTTTTATGGTGGCCTCACTGGGTGCTCCCCAAAGACTATGTGAAAAGGAAAGGAATAAAAATGACGGCATGCTTTTAGTTGGCTAGCCTTCTTTCACATTTCCTAGGAAAATAGACAATCACTGCTGATTAAAAAAACAAAATAAAACAGTACAAGCGAACAAAACAAAACAAAAACCCCTGGGCTTTCCAGAATCAGGTTATATTACTTTCTATGTGTCCTGACCCTGCTCTCCTCCCCCCATCTTAAATCTCACTATTGATTGTAACCATATAATCCTTTGATCCTGTGGTTTCTTTGGAGTGCTTTGTTGGCGATCATCATCTAATTATCTTTTGAAGCCTTATTAGAGATGAGTGTGTGTTGAGGGGGAGGAGTGCTCTTGACTGAGATTCACCTGCAACTTGGCTTGAGCTTATCTGGCCTCAAGAGAATATTCTAAGTATTTAAAACATTGCAAAATAAGAAAGTGACAAGAAAGGGGAGAGGAGGGGAGAACATTACCCCCCTGGTTTGCATGTAAGTAAGTGGATGGGTCAGAAGAGGTCAGCAAATAAGGTTATGTGTCACTGTTCCTCTGGCAACAGATGAAGCTATCACAGATTTTATGCCTGCAAATCAGTTACTTCTCCACCAGGTGAATGTGTGAAAGGACAGGGGAGGTGTATGACCTGGTCCCTTGTAGTCATCGATAAGAGCAGAAATGAAGAATGGAATTGTGCTTACTTTTTAAAGTTTACTGTGTTTACTTAAGCTTTCTAGTGCATGAAATGATGGGAGCTGAGCTATGGTATGAACTCATATCACCAAGGGGCTAGACAGGTATGCTGACAAGTACAGTAGGACCCTTAGATGAAGGTCATCATCACTCCATTTGTCTGTTGTCTACTTGACAAGAGAAACCTCAGTATCCAGTGAATATTTTTTTCCCCAGTGAGCTCCACCGAAAGCTGATTTGTTCTTTTGATGCCTTCCTCCTGCAAAGAACTATGTGGGTGTGGGGACTGCTTTCCCTGAATTATGGTCTTGGCCCAAGCGTCTCTTATCATGCTTACCAGTTGCAAAATACTAGAATGCCTCATCACTTTTTCAGTTGGAAGATGAGCCCTGGATATTTTACAGTACATTCCATCCTGGCATGTTCCACTTGGAAGCATTTTTTTTCTGTGTGAATTTTTGTTTGTGCAGGCTGTCTATGCCAGCCTTAGAGCTTGGAAATAGCCATCAGTCCAGCTTGCTTTCAAGCTAATGAAGTCAATGAAATGCTGCCTCATTTCAGCAGCCTTCTGTGTCAGTCCTCATTTTCTGGGTCCACCCCGGGTGCTCTACGTGTCAGGTCATGACTGTCTTAGCCGCACGCGGTATGTCTTCTTCCGGTCACCATGACTGCACGTGGTGCCCATAAGCAGTTCATTACTACTGCATTTCCTTCTCCCAGCACTGCTACATTTCTTTCTGTAGCCTCCCTCTTCAGAGCCGGGGAATTCTAAGGCATGGAGGCATGACAGCTGCACTCCTCGTGGCTGACCAGGGAGATGAGGGGAAGAGAGGACTTCGTTTCACCACCTAATGGACCCTAGTACTGTCTGATGCTCTGTGCAGCCAAATAATGGAGGAGTGTAGAGCTGTCTTGCAAGTCACTCTTCCACATGCTAGGTGTCCATCCTAGCTTTGCCACATATAAGCCATGTGGCCTCATGCAAAATGACTTAGCCTCACTAAGCCTCAGTCTGTCATACTTAAATGGGGGTGATGACAGTCACAGTACCTGTCCAGCAGTTGTATCAGGAGTATTAACTTAGGTAGTATTTAGCTCTCTGCCTAGTGCATAGTTTACTTGCAAATACTCACAAAAGAAAGGGACAGAGCAAGAGAGTAGATGTGCCTAAGAGAGCAAGAGAAGCTACCAGAGTCAAAAAACAAAATGGGAGAATCTTTTTCTATAAATAGACCCATCCCATTGTATTTGCCTGGACTTGGGATATTATTCAGGCATGTTGTTTTCTAACTTTCCTGGAACTAAACATCCTTCAGGTTACAGCCCAGTGGGCAGAGAGTGACTCATATTGTGCAGGGCTGTGGCCAATTGAATGTGGATGGTTGTATAGGGCAAGGACAAGACCATTATTTCAGAGTAAGGTGGACTGATCCTGGCCCCGGCTCTGCTTTCTGCTAGGGTGTGGGGTGTAGGCGGTGTGGAATCTAAGGCAGATCATTTCCCCTTAGACCTTGGTCTCTGCAGAGAACAAGCTGACCTGGCACCATCTAAGCCTTTTCCTGTCCTCTAAACTCAGGCCTTGGGATCCCTGGGTGGCTCAGTGGTTAAGCATCTGCCTTTGGCCCAGGGCGTGATCCCCGGGGTCCCGGGATCGAGTCCCACATTGGGCTCCCAGCATGGAGCCTGCTTCTCCTTCTGCCTGTGTCTCTGCCTCTCTCTGTGTGTGTCTCTCATGAATGAATGAATGAATGAATGAATGAATGAATGAATACTCAGGCCTCTGAGCCAGGGAAGACTCCTGAGCAATGAGATACATGAGATGAACCCCAAAATGTCACCTTCAGTTTCGGAAGAGTATTTGGGAGACATCCAAGCTCTGCTTTCTAAGGAGCAGGCATATGGATTCCTGCAGATGAGGGCCAGTCTCTTAATATTTCTGCTGCTGATGACAAAACAGCACTGCTGTTTCCAAACCTCACCAGGTACTCACCTTCTGAAAAGAAAGAAAATCAACTTTGCAAGTGCATAAATGCTTCGGGCAGATTTCACACTGATAGCTTTCTTTAACAAGGTAACAAACTACATTACTATTTAATTATTCAGCTCACAGCCTCTCTCTTGACAAAACGATGCCCTAGTGCTTATTGGAAAAGGGATTTATAATCAGCCAGGACCCATTCAATTTTGTGCAGTGTGGTGACATTTCCATCCCATCTTGTGCCTAACCAAGTAAAGGCAATTATTTCAGCCATTGCAAAAACAAAAAACAAAAAACAAAAGAGGTAGTGTTTTATAAGACCACAGAAGACCATGTTGAAACCATATTGTTTGTGTAGCTGCTTGTTCTATTTCTCTGACCATGTGCCTCTTTGGGCCTCATATCTTCCCTAACTCTGTGGGCTCATTCTCAGAAAGCAGGGCTTACCTCAAGATGTTCTTTGGGCATCTGATTGCCCAGCAATTGTTCTCTATAAGCTCCTTTTATATTTGAGGAAGACAGTGATAGTCTTGGTCAAAGTTGTATTCTGAAAAGGGAGTTGGTGAGTGATTTTTCAGTGATGTTAAAAAAAAAAAAAAGTTTTTGGCCTCACATGACTGTGTCCTGGAAGCTGTTCTCTCCAGATGCCCTCCTCACCCCCTTCCCCCTTCCTGCCTCTTTTCTCTCTACTCCCATTCTAGACATGCTACTCAGTCAAGTGAACCCACTTATCTCTTATTCCGTCATGCCTCTATGCCAGCTAGTCTTCTTCAGAGAAAACCCTCCACCCTTACTTATTTTTTACTAGGGCAGATCTTCCCTATTTGGACAATTTCTTATGACTTTCCCAGGAAATCATTCCATATGCCACTGTTTCCTTAGCAGTCAGGGGCTATGAGTAGATATGTAATTACACATGTGTTACTTTATGGATGACTCTCTTTCTTGAGAATACATGAGTTCTTAAGAGCGAAGGTTTAGTTTTTATTTCTCTTCATGGCAACTAGATGGTAAAATCTGCTCTTGAGTAAATATCATTGAAGATGTGCTCATGCACTGAAGCCTGTTCTATTTTGTATCTTCCTAGGAAGCTTCCGGACTAACCATTTACTTTAGAATTCTTGCTTTTAAGGTGTGATATGGCTTCAGTCAACTTAGCATAATGTCAAAGTGAAAGTTGAAGTTTACTGTTCATTTCTCTGAAATAAAATGCTTAATTTTTCTGTGCTTTTGGTTCATATCTGTCTTATGCTAATTCAGGGAAGGTTCAAAATTAGCATTTTATTATAACTTGATTAGAGGTACAAATTGTATTTACAGGTATACATGAGAGCAGGTTCTAGAAACGATCTTTTTTTAAAAAAAAGTTGGACACTTTTGCTATATGTGCGTTTTGCTGATGGATGTCCCTGAAAGTGACTTTTGCAATGTTAACTCCTCCCTGGTTTTACTTGTGTTCTAGGGAGGAGTGTTTGGGCTCAACCTGTTCTTCCTTTAAGTTCAAAAGGCCTTCATCGTACAGAGCGGCCAGTGTGCTGCTAGACAGTGATAAGCTACTTACTGTGCATTCCGATGACCAGATGACCTGTAAACCCGTCATCTTTTTGAGCCCCAGAGCACATTCATTTGTACTTGGATCCTGGCTTTAAACACCATTTCCCATATGCCGTCTTGATGTTTGGTTAAAACCAATAACCATCCATCACTTTTAGGCCACGTCAGACCTGCTCGCGGCTATCATGGAATGAAATATGAGCGCAGCTATTCCACCTAAGTTCCTTTTAGAGGTCCTGAAGGACACAGCTACAATATATCAGATGAATTCAAGGAGACCTATCACAGGAGAAAGGTGGCCTGATGTTGAGAGGCGGGATGAAGCCAAGGCCCTGATGCAATCTCCAAGGTCCTTGGTGAGAGTCATTAGGAACCAAGTTCAGCCCCAGCACCACTTCTACTTGGCACCTTCCTCCCACCTGTGAGGCAAATGAGGACTTTGCTTATTAGTTCTTCCATTTCTCTTAGCCTCTCAGGATTATAGCTCTATCATCTAAATGCTGGGAAAGCAAAAATAAAGTTCATCAACCTGAGTTAAATTCTCTCCGGGTTGTAGAGGCAGAGGACTTTTGGAGGGTGCTAGAATTTTTTTAAATCTCTCACAACACTAAATCGGTTCTAATATACTAAGAATTTTATTATTTTTTTTAAAGATTTATTTTTTATTTATGATAGACAGAGAGAGAGAGAGCGCGCGCGAGGCAGAGACACAAGCAGAGGGAGAAGCAGGCTCCATGCCGGGAGCCCGATGCGGGACTCGATCCCGGGACTCCAGGATCACGCCCTGGGCCAAAGGCAGGCGCGACACCACTGAGCCACCCAGGGATCCCCTACTAAGAATCTTAGTATGTACCACTTTATTCAAATGTGAAGGAGAAAGAGTGTTATTGTGGACTCTGGTTATATGGGGTTCACGAACATGAATTGAGTAAGGTGTAACCAGCCTAAAACCCTTTATACATATGAAAAAATCTTCCCTGTTGGTAGAGACTTATCAGTTGTTGAACAAAAATAGTTGATGGGATTCTGTAAAAAAGAATTTATATTTTTCCAGTTTTAAGGGAATGGTTGGATATTACTTTAGAAGGTGATGTTATATGTTTTTAAAACTGTTGGCGACTACATCCAAAGATTAATATATCATCACTAGAGAACATATTAATTTTGAGTTTAATAGATTCTCAGGAAGGCACTTTCAAGAACCTGCCTCGTCCCTCCTGTGACTATTGGCACATATTTTACACAGCTGTCTGAAACCGTGACTGGGGAAGACCTGTGAACTTGGCTTCTCTAGCCCAATGCTCAAAGCAAATTAACCCATGAAATTTCTCTTTACACCAGTCCAAACCTTACCGGTGATGTTCTAGGAAATAACTATTGCTTAGCATAGGGCTCTGATTTGACCCATAATATAAATATTCCTGGTTCATTGAGATACTTACGATGTTGTTTCATGGCATCTAATAAACGCTATTAGATGCCTGAGAAGATAAGAAAATATTTTTAACTCTAAAATTGACTGCCAGGTGTAGCAGGGGCCAGTAAAGTGGGCTTGCTTCCATTCCTTAAAATGCCTTCCATGATTCAGGGGGGTTGGAAGAAGATTGAATGATAGCTCATTGTATCACCAGACCACAGTATCAACCAAGTGTTTCTTAAGCACTTCATATAGTTCTAGTACTAGAGCTTTTATTGAAAGAGGGAATGTAGATAAAACAAAGAGAAAAAAAAAAAACAGTTAAAACACAGCCCCTGTGCTTTTGGCTTAAGTGCAGAGATGGGGCTTACACATGTGAAACAACCAGAGAACAATTTCGTAACCCCAGGTAAACAAATGGGGTGTTTGGGAGAGACATCTGGTCTCCTCACTGTTTATAGCTAATTCCAGGGGGGAAATAAGAGAAATGGAACCAACCACTTCTGAAGGGAACACGTCCCCGTCCTCTGGCAGCAAGGTAGAAGTTTTCTGCCAGGAGGGAACACTGGATAGGGGGCTGTTTGTTTTTTCTCCAAACAGGAAACTCCTTCCATGCCAATAGTAGCTTCAAAAGGATCTCAGCAGCAGATGGAAAGAACCCATATGCATTCATGCATTCAATTAGCAGGGACTAATTCAATTTGAGGATTAACTCTGTCATTAGAGAGAAACAAAACCTATTTAAGTCTCCCATCTATGGTTACACACTCTGAGTGCCATTGGCACAGGTGGTGGGTGAATATTAGACCATTGTAGCATTTAATGGCCTTCAGATGTGCTGATGGAGTAATCCCATTGATGAGGAGATCCCAGAGATGTGTGCTCTGAGCCCTCTGCCCTGTATCTCGGCAATGGAGGAGAAGCCGGTAGGCCAGGTGTGAGGGATATGGGACTAGTTTGGTGAGTGAGTCCTTGCTTGACTGGAGGAGGAAAAAGAGGAGAGATGGTGTTTTTTTTTTTTTTTTTTTTTACATCTGGTTATTAAAGAGAATTTCAGGGTAAAGCTTACCTTAGATAGATTTCTTAATTCAACTCAACAAACACTTGTCTGCAATGTCTTCTACTTGCCTTTCTTCCTTCTGCTTCAAAAAGCTGATCCTTCAGATAAGCAGCTGGCAGCCTTTTGTATTTTTCTGCTGAGATATTCATGACCTAAAACAGATGACGTTGTATGCAAAACACACTACCATAGATGACACAGGTAGCAAAGGCTATGGTTCATGGTCATTTCCCAATGCTAACCAAAAGTCAGTGTCAGCCCTCTTACTCAAGGCCTGTCACAATGCCAGCGTATGATGTGACCGAATTTTCCAAAAACATTCACAGCATTGTCTCCCCATCCCACACATTCTTCTTGCCATATGACTTTGACATTCTTTTCATTGAGATGTGGGGGTCTGTGTCTTCTTAAATATGGGCAGACTTAAGACTGTAGCAGCAGAAGTGACACTACATGATTTCCAAGGCAAGGTGACTTCCATGAGGCTTTCTTGGGATGGTTGCTTTTGAAACCCAGCCACCATTTCAGGGGGAAGCCCAAGCAGCTGGAGTGTCATGCTTGAGGATCTAAAGCAGCTGAAGCCAGCACCCAGTTTACCTGTCATGTGTAACCATCCTGAAAGTGGATCTTTGAGCTCTCAGTGGAGCTGCCCTACCTGATGCCAGGTGGAGGGGAGACAAACTTAATGGCTGAACATGGCCCAAGTTGCAGATTTTTAAGCAAAACAAATAATTGTTTTGTTTGAAGCCACTGTGTTTTGGGATGATGCGGCTCTGTGTTACTATATAACAAAGAGCTGATACAGATTTTGCACCATTGTAAGAATAATCTTGAAATTGTTCCACTATCTTTAAAAACCCCAGTATTTTAATTATTAACAAATAACTTGGCACATAGCTTATCATCAGTTGTCAAAACCTCCCCTAGACTTATATTAAAATGCAGGAGTCTTTCGAGATACCAAATTCCTCCGTTCTCTCACCTCATCTTGTTGAGTATGACTATGTAAAATAATACTAATTACAGTCATTTTCATGAGCTGCTTCTCATTTATGCCTCATTAGCATAATTCACAGTAGTTATCCATACCATTCATTAAGTGAGTGTTAGTTACCTTTGCTGTATCTGATGGTGATACTAGATTCCATTTTGGGGAGCTAAGCCTTCACGGTCTGTTGCTCATGTCCCATGACTGCTTACAAAGTAGAAAAATTGGACAGAATGCTTCTGATAAGGAAAATATGGGAAAAGGTCTGCAGAAATATGTATCTGAAAGAAGTGGGCTCTTGGGCACCTGACAATGCAAGCTATCTGTGACTATGCAATAAGTAACTTTGAATAAAGGGGAAGTAGGAAGATGCCCATCATGATCAGACTAACAGGACTGTGAACACAATATCTGCCCTGCATGCCCTCTCTATTCAGTGGCTCTGTCAGCATAAAAAGAGTTGGATCATAAAGGTAAATTGACTTCATTTTGTATGTGATGCATTCATGAAATTTTTATTAGGGGTTATTTGCTTTAGTTTTTGCCCACCTTGATCCTAGTTCAAGAGGAAATGGCATGGTGGAAGGACTTCTCACATAGGGGTCAGATGCAATAACATTAAAGAAACTATATATATAAAAAAATAAGAGTCTCTGTCATCTGGGTTGCTAACTACCTGTGTGACCTTCTGTGTGATCTTGGAAAAGTCCAGTTACTTCTCAAGCCCATTTTTCTCATCTATGAAATGAGAAGTTTAGGCTAGGGCCCCAAATAGCTCTGGAATATAGAACATGACCACTTCTGAAGGAATGGTTCTCGCATATGCTTCTTGCTTTGTGGATGAAATATTTCAGGGTAAAAAGTATGCAGAACTTGGCAAAGCCAGTGATATATTTATGCCAGGTATATATTTATGCATCAGCTGATTTCTCCCACTACCTCAGGGCTCTACAAGCTACTCTTTGTTCGATGGTGGTTGTTTGTACTTTTAATTTTTTTCTTCCACAATTTTTTTAAAAAAGATTTAAGCAGCTGCTGTCATTAGTAGGTGACAAGCAATTTGGAAATAGAATATTAATTTAAGGACTGAGAAGCAGCATGAAAGATTAAACTTTTTAAATAGACATAAGTGTTCAGAGTTGAAACTATATGATGTAGTTATTTCAGCTGATTTATTAAGAACTCAGATATGTGGCTTTGCCAAGTCTTGTAGACTTTATATTAAATATTTTTGATGGCATAGCAAAAACTGCAACCTTAAACTATACCTTTGGAAGTAGTCATGCCAAACTCTACAGCTGTAATTGGCCTTAATCTAACCTCATTTCATAGGTGAAAAATGGTTCTTTTTCTGTGTAGTGAGGTCAAAAACATTAGTATTCCGTAGTGTTCTATGCAGGAGACCATAATAAATCCTCTGGTCCTTGAGCTTATTTAAAAGGCAGAGTCCCAAAGGAACTGACTTTATCTTCATTATTCTAACGAGAGAACTGAAGTTTAGTAAACTTGTGCAAGGTTATAGCTAGTTCATGGTGCTAACCGGCAGTCTGGTTCTTGACTCAGTTATGATGTATCCCTTCGTAGTTTGGACTTCTTGCCAAAAGCCAGTTCCCTGAGAGGATAGAGTTTGTTTTGTCCAGAAGTATCCCCAAAAGCTCCAACAGAGCTGGCGCAGGAGCAGGAGGCCAGCCAGTGCCCCCAGTGGATTCTTTTGTCCCTATCCTAATTCCAGTGGGTAGCCATTATTCCTTCATGCATGATTCCTGAGGGTATCCAGACTGTTGGGAATCGAGGCCAAAGAGAGAGACAAGAAGGAAGATAGTGGGCAGCCTGGGTGGCTCAGCAGTTTAGCACTGCCTTCAGCCCAGGGTGTGGTCCTGGAGACCCGGGATCGAGACCCGGGATCGGGCTCCCTGCATGGAATGGAGCCTGCTTCTCCCTCTGCCTGTGTCTCTGCCTTTCTCTCCCTCTGTGTGTGTCTCTCATGAATAAATAAATAGTCTTAAAAAAAAGAGAGAGAGAGAGAGAGAGAGAAGAAGAAGGAAGATAGTGATTCCTTCCTGGCAGTCCTGACTTCTCAGTTCCAGGATATTTACTGGATAGCAGTTTAATGGAAGGCATAGCATTGAAGGAAAAATCAACCATTTCATACAAATTAATGATTCCACTTCTAAGCTCTAAAAATGACCAGTTTCTCAGTTCTCTACTCCCTTAGTTTCCTGCCTAACTACACAAGTTTCTGTGATTTAATTGTCCAGGAAACTTACTATCCATCTACTCATTTACATCCCATCAGCAATTTGACTTCCTTTCTTTGCATTTGGGAGCATGATTTCCCCAGTTGGAAAGAGTTTTGGAAAAGGCGGGAAGGCAAGCTTGGAGCTCAAGAAATAATAAAGAATAATACTATAATCATAACAACTCATTATTTGTTTTTAAAGCTTGATCTTCCAGAAGGTTATTTTCTGGAGTTGAATACTAATAGGTTCAAGCTCCCTTTATGCAGAGGAAATCTTAAACAACAGTGTTCATGGGGAAGGACATTAATCAAGAGAAAGAAGTGAGCCTTGAGCCTAATAACGTTTGCATAATAGCTACCCTTGGGTGTATTGCTTGACTTAAAAATAAATATCCCCGCTTTCCGTCTCCAGTACAATTGGAAATTATCTGCGGTTATGATTCTGTTATATGATCCTCTACCTGTTCATGGAGACTTTAACCCACAAGGCAGCTGGAAACCAACAAACATAGCAGTGCTTGTGAATGTTGGGGTAGACATTTAAAGAGGCTATAATATGGGCAATCTGGAGAAAGTGGCAGGGAACAGGTCATAACTCTCTTTCGTGGAGGAGAAGGGTGGGATTGAACTGGCATGGTTGACATTTATATGCTTCCCTGCTTTACTTTTGCCTCTGCAGTGGTTTCTCACCACCTGCAGGATAAACTCCAAGTGCCTTATCTTGACGGAAGAGGTGCTCACTGGGTGGGGGATTCCTCTGACTCTGCAGCACCTTACCTGCGACCACTCTCCACCTCAGGGAGGATAATATACAGCTCTTTGCAGGTTCCCTTAGATAATACAACTTAATTTGCATGTCTTTGTTCAGATCCTCCCTTTGTTTTGCCTGGATGTTCCGAATCTTCTTTGCTAATTAATCCCATTTACCATGGAAAAGTTGGCTTAGGCTTCATCCAAGAAATCTTTGAACTCCACAGCTAATCAATAAGCTTTCCCCTGACTCCTAATATTTTTCGTTCTTTTTGTTCTTTCTCTCATCCTTTCCTTCCCTTTCTTTTCCTTTTCTCTCTTCCCTTCCTGGTGCTCCTTCAACAGATGTCCTGGGGAATGCCTTTACTGTCTTGATTTGTTGCTTATATGCACCGAATTTTATTACACAAAGGCTTTAAATTAATGAATTCATTTTTCTTCTTTTCTCCTCCTTTTCTCTTGACTTCTGGAAAATGTTTCAATATAATCTTGAAAAAATGGGCACTCTACTGTTTCAAAATTATAAAGCTTTCATTGTTGATTTTGTTCTTGCTATAGAGAGATGAGCAGGACAGCTATTAATTTTATTTTAAAAATTAAGAAAGTTGGTTCATAAACATTGACTTGTTAAACTTACATGTCTGCTAAGTTAGAGATTAGAATTAGACTCCAATCCAGTGCCTTTTTTGGATTTATTTATTTATTTATTTATTTATGGAGAGAGAGAAAGCATGTGCATGCAAGTAAGGGGCCCAGTTGTCACCATAATGCAAGTCCGTGTGTCCAACCCCGGCCTCTGTGCAGTGCCCTCTGGGAGTCCCCCCTGTAAAGCTCCACAAGGCTCTGGGAGGCCTGAAGAAAAGAAAAGTAAATAGTCTTTATAGGCTATCAAGTTTATACTGTTGTGAAAAGACATTGCAGTGGTGCTCCTGGGTGGCTCAGTCAGTTACCTGTCTGACTCCTGATTTGGCTTAGGTCATGATCCCAGGGTGATGAGATCAGCCCCATGTTCGGCTCTGCACTCATTGGGGACTCTTCTTGAGATTCTCTCTCTCCCTCTCCCTCTCCCTCCGCCCCTCCTGCAGATGCTCTCTGTCTCTAAAATAAATAAGTCTTAAAAAAGTAAAAATAAAAAATAAAATGATGCTTTGAGAAATAAAATTCAAGTTACTTTCTTCTAAAATTTTGTGTTGTTCAAGCCTTAAGATCATCTATGTTTTCAGTAGTTCTAGAATCTAAGTACTTTTTTCTGAAGGGACCATTTCTAACCCAATGCACATGGTCCCTTCAGGAGCCATCACTGTCATTAGATGCTTCCACATCCTGCCCTCTCTCACCAGCTCCCCCTTCTATCTTCTCCTCTACCTCCCAAGTGACTTGTACGTCCACTTTGATTCTTTGCCCCTGGAGCTACATATCTTTACAATTAGTTTAGGCTTCCTAAGACTTTTAGAGTTCTTTCCACAAGAGTCATCAGGATAGATGCTGACCACATGGTTATTTTCCGTAGAACATAATGAAGCATACATGTTCCCTCCTCACTACCTCCAGTCCTCTTCATTTCTGTAACAGTAGAAGTTTGTCTCTCACTATAGAGCAAAATTACTAGTGATCTATAGGACCCCAAGAGGACAAAGCGAAAGGAATTGGAAAGAAGGGAGCAGAAATGATCATGATTAGGCACCCAGCCTGCCTCAGTAGATGAGTTGAAAAATCCCTGTGATTTCATCCATCATTTCAGTCACTCTGTAAGATTTAGACTTGCTGGTTGATAGATGTGGAAATCGGGCTCAGAGGGCTTCCATGATTTGCCCACAGCTTGTGTTGGAGCTAAGATTTGAATCTAACCTCTGTAGCTCCAAGTTTTATGAGGAGTGTTCAGGTAGATTCTAGAATGATAGAATGGGTATCTGGGTAGCAAAAGGATGAAGTGAAGGCGTTAGCCTGTTGCGAGATTCAACCTTTGGCATGTTTCTCCTTCCCTGATTCCTGCCCCAAATGTAGACTATTTCTGCAAAATATGGATCCAGCCCTTTGTGATATTTTAATGAGAGGGTCTTCTACTAATGGGACATCTCTCTTTTGTCTTCCACAGCAATTTTGCAGGCAGTAATAGCTGGTGATCTTATGAAGGTAAGATATCTTCCTACCCAAACTTTTGGTGATTCTTTAAGAACTTTAACATCGTTTCTCACCAAATTTTCATGATCTCTCATATGTCATTTATCATCCCCTTGCCTGTGCTAGCTGACTTGAAAGGGGAAGGATGCTCTTTTGAGAACTGGGCAGAGAGGGCCAGAGAAGTCTTCACAGCATCTCTACATTTCCTAACAGCGAAGAATGTATGCAGGGGTACCATGCTGGTTGCCTCAACTAGTTAACATGGAACACACATTTCCTGGATGCAGTGTTCAGGGTGTCCGGAATCCCTGCTCTCTAGAAGCTGATATTTGACATTTAAAGGTTTCTTTTTAGATAGGTCTTGAAACGAGTGCATCTGTAAGAATTATCTGGACAACACCCAGAAATACATTCCCCAGGCCAGAGCTTACAGCTTCCAACATTATTACAGTTTTGTATGTTGAGAATAACAAGTAAGCAAAAGAACACACTCTGTCTCCCTCGAATACTTGAATTCAGGCTTATATTTTCTTAGTTCGGAGGGAAGGAAGTGGTCACTGCTGCCTCTAGAGGGAATGCAAATTCTGGAGTCAGAATGCCTGGCTTCAGATCTTGGCTCTGCCGTTCACTGTATGTGTGACCTTGTATAATCATTTAATTCTCCCTGTGCCTCAGTTTCTTCAGCTGTAAAATTGAATAATGGTGCCTCTTTCCTTTATTGTGAGGATCAAATGTAACAATACATGTAAAGCTCTTAAGACTTTTTATTATATAGAAGGGACTATAAAATCCTACCTAGTGGTGTTAGTCTGTGTTTTTTAAATAAACGTAGTGGAGATGCAAATATTTGTTATAAACTATAGTATAGTCCACGAGTATCCTAAAAGCTATATTTGGTCTCACATCATTTTCAGGCGTTGGGACCCATGACGGCCTGTATATCCCCGTATAACCCGCACTGGCATTGATCTGCTCTATAATATTGGCAACTGCATAGAGGCAGAGGCTCTTGCCTTACTCATGAGCCTGTGGAGTGTGGTGCTTGCAGACCAGGAAATCAAAACCCTTACAAGAGAGCTGAGAAGCACTGACCTTGCTTGCAATTTCCTTTGAAGCACATCTGTTGAATAAACTGAGAAACCGCTGTGCTGCAGTGTTAACAGGTTACTAATAGGAAACAAATGGCGAGAAGGTTGCAAGCATCTTGATAAACTGCCATCTTTAGACCCATAATCCTAGAAATGGTGCCTGTGGCAGTGTCTAGAGAAGAATGTTACGAGGAACTGTTACCCACAAAAGAAAAGTATTCCCCAAGCGGCGTACCTGGGAGTTTGATGCTGTTGTCCAGCCAGCAGTGGATTGAACCCATATTATCTTGTACTCCCCACAAGGCCTTGTATTAGACGCTTTGAGCAGTCTTACGATGGGATTCCTGCTTCTGCAGAGCTTCTAAGTCAAAAAATTTTGCAAACTGCTGTAAATTTGGAGTCTTTTTATTTCATTGTGTGTGTGCCTTTCATTTAAGTAGCATATTTTCAGGTCTCTGGGTATACAACCACACTTTTTTTTGTGCTTAATAGAGAATTATTTGAAATATGAGCAATTGCTATATTCAGTTGGTTATCTTATTACATTCTCTGTTATAATCATTTTCCTAAGTGCCTAAGAAATGACTAAACAGTGGAGCACCTGGGTGGCTCAGTCAGTCAAGCATACGCCTTCAGCTCAGCTCATGATGTCAGGGTCCCTGGATGGAGCCCCTGCATCAGGCTCTCTGCTTAGTGGGGAGTTGGCTTCTCCCTCTGTGCTCCCTTTCTCTCTCTCAAATAAGTAAATAAATAAAATCTTTTTTTGAAAAAGAAATTAAGTTTATTTATTGAGAGGTGAAATATAGTGACTTAGAGTTTTTCTTACACCTTTTTCTCTCTTTCCTTCCCAAGTCTTTCTTCCCCTTTCCTTTCCTTTTTTCTTCCTTCTTCTGGTTCTCTGTCCCACCCAGAAAGCATTATAAATACTAAATATTGCGTGTGTCTGTAAGAGAGAGAGCACACACCAGACAGCAGAGAACTGAAGACCCCAGGAAGCAGTCAGTGTCAAGGGGTATTGGGAGTGGCTTCTGTGCAACTGGGATGCGTCAGATACCTATGCACTGACTTAATGTCTGTACTGTCCAAAGACCCCACAGAAAGGCAACATCCCAGCACCTGATGGACTGAGTCTGTGCTAGTCCATCAAGCGCAAATCCTTTGTGGGTCTGCCTATAAAGAAAGGGAGTGTCATTGTAAGATTGTTATTGACCAGTACCGGAAATGCTTAGATTTTGGAGGGACTACTATTAGCTACCTCTTGCTGTCCTGTAGTTGAGGGATACAAGCCACCATATGTTCTTTACTTCCTTTCAACTCTTCTTTTTTGAACTATTTTCAAGGAAGTCTTCCCTGACTCCTTTTTTTTTCACTCTTTAATAGCCTCCTGTGTTCTTCTGCATTCCTATCTCTGTCTTCGACATCTGTCCTCCCCACAGACTGCAAGTTCTCGAGGCCAGTGGCATCTGGCACATGGCAGTTCCCTGGTTGGATCTGAGTGAAATTGTGAACTATGTTTACTTTATTTGACCTTAGGAGATGTTTACTTTTTTTTAAATATAATGTGCGATCTAACTTCTTGGTGATAGATACATTCCTTTTGCTTAGCACCTGCTGGGTTACTTTATTCTTCTTTGTCCTAAAACTACTTCTTAGAAGTTCCAGAAAGACTCTTTTTGTTCTGCTGTTCCACAGTTTGGAGAACAGGGACCCATTTCCACTTTCTGTAATGTTCAGTATTTCATGAAATGAGACTGCATCCTCATTTTGCCACATTATTCTCAGGCTGCAAAATCTGTTGGTGGTTTTCCAGTCTGTTCTCGTAATACAGGTGTTTTAGGTTTCTCCTGCAACATTCTCTGAATCCTTCTGGTTCTCCTCCCGTGGGTTGTCTCTAGCCTGATTGGGTATAGGTTGGATGATTAATGGAAGGCGTGCAGGCTGGGCTGCAGAGCTGGAGAAGAAAGAGGCCATACATGTGTGTGCTTGTGTATGCTGCATGCACGTGTGCCACCATCTCCCATGGGAAAATGGGAGGCAGCTTCTGTATTTGGTAGCTAGGTTCATTAGAGTTTGAAGAGAAACCCTAGGCTAGGAAAGGAGCTTAGCTACCAGACACCAAGCTATTCCTGTCTCCAGCCTTAATTACTATTTAACTCAAGAGAAAGCCAAGCCAACATAGGAAAGCATTTTTTTTTCCCCTCTTTGCTGCTCTCTTGGGACAGAGACCAGTGCCCAGAAAAGAAAAAGACATCAAACAGAAAAGAAATAACTAAGGCAGCACATTTTCAGTTTTGCTTGGCTGCTCGGTGCCCGCAGACCCTCTCTGGAGTGAGAGGAGACACTGGCCATCTCCTTGAGTGCTAACACAGACCAGGAGCGTTACTTCATCTCTTTGACTTTTCTGTGTCCTCTGAGGCCAGAAACATTTGTGGTTTGCTACATTACTCTTTTTTTATCACCGGTTAACTATTTCCCTGGTTCTGGACTCTGCTTGAGCTGCTTTTCCTATGTCTCTTTTTCAGCTAATGGAAAGCTATAAAAATGGAGGCAGTCTGCTGATCCAGGGGCCGGACCACTGCTCCCTCCTTCACCACGCAGCTAAAACTGGCCACGGGGAGATCGTAAAATATATTCTGGACCACGGTGAGTAGGCACAGTAAACCAAGGGTCACTTATCCAGGAAGTCACTGAATTTTCTAAGTTGACTTCAGGCTATCTTCAGAACGGTAGAAATGCTCCCCAATTTACAGCCGACACCCCCTTGCTTATGTGCGGCAGACAGAAGTGTTCCTCACCAGAACCAAACAACTCCTAGAAATAATTTTCATAGCAAGGTCTTTGCAGGATATTGTTGAGCTGATTGGTAAAAAAGACAAGAACAAATGCGTCCTTACAGAATATGCTGGATTGTTTGGGGGAAGAGCTTTACGTTGCCTGGTTGGGACCAGGTACCAAATCCATGTTCATCGCTGAGCATTCTGAGGATTACATGAACCTGTATTTTTCTAGCTCTTTGGCTTCTCTCTTTTTATTTTTGGTCTGAATGTCATTCATCATTTCAGTTTAAGCCATAGTTCATTCTCTTTGAAAACATCTGGTACTCTCATGTCTTCTGTACTTAGATGTTTGCTGGAAGTAGCACATACATGGAAGATGCAATGGTGGCATTATTCTCTCATGGCCCTTTAGAGGCATAAGCACATGGATGGATAACAAATCTTGACCAATACCTTCAACTTCCCATGTTTATAGTGTTTCTAGGATTTAAGAACAGGAGTAAAGGAAAAACTCTGCCTGGCTTGGCTCTTTTTGAGGGGGGGAGGATTGGAGCAGCCTCTAGCTCTGCTAGATGCAGGTATACAGAGATTCTAGAAGATACTCTATGAGCCCTAGCAGTGAGGCTATGAAATCCAGATTCAGGCTGTAAACAGTAAGCATATTAGTAGAGAGGTACATTCTTTTTTGCTCCGCTTTTTTTTTCTTTTTTTGAGAAAGAGAGAGAGCATGCACGCATGAGCAGAGGAGGAAGGGGTAGAGAGAGAGGGAGAGAGAATCATAAGCAGGCTCCACCCTCAGCACAGAGCCCAGTGTGGAGCTCAGTCTCACGACCCTGAGATCATAACCTGAGCTGAAATAAAGAGTCAGACGTTTAACCAACTGAGCCACCCAGGTGCCCTGCTCCTCTTTTTATTCAGTTCCACAAATGTGTCTTTTAGTCATTCAACAAGTATTTGTAGAGTGCCCAACAGTAACGACCTATTATAGACCAGTGTACACACACACACACAAACTACACACACAATACAGTCACTATTTTCAGGCAGTTGGAGGCTAAAAAATATATAATCATATGCAGAATTAAATTGAAAACACTTCTTTATAGATGTTTTAAGTCCTATTGTAAAGCCGCAGGTAGAAAACACAGCTACCATTTGTCACACACTTATTATACTTCAGATGCTTATACTAAACATCCTATCATTTAATCCTTACAAAGACCTTGTAAGGTAGATATTAGACTGTCAGTTACACTTGACTCACCTTGCTTTGACTTCAGTTCCTTCCCCCTGCGATGACTTTGCTTAAACCCTTGGCCGGAGTTACGAGGGAAAGAATGGTTTAAGGAAAGGAAAGCGTGTTAAAGCAGGCTAGTGATCATTTGACCATTTCTTTCCCCCTTGTAGGCTGGGCTGGACAGTTCCAAGTCTGTCTACCCTGGAAAGCCTAGGTGGTAAGCTGTATTCTTGGTGCTGTGTCTGGGGTATGCATCTTTTCATCTCCCATTCCCCTGCCCATTCTACCCACTGCAATAAAAGCACTTGGGGAAGGGGGGCAAGACTTAGCAATAGTGGCATAAGTTCTGCTTACCTCCTTCATGAAAAAAAAAAAAAAAAAAAGCATAGGTATTTTCTCTTTCCCACAGTGACTTCTCCAAAAGCTGGTGAGAGGTAAAACCAAATGTTAGAAAATAGTCCCAGAGACAACACATACAGTCACAGAGCTTTTATGATTATTTTTCTCTTAACTGAATAGATCTCAGGGCACCTGGGTGGCTCAGTTGATTAAGTAGCTGCCTTTGGCTCAAGTCACGATCCCAGAGTCCTAGAATAGAGGATGAAGTCGTGGTCATTGTCATCATCGTCAGGCTCCCTGCTCAGCAGGAAGTCTGCTTCTCTCTCCCTCTCTGCCTCCTCCCCCTGCCTGTGCTCTGTCTCTGTCTCTTGCTCTCTCTCAAATCAATAAATAAAATCTTAAAGAAAGAAAGAAAGATCTCAGGATTTCTACCATACAAAATGGAGATGAGCTTTAGCTATACATGTTGTCAGTTTATTCCTCTTTAGCTCCAGTTAAAGTACTCCTGATTGCTATCTTCTTGACCCTTCTCAATCACTTCTTCCTAGTTTGTCCTTTACCCAATGAGATTGAATGCTTGCTGGCATACTTTAAGTGGTTCAATACCCACAGATCCTCTCTCGAGTTAGGTGAGACACTGGCCATCTTTTTGAGTGCTAATGCAATTTAGGATCTCTCTCTCTCTCTTTCTCTTTTACCTCTCCTGAAGAGCTAGCATCTTCCCCTGCCCCCACATACACCCATAGTTCTGAAAACCTCTCTGTATCAGTTACCTATTGGTCTCATTTGATCTCACTCATGAGGCTGTAGGGAGCTGCAACTGTAATTGAGTCTGTATTGAAGACAGACTCCCCCACATATTTGGGGGTCTCAGCTAAGATGGCTGGAATGGCCAGCACACCTGAGCCTCTCTCTCTACCTGTTCTTTTATCCCAGGCTTCTTCACAGCATGATAGTCCTAGGGTTCCAGGAAAGTGAGGATAGAAGCTTCCAGATGTCCTTGAGGCCAGGCTGGAAAGTTCTGCATTATTTCTGTAGCATTCTGTTAGCTGAAATAGGTCACAGAGTTACCCCTAATGCAAGGGAGGGCAAAATGGCCCCCACCAACCCATGAAAGGAGCTGCAAATAGTCTGTGGCCAGATTTACCCTACCGCTCTCCCTTACTCTCTGTTTTCTTCAGTTGAAAATGATGAACTTACTTTCTCCATATCCTGAACTACTGTCTCACCTGGAAATCCCCTGGACCTCAGCTTCTACATTTTCCTTTGGTTCTGGGTCCTAAGGTTGATTAGCAACAATAATTCTTTTAATTTGCAGCTTCTGCAAAAACACCAGTTTCCCCCTTTTTAAGCATAAGTATGACCCATGCAATATTTGGGACATACTTATACTAAAAACAAAACCACAATGCCTCTCCTCAGTTGCATGTCCCAGGGGTATGAGTGATGATGAGGCATGAGATAACGTGAGTCTAAAATCATAGATTTAAAAAAATAATAATAAAAAAATAAAGCCATAGATTCTTCATCTCCCCACTACTCTTTCCATTGCCCTAAATAATAGTGCCTCTACAGGCTTGCAGTTTCTAACAGCTGCCCCCCACCCCCTATGGACTGGTGCACCCATACTTTGCCTGGCATGAAATCAAGCTGGTTTGTTAGTCTCTTAGTGCTGTAACCAAAGCCTGATGTTCCAATGCTAAACTCATTTCTCTTCCATCTCCAGCATCTCTGGCAAAGGTGAATCACACAATATAGCTCTCTATCAAAACCAAGGACACAAAGCAATCTGTTAATTTGGGGCGAGGAGGGTGTTTATTTTTCCAGCTTTCTGTGGGGATTAGATTTTATAAATTAGTTACTGTCATATTTATGATAATGAGAGAAATACTCACCTCTGCTTCCCTCACAGGCATGTAGTTCCCATGGTCACGGGAGGCATCTGATTCCCGCCCCACCTCATCAGAATCTCTCATACCTGGAGGAGAGACTGGAGTTATGAGGCACGCTCCATCTTTCTGTTTGAAAATAAAATCTTATTATGCTCTCCAGTCCAAGAATCACTGCAGTTTTGAGGGATGGCGATTTTTAACCTTTCAGCACTAGAGTCAAATAATGGAAACTGAATTGCAGTTGATGTTTTTATTGAAATTAGCATTTATCAACCTGATAGGCCCTGTCAATTTTAGCCTTAACGTAGACCCCACTATTCCGACATATTTAGGTATATGCAGGTAAGTCTTTTGACGTAGCCAGCCTAAGTCAGCAGCTTCCCCAAGAGCTAAGTGCATCTGCTTACCTGTTTTTATTATTGTTGTTTGTTTTAACATCTTTAGTCGCTGATAACAATTTCTATTAGCCTGTGCATGTTGAGATTGTAAACTACTTTTGTAAAAAAAAAAAAAAAAATTCTCTTTTTTAAATTATAGGAAACCCTGTAAATTGTAGTGTTTTTGAAGGCAGGGACAAGCACATGGGAAACATGACCCTTTCTCTGCTCTGTAGCAATCCTTTTAATGCAACCCCTGCTCAGTGAAATCATCCCTCCTAATTTCACGTGATGGAATCCCCTTGGTCTGACAAGGAAAATAGCCTTTTCCAAGAGGCCTCAGTGAGACTGGGAGTCAGGATGTACATCAGACCGTGGCAACATATTTATAAACCAGCATCAGATTTGTGGTCGACAGGTCTGATCAACATGAATTCGTGGAAATAGAAAATTATTAAAATTTTGCACTGTGCCAAAGATGGAGAGGGACATTCCTTCCAATTTCGAATGCTGCAAATCTTTTGAAGTTTTAGTTTATTTTTTTTAAATTTGGTTTAAGTCTTTCCTGGGGCTTCATATGATATAAATCATAAAACTTGTTCATAGACCTGACTGTAAAGATGCCGTCCTGACCAGGGTTCCCCAGAAATTGGTGGGCTCTCTCCAAGGTGCCTGAGAGGGAGCTGGCTTGTTTGCTTCTCGCATCCTTGCTCAGGTGGGAGCCTCTCTCTCCCCTCCTTGGCCTCTCTCCTCACTGGTTGTTTATGGTGAGCAGTGGTCCACAGTCAGGAGGGCAACCCCCCTACCCTGCCTACCCCCAACAGGAGCCTGAGACATTACTTGTTCTCCCAGACACTACATTCAGCAATGCATTTCTCTTCTAAGCACTCTTTGAAAGCCAGGCTGGGGGGCGAAGGGCAGGGGTATGGGGTACACTCTGAAAAGCCACAGGAGGCTTGCATTTTTTTTCTGTCCCGCATCTTCTTTGGGACTTTCTCTCAAACATACAACCTGCTGTTTTCCTTTATGCAAAACTGGAATTGGGGGCATTTGGAGGGTTGCAGGGAGAATGGAGGGGGAAGAGAGCTAAAATTCCATGGGGACACGGTGGAGAGGGAAGGACGCCGAGGGGTCCCAGCCAGGGTCCCCCAGAGGTTCCTGCTTTTCAGCTCCTTTCAACCATATATTCTACTCACTCCCTCCTCCCTCCTCATACCCCTCCGAGAGGCACTTTTGTGTTGTTTTAGTCTTTTACCACCCCGCACATTTTGCTCCTTTGTTTTTATTCTCCTCACTCCCACCCCTTTGCCCCCCTACCGTGGGTCCCGATAGAAATCTCACTCATGCATTTCCTTTTTGATTTCAATGGCTTATTTTGCCTTCTCTCTTTTTCTGTCTCTAGTCTTTCTTTTTTTTTACCCCCCTTTTTTCTGCCTCTGGTCCCCGAGAGAAACGACCACCATCCCGCTGGGACAGGATGACGGTGCTGTTAGAGTTCCCAGAGCCAACTCTCCCCACATCTGTGCAGCTTTTGTCCTGGAGCAGAGGAGGATTTGGAATGGTCTGCTGGCAGCGTCAGGGAGACTAATGGGAAATGAGGTCTGGGGAGAGAGAGGCCATGGAGAGGTGGAAGGAATAGCAAAGGGGATTTGGATGCCTTGGTGTGGGAAGCAAACTACAGGATGCACGTGACAAAAGACACATCATATATAATGCAAGGACAAAATCGATGATAGGGTTGTGCTCACAAGAGGCTGGGATGTCCAGTGGAAGAGCCAGTGGAATGAGCACCGAGCCGCAAACTTCCAGTTTGGAAGGCTTGACTACTTGGCCACACTGTTTCTCAAGGGGGGAGATTTGTGAAGTTTTGCTTCCTTTCACACTCCCTGGCTTTCACCTCTATTCTGAGGTGTATACCCTCTTCAAACATTTTCCCCCCTTATTTTTCAGGCCGTTTTCTATGTAGCAGTCTCTTGAATCCATGTGACATTTATGGATCTTTCTCTGAGAAAAGTTATGATACTGGCTGGGGTCCACATTGATTTTTAAATGTCTTCATTCATTCATTAAAGAAATGAATTCTGTCCCATGAACTTTTGAGAAAAAATATTATAGTAATAGCCACTGCTGACTAAATGCTTTGTATGTATTAATGTGTTTAATTCATAAAACAGCCCTACATACGTGAGTTCTCTTATCTCCATCTGAGAGGTGATGACAGCTGAAGCATAGTGAAGTTAGGTTCCTTGCCAAGACACGTACGTAGTATATGGTCTCTGCCCTCCATATTTCTAAAACCCCAGCAAGGGCAATGAAACATGGATAAAGAGCCACAGTGCAGGATCATTCAATATAAGTGTTGTCTGCAGGGTTCCAGGGACAACTGGTGCAGAGCTATGGAGGGGCAGCAATGGCTCATCTGCCCCCGAAAGTTTCATGGACAAACATGAACACACGTGTGCCTTCAATTGGGATTTAATAGTTGTTTTCCGGCGCAGGTCACTTGTAAGATTGGGTGTGGACATTGTAGTAAACTCTAGGAGGGACAGAGAACCGAGACTTCCTTTTATATTCAGGGAATTATTGTGAGTTCACTGCTAACATGTTCATAGTATTCCTTCGACTTCCCCAGGGCAGATGGCATGATCTCCACAATCAGACCATACGTATACCTAACATACACAGGAAGCCCTAGGTCCAAATGTTCACCATTGACATAAATTGAAAGAATTCCATCATCTTTTCCTTCTTGTGTCTCTTATCAGTGCTCTCTCTTATCAGTGACACTCAAATTAACTTTCCAAAAGTCATAGATGCCATTTTTAAAAGTACTTTTTCTTTTGAACAGAATTTTTGAGGTCTGTGTAGATCATTTTTTGTTTCTCTGGCCATGTCCTCTTCTCTGAATCTTACACCAATGCTGCTAACCTGTGCAGGGCATCACTCACCAGCACAATATACAACCCAAGGGGCTCCCAGCAGGTCATTGGAAGCACACACAGCGAGGGAAACTCCAGCCTGTTCAGAGGCTGCCCCTCCCCCACCGACCTCTGCTTATTTCCTCCTCTGCATCCCCCTTCTTGCTAGCATTATGCAAACACAGTTATTTTAAAGCAGGTTAAAACATTATTAGAAAATGTAGCCGTACTATTAAAAATAGCTCCCTACTCCCGCCTCTCATCAGTTTGCTGCCTCCCTTCGCTCTTTGGCGATTTGCCTGACGCTGTTCAAAATGTTCTGCTCCTTTGTGATTATTATGTATTGATGGGAAGAGGAGGAAAGTTTGGGTTAATTAAGTCCATCATTCCGGGGCCCATTCCATTCCTGAAACCTGTAATTGGAGTTTCGTTAGATTTTAATTAAGAGCAAAAGTATCTCATTTTAGGAGCAGCACCTCTCCCTCTCACCTCTGCCAGCTGCCAAGGATGAAAAGGAGAGAAGGGGGGTGTGATAAGCAGCTATAGGCATGCCTGACTCATATGCTGGATAATCAGCTCTGCAATTATCCTGGGTTGGCTGCATTTATGGTGATTCTTTAAGAAATTCGAGGAGCAGTGTCCCTTCTCTTCCTTGTCCTCGCTTTCAGAGTGTCCAACAATTGCCATTTTAGCTCAGATTTAGCTGGTTCCACAGCCTCTCACTTACGTGGTAGTGTGGCCTCTGGAGTCAATGGGCCAAGGGAGAAAGGGCTTGAGGCTTCTGGTGCCTGAATAGGCATGCACTTAGCAGTGAATGGTGGGAACAGAGCTCCTGCCCATGGGGCTGGGTTGCTCCTATTCATGGAATTCCTTTCCAGATGAATGGCTCCAAAGGTTCTCTGAAGGTGGCAGGCACTTTCTGTGAGGACCATAGGACCCTGTAAGCCTTCTTATTCCTGACCTTGTGGAGAATGCCCTGCTAGTGGTTGAGGGGGTCTGGAGTTACTGGTTCTCAGGACATTGAATTTGAGTCAACAAGTGGCTTCAGAAGTAAATGGAGGTAAATGCAGATCCTGGTATATTTCCTTCCTCCACAGATGCTTCACATCTCCACTTAGTGTAACCTGCTGGATTATGTCAGAAAGTAGGACACTTCATATCTAGACTTCAGACATTGCCTGTATCTTGCCAGCTCCCATTTTAAGCACACAACTTATATTAGTTTGTGAAATCTCACAACAATTCTGTGAGAGAGATATCAGTCTTTCGTTATGAATGTGGCTGAGAGATTAGGAACTGAGAGATTAAATGAACTTGCCCGAGATGCAGTAAGTGGCAGGTAGAGCCAGAATTTTGAAGCAAGCAGGTTCGTCTCTAGACCCCATCACTGCACTATACTGCCTTGCACTTCTCTGGGTGTGTGTGGTGCGAATTATTGTTCCTGTTTCCTCAGAACGCCAAGACTGAGGAACAAAAATAAATGAATGAAGTCTTTGTTGAATCTTTCATGTAGGATAGTGCTAGAAAAATAATAAATGAAAAATAATAAATATTCTTACATGGCAGGGATTTAGAATAATTCATTTAGGAAGAGAAGTCATATGACTGAAAAGCAAATACATAGTACAAGAGTGGAGCCAAGTCAATGTTACAGGAGTTCAAAGATAGATTCTTTCTGTCAAAGCTGGTCTTTTCAGAAGACCTTGTCACAGACTGGGCTTTATGGAATGAGTAAGATTTAGGTATGTGGCTAGAAAAGGGAAGGCTGTTCTGGATTGGGAGAGTGGTGGGAACAAGCTCTGTGAGTTGAGAGGGGCTGAGAGAGGGGGATGATGGCACAGTTACCAGTTTAGGTAATATGAAAAAAATGGAACCTGGAACAATTGAGAAAGGGTAGTTCCAGGTGAAAGACTGCCAACTTTCATGTTTAAATACTTGGGAGCAAGCAATGTGTTGAATTAGAAACCTAGAAATCTGAATGATAAGAGAACTTTTCATTTTTCTTAGTAACTGTTTCTGCATGCTAATTATGCCATAGGCAGAGACCAATTAGGAAGCCTATTTATCAAACAGGAGAAAGAGAAGAGGTGAATAGGGCAGGAGGTACAAAGGAAGATTCACAGGACCTACGTGGCTGTAGATGTGAAAGAGGAGGCAGCTCTTGGATGACCATGAGGATTGTGAAAATCCTTCTTGGCCTGTGACTTTCATGGTCAGGGAGTTCTAACCTCTTCCCTTCTTTTTATGTAATAAGCAATCATATAAGCAAATTTTCAACGATAATGATATTCAACAATATAGCGACCAGATCAACAGGATTATATTTCTAAAGACTAAAATGCTCAATACCTAGAACTGTGTTTGGTGCATCTAAGCACATTTATTCATTAATTCAACAAAACATTTAAGCATCTGCTTGGTACCAGGCTCTATGTCAGGTACCAAGGAAGGACGGAGTGGTGGACAAGGCATAGGCCACAGCTTCGAGGGGTTTACTAGAATCTAGTTGTGGAGAGAGACTAGTGGTTTTTTTATGGTTTAAATGTCATGATTGTTAAAATGATTACCTATTCCCACCTATCTGGGACAATCTCAATTTGGATAATAAATTATATATATTACCTTCCCAATTTTATGACATAGGGTTACGGCACAAAGTGAGGGGCACATAGATGGAACATTGGATGCAGTATTTGGAGGGAGGGTTGTGGAGGGCTTTATGGAAATTGTGTCTCAGCTGATACCTGCAGACCAATTAGAGTATAGAAGGGTTGGGAAGGGAAGCAGTGGTGAAGAAGGTGGAAAGGTGATCATTCCAAGGATTGTTTGCAGATTGAATTAATTAATTGGTGATCAAATAGAATGTTGTCAGTGCAAAAACTCTCCAAACATGTCACTTCCTAAGGAAGCATCTATAATCATTTGGTGTTTATGCATGACATTCCTTCCAGATCTTAGAAGGGAAATTTTATGAAAAATGTAATTTTTCTCTGTTTCTAAAATACAGAAATTAGACGGGATTATATCTGTGGTATCTTGTAGCTTTAAAATTATACTATATAAAACCCCATCTCAACCTGCCACTGGGGAGTTATAAACAATCCTTAAAGCCTACTGAAGTGTCCCATTTCTCCAAGGTAACCACTTAGCTATTTATCACTTATTCTATTCCAGTTAATTTTATTTCTTCTACTTGATTGAAGGTTGCTTTAAAGGTATGGGCTATATCATTCCACGCATATGGGCTGGTGGTGGTTGGTGAGTGGGGGGCAGAGAAATCCTTTCTTTTCCCTATCAGCAAATGACTCCTTTTTCAGCTTTCCAAGGTATTTTAATTCTGTGACTATAATTTTTTGTTAAATGGTTAGTTTTTTAACTTAGTTTTGATGGGCATCTTGCTTTCCCCTTATTTAGGACCTTCTGAGTTATTGGATATGGCAGACAGTGAAACGTGAGTATTGCCTCTTGTCACATAGTCTAGATTATTTTCTTTAGTACATATCTAGGAGAAGAATGTAGTCTATAGAGCATGTAATAGATAATTTAAATGTCAGTGATAAGAACTTCACTTTCAATTGTATTTACAACTGTGCAGGGCTAATCTAAATCAAAAATTACACAATAAAAATTAATGACAGGAATCATAATGATTAACATGCACAGCCATTGCTCTTCATCATTTAGAGCTTCCTACAGGCAAGGGAGTTCTGCACTGGTGCCTCTTGGACTACTGAGAACTCTAAATAAGTACATTCACCTTTTTTATTTACTCTTTCTCAACTGGGGTTTGTGAGAAAATTAAATCCTAATGCCCTATGGCATCCTTTGTTAGCAATGAAACCCCTCTCCTGGCTCTAGAATGGAGCAAGTTCTATACAACCACTGGAGAATTAAGAATATAGTCATTCCGATCATTTTTATGTTCTGTGGTCCAAATGAAAGACTCCAGTTGAGAAAGTCCTCCTCTCTGGTGTGGTCCCCAAACTGATAATGTTTGTTTTCAACTTTTCCAATCCTAGGGCAGTCAGATAGCTACTACTCCCCAAGTAGGAACAAAGAAAGGCTAAACATCTAACCCTGAAAGCCCCATAGAAGCACTATAAAACTTCAAAGAAATTTGAAGAGAGATAAAGGAAGGGGAGCAGCTAAGTAGGTCTGGAGGAGGAAAAGTAGGAATGAATAGAATGGCAGATGAGTGGGAAGGGTATAGTTCCATACTTATGACTTCCTGGACATGGAGGAAACACTCCTTTGTGCCATAGAGTTTGTCCACATACCACATCCTAATGGCAAGGTGAACACTTACCTGAATGGAAATGTCGCCTCCCCTATGCTGCCTGTTAGAGGGGTGGAAATAGCTACTCGGCTTTGCTCTCTTCCTACACCGAGAGGCTGGCCTTGGGCCTATGGCCAACATGGGAGAGCTCATGTTCCCAACTCTCCCAGATGTCCTGTATGGCTCCCCACATCCTCCCACCCACCATTCACATGAAATCAGTAGGTAGGGCAGCTTGTGTTGACCTGGTCCTTCGAAGTTGAATCCCCCGAGATACTCTACCAAGGGCACAATGGTGGTCTGCCAAGCATAGTGGGAAGTATCTGAAGGGATGGTGGTTTTCCATCACTGCCCCGTGTGTGCTTTATCTGGTTCCCCCATGTTCTGCCCAGATGCATCCACAGAGAAAATTGTTTGACGGTGCTCAGATGCGTCTATACACATCCGTCTGTTGAATAGTGCCATTCAGTATGACCTAAACCAGAGGTTATGGGTGAAAACAAGTCGCTCAGCCTAGTTAACACTGTGGAGGAAAGAGACTGGAATCAGAAATTATGGTTCGTTGATGACTAACTGAAGGCATGTTTAGACACCCCCTCATCCACCTCCCCAGAATGTGCCCCCCAGCCATGGTCTCAGCTGTGCAAGGAGTGCAAGGAGGCGCAGGAGCACAGAGCCTCAGCAGCAGGGATGGGAAGCTACCCTCACCCCCTCCCTGCTGCCTCTACCCCCACCCCCATCCCCAGTCCCTTTATGGGTGGTTTCCCATTTCCTCTTTGATTTAGGGGTGAGACCGCACTGCACAAGGCTGCCTGCCAGCGGAACCGGGCTGTGTGCCAGCTTCTGGTGGATGCGGGAGCATCTCTGAGAAAGACGGACTCCAAGGTAACTTGATGAGTGAGTGCAAACATCCTCCCGCTGGGCAGGATCACCGGCACTGTTGCCTTCACTTGTGCGCATAGCAAAGGCGCCCTTTCTTGCTTATGGAAGTGCCTGGGGCTTTGGAAAAAGGAGGAAAAAATAAAGTGCTTCATTTAGAGAAACTGTAGTTTAAATGTATAAGCACAAAGGGAAGGGTGTGTGCTTGCCTATGGGACTTTATAAAGTTCTGAATGTCCTGGCCTTGGGATTTTGGGGTCGTCTTGCTGAAGGCCAGCAGCCAAGGCCCGGGGACATGAGGTTCCAAAGCCTGAGGAGAGGGGCGAAAGACGTTGTCCTGCTACTGAGAGCCTCTTTGGACTATCTCCTTCAGCTACTTTACCTAGGGTAGCTTAAAAATCTATGATTTATGATGGCCCCATGTACAGGTGCCCAGGTGATTGGTAATCACCGTCAGGATGGTCAGCCCTGACTTCAAGAGGGTTGCAATCTTAAATCTGGCACATTTGTGTTGGCTTTCTATTTTTAAAAGTTTCTTCCTATTTATTTTCTTATACTTTTTTCCTAAAATCTAACCCCTGAAGTTAGGGTGGGAATTGCTCTTATCAGTGCAAGAACTGAAACCAAAAGAAAGTTCTATGCCCTGAGACCATAGGTGAGCCCAAATCCAAATCCAGTTCTCTTGACACCCAGCCCAGTGTTGTTTGAGCAGATCCCTTCTCATTTGGTGATGGAATACCCCACTGGATCCAACAGGATGAAGTATGGTAACAAAGTAACCAAGTCGTGTTTTTTTCCTATGGTTTGTATAATGTTTTTGCCTTACAGCGGTACCTATGGCTTCGTGTGGTTGGTTACCCTGCAGCTAAAGGCATGTAAATCTGGATTTAAAGTATGTTAACGTCTTAAGGAGGGGGCAGGGAGGGATCCCTGGGTGGCCCAGCGGTTTGGTGCCTGCCTTTGGCCCAGGGCGCGATCCTGGAGACCCGGGATCGAATCCCACGTCAGGCTCCCGGTGCATGGAGCCTGCTTCTCCCTCTGCCTGTGTCTCTGCCTCTCTCTCTCTCTCTGTGACTATCATAAATAAAAAAATAATAATAATAAAAAATAAAATTAAAAAAAAAAAGGAGGGGGCAGGGAGGCCAGAAACTGATAGTGGGACATATAAAAATGACCCACTAAAATGCCTTGACCAGAAAAATGCCAACAGGTAGAGAGGTAAGGCGTCAGGAGAAACTCGGTTCAGGAGACCTGAGGTCAAGGTACACCGCAAGTCATTCATTTACTGAGAGCACCAAGGGAAGGGCAGAAAGCTGGAGCTGAGCAGGTGGTGTAGCTGGAGCCGCAGCCCAGGAGAAGGGGGTGGGGGTGGGGAGACAGCGTCTACAGAAGACAGAGCCGCAGAGGAGCCTGATGAGCTCTGAGAAACCACCCTGGGTTGACCCTAAAAAAGGGAAGACTGTTGAACTGTAAAAATTGATTGAGAAACACAAACCATGTAGGCGGGAAAGGGGGGGGGGGCACGATTTCAGGTAGGGTTGCCTTTGCTGGGGCCAACCACACAACAGCGTGGCAATTGCCTATTTACACACAAAGGGCTACTCCTACACTCAACTCAGAAAATAAAAAGAAAAGGAGGAGCAACGTGAAAGAGACAAACAAAAGACTAGTCTGGAGACCCGGCTCAGGGGCAGATTGCTCTTTTTTATCTTTGAAGTTTCTAAATCAGATAAATAGGCTGGACATTCCTTGAGATTGCTTCCTTTTTGGTGTTATGTGTGTGCCTGCTTTTTTTCAAAACACAGTTTCATTATATTTATGATTATAAATATAGGGCGTTCTTATATAAAAAACTCTAGCCAAAAAAAAAAAAAAACTCTAGCAATGCAAAGAATATGTAAAAGGATAAAAATCACTAGAAATCTCACACCCTAGACCTATGTACTATTAAAAGTTTAATGATCTCTCTTCACATGTAGGTATACCTGTTTTTCTCCCTCATTTTTTTTTTTTTTTAAGCCGGTGAAGTCATACTATTCATACTGTTAGTAGAAAGCTTATTTTCACCCAACATTGTGTTCTAGAGGTCTCACTGTATGACATGCTTTATCCTTTTGGGAGATCTGTTAATTTTTTCTATTTTGGAATTTTATGCTAGGTTAAAGCAGAACATGATAATTATAACTGGATCTTTTCATTTATATATATATATATATATATATATATATATATATATATATATATATTTTTTTTTTTTTTTTTTTTGTGAGAAGTAGTATCTTGACAATTTCTCCTGCTAGAAAACAGTTTCTTTAGTATCAACTCAAGAGCCACCCCAGTCTCCCTTTCTGAATACTTGGAAGCTAGTAATTCCAACCTCATTAATAATATTGAAGACCCGTATAAGTCTATTTATACTGTAAATAAGTTGGAAAAAATATTAAAAGAGCTTTAAGCTAGTGATTAAATATTAAATCCCAGCAAAGTATGTATAAGTAAAATTTTAGAAAGAATCAAGAGCCCCTGTTACTTTCCTTTCATCCTCTCCCCACGTATCTTTGTAGGCTAGTGGAAGCAGGCTTAATTGAGCTTGATACTCTCCATTGCAGTGACTTAAATGGAAGCTGAGAAGCCTTCAATCATTTTTGTAATACTTGTGTGCATTTATACTTGGAGCTGTTTCTTTGGTACAATGACCATGCTTCCACCTTTTTTAACTTAATATCACTTTTATTTTTTATTTTTTAATTTTTTAATATCACTTTTTAAAATAGTTTTACCTGTATCTTTATCATAGAACAAAAATTAAAAGTTTCAAGGAGTGTTAAGTTATATCTATATGCATTCAAAAGAATGAAGACCTTCCTTCCTTCTACTACTGAATTCTCTTCATTGACCTTCTTCCAAAAATATCATGTGTGTGTATAAATATACATACGGCCTTATGGCAGTCTGCAAGAAATGATATGATCATTTAAGATGATGTAGAAGAACATTGAATGACATAAAAGTCATATATTTGATATTTGTGATATATTTGATATAGTAAGTGAAAAAGTGTGTTATATAACAGTATGTAAACAGAGTATGTTTTTTTAACTTTTTTTTTTTTTTTGAGAGAGAGAGCACAAGCAGGGGAGGGGCAGGGGGAGAGGGAGAGAGAGAATCTTAAGCAGACTCCACACTTAGCATGGAGCCTGATGCGGGGATTGATTTCATGACCCTGTGATCATGACCTGAGCTGAAATCAAAAGTCAGACTACTTAACTGACTGAGCCGTCCAGGTGCCCCATAGTATGGTTTCATTTTTACAAAAAATAGTTATGTGTAGAACTATAGAAAAAGACAAAATAGCTACTCCGTGGAAGGTTAACAGCAGTTATCTTAGTGTAGTGTAGGAATTATTGGCGATTTTTATTTTCTTCCTTATGCTTTTGTGCTTTTCCCTGTTTATTTAATCAACATCCATCACTTTTATAGTCAGAAATTAAAGCACTTTTTGGAGAGATGAGATGGTTCTGAATTTGGAGAATTTAACTGAAGACTTTGAAATCAGCAAAGAAACATCTTTAGATCATTTACAACCATCTGGTCCTCTCATTTTCTGCTTGCTGCCTCCCAGAGTTTAGGATAATAGGAAGAGTCCAGCATCAGAAGTCCGTATGCCAACTTCCTACTTTTTTATTCAGTGATTTCTATTCCTCTTCTCCTGGAAAGAATCTGGGTTCAAAACTCACTTTACCACACTGTTTCCTGCTGTGGACTCAGTTACTCTGAACTCCTGTATCCTTGGATCTAAGCCCCACCTGTTAAGTGATTATGTCTTTCTCTTGAACTTACCTAACTCACATGTTTAATGTGACAATAGATTTGAAAGTGTCTTGTGGACTTTAAAACCACAAGCATGGAAAAATCCTTTAGTGAGTAATCTTTGAATACCTCTGTACCTCTTTTTTTTTTTAATCTCATTCCAAGTATTTGTGTCTCCTTCCTTCCCACTGTTACCTATAGGGTAAGACCCCTCAAGACAGAGCACAGCAAGCTGGAGACCCAGATTTGGCTGCTTACCTAGAAAGCTGCCAGAACTATAAGATCATTGGCCATGAGGACCTGGAAACTGCTGTTTGACCCTGGTAGATCACAAAGAGAACCTGCGCAAGTGTATCACCTGTGCCCTCCCGGCGATTGGGCAGCTCCCCTGGAAGAAGCTGATGGAATCCATAAATCTGTCTCTCTCTGCAAGAATCTGATACCATGCCACCAGTTGTTAAGGGCTACCAAGATGTACAACAGAACATGGTAGCCTACTGAGGAAGGGGCAGGATACCTGGAGATTTGTGGAATACCCAATTCCACAAAATTTGATCCTCATTGCTTCCAGCAAGTAGCATGAACTTCTGTGTTCACCTGTATAATTTATTTTCAAGATTCAAAGGATGTTCGTATAAATGGCACCGCTCCCTCCTCCCCCAATGCATTTCCTGAGTCCTCTGTACCACACAATTCTACTGTAACTACCCATCATTCAAAAAATATGATCTGCTTTCTTTATGTTCAGTCTTTGAAGATCACAAGACTGTCAGAAAGTCTATGAAAACCCTCTGGATGTCCTGCAGAAACACAACTGTAAAGCTGCTTCCATTTCCAAGACAAAATATACCAAGATGATTAGTGACCTTTTGCATGTTTCCCCTCCCTCTCCAATCCCTTGTCATTATGTAGGAGCTGGGACGTGCCACATGGATGATGTCAATTTGTGCGCTATATATCTGAGGTTTGGTAAGGTGGCATGGGAGGGCATTCAGGGGCCGGCCCTGGCCGCGGGGCTGTTGCTGATAGCCATGAAAGACTGGTTCAGCTTGGGCTGTTTGCACAGCCCCATACTGCCTACGTGTAGCCATCTTTGCCTTTTGCTGCAATAGAGACGAGCAAAGGGTTCAACAAAGGCCCACGGCCAGTTTGCAGAACCACTGGATTTTAAGTGCAGTTGAAGTTGCTGAGCAGAAAACCATGTGTGGGGACTGCGATTACAGGAAATGGAGCACTGTGACAGCCTCTACTTCTAGACTTTCTTGAGTGATAATAGAAAGCAGGCTAATTGACTTGAAATAAAACAGCCAATGCAAAAGTAGCAGCATCTGTCAAAATAACTCACTTACGCAAGAAAACAGTCACTGGCATGTTGCACAGAAACTAATAAGTATAGACTCTTGGGTTACTGTGGTGAGAGGGGGCCCATTTTAGGTTCTCTTTCTAAGTTTTTGGTTCTCATCACCCCAAGTAAGCCTTGTCCCAAGGACAAAGCCTTGTTTTATGAGTTCCACTGCCAGATTTCCAGGATGGCTGGATCTTTCTGATGGATGCCTCACCTTTTACTTGTCAGGTCCCAAGGTCATACCCGAAAGCACTATAACCCCATTTCTTATGTACAGGGTAGTCTAACACATTCTTTTCTCTGTTTTTTCCCTACCAGAAAATTCTTAGTACAAATTGCTGTGGGAGCCTAGCTAGAAATGTGTCTCTGGCGTTGGAATTACAACTTCGAATCTTGCCACAGATCAGTTGGTACCTACAGGTCCCTCTATCAGGGATTCTGTGATAACTACAATAGCAGGAGGAAAAGCCTCCTAACTTTCAGTGAGGAGGTCTACTTGCCTTGGGTATAAAACAGAAATGAAAGTGGGTAAAGGGTTGTCTCAGACTAAAACTGATGTCTTCTGAGCTTTCTTCCATTTTGCTCTTAGACACAGGCAAAGTGCTTCCCTAGTGTCTCTGCATGTGAACATATAAATGATCTTTTTTCTACATTTACTTTAAAGGTCCATTGGTGACACATTGCTTATCGGAACCACATTTTGGTCACATATCATTTTGAAAGGACAGATATGAATGCTGTATTAAGCAGGAGAAACTTCTCAGTGGACGAGGATGAAGTATCTCTTTAGTCAATTCAAAATCAAATTGTTAGTGTTATTTCCAGCTGTAGGAGAACAGGTTGGTTATGAGTAATCTATTTCTATATATCAGTCTTAGAAATGGAATTATCTGTTGGGTTTTATGGTGAGGTAAGGAGGACAGCAGTAGATTGTTTCCAGAAGCTGGAAAAAAATATGTTACAGGAGAATTTAATCACTGAGCTTCATCTGGGAGTTTTTCAGTTGGTGGGACTGTCAAAGAGATGTTGTGAGGACAGAAATATAATCCTTAAAACAGACTGAAATCTGGCTTCGAATGGTGCCTTCCATTCCCTAGACTGAGCCAAACAGTTGGCCACATGGTCGGTTACACAGCTGCCATTTCTGGGATGTAGGACTATTTTCACCAACTACCATCTCATATTTCGTTGTGATGCTTCAAAGCAGCCCAGAGAAAATTTAGGGTATAGATGGCTATGGGCCAATTCAAATAGGTCCAACTGAAGTCACAAGTAAATTCCTGGTATGAAAATTGATAAGATAATGACTACTGTAGGGTTCTCGTACATTTGGAAATCATTCCAAGCCAAAAAAAAAAAAAAAAAAGGAAAAAGAAAGTTCTACATTATTGATGGGAAACTATGTACAACCAAGGCAAATATCCCTTTGAAGAAGTGAACAACCCTCTGGACTTGGGTTTTCCAAGAAAAGAATATAAAAAATGAGCAGAACAGTTACATATTTAATGGATTCAATATTAAACCTACCTCCTGTAGCATTTTTTTTTAAATTGATCACTGCATGTAACAATCTTGGGCTTCAGAAAGAACTGAGGCCATATGCTCCAGGAGTTTCCAGCTCAGCTCAAGTATATAGTATCCCCTTTAATGGGCTATCAGAAAGCGTAGAAGCAAATGATCTGGCCCTGGCCTGTAGACCCATATCCATTTAATTTAAAAGACATAAAACTGTACACTTATAAAAATACAATTTTCTACAAAACCTCCTGAGGCGGTATTGGAGAGAGGCTGGCTTAGCTGCCATTCCTCCGTGTTTGGCTCAGAAGAGCCCCTTACATGGCAGTGCTATCTACTCTTGGATTCCATATGTAGGTTAGGTTGACAGGGAGGGGGGTAAGGAATGGAGAATTATTACAAGACAACATAGAACCTTAAAGGTAGTCATTTTTGGAGCCATATATTCCAGTAGTACACATTTAATGAAATAGGAGCCAGTTAAGCTGTGCTATATCACATTCAAGGACTGTTAAAAAACAGAAGCCAAGAAGGAAATAAACACCATGGCTGCAAATTTCACTTTGAGAGTTCTGGTTACCTCTATGGAGACTATAACCTACAACCAATGCAATTTCTGAAGAAGAGAATTTAGTTGGCAAGTGCACAGCCCTGAAATTCATGACAGCTGATGGAAAGCCCTGCACACCCCATCACTCCCTTTCCTATCATACTAGCTGGCTTTAGCACTTAGGCAGATGTGTTTGCACCAGGAGATACTCAACAGGTAGTTTGCAGTTGGGCCTTGTAACCATTTCTTTGCCTAAAGGATTTCTGAAATTTATTTACCAGACTTCTCACAATATCCATGTTTTATAATATATGGGGTAGCAGTTTTATTTTTTTACATTTTGATTTATTTAAAATATTTAGATTTTTTTTAAATTATAAAGGTAGAACATGCTTTTTATAAAAAAGTTCTAATGGTACAGATGGGAATCACAGGCAAGAGGAACAAGGTGTTCCTCTGTGCTAGTGTCCTCCATCCCACTCCCCAGGGATAAACAGTGTTAACACTGATCTACATTGCTGCTTGTATGTGGTGTCAGAAAGATTGTGTGCACACAAGCCCCCACAGACCTATAGAAATGTATTTATTTGGATACATATGTGTACATATCTATATGTGTACATATATATATACATGTACTATACACATGTTATTACATAGGTTTCCAATAGACAAAACCTTTTAGAAGCATGCTAGTCATCTATGTATAGTTAACACCAACAGGCAAAGACAAGCTAACAGAAATTTTTCATTTATTCTTTGTTGTTTCTGCTGTTGCTAAGCTCAATTCTCTTACTGCAGCCACTCCAATTGCACATGGCATTTGCTATTGCCTGCGTCATAAAATCCATGACCAAGAGGTCTCTTAACAGTTCATGTTACCTTACACGAAGCATGAAACCTAGAGCCCAGAGACTTGTCTGTGCTGTTTTTGGATCTCAGATGGAAAGTTTCTTTCTCTGCAATGCTTTATAAGGTTGAATTTGCAGGGCTAACACTCAATACATTGCCCTAATGATATTTAATGAGGGCAAGCTGCTGCCAGGAAGGTGGAGGAACTGGGATATGGGCTGGGGGTCTGTGGAGCTCGGCTTCCTTCCAGTAGGTGTAGCTCATGAAATCATTGAAAACAGCGTGATCTTTCATTCAGTTCTGCTGTTTAAACATATAATAATAGATCATTGTTGATCATTGTTGAAATGGGAGACTTTTCTAACGAGTTTTTGACATTTATTTGTATACAATAGTTTCTGCCCAGGTCTCACTAGAACCTCTCTGAATCCCTCTACTTCCTCATTCTCTGAATTCCATATTCAGCTGATTGCTGTAGTTTTTTTCTCTGTCTGGCTTCTCAGATGGGCTTTGTCCCATCCCTGTGCTCTGTGTCCTGATCTTCACTCATCTCTAGTCCCTCTAGTTTTCTGACCATGGCCGTAGTCTTCCTGGACTTTCTGCCACTACCTTCAGTAATTTTGTCGTACGGACACCCAAATTCTTCCTCAGGGATTCTGCTCAAAATGGATCAAAATGCAGTTACCCCCTGGGACAAGTATCCATTTTGTCTGAAGGATGAAGAGATGTCCACTAACTCTGATCGCCTAGTTGACTGGACTATACACCTGTTATACCCATCTGTGGATTTTAGGCTGTATCCACACAGTTTAATGAAAAGCATAAAAATAGGAATTAAGCAAGGAGTAGTGCCTTTGGAAAAGCCACTCCCTGGACACACAGCTCTGACCTGGTCCCCAAAAGAAAACAGGAAAAGTAATTCTTAGGCTGTGGAAGCATTGCCGTTTACAGTAGAGATTTGCATATTGAATGGTGTCCTCATGGTAGACAGATTCCAGAGTCTATATATGTACTCAGGCATTCTGCATGCAATCATATGTTCATGAGTCAAGCATACATTTATGTATTTAATCATTTCTATTAAAAATCTATTTATCCCTCACTCTGATGCAGGCAGCATGCTAAGGATCTAAGAATGAATGCAAGAACCAAAACTCTTGACTTCATGGAGCTGGCAACCTAAGAGATTCCAATGGGATCAGTTCTGCATGGGAGAAGCACAGTGTAGCAGGGAAGCATGGACTGGGGGATCCATCAGGCCTTTATCGTGCCAGTCACTCTTCAGCCAGCAATGTTTTTGTTCTAAGAAATATGACATGAGAATATGAATATGAAAGAAATGATATTTTGCATTTCCTTTCCCTAAGAGTCTTGGTAATGTTCTCAAAAACATATTTGCAACCAAGACTTTCAGATGAGACAGAAATACTACTAAAATGAGAGCTAAAACTCATGCTATGTCTTCAGGACAAAACTAGAAGCAATAGGCAAAATTTGCAGTGGGTTTTGACTGAATGCAAAGATGAAGTATAAATATTATCCAACAGTGGAGTGGGCACTCCTATGGAATTACATGTGCTTTCAGGCCCTGAGACTGTTTGAACAAAGGCTACCTGACTACCTGGGAGGGATGCTGTGATTAGGAACATTTGTCTGAGAGGCTGGAATCAGATTCTGTGAGTTTTTGAAGGTTTTGTTTTTTTTTTAAATGATAAATGACAAGATTTCATTTTTAAAATTTATTAAGATCTTGATTTTTAATCTTTAAAACATCACATTGAGAGGAAAAATCTTGGAGATAATGATTTTTGGTTGCCATTAAAAACAACTTAAACCAGCTAAGCCTGAATTTAAGAGCTAGTGCAAAGAAAACATACTGAGAGATCTAACTTATTCCAAAATGCTGCTTGAAGCATCATGGATTTTGATGAATGTTCTTAGGCATTCTTAAGTCACATTAGAAATTGGTTTTACTGTTCATCCAACAACAACAAAAAAAAGTGCTGTGATTTGATATTCTTACAATTAAATGGACTACAACCACAGAAGAAAATTTTGCCCAAAAGATATTTAGGAGCCAAGTAAATGTATGCAAAAGACAATCATGGAAAATGCCTTTGCTTCTGCTGCAGGCATGATAACTACTAGGGAGGGCTCACCCATGATGATAAGTGATGATTCTGAACATTTTCCCAAGTTTTCATATTTGAGCCAAATGGCATCTGAGAGGGATCCCTTCATGGCGGGAACAACCTAAACTCTCTTGTTTCTCAATCTTTTAATGAAATGCATATAGCTTTCAAAAGACAATAGTTTAAACAACTCAAATCTATACTGCTTACTGTTAATGATACTGTCTACTGCAATTTCAGTAATTAAAAAAAATTAGTGTTTTAGCATTTCGGTGCAGTTGTGATACCTTTGAGCTTCAGTACAAACCCATGAGGTGGATAATGCAGGTAATCCATTTTAGGTGATAAAACCAAATCTCAACACAGTGAATTCACCTTGCACGGATGCATATAGTAAGTGGTAAAACTGCAGTCAGAACTAAGGTCTCTAGATATTACAGGCTAACACATCCACAGTAGATGTTTGCTACATCCAGTAATTTCCCACCACTGCCTGCGATGCTGTTTCACATCATTCAGATTTCTATTCTCCAGGCTGAGAAGGTGCCTCCTTGAAAAGATAATGATTTAGTATCCCATAGCAAGAATTGAGTAGAACTGAGGGAAAATATGGAGTTACAAAGTCAGAGTTTTTTCTACCAGAGGCTTATTGGTTGGGCAAATTTCAAGGAATAAAAGATCAAATGTTTTGGTGCCAAGGTGGATTTCACGAGAAGAAGTGAACACTGAGGATGACTTCCTGGTTTCTCTGTGGTTCTCAACATTTAAAAATGTTAGTACTATCTTCTTTCCTTGGACGTCACTATTGGAATGAGATTTTAGAATTCTGTGTCCCGAAAAATGTTGACGATGGCTTGCCATTCAAGACTCCCTTGTTTTAAGTGGGTGGGCATGCAAAGCTGCATCTGTCATACAGTCACATAGGTAGAGGTCTCATAGACCCACAGGAAGTCCTGCTGACCTTGAAATGGGAAGAATAAACAGACCTGAGGGATTCTTCAGTTCCGGATCTCATATTTTACAAAAAGGCACCTGGATGGGCAGATCAGTGACTATGTAGAAGAAGTATGTTTGATCTGGAAAGAGGACAAAGTTAGATTAGGAACAGGAATGTTTGGAGGAGCCGGGTAGAGTAGAATGGTGAGATTCAAATTCCATACAGCAGATAATTTGTAGAATAAAGCAAGGACAGAAGAGTTCAGAACTGACATGAAAAGGATGGGGCATTATTACTTCTAGAAGGATTTCTCTTTTTCTGGAAAAATGGGTGGGGCTTTCTAAAAAGCAAAGTGACTTACTGCAGCTAGGGTTTCTTTTAGTATTTAAGCAAAAATTGAACAACCAAATGAGGGAACAGGAAAAAGCTTTAGTCTAAGCTCCCTCCTTAATCGTGAGGGAGCTTAGACTAAAAGACTTCTGTGATATTTTCTAGTTTTAGATGTCTATGATTTCAGACTCAAGGAGAACTCATTTAGAGTCCCTGGCTTCTCTAGGTTCCTGCCACGTAGATGGCAATTAAAGCTATTTTGTGGAAACACCAGTCAACCAGTCATTGCAAATATATCCCAGATCATTGAGAAGCAAGTATTTCATGACCTTCTAAAACAATTTTCTTTGTTTATATACACACCTGCAAATGTGTACATGCACGCATCCCCCCCCCCACACACACACACACTCTCTGTCTGTTGCTAGCTGATTCCCAAATCTCCTAAGATATGTGTTTCTACTAAGGCAGAACAGACACAGGTTCAGTAACTTTAAAAAAAGGATCTAGTATTCATTTTCCTACTTTCTACCCATTTGTTGTTTGGGGTGTGTGGTTGTGGCTGGAAGGGGCAGATCTCTTTTCTGGTAAAGAGGCAAAAAGGCCATTTTTGTAGCTTGTTGCCATTAAGTAGGACTTAGTCTTGTGTCACTAGACAGAAATGTTGCTATAATGTTTGTAGACTATAGTTTTTTTTAAAACCCATTTTTAAAATATTTTAAGATTTTTAGAGAGAGAGAGCATGCGTGCCCAAGTTGGAGGAGGGGGAGAGGGAGAGAATCTTTCAAGCAGATTCCCTGCTGAGCAAGGAGCCCATTGTGGGGCTCTGTCCCGCAGCCTATGAGATCATGACCCCAGTTGAAACCAAGAGTCCCACGTTTAAGTGACTGAGCCACCAGGTGTTCTGTGGACTATAGTTTTAATTGCTTATCCTCCCTTATTTCCATATTAGGCCTGGTTCCTAGATTTCAGGTTGGCTCAATGGAAGGCACTCTTGCGATAGTCTTTAAAAATGAACTCTTATCTGGAATCTTGCTCAGAAAATGCTCCCACTCCACCTTCTCCCCCACCTCACCCTTACCCTTGCCTTGGGAAGGTAAAGGAAGAGCAGAGATATGAGAAAGGAAAAAAGATTCGCAGGAGTAGAACAATAATAAGGCTCAGTCTTTACACAAATTGCCATGGCAACCCACAAATAAATAATATATACACTCAGCAAACTTTGATCCTCATGAAAAGCAAATTCAGAAGATGTATAAAAAGATTGAACTTATTCAGTGGCTTCAAGGACTATCATGAAATTTTCAATCTATGTAGCTTAGAAGAATTATGTGTGGAATTTAGGGGACGAGAGGGTTCCTGTAATAAAACTTTCTGATAGAGCTTTCCTCAGGACTGGGTTGTTTGTTAAAGGAGTTTCTCTAAGTGCTCATAGGAGGTTAGACCTGCCCACAGATTTGTGATGGTCTATGGTAAAATTTGAGAGAAATAAGGACAACTTAGGGTTTTTTTTTTCCATAAGTCTAAATATATACAATCCTTAAAAATTCAAAGGCTAACTTTTTTATTTTGGGGTTTACACATAACCTTCTTAAAATTATAGAATAGGAAATGTTTACAAATTGTCTTTACTTGTAAAAATAAACCAATGACAGCTCCAAACTGGTTTACCTTATATTTTGTTTTAAATTTATAGGTAACTCTGTGAGATATGTTGGCGAGATTTATCACTTTTAAGATACTATCTAGCTTTGATACTTACTGCACCTCGTATAATGAATCCAAATGGTTCCTGACCTTTTGGGTTTTATTAACACTACAATTTTTCATTGGATGTCCTCAATTCCTTGTTGGTTGGACTGAGGCTCTGACCACATGCATAATTTCCAACACGACTAGAACTCAGATTGATGCTAACATCCTGATTGTGGGCTGGGAAGCGTGGGCTTCTTGCTATCCTGGGAAATGAGATTCAGAACTTTCATAGACATAATATTCTAGCAAAATAGAATATTTTGCAAAACACATCTTTGAAAGGGTAGAGTTTGAATTAGTCTCAGTAAAGGTTAGGTAGTCTGTTTTTTGGGTTACTATTTATGTTTTACCAATGATTAAGTGACAACCATGAATCTGAATATAATACGGATCCTAGCTGATCAAAAGAGGGGAAAACCATTCCTGTTAAGAGTTAAAGGAACAGAGGACAATCTCGGTTCCTTACGAATGAATATATTTTGTTTAATTTGATTTCTGAGTGGGAAAAGATTCTTGGGCATCCAGAGAACCCTTGGCTGGGGGTAGTTCACTCTCAGAGGCTACATCTGTATGAAGAGTTGCAGCCACATTATAAAGGGCTCTTTCATGATTTCTGATTATGCCCTCACACATCCCAGAGCCATGATTTTGCAAAGCTGCCAGCTGGCAGGTGGAATCCAAAAAAAAAAAAAAGAAGAAGCAGCTGTGGCAGTAGATTGATGAAGTTTTATTTCCAGGTGAAGTGGGATCCAGATAATACAAAATGGAGGGGGGGGGGTGGGAAGGGTGGGGAGGGGAAGGGAAGAATGGATTTTTTTTGTAACAAAGTCATAATGTATTTTTCCCTAATTTTCTTGCATTTCCTATTTATATAAAGTATCTTGATCACTGTGTTGCTCTACAGAGATTTTCAACGGAATTTCATTTGGGAGACTGAACTAATCTCTGAAAACGAAATTGACTAGTTACAGTTACTTTTTGGACACTTTTTCTGTATTGTGAATTGTGTGGAAATGTACAGAATAAAAATTAAGAAACATAACTAGTTTCTTTTCTTCTGTTACTAGCTGCTAGGTGTAGTCGGTGGGAGCACTGGCCGTAACGGTAGTTAAGTTAGAGTTTCGGTATCAGGAGCTAAGCAAAGATTGGCTGTTAGACAAGGCAGAAAGGGATCCCTGACAAGGAAGAAGGTATAAAAAATAAAAAAGATTTCTTCTTTCAAGATGGACTAATAGGGTACTTGGTGGCTCAGCCGGTTAAGTGTCTGCCTTCAGCTGCTTCTCCCTCTCCCTCTGCCCTTCGCCCTGCTTGTGCTCTCTTGTGTGCTCTCTCTCCCTCTCTCAAATAAATAAATCAAATCTTAAAAAATAAAATAAAAAATGGGCTAATAGAGGCCACATTTACCCTTCCACCTGAGTAAAGAACATCTGCATATAAAACCGTGATTGTTAGGACACCGGGCGTGAGTCGAGAAAGACAGTGATCCCTAAGAGATGGCAGTTAGCTGCATGATTGTGCCATTTTACAGACTTCAGCATTTCCAGACAGTGGCTCAGAGCCTGGCAGATTTCCTGAGTTGGGGAGACCGAGGCAACCAGTGCTTACAGAGCGAATGTCAGGAAACTACACGGAGCCCCACAAATCTGCAGAGACCCCCCCGCCACACACACACACCCTTAGTTATTCAGGAAAACACTTGGGCGTGTGTGTGTGTGTGTGTGTGTGTGTGTGTGTGTGAAGCTTGCCCAGACTTTGAAGAACTGTCCCAAATGCTTAGAAGGAACAACGACCAGTACTCTCACATGGCTGGGAATGATGCCCTTTGCCACCAGCCATGCCCACCCCTTCCATCTACTCAGCTACAGCTTTTATTTCTTAACAAAATGACACACATCTCCTGCTTTCCCACTCTGGTCCCTTTTCCTCCCCACTCCGGCCACAGTGGCAACAATCACTATGATGGTTTTGTATGAAGCTTAACACATCCTCATCTCTTGTCCCTCTACTTCTCTACTTCTATGAACTACATTCCCTGTCACAAATGTGCATTTTACTTTTTAAGTTTTTTTTTTAATTCCATTATAGTTAACATACAGGATTATATTTGTTTCAAGTCTGCAATATAATGATTCAACAATTCTGTACATCACTGGGTGCTCATCACATTAAGTGTACTCTGAATCCTCTTCACCTCTTTGCTCCAACCCACCTCCCCTCTGGTAAACCACCCATTTTTTCTCTGTAGTTAAGAATCTGTTCCTTGGTCCCCCTTCATTTTGTTTCTTATATCTCACATATGTGTGAAGTCATGGTGTGACTGGCTTATTTTGCATTGTGTTATACTCTCTACCTCCATCCATGTTGTTTCAAAAGGCAACATTTCATTCTTTTTTTTATGCCTGAGCAATATTTCTCACAAACACACACATACACACACACGACCTCTTCCTTATCCATTAATCTATTGATGGACACTTGCTCTGTTTCCATAGTTTGGCTATTGTAAATAATGCTTCAATAAACAAAGAGATACATATATCCTTTCAAATTATTATTATTATTTTTTATTTTTTGGGGTAAATACCCAGTAGTGCAATTACTGGATTGTAAGGTAGTTCCACTCTTAATTTTTTGAAAAAGATTTTATTTATTTATTCATGAGAGACAGAGGGGGGTGGGGTGGGGCAGAGACACAGGCAGAGGGAGAAGCAGGCTCCATGCAGGGAGCCCTATGTGTGACTCGATCCTGGGTCTCCAGGATCACACCCTGGCTGAAGGTGGCACTAAACCACTGAGCTACCTAGACTTCCCTATTCTTAATTTTTTGAGGAACCTCCATACTGTTTTCCACAGTGGCTGCACCAGTTTGCATTCCCACCAACAGTACACAAGTGTTCCTTTTCCTCCCACATTCTCACCAACACTTGTTGTTTATTGTGTTTTTTTTTTTTTTTTAGCCATTCTGACAGGTGTGAAGTTTTACCTCATTATACTTTTGATTTGCATTTCCCTGATAATGAGTGATGCTGAGCATCTTTTCACACATCTCTTGGCACTCTGTATATCTTCTTTGGATGAACGTCTATTCATGCCTTTGGCCCATTTTCAGTTGGGTAACTTTTTGGGGAGTGTTGACTTATTTAAGTTCTTTATATATTTTGGATACTAACCCTTTATAAGATATGTCATTTGCAAAAATCTCCCATTTATAGGTTGTCTTTTAGTTTTATTGATTATTTCCTTCACTGTACAGAACTCTGTTTTGATATAGTCTACAGATGTGCATTTTACATTCTGTTTCATACCAATGTTAAAAGTTCTACATATTATCAGTTTTTTTAATTCTAAGGTTTCAAAGTTAAGAACACATACATTCATTAGCATGGCATGTTAATGTGTACCTCAGAGGCAAATAGTAAGCTACAGTTACATTTTTTTTCTGAAGCTTTTCAAGGCCACCCAAATGCCAAGGAAAGACAATGTTCTGTCATTCAGATCAAATCATTTTTCTTACCACTTCTTTTTAGATTGCTCTGCTTCATATTTAGACCTTTTGATACTGTTTTTTTTTTCTTTCTCTTGGTGTTGGTTGTTGAAAGATACAACACACACACACACACAGATTTTTTCTTTTTTCTTTTTTAGATTTTTTCATTATGTCTCTAGGATCATTGATCTCCTGTGTCATTCTGGAATCCATTTCAGTCTTTTTTCTGAAGGCATCTCAGAGTCCAGTGGCTTCCTGTTCTAATTTTGATGAGCTTTTTCCTTGTAATGCTGTACAACTATCACCTTAGGCTTTTCTTCTTTGGATTTCCACATTTGTCTTATCTCTTTTGACTCACATGTTTCTTAGTTTCTTGATTTGCTGGAGTATAGTCACAAATTACTTAAAACTAAACACTAGGGAAATAAATTCTCTGAGTTCTTGCAGGTCTTAAAATGGCTATTTGCCTCTTAAAGTTTGTCTCTCTTTGGGATTCTGATGGCAATATCATTTTTCTTTAGAAATCTGGAAAATCTTAGGGAAAAGAAGGCCCAAGCATTTTGTGAAAAGTAGAAACTAATTTGCCAATACATTAAAATCACAGAGTCATATGTTATGGGAGCAGAATGACTCTAGAAAGCATGTGGAATAACTTTGTTTTGCACAGGAGGAAACCAAGGTTCAAAGAGATGGAAAGCGCTGCTCAAGATCACACAGCTAACTGTGCCAGGGAGACTTCACCAAAGCTCAGGGGCTCATTTGCCCCCTCCTCATTTGCAACTCCTATTGCAATAGCATGTTCAAATGCTTCGGATGCTGTCTGAAGGAGCTACTGGGGTAAAACAAAGAGATGCTTGTAGCAGAAAAGAATGCACTGGATTCCAGCCTAGCTCTGCTCCTAAGGAGCTATGTTTCTTGATCTCCTTTAGTTCAACTTTCCTGATGTGTAGAATAAGCCTGTACAAATGATAAGCTTCGGAGGACCCCTTTCTTTTCTCAAGTAGTGAAATTCTCTAAAGAGGTTTTTTAAAACGTTTTTATTTATTTATTTAACTTGAGAGAGAGAAAGAAAGGGGGGAGAGGAGGGAGAGAGAGAGAGAGACTCTCAAGCAGCTCTGTGCTGAGCACAGAGCTGATGCCGAGCTCTGTCCCATGACCCTGAGATCATGACCTGAGCTGAAACCAAGAATCCATCTCTTAACTGACTGAGCCACCCAGGTGACCCTGAAGGGGATCTTTTAATTGAAAGTCATTATAAAGACGGAAAAAGCTTCAAAATGACCTCCATTTGAGCTCCTCCCTTTGGAAAACATTACTAAAGCTATCCCCCAAATATCTTGTTTGAGCACTATTTGTCATAGCTTTCATAACTGGTTAGCATTTTAAAAACCTAAAACAAATGCATTTTTAATAAGATATCTCTGGCTCCAACCCTTGAAAATTTTTATATGCACTTATTTTCAGGGATCAGTGCAGTGAGTCACAGGTTGGTAGCTCCCTGACTCTACAGGCTATCACTTCTGAGGAATAGAGATAATTAGCTCAGTTTTATACAGATGGAAAGGACCAGAACTTACACGGAGCACAGATACTTAATAACTATTAGATGTTACAATTACATCGCAGCTATGGTGATGATAACAAGGAAGGATGTTTCTCCTTCACTGACCAATCTAATTAGGTCGTGAGGTTTCTTTTTGGCTTGACATTGTCTGAATCCATAGAGACAGGGGTGGTTTTGACACCTATGTTGCTGATGACAGATGGGGTGAACTTGGTCGTGTAATACTGTTTCTCAGCCTCAGTAATGTACCAACCATTTCTCAACCATCAGAAATGTAGAAAACAATACCACCAACCAAGTGGAGTTTTGGGGACATGAAATGAGACATTGACTGAAAGAATATTAAGAACAAAGCCTAACACATAGTAAGTGCTCAATAAATTGTGCCCATGAAAATGTGCTGGGGAGGATTGCATTGGTGACATGCTTATCACATTTCTTGCACTTTCCCTGCCCTGCGGGGCAGGGGACAAGGTGAAAGGAGAGCAACTATACATACTCACCTCAGATGACTTAGTTTGCTTGATTGTCTTTTCTCTGACATGAAGTTCCTAATCTAAAGTTTGCCTCAATCCTTTTTACTCTCTCTGGCTTGTAAAAATGCCTTAAAAATTAAAGATATACGCATTTTGACAGTGATAAATACGGCACAATTCTGAAAACTTAAATTGAGAGAAAATATGGAATAAATAGACCCAAAAGCTTGAAATGAGAATGGAAAAGAAAATTCATCAGCTTTATTGTAAGTCTAGTTTCAAATGATGTCAGTCTGTGGGCATTGTTGGTTTAAGAAACCACTGTGCCGTCTCTTGTAATTGCATACACACATAACCCATATTAACGATTTAGTTTGGTCTAGGGATGATTTTCTTATTTTAATTTACCTATTTTTAAACAGTTTTATTCTTCTGAGAATCCCAAATTTCTAGACTCAGATGGTATAGAGCCAAACTTGTGAAGATTCTTTCATAACATGAAAACCTCTGACAATGGGTAAGCTGTAGTGGTATTCTTTATGCCCACCAGATTACCCATACAGTTCAGTTTCAGCTTCTGTGTCTAGTCCCATTCCTTGAAGCCTCTCTTTAAGTGTCCTGTATTCATAACTTTTATTCTCAGCTTTGGAATTACATTGAGTCTGCCCCCCCTGAATTTAGGTTTTTGGGGCTTTGTGGTGAGGTTTTTTTTTTTTGTGTTTGTGTTTTTGTTTTGTTTTGTACTGCACAGAAAGGAAAATGCTTCTTCAGCCCAAACCTAAGGTTTGCAATGAAGATCATGATATATTCACATGAATTAAGGCCTTTCATCGTCACTGATGATGGGTATGAAATACAGGCATACAAGCTGTTTTTAATTACCTGTATAGAAAACTCAATGGCAACAGTTTGCGCTGGCTCAGTGAGCTGCTGGCTCATTGCAGAAAGAGATTACAGCTGCCCTGGCTGCCAACGACAAACTCATTCCTCTGACAGAGGCAATCAAGGGTGAGATTCTCAACTCCGGTAGCAGTATCCTAAAAGGTACATGCTTAATTACCAAATGTGAAATGGCCATTTTGGTTGTCAAGAGTAGGGTGATCCAGAAGGGATGGACTTTTCTTGCTCTAACCCAAACCCAATGCATATTTTTCATTCTACTTATTTTGTCTAAAAAGAAGTAGGGAATAAAGGTTGGATGAGCAACAATTACTAAATATCATCCATGGGATCTGTGCTAGAATAATATCTTAGTTACCTGATTTAATAGTTCCACTCAAGAAAAATGAATCTTTCAGAAATGTGTTAGTACTATTGCCATTTTTCTATTTTCAAGGAACAAAACCTAGGCTGCGGGAGCCCTGATCAGAAGCTATTTCAGTCTCCTGACTTTTTCAATTGAACCAGAGATCCCATACTTGTATTTCTGGTCAACTGCTATTTTATGGCCCATATGAACCCTGCCTCCTGGTCTTAATGTCCTGTATAATCCCCTTCCTCATTGACCTTGGATTTGTCCCTTTTGCTAACGTTCCTTTCAGCTGGTGTGAAGCAAGTAGTGGTTTGATAGGTGCTTGCCTACTGGGGCTTGTCCCTCTTGTATGCTCTTTCTGGGGACTCAGCACCATTCCATCTTAGCCACACAGGGAGACATGCAGAGAGAGAAAGATGTTGAGCCAACCCTGATCTGTTTCAGCCCCCACAGTGGAGGCATCCATCAATGGGTGATTGAAGAGGACATATCAGATGGTCCAGTCCAGTGTGTAGCAGAGCAGAGCTGCCCTGACAAGTCCAGTCCAAGCGGCAGAATCATGAGCAAATAAATGATTTTGGGGTGGTTTGAAACAAAGCCATGGATAACTGAATCTGAGTCTCAGTATCTGGAGTGATGCAGCCTGATTGGCTTGACCATTTGTGATCCGTTCCCTTATGTTAGTGAAGACAGGAAAAGGAACAGTTACATGATTTTTTTAGCCCACCAATAATTGAATTTGTGCATTGAAGTAGCCTGATTCTATGCTATAGAATCAGAATTATGGTGTTGGAGAGTCCTCACAAGGTATTTATTTGTATTTTCAAACTCTCCAGTCAGAAAACTAAAAAAAAAAAACAAACAAAAAAAACAAAAAACAAACAAACAAACAACAACAACAAAAAACACAAAACCCTGGAGTCCACACAAGTTAAACTAGGAATAGAATTCAAGCCTCATAATTCTCCCAGTATCTGTATGATGTTGACTCTAGTGGTTTCCAACACTTTCATGGACACAGACCACTGTTAACAACACTGGAACATATAGTTAATGCTAAATTAATGTGAATTAATTTATTTGCTTTATTGTTCTTTTTCTGCTCATGTTCACCAAAAGCTGTCAGATTCACGGCTAGATCTGTATCAAAGGACACAGTTTAGGCTGATAATCACATCTTTGAAAGGAAAGCTAAGAAATTATCTGTAGGGAAACAGCTTCCAGTCACTTTCTGGCCTCATAAAGAAGCAGCTATGTCTGCAGTCACCCCATAATATAGAATATTTTAGCCTCAATGACTTGTGATTTGAGAATTCTGCTTTTATAAAAAAAATACCCACTTACTGATCTGGATAAGTTTTTTTTTAATATTTTATTTGTTTATTCATGAGAGACACACAGAGAGAAAGAGGCAGATACACAGGCAGAAGGAGAAGCAGGCTCCATGCAGGGAGCCTGATGTGGGACTCAATCCCAGGACTCCTGTATCACACACTGGGCTGATGGCAGCACTAAACCACTGAGCCACCAGGGCTGCCCAAGTTTTTGGTTCTTAATGAAGAGCTCCACTGGGTTCTAAGAGAAAGATAGTGCACACCAACCATTTGTGAGTTTCTAAACCCTAGGTATGCCAATCTGATAAGCCTCTCGCCATGGGGTCAAGGAATCATAAAATTTGAAGTTAGAGAAGCTACTAAAAGAACCTATTCTATACTATACTTAAGAACCTATTCTATGCAACAGGTTCTTAGCTACATCTTTGAGGTTAAAAACAAAACAAAACAAAAACACCCAACTGTTTATGACATAGTTTATCCAGTTTACAACAAACTGAAGGTAATTGACCAGTAATATCCTAGTTATTCAAGAAGACTTCGCTGTTCAGATTCCTCTAGTAGTAGAGGAATGTGTAGTAGATCAAAAGTTGTGGTGGCATAGAACCATTAACTTTTGAGCATACCACTAGCAAAATTAGTCTCTCCTTAACGAGCCTTTCATTCCAGATGCTAGCATCTATTGTCAGCTGTTGAACTGACATCTTATTGGGCCATCTCTCACTGATTTTTTTTCTGATTTTTTTTTAATGCTGCAATATCCTAACAGTACAACATAATATGAGGAAAATAAATTATAGAAATAAATCATAAACCTTTTAAAAGATAGAGAATAATGGCAGTGTAGTTTCTGAAAATGAGGATAATTGAATAGCAAAGAATAAGAGGAATCTCGGAAGATTGATGAAATCTTTCCATATTATTATAAATATAATCATGCTTCAGATTGAAAATGTGAAATAGGGCATATTATCATATATAATTTGTTGGAAAAAACAGAAACAAAGTGTAAAGACTAAATTAACATTTGATGTATTCTTTGAGTTTATAATTAGTATTTTTTTAAAGATTTTATTTATTTATTTGAGAGAGAGTGTGAGAGAGAGAGAAAGCACGAGCAAGGAGGACAGGCAGAGGGAGAAGCAGACTCCCTACTGAGCAGGGAGCCTGCCATAGGACTTGATCCCATGACCCCGGGATGATGACTTGAGCCAAAGGCAGAAGCTTCACTGACTGAGCCACCCAGGTGCCCAATTAGTGTGCATTTTTATATTACTCTAAATTTGTTAAATAATATACTTTTATTCTTCAATATAAAAACCCCCATTTACTATAAAACATTGGTCACCTATCTAAAAAGATACTTTCCAGGTTCTAACTATACTCTGGTAATGAGGTCCTCCTGTACTTATTAATTGTATTATATGCATGATTTGGCTTCTGATACAAAGGACAGAAAGAGATGACCATTTACTGAATGTCTTTTACATTCATTTTCTCATTACTAATCCTTGTACAACCTTCTGGATGGAATAAAAACCTACCGGTAATCCCATTTTATAAATAAAATAAACCCCATTACAAACCAAGGATTAAGAAAGAAAAGGAATTATGATCACAAGTTGTTTATTGATGTGGTTCAAGAAAAAGTCACTAAATAACACATCACCTTACTGTTCAAGTTCCAAGCCAATTGAGACATTAAAATAAGTAAATACAAATAAAATAGGACAAAGCAAATGGGAGCCCAAAATATTTCTTTTATTAATGACAAATCTGATATCAGAAGTGTGGTTCATATTGAAGGATAAGTGGGCTTCCTTTTACAGCTTCTAGAAGGACACAGCCCACAGGATGGCATCACAGGTTGTCCCTCAACTCTTCCCACCCTGAAAGTGGAAAAGAACTATGAATTGAAACAATTGGGGTCTAGAAAATTCATCAACAAGAGATATAGGATTGGCAGGTCAGGAAAAAGAATCTTCTTCAGCATAAATTCCTCTTTTAATAACACTTGACCACTTGACACTTTCATACCGCTGCCAGAGATAAAATATTTGGTTGAATGAGGCATTAGGATCACTTATTGGGAGTCTATCATAGGCTCTAAGTGTTTTCTTATTCTAAACATTATGACAGAAAAAGTGCTTCAAACATGAACCAGTTAGCAGCAGATCCTACTAAGGAGTTCTGAGTCTATATGGTGAGACCAACAAAGAACTCTAAGGAGGCCAAAATAGACCATGAAGAGCCTAAGGAAAAGAACAGAACTGCTTACAGATTGTTTGCACAGGCGAAGTAAGTAACCTGATGGAAACGAGGAGTAAAAGAACTATTTTTCCACGCAACAGCTTTCTATTAAGCCTGTGGTAATTAAAACAGGAAATTAAACGTTGCTAAAACTTAGTAAAGATAAAGGAGCTGAAATCCAGCATTAGAAAAGCAAAGCAAAACAAAACAAAACAAAACAAAACACCCCAAAACCCAGATAAGTGCAGGTAACAGTGTTACCTCTTCAGGGAAGAGATCATGTGATTATGGTTTATTCATCAAACTGAGGGGGAAAAAGTCTGTCCATGCCATGTAATAATTGGTGCGGATGTCTGTATGCCTTCTGCAAATTCCATCTTCCCTGCCTGGCTCCCATTATGGAGGCTGAAAAAATTGTATCTCCAACTTACTCAATATTTCTTCCAGGAAAGATCACATCTGACCCGGTCATGGCTAATAGTGTGCAATGAGGAGTCTTCTGGGGACCTTTGGAAAGATTTCTTTCCTCCCCATGCGGAGGAGATACTTAAGGTGAAACCCTCTGCTGAGCACCACTCCTGAGACGCAGCCATCTTGTAACACAAGGTGCAGGACTATAGTGTGGCAGAGATACCAAATGGGCTCTGAAATCTTGGAGACTCTGAACCATTGCCAACAACCACAGATTTCCAGAAGTCTTGTTATGTGAGACATTGCTAGACAGGTTTTCTGTTATTTGAAGCTGAAAGCATTCCTAACTATTCCTAAAAATGGAGGCCACATTTAAGGACAGAAATGGATCTTTTCATCTGAATTCCATTATGATTTTTCTCTAACAGTTTAGTTTCAAAAGGTAAATAACCATAATAATTCATTTCCCACAGATCAAAATGTCATATCATGTGGCAAAAAGTCTGGGAAGATGATGACCAAAAAAGGTCAGAGTACATTCTAGGTCAGACTTGGCTCAGACCTTGACTTGACCACCTCAAGCTGTGTGATTTCATCTGCAAAATAAGGATAATGAGTCACTTACCTCATGGGGTTGTTGTGAGAATTACATGTGATCTTTGTAAATCATTTACCCTGGTGCCTGGAAGATGTAGATGATTCTGGCCTGTTATTACATATTCTCGAATTTGCAAAATAAATGTTCACCTTTATAGTCATCTCCTTGATATCAACTTGCACTTTTCCAGTTTTTCAGGAAATCTTTTATTCTGTATTTACTTCTCAAATATACTCTTCCTTTTTGACAAAATTCCTATCGGTGCCAAGTTTCTTCTGAGTAGTCACTTATTCCAATCCTTTAGATATTATGCACAAATCAACCACTGCATTCTTCTTACCAACCTCTCCCTGACTCATCTGAGTAGGATGGGACCAAAATTAGTGTCATGTAGAGGAAGTGTGGAGAGCAGGGCGCAAGATGGCGAGGCAAAAGTAACTGGAGACAATAGCCAGCCCTACACATGTAAAAGCAATGCTGAAGAAGTGTCAACTAGCTGGGGTAGGGAGATGAAACGGAAGTTAGGGTGGCCCTGATCCTCTCACACTGTACACAGGGAGCCAAAACAAAAGAAAACAACAATAAGACGAGTCAGAAGACTCACAGACATAAACACAAAACAAATAAAAAGCAAGTAGGATTTAAGACGTTGGAATTATAGGTCTTGGGCAATAGCAAAAATCTGGAGACGAGTGTACTAGATATTCGTTAGAATAATTATTTAAATGGATAAGAGAAGGGCACTGGAGGAGGGACAATGGGTGGAAAACAAGGCTGAGTTAAGCTACCGGCTTTGTCCCTGGAGTCGCAGACAACCAGGTTTTTACTTAAATAAAGACACAGCTTCCCATTTCTCTAGTCACTTTGATATAAGGAACCTCCGAAATATGGTTGCTTCCGAGTGGGGGTGAAATGAAAGAATTAGTCATTAACAAAGTTTCTCCTTTCCATTTTGGAAATGGAAGCATAGAAAATTAACAGCTCCTTTTAAAGGGCCGACTCTCATTTGGGAAGATTTTTATTACAGGGTTGAGAGCTTCTTGCACAAACTGATTCAGAGAAGCATTCTAAACGGACTAATCAAAGCAAGTGGCCCAGAGTCTTAGATAATGCTTTGAAAATACATAAAAAGTGAACTTAAAATTGTCAGTTTGTGCTGTGCCAAGCTATACATTTCTTTTCAGTCTTGCTTGAATAATGCATTCTCCATTTGGATGTCACATAAACCTCCAAACTCAGCATTTCTAAGGGTGGATTCCTTTCTCCTGTCCTGTTCCCTGTCTCAAGGTTTGGCATCACCATCCACAAAGCTTGAATTCTAGGGATTATTTCTGATCATTTTTTCCCTTTGCCATCCATAGCCAATCCTCCACTGCTTCTTGTCCATTATTTTCTCTCTAATCTGCTGTCTCTCCATCATCATCATTGCTGGCTTACTTACTCAACCACCGTGATTTCCCAGCTGGATTATTTCAACCCGTATTCCCACTGCGTCTTCACTCCTCCTCCTGCTACTCCAGGCAGACAGAGCCAGACCTTTAAAATGGGCAACTCAATACATAGTGCTTCTTGGCTTAGAACATATCAAGGAAAGCCTATAATGATGCAATAAAGTCTAACTTCCACATGAATGTTGGCAAGGTTATCCATAGACCTGATCCATGCTCATCTCTTCAGACATGTTCTTTTGAAGCATGCCATGTCATGAAAAAACATGACAGATCTATGGTAAGTAGTCAGCTGTAGTGACTCAGTTTTGTTTTCTCTCTAACATACATACAGAAATTAAAAGAGATACCTATCTGTATATGTATCTATACATTGGCTTTTCCCCAAACCCAACATTTTATTTTCTCGTCTAGATTTCCACTGGAATTTCTACTGGTGTCAATCAAAAATGTCAATCCATTAACACAAACCGACGAGTCAGCAAGGTAACACGAGGGCTAGGAATTTAACTTCTTACCGCAATTACTATTCATTTACAGTTTGAAAGAATGCAAAAATCTGGAAATTATATGCTGGAATACATTATGACAGGATTTGGAAATGAGAAGCAGGTGGTGATTAAGTGAGGTAGTCGCAATTATTCAAATTTTCAATATTCTAGACTTCCCTTTGCATACAAGATATATTCAATCTAATCCTTAGAAAGTACATTTTTTTTTTCTACACTAAATGTGAAAATGAAAAAGTGACCAATTGTGAATGTTCTGGTTTCAAGAGCAGGCCTCAAAACACACTGATGTGAATGGATGCCGAGGGCAACTGCTCAGCAAGCAGCTGATTGGGGCACTCAAGAGTCCCACTAAATAATTCAGAGTTCCCTAATGGAAATCAGATCCAGTGTTTCCCCAGTGGAAGTGCAGCCCTTCTTGGTTACCTGATATCCAGCGAGCTACTCAAGAGCTTTGGAAAACAACAGTAAAGTAAAAGGTAAAAAATATTTTAATGGCGTTCATATTCTCCTGGGTGCTTTCTTGGCATGAAGTTCCCAACTTCCTGACAGCTGCTGCCATTGTGGAGACAGGGAGAGTGAGAGAAAGAAATCAATATTTAAATCTGAAATGGCCAGAAAGTTCCACGAGGGTGCCAGTATTAACTGGTTTGTGTATGTGTTTGGTCTTTCAAAAGCCCCCAGTCTTTTAAGAGGAGAGAAGGTATTCTAAGTAAACAGCTCATTAAGAATCACACGGCAACGGATTTAATTTAAGGAAGAATATTCATGTGAGACTTTGTCTAGAAATTTCAATAATATCATCAACTGTTGCATAAAGTAATCTCTCTCTCTCTCTCTCTCTCTGTCTTTTCCCCCGCCTTCTCTCTCTCTCTCTCTCTCTCAAAACAGGAAGAGAATATTGATTGCCCAGTTTTGGCCACCAGCCCCACCCCTTCTCACTATAAGCATTGAGATGAATGAGTTGGTGTCTCTAAGAGCACTAAGCAATCTTCAAGAGAGTACCGCTTTATAAATAAAAAAGCTTTATTATTATTGGGTAGAAATGTTAGAGAGAAAGTTGGATCTCTTATCAAAGGCTGTTGGTGCCCTGACATTTGCTGTCAGCTCTGAAAAGGTGGCTGTGAAATTCATTGTATCCAATCCTGGTTGGCTTCAGGCCCAGCATACAGTGGGATTCCTGGCCAATGGCCCCGTACAGTGGGACGGCTGGCGCTCGGCCCAGGGATTAGAGAGCTTTCATTTCTTTGTCTCATTGATATTAGTCACAGAATCTCCCTTTTCATGCACAACCCAAGCCCGTGCGGGGGTGCAGGGGAAGAGGGCAGAAGCAGAAATGGCTGTGGACTCTGAGCTCTGGTACCCCTCAGAGTAAGAAGAAAATTTCCATTTCCAACTCAGCAATCCAACATCTGTATCTATTTCGTTATGCACATTTAGCAGGAAATGGATAGTCTGGTATGTCCTTTAAAGGAAAATTGCTTTATAGACATAAGATACTGTGGGTTAACCTTGGACAAACAAGGTATTCAGTATCTTCGGGCTTCTTTCACTTTTTCCCTCTTGAATGACCTAATAACTTCTGAAATTTCATCTCAAGGAGCAATTTTGGTAAACTGAATTTGCGGGCCAATTTCTTTCAACTTCTAGACACGTGTGTCCCTGTGTCCGTTCATGTATAGATTTCCTTCAGTCCCTTCCTTGCGTGTGTGTGTGTGTAATTGTGTACTTGTGTGCAGGTAGATGGTGTGTGCTTCACAGAATCCATCTCTGCTAATAGGTCCTGGAGCCACATTCTACTTGAATCTCAGAAAATGTTCTGCTGAGTTCCACAGAGTAAACTTTGGTCTCAAATAATAATAATCTTGTCTTAAATATTCATATGCAGTGGAAACTAAAAGTCATTTCCAAAATAAAACTAGAACTATGAATTGCTAAATAGCAACTGATCTTAAAATAAACCACAGAGCCCCAACATATCATAACAAAATGACTCAGGCTCACATCTCTTTGCCTGATTCCCCTAAAACAACAACGACAACGACAACAACAAGAACCCAGAAAAAAACAAAAAACCCTTTCGATACAAGAAATGAAGTATTAAGGTCTTAAAGAAGGCCTAAATGGAGTACATGGGCATAAGCTGTCTCCTTTTCATTATTACAGAACTGTCATTAGTGGGTAATTAATCTCAGATATGAAATATGTATATTTTCTGGAACCAGCTGAGTAGCAGAGGGAGTCAGTGAAGAGTGGAGAGAGGACACATAAATGCTGTTGTGAAAAGCTATCACCCCCCTCTCTCCTCATTACTGGATTAAACTTCTGCTCCCCCAGCTATAAAGTAGTAATAATGATATCCATCCTTATAGGGTTCCTGAAGTGTATCCAATGAGAAAATATACGTGGAAGACTTCATAAAACCTACATTATTCATAGGGGGTAGAGTTTCACAGCACTTGAGAATGGCACTACTTAAGAGGGGAAATTATAAGAAAGATGGGTTTTGTTCCCATGAATATACATCAGGGCTTCCAAACTTCTAAAATTATAACAAAATGTCTAATCCTACACTCAGAATGGCAGGAATCTTGCAGATTACTATATTTTTAGAGGTCAGAAAATCAAGGTCGAGAGCCATTCGTGATTTATCCAAAGTCTGAAACGAACCAGCAGCAGCTGGAGGGAATCTCACTCTTCCTTTCAACCCTGTGTCCTTGTATCTGCATTTGAGACAAAGGACAACTCACTGGTTTTGTTGTTGTTTTGCTAAATGGACTATTTACTCTGAGAGAGGTGGCAGTGGTGATAGGGACGCTCCGTGTGGCTGTGTCATTCTGGAGGGCTTCATGGTGTAGGAGGAACCTGACCAAAGGGTAGGGTGTAGGTAAGTGCAGAGCAGGGAAGGCTCTATGGGTGCAGAACAGAGCAAGAGCCCATGGGGCATGAAGCAGTGCTGTCGTACGCAGAGGACAGTGGGGGTGGTTACCCGGCTACAGGAGAAATAGTTCATTGGAGACAATAAGAAATTAAGGGCATTATTAAGGACCAATTTTTATTTTATTTCTTAAAGATTTTGTTTAGCTATTCATGGGAGACACAGAGAGAGAGGCAGAGACACAGGCAGAGGGAGAAGTAGGCTCCCTGTGGGGAGCCCGAAGTGGGACTCGATCCCAGGACCCTGGGATCACAACCTGAGCCGAAGGCAGGTGCTCAACCACTGAGCCACCCAGGGGTTCCAAAGACCAGATTTTAGAGGATGCCCTTCAAATACATTTTGCTTGATGGTATCAAAGCTTAGGTTCTTGAAGGAGAGATGGACGAGATGACACATCTTGAGGACGTTGTCTTTCATTGAGGCTGCCTCCACGCTTTCGACATCAATCTTCGTAAATCTTACCTGGACCGAGGCAGTCTGTTTTAGAAGCCCCCACATCTCTGGTGTGTCTGCCGCAAAGGCAAATTGCAGATCAGCCACACAGAAACCTCACTTCAGCCCGGGTTTGCTCCCAGGCCTAGCCCCTTGCTTCTGCCAAAGTTGGCTATGAACCGTACCCATTGTTCTCGCTGGCCTTGGTGGGCTTCACCTGCTGCGATAATTGTGTGACCCCACCCATTTTAAAACCCATTCTTCAAAACCCAGTATAAATCCTTCCGTTTCTATTATGCATTTTTTTCCCTAACCTTTGATGTGGATCCTTTTTCCTCTGAACTGAGAAAACCACCTTTTACTATAAACTCATAATGCTTTTATCAGTAATGCTGTCTGCATAGTCTCTTTGAGGACAGGGTACATGTCTTTACATGTGACACTTCTTTGTATATTCCCAGTCACCAGTGCTGCTGTGCGTGAGCTGGTCCTGAAGCAGAGTCTCAGGGGGCTGACGGGCTGGACATCTACATGCTGCAGACCTCCTTCTGGGTTATCAACTGAATTCCTATTAATAACAGCAGTTGGCAATCTGCTGGAGGAAATGAGCAAAGAAAAATGGATGTCTTAAAATAAAGGAGTTGACTTTTCAAAGTCTTAGGCTACGGCTTGTTTCTACATGGATCTATTCCCAATTTAGTGGGGATTTAGTGGGGTGATTTTTAAAGATCCTTTGTTAAAGTAACAAATGATGATAGAGTGTGTTTCTTAATTAGCAAGAAATGCTCCAAACATGTTAAAAGCCCAATTTTTTCAGCAAGCTCGTGAGGCAGGCACTGTCATTGCCCTCACTACACAAATGGTAAACTGAGGCACAGAAGGATTAAGTAACTAACCAAAGGTCACCCTGCCGTAAGTAAAGACCCAGGTTTTGAAAGACCTCAGGCAGTCTGACAAAGGCCAATGCTGTTAAACACTAGGCCACGGTCTCTTTATTTTACTCTGTAAACAAACTTTACTGAGGTGCATTTAATAACTTCAGTTATATACAGTAAAATGTACCCACTTAAAGCGCACAGCTTGATGAGTTTTGACAAATGTCTATTTCTGTGTAAACACCATATCAATAGAATACTTCGTGGTTCGCCCAACCTCTCCCCAACCTCAACTTGTAGTCACAAGTACAACCACTCATCTGTTTTTGTCAATCTGCATTGCCAAAAGGTCTGCTTTTTCTTCAGTTTCATATAATGGAATCATACAGGTGTGCAGAAGTGTCTGGCTTTTTTTTGCTCGGCATAATGTTCTTGAGGTTAATCCAAGTTGTTGCACGCATCAACATTTATTCTTTTATTTCTGAATAATATCTCATTGAATGGATCAACCAGATTTTATTAACACGTTCATCAACTGAGGGATTTCCAGTTTGGGGCTATTATAAATAAGGATGCATTAGACATTTATGTGTACACTTTTGAGTGGGACACCTATATGTATTTAACTCAAATAAATATCCAACAGCAAAAAGTCTCTGTCAGATGGTCGGTGTATATTTAATTATGAGAAGCTGTCAAACTGTTTTCCAAAGTGGTTGTACTGTTTTATATTCCCAGCAGCACGTGGGATTGTCAGTCTTTTTAATTTTAGCTCTTTTGGTAGGTATGTGGTGGTATCTCATTTGGTGTTTTAGTTTGCATTCCCTTGACAAGGAAAATGATGTGAAGCATTTTTTCATATGCTTATTGGGAAAAAATTTTCGCACATTTTCTTTTGTGAAGTGTCCATGGAGACCGTTTTTTTAAATTGGGTTTATTGACTTCCAATGATTCAGTTACACAAAATGTTTAGTATCCTGGATCACGATCTTTGTCAGACGTGCGTTTGAGAATATTTATTTGCATTCTCAGGATTGCATTATTATTAATGGTAGCTTTCAAAGAGTAAAATTTTATTTATATGACATTCAAATTACCAATGTTTTAATAACAATTTATGTGTTCTTCATATTTTATCTAAGAAACTTTCGCCTACTCCAAGGTAACAAAGATTTTCTCCTATTATTTTCTCTAGAAACTTTATAGCCTTTGCTTTTGCATTTAGTCCACAATCCATCTTGAGTTTGTTTTACTCTACAATTTTGAAATTTATTTTTTCCACATGAATATTCAGTTCTTTGGGGACTGGTTGTTGGAATGACGATCTTTTCCCCATGAAATATGTTTGGGTCTATTTGTGAATTGATGGTTTTGTTCTCCATTGATCTAAAAGTCTATCTTTATGCCAGTATTGCACAGTAATCTTAGTTAGTATTGCTTTATACTGGGATTTGATATCAACTTTATTCTTTATTTTAAAAATGTTTTGCTCCTTTGAGATCCTTTGTACAGCCATAGAAATTTTGGTAGCAGTTTGTCAATTTCTATTAGAAAATCTATTGGCATTTGACTTGGATTAACTGAATCTATAGATAAATATGGAGGGAATTTACATCTTAAAAGTCTTAAAATTTCAGATTGGTGAACATAATGAATCTCTCCCACTTATTTCTGTGTTCCTTAGCTTCATCAGAAATGTTTGGTGTTTTTCAGTGTCCAAGCCTTGGACATGTTTTCCTAAACTTATCTCACTACTTGTTCATGCTTTTGAGATATGTTTTTTACTCTTTATTTTTCCAGTGGCTATTTGCTAGAATATAGAAATAAAATTGATTTTTATCCTTGGAACTTGTATCTAGCTAAGGGCACTTAGTTCTAGAAGCTTCTCTGTGAATTACTGACAATTTTCTATCTATATACACACATGCCACATGAGAATAGAAATAGTTGTACCTCTTTCCATTATTTTTATTTCTTTTTTCCTGGCCTTATTTTTGGCTAAGATCTCCAGCACAATCTCCAATAAAAATTACAGCAATCATAATTTTTGCTTTGTTCCTAGTCTTTGATGGAAAGCGTTCACTTTCACTAGTAAGTGTCACAGTAGCTGGGGGCTTTCTGCAGATAGGTCTGATCAGAACAAGGATATTCAGTTATATTCTTAAGTGGGTGAGAATTTTTATCATGAATGAGTGTTGAATGTTTTCAAATGTTTTTTCCTCTATAACGTAAATGTGTTTTTTATTCCTCTAACGATTCCACTAATATAGTGAATTATGCTATTTGATTTTCACATGTAAAACCAAAATTGTTTTTCAGGGGTAAACATCCAATTTGGATATACAGTCTTATTTTTTTACACACTCCTGGCATTCATTTGATGATATGTGTTAAGGGCTTCCACATTTATTTTCCCAAGGAATATTGGCCTATAGATTTAGTTTCTTGTAAATCTTGTGCTCAAAAACTCTTTTGGGTATTTCAGGTCTGATTTTCTGGGTAAGTGTGGATAAGGCCCAAGGCCTGTTCCTCAGCTTTCCCAGTTTAGAACCTTGATATTTTAGCAGCTCTTGCTGAGAAAGACAAGATTGAGGTGCTTAAGTCAAGCTACTAAGATTCACAACAGCTTGACTGATAAAAGTGTAATTCATAAAATTTATAAGCATTGCTGGTTGCTCCCCAGATCTGTTCCTCTTCCTTTTGCTGGTGCGGTCTGTGTGGCCACGTGACTAGGCGGCTGGATCCATTCTCTACTGGGGTTTGGGCCTAATTACTTTTCTTTTAAAATTTTTTTATTTAAACTTAATTTAGTTGACATATAGCGCATTATTAGTGTTTCAGGGGGTAGAATTTAGTGATTCATCAGTTGCACATGACACCCAGTGCTCATTCCATCACGTGCCCTCCTTAATGTCCCCTCTCACCCAGTTACACCATTCCTGCCCCCCTCCCCCACCCGCCTGCCTTATTTTCTTTAAATCAAATATGCCTGAAGCTCTTCACAACCGCACTGAAAACCCTTAGCTCATGGATTGAAGATGCAGATTCAAAAGATGAAAACACCTGGGTCCTTGAAGACTTCAAAACGCTGACTTTACCAACCAGTCTTATTGAGATAAAATCCCAAAATATGTAAGCCATTTTAGTTGAGTTTTCTGTGTGTGTGTGTGTTTTTTCTAATCAAGAAGTAGCATGGGCATTATCAAAAATATCGAGAGAGAAGTTTTGTAATTTCATTACAGTTAACCAAAAAATAAAGTTTTATTACCTTTGGAATATTTCAGAGAGAGAAAGAGAAGTATATTACTGGGACTCCCATCAAACTGCATGAGCCTGATGGATCGTTCTTTTTCTCCATTCTAGGGAGATTGCAGCACTCGGAATGGTAATCAAGAACCTAAACACCCTGCCAAGTAGGTAATCCGAGAGACACCTGACAAATTTTTCATCCAGTTCCTTCACATTTTTTTGCTCCATGCTGATCACACTTCTTGTATTTGTCACTGCAAAATCAGTGGCCTCATTTTCAGAACACCCTTAGGACATGTTATAATTTCTATGGTTTCAGATCATCTTACATTGGTTATATTTTAGCCTGGTAGCTTTCATGCAGAGGCTGGCCAGTAGCAGGGAAGGTGAGCATCAGCAAGCCAGAGCAAACACCCGGGGGGGGGGGGGTGTCTGGGTGCAGAGAAAGTGTGAATGGGTGTTTTCAGTTAGTTATTTTTCCCAAGAAACAGGGTGAAGAAGTTTGGATAGTGGATTACTACAGTAGCATCCTATCTGGGACCTCTGCTTCCATCCTTGACCACCCGTGGTCTATTCAATACTGAGAGGCCATAGTAAATCAGTCAGAATTTGTCACTCTTAATGGCTTCCCACCTCATTTAGAGCAAAAGTAGAATTCCTTACCTTAGACAAAGGCCATGCATGATCTGGCCCATTACTTGCCTAGCCTAGATGCCTATCTCCGTTCACTGAGTTCCTGCCACAGTGGCCTCCTTCCGGTCCTCTAACACCTGGGGCAAGATCAGACCTCAGGCCCTTTGCACTGACTGATTCCTTTGCCTGGTGAATATCTTCCAAAATATTTACTTGGCCAACTCCCTCAATTCTGCAATGTTTTCACTCAAATTTCACCCAGGGAGATTTTTCCTCCCCTGAATTGGTGACTTTATCTTCCTTCATTGTCTTTATTTTATTTATTTATTTTTACCCATGGCAATCCTCACATCTTTTTAAAATTTAATTAATTGGTTAATTAAGTTTATTTATGTAATCAAAAATTTAAGCTGTAGCACAGTAGGAATTTTCATCTGTTTTTGTTCATGGCTCTATTCACTCAAAAACTTGAGTCTTCAAAGAATGTCAGCTAAATGAACAGAATGAATTGAAATCTTGAATCAGCACGCCTGTGATGAGGCAGCAGGATGAAGGTTGGATTTGGAGGTGAACACTTTGGAGTACAGTTCAAAATATCTTCTACTTGAATTTTAGTGTAAATGCTGGGGTGAAGTAAATTATGAATAATCTCAACCTCAGAGATTGCCATTCCTTAAGAAAACCTCCTTAATTTTCATATATATATATATTAAAGATTTTGTTTATTTATTTGACAGAGAGAGAGAGAGCACAAGCAGGGGGAGCAGCAGCAGAAGAGGGAGAAGCAGGCTCTCAGCTGAGCAGGGAGCCCGATGGGGGGCTCAATCCCAGGACCCTGGGATCATGACCTGAGCCTAAGGCAGATCCCTAACCAACGAAGTCACCCAGGCACTCCTTCCATTATATTTAAAAAATACGATAGTTAATAATTTAGTCAGGGTTTCATAATCGGCAGCACTATTAACATTTTGGGACAAATAATTTTTTTTTTTGTTGTTGTGGGGGCTGTTCTGTGCATCATAGGATGATTAGCAGCATCTTCGGCCTCTACTTAGCAGGTGCCAGTGGCAAACGCCTCCCGAAGCTGTGACAACCAAAAATGTCTTAGACACTGTCGAATGTCACCTGGAGGGTGACACTGCTCCTGGTTGAGGACCACTGATATAAATAATGCTCACATATTCCTACTTGGATAAAGTATATTTTTGATACGATACATGCAATGGAGTGGAAATCATGGGGATCTCATGCTTATGTCATCAACCCTGTCGATAAGCACCGTAATAACTGGTAGCAACATGTGACACTCGTAAATGTTAAGATAAAATTTAGGAAGAAATAGAAAATGGATAACTCCTTGTTAAAAGGCCTAGCAACTATGCTTTAGGAGTAACGGTGACTGTTGAGAAGTCTCAGGAAAGAGCCTTGGCAAAATAAAAATAATAAAGAACAATGTGCATTCCTCTGCTGCTTAATGGGTAAAATCACACTAAAGCAAACATAGCTTCATCACTGGGAAAATGGAATCACAAGAGGGAAAGAGGCAACATGAAGTCTGTGTGTGGAGGGGAGACAGCTCCTTGTTCCTTTCTTTCTGCTGTAGGATGGTATGTGGCAGGTGGATGAAGAGTTTGGGTACAGAGATAGACTGGAGTTTCGTAAGGGAATTTCGGATGCCTCTTTTGAAAAAAAAAAAAAAAGGTTGCTTGATTGATTAAAAGGTCTACTTGTAGAGACACCTCTTTGTCCCTGGCTGGCACTTTCATGGGACATTTGTCCAGGTAGCAGTCAATATACAAGCCCAGAGTTCTGAGAACTACCTGCCACAAAACAATGCTTCTAATTGGTGGGGGGTGGGGGGGGTGGAGGTTGGGATAGGGTTCTAAGCAGATGTAAATTTTAAGAGTTCTATAAGGCACATAATAGATATTTATCAAACTGAAGAGAAGGAACGTAACCTTAGGAAGTGGAAATGGAAGTATATTTTGCGACCATTTGTGGATGCCATGGAATGAGAAACTGAAAAGTAAAAAGAGGAAGACTCGAGGCCGGCAAGAACTCTGATGAGGAGCAGAAAAAAAAAAAAATCTCAGAATGTGCTTTTTGATATGTTTGGGGAAAGTCGTCTTATACGTCACTATTATTTTATGCAATACTTTTATGTCCTTGGTGTCATAGATATCCATCCATACGTCATCCAAACCCCCCTGGATGTGTTGACTGCCTTAGCATGGGTTCTCAATGAAACATAATGGGAATCCCGATCGCCACGCCGCCCAGCCTCTGAGTTGTACCAAGGACCAGAGTTGGAGCCACACTGATTAAGCCTCTCAACTCTTGGGTGTCAAAGAAGGCATGTCACTAAATAGGTCACTAAAGGCCCCAGGAAGCCAAAAAAAAAAAAAAAAAAAAAAAAAAAAAAAAAAAAAAAGGAAAGAGCTCCCTAAAGCAAAGTGGCATTTAATTGGGAACCTTCAGACATCTGTCACTCTTGGTGACCAGCGCCAGGGAGGACTTCGCACACTTGCGATGGCGCAGGTGGGACGCGGCTGACAGCTGATGTACCTGGAGCAGGGTGCAGGGGCGGGTGCTCGCGCGCGCGGGGTGGGGAGGAGGGAGGAGAGGCTGCCTTGGAAGACGGGGTTTTTTCATCTCAAATATAGCCAAAAAAAAAAAAGTCTGGGGCTCCAAGTGTCTCCTAAATTGCTATCAGCTGTGCATTTGTGCATTTGTTATCAGCTCCTGCCTCTCAAGCCGCGGGGCGCGCGCACCTAGAGCACGGCTCGGGCTTAAAGTTTGCAAAGCGAACGCGGTGTGCGTCCCCGCCCCGCGGGCAGCGGTGGTTGGTCCGGGGGCCCCGGCGGCTCGGGGCTGGAACGAGCTTCCCAATCAGCTCGCGAGCCCCGGGCGCGCTCCCTCCCTCGGCCTCCGCGTCCGCGCCCTGCCCGCCGCGCCCCCTCCCCTTCCCCAGTCGCCTTCCGCTCCCTCCCGGCGGCGCGCAGCGGAGGCCGAGGCGGCTCGGGGTCCCCGCCTGGCCGTCCCCCAGCCCCGCAGGGAGCCGCCGAGCGCAGCAGCGGCCGAGCGGGCGCGGCCCCCGGCAGCCCACCGAGCGCCCGGCCTCGCCCCGCGCAACCCAGGCGGCCCGAGCGCGCGACGCCGAGTAAGTGGCCGGCGGCGGAGTGGGCGACCCGGGGCGGGGGCGGGGGCGCCTCGGAAGCCCCTGCGCCCCGGGGCGGGCGGAGGCATCAGCCGGGCGTGGGGTGCAGGGTGCCCGGAGGCGGTGGGTGGGGGCGGCTTTTGTCCCGGCCCGCGAGCATCTGCACCTAGTGCTGCCCGGGGCGGAGGGGTGTCTGGGGCTGCGCGGGGTGGGGGGCGCCCCGGGACGGCGGAGGCATCAGCCGGGTGTGGGGTGCAGGGTGGCGGTCCGGGGGGCTCAGGGTGCCCGGAGGCGGTGGGTGGGGGCGGCTTTTGTCCAGGCCCGCGAGCATCTGCACCTTGCGCTGCCCCGGGCGGAGGGGCGTCTGGGGCTGCGCGGGGTGGGGGACACCCCGGGGCCGGCGGAGGCATCAGCCGGGCGTGGGGTGCAGGGTGGCGGTCCGGGGGGCTCAGGGTGCCGGGAGGCGGTGGGTGGGGGCGGCTTTTGTCCCGGCCCGCGAGCATCTGCACCTTGTGCTGCCCGGGGCGGAGGGGCGTCTGGGGCTGCGCGGGGTGGGGGGGCCCGGGGGCAGCCCCCGTCCTCTCTCCTGGGCTTGCGGGCTGCGCCCACCGCGCTGGCCCTTGTGGGTGCGGGCGGGGGGCCAGGGGGATGTAGGGGTCGACGTCGAGAAGCCCTGCCCGGGCTGCCCGGCGGCCCAGGAACGGCTCTGCAGGCAGGTGGCCGCGACCGAAGTTGACGAGGCGCACCTTAAGCCCGTCTGCGCTTCGAACGCCGAGGTGAGGGCCGCCCGCGCTCGAACTTCGGGGCTCGGGGCTCGCACGCCTGAAGGTAGGGGGTGGAATGTTCGCCGCTAATTTGCCGGATGCCCGGTCGGAGTTGAGGTTTTTCAGAGGTTGACCTTTTTTTCTTTCTTTTTCTTTTTCTTTTCTTTCTTTTTTTTTTTTTAAAGCACGGAACGCATTCGACTGCTTCCCTGCTTATCCTGCAAAATATAACGCTTCCTCTTGGAGGACGCACATCATGCCCCTTAACACACACACACACACACACACACACACACACACACACACACACACACCTGGTTTCTGCGCCGTGAGCCCCCGTGACCTAGGCCAGTGCGTGGGGATGCCCTGGAAAACCAGAGGCTGCGGTGGCTCCGGGGAGAGGAGGAGCGGACCGTGGGTGCGGCGGGGACGTCCCCCTCTTCCCCTTTCACCTCGATAGCTCGTTGCTTGAGCAGCTTGAGGCAGGTGGTGTGTGCCTGTGCGTGTTGGAGCGGCGGACCTGGCAGGAGACCGAGGGCCGGCCAAGAAGAGCTTTAGGATCCCCCGCCCCCAAACCCCTCATGAAGCAATTTCAGGATCCCAGGCCAACGTCAAGTTGGTGAAACAGGAAAGCCCACTTGGCCCCCTGGGTCACTGGGGATGATGGATACGTGGAGATCCTCCCGGGTAGTGGTACTGAAACAAAAGAGGTGTCTCCCAGCCCGGAAGACCTAGCATGGATTTTCCATCTTCATTAGGTGCCTTTTTAAGTAAATTATTCACCTTAGGGACCGAATCGTTAAAAAAAAAAATCACTTTACTTACAAAGTCCAGTTACATTCAGAGGAAATTAGAGTGGGTGTTAGCTCCTTTCCCCTTTTGAGATGTGAGATACGTTAGATCGGTGATACTTCCTCATTGAAACCAGAGGAGGAGACTTTTTAAAATTTTATTCAAAAAAAAAAAAACAAAAAACAAAAACCCAAACACCCTATGGCTATTATTCTGTGCTTTAAGAAACTTTTGTGCTGTGAGTTCTCCAATTGTGCTTTACATCTTCCGAAGGTGATCTTTTCTCCCCCTGGGAATCTTTTCTTCACCCAGGTGGTGAGGGGGCAGGGAGGAGGAGGGGGGGGGAGGGAGAGGGGAGGGAGAGGGGAGGGAGGAGGGCCCCCTTCCTTTAGGACAGTTTTCTTCCCATGAGTGAAACCAGTGAGGGATGCCCACCTGAAGCCTTACAGTAGGCTTACAGTGGGTGCTCTATTTCAGCTGGTCACTTGTGGATACAACTGCATTTTCTTTTTTCTTTTTTTTTTTTTAAGATTTATTTATTAGAGAGAGCAAGGGTCAGAGGGAGGGAGAGAGAGAGTCATAAGCAGATTCCACGCTGAGCATGGAGTCCTGTGCAGGGCTTGTTCCCAGGATCCTGAGATCAGGACCCGAACTGAAACCAAGTGGGGTTGCTTAACCAATGGTGCCACACAGGTGCCCCGCGTTGTATTTACACAGGCCAGAGCTGTGCTAATGCCCAGTTAATGTCCCATTAGTAGATAACTTGTATTACCTGATGTTTAAATGAGGTATTACAGGAGATGAGAAAAATTTAATAGTATATAGAGTAACATATGTACATATTATATAATAATACATAGTTCTGTGGTTTCCTATATTTGTTGTAATAAATTTGCAAATTTATTGAGAGCTTCAATGCACCTTATTTGGTCTTTACATATAGTAATATGTAGCAGGATGCACATTTTTTTTTTTTAGGCATTTTTCTTTGTAACTAGTAAAATCAGTGGCCTTGTTTGAATATCCATGAAACTTGATCATTGGAAATATCCTGAAAGAAATAAGGTCCCCAAATTGATTTTATTGATAAAAGCAATTAAACTATCTTAGAAATGAACTGTTTTAGCTATAAATGCTTTTTTCCCCCTTTGAAGATACTCTTGTTTTCTCATTTAAGTGATCTCTCCCCATGGATTCTGATCCCGTTTTCTGATCTGTTTTTTTTTTTTTTTTTTTAATCACTCTTCAAAATTTTCTCAGGAGACTGAGTTTAGTTGGCTTACTCAAAATGTGGTTACCTAATGGCTAATGTAGGCCCAGAAGTCGGAATACACCTTAAAGTTCTCCACTCATGCTTTTTTTTTTTTTTTTAAGATTTTGTTTTTTTTTCTTATTCATAAGAGACACAGGGAGAGATGCAGAGATGCAGGCAGAGGGAGAAGCAGGCTCCCTGCGGGGAGCCCCATGTGGGACTGGATCCCAGAACCCCCCAGGTCACGACCTGAGCAGATGCTCAGACGCTGAGCCACCCAGGTGTCCCTCCATTCATGCTTTTAGTATGGTGGCATAGGGATATGGAGAGTTGTCCTTACTTCTCTCCTGAAGGTCCTGTTCACATTGAGAGTGCCCACGGTGACCAGAGCGCAAGCATGGTCTACACCTGAGTGCACTGAAGTCTAGTGTAAGGAGCCCCGGGGGAGCCAGGGCTCTCCAACTGTGCTGTTCACTGCTTGGATGCTGAATGGGGCTTCTTCAAAAGGTTAAGGCTGCCGTTCTACTGAATAATCAGAAGGACTTTTGTCTCTTCTTGGCACGATGCCATGCCATTGCTCTGTGGTATAGTAATATTCAGATATGGATCTTCTCTTTATGAGCTGGGTCGGCTCTTTTCCATCCAGAGCCAACTGGCCTGAGTGGGATTTGGGCCACAGCCTGCCTTTGGAAAGCTGTTCTTCATTCCTGATGTTTAAGGCCAATTCCACTTTCCATCCATCGAGCCATTTTTCCATGCACTTCTTGCCAGTCTTGTATGTGGCAGGCTTCTCAGTGTCATACAATCTTTCTTAGGTTGTCAAATATAACAGGGCTTTTGTTCCACCCTGGTTTAGTATTTGGTTAAAAAAAAAAAGTTAAAATGTCTGCGGTGTAAAAGAGTAGCTATAATGGAACATTTTCAGAGGGCATTATATTTATGTTAACATTGTGGATTTGATTATGTAGATCACATTCACCGCAAATCCCTATTTCTTAAGGGTAGGCACAGAAGACAGTGAATAGTTGATGCTTGAGGTAGTTTGAGAAATTTTAATTTCTTCTACTGGGATTTGTTTTTTAGCCATTTCTTCACAGTGGATTTAGGTAAAGTGACATTTATTTATTTTTCTTTTTTTTTTTGGGGGGGGTAAAGTGACATTAAAAAAAAAATCACCATCATGTATTTCCTAACAACAGAATTCTTAGAGTCCTAAACATCATCCTTAGGAAAAAAAAAAAAGTCAATTGTTGTATTTGAATCTCGAAAGAGGTGAGTGAGAGTAACTGACACCGCGCTCTTAATTCTAAGAACTGTGCTTAGTACAACCCAAAATGTCACTTAAAAAAGGGCCTGCTGTATTCTTAACCCTTTGTTTCCACTTCTTCCAACTGTAACACTTCCCTGTCCCCTTCCTCTGGCTCATTGCTCCCTTCCATTCATCCAGTGCCATCATTTCCCATTTATCAAATCCCATGATGTCTTGCCCAATTCCTTTGCCATATCTGTGACGGTGAATACACGTTCATGTAACTGTGTATCTGGAAGCATTGCCCGTATGTGGGATGCATGGAAGGCTGGGCCTTTGTAGCTGAAATTTTCACATATTTCTGATCCGGTTCACTCAAATATGTTTTTCAGGCCAATGTGCACTCTATCGACTACCCTGGGTTATTTCCCTTTAGACTAAGAAAGACCCTAGTTAGGATCATTTCATGCTTTTGTCACTAGGAGAGGCTTGGCTTCATTGTTTCTTTAGCGAAGCCTGGATTACTCACTTCCATCTTCCCAGGTCCTGCCTTAACAATGCAAATGTTTCTTGCTCCTTTGGCAAGTCAATCTAACCATAATAAATAATTTTTATTATATATGCTAGATGCCTAATGTAATATACTCAAGAAATACAACACATAGTTTCTTTTCTCTAAGGCTTACAGTTTTACAGTTCCATTTGTATATGGAAATGGTGCTAACTTGTGAAATCCTTTATTACAAATTCATTTAAAAGAGATGTCAGTGAAAATCCATTTATACTCCCTTCCCATCTCTGGAAAAAAAAACACATTTTAAGTCACAGGTCATTTCATCAAACAAACGGCTTCCTTTTCCTTAGCATGCAGCAGCCTTGCTTGCCAACACTGCCTTCTTACGATTATCTGATTATATTTTACTGTAACCTCCTTGACATATTAATTTTTTTCCAACTTCCTTGGACACTCCTCTCAGTATTTTTTTTTTTTGCATCTTTTCCCTTCAGCTTCCAAATGTGGATATTTATTTCTAAATATTCAAGTCTCACCCCCTTCCTTTCCACACCCCCCCCCGATGCTTCAGTATTAATCTTGACTTTGAGTTTCTACTTCAAGTTCAATGAGAGAACTTGCAAATCTCTCCATTGTCTATTGAGTTTTGGTGTCACATTCTTAATTTAATTTTTTTTAATGAATACTTAAGGGGAGCACAATCCTAGTTGGGGAAGGAGATTGAAATAAAAGACTTTTTGTTACTTTGTTCTTAACCCTAACAGACTTCTGCACATATTGACTATCCCATTATATATCAGGTAGTGTGATAGGGGTCACAAAAATAGGCCTTCATATAGCTTTTGGGCTACTCAGTGTTTGTGTGAATACCATTAAAATTACTACAAGTTAAAGTAAGATGTGTACATACAAAGTGATTGTACGAGTAAGATGTGTACATACAAAATACGTAAAAAGCGACAAAGTGATTTAAAAAAAATTTTATGAGAAAAGGAGTTTAACTCAAAAGGCTAAATGGAGAAGGTGATAATATGTATTTCAAACTTATCACTGTGTTTTGGTTACTCTAGTGCTGTTTATCTGAAAGAGAATTGAACTCTTGATTCCTTCGTGCCTTCATCTCACATCAGCCATGCAATACAGCAGACAGGAAGTGACTGCAAGTGACATCTTAGAATTCACTCGGACTTATTTAGAGTAAATATAATTTGAAAGATTTGACACATCACCGTAGATGTCTCTTCAGGAAAATTTATAGTGGGAGTGAGATGACTGCCCTTCAGGGGAAATCTATGCATGGAGGAGAAGAAAGCAAATCCTCTGATGTCCTCTGTGGAATTTGTAGGAAACTAAGGGAGTGGAAGGCACCCAAGGAGGGTTTCCCAGGCACCTAGATCTGCCCTCTAGGTGGAGCTCGCATTCTGCCCTGCTCTTTTCTCCACCTCTACATCAACCCTTCCAAGTGAGCTTTAACTCTTGCTTTCTGCAGCAGGGTTGACCCTGGAAGAGCTCATCTTTTCCCAATCATAATTACTCACCATTGTCACGAGCTCAACCCCCCCACACCATGTACCCTTAAAGGCAGGGATTCCCTCCTTCATCTCAAGGACCCTAGAATATCTGGCACTGGATCATTGAAAATGACCAATAATGTCTGGCAAATAAGTGAAAAGAGAAATGACTTTGAGAACCATTTTTCCTGCCTCTCATGCTCCAAAGACCTTGATGGTCTGTCCTCTATACATGATCCCTCTAAACATCACCTGGTGCCAATTTCCTATTTAAATCTGAGCGCCCCCATTCATAGCTTCCAACCTCTATAAGAAGCCTCTCCATCTCCCGTTCCAGAGGCCACCTAAGCCTGCCAGTTCTCTGGAGTATCTTCTAATCATAGACTCCCTCATCCACTTTATGCCCAAATGTTGCATGGTCTCTGACTCATGGCTACCTCCCTAATAGAGAAATCTGACTTCCCTCTTCTTTAACAGACCATAAAAGTCAAAGCTACAAGACTGATCACTTGAAGCCTTCTTTTTCACCATAGCTCCAATGTGACACTAGAATATGTGCTTTTCAGAACTTTCTACATTTATATATATATATATATATATATAAAATTTTTATACTTAGGCTGAGCAGGGTTTTTAAAAAATTGATGCAGTTAAGCTTCAAGGAGTTAAGATGAGTTAAGTGCCATGCAAGTACCGAAACAAAGGTTTTAAATTCCCAGTTTGTGTATTTTCTTCTCCTCTATAGTATAATGCCATTTCTTCCTTCGGCTAATTAATTTTATGTCCCAGTTGCCTCTTATAGCAAACCTAAACTCCAATGTGTGTGTGTGTGTGTGTGTATATATATATATATATAGAGAGAGAGAGAGAGAGAGAAAGAGAGAGAGAAAGAGGCCAAATGATCTAGGGTAGTAGTTCCCTGTCTTCAATGTTTATCAGAATAACCAGAGCCCTGTCTAAGCCTCCAGATGCCTGGGGCCCATCCCCACAGATTCTGACTTGAGAGGTGGAATCAGGGAGTCTGGATGTGTGACAGGCCACTTGGATGCAGGTGATATGTTAGAAATATTAGCCCTAACACTCCAGTATTTGAGCTCCATGGTCAAGGAAATCAAGGTAGGAACCACAGCTATACTTGCTACTAGCTGTGTGACCATCAGCAGTTATCACGTTTCTTCTTCAGTTGCCTTCTGTCTCATTTTAATGAGAGCACTAATACTGTGTAGGATTGACATCAGTATTGATCTAGAAAATGAACATGACGGACTGAACCCAGAGTCTGTGGGGGCGTGTTTGACAAGGATGACGAAGGTGCTGATTGTGGTGACGCAGCACCCCACAACACTGTGCTCCCTCACTGCTTTCATTTCTCATGCCCAGTTGGGTTCTCAAACATGCAGACAGAAACTTGGGTGACGCTCCCTCTGCTTGTTGAAATGTTTCTCCTCTCCACACTCTCAGATCATTCTCTGTAAATGCAGCTCCCAAATGCCTTTCCTCTGAAAAGAAACATGCAACATGTGGTCATGCTTAAGGCCTGGGGTCTCCAAATCAGGCTGGGGACCTTGGCCTTTCTTGTATGGTCTAGCAGGGCAGTGTGCATTTAGGGCACCCCCGGCCCAAAGAAAGCCATCCTATCGCTGACGCTGGTGAGGCCCACAACCTCGTTCTCCCCTCCCTGACTCCTGCCACCAAGGAGGCATCGGCTCAGAGGAGTTGTCAGGGTTAAGGTGTAGAAGCCCACATTGTTTCCTTGTGGCTCTTCCTGTTATTTGGTATGGGGTGGAGCGTTCATCACTGAGTCTCCCGCAGCCTCAGGGTTTCTTTTTAGCTGTCAGATGGCACTGAGGATGGTGATGGTATTACCTGCTTTGCCTTTGGTGATAAAGGTAAACTGTGACAATCCAACATTTATTATAAATTGTAAACTGTTACATTAAATGTGAGTCGTTAGTAATAAAATCAGTGGAGCCAGGTCTGTCTCTTTTCCCAATTCTGCATGTCATTGTCATTTTCTGAGGACTCCTAGAGATTGCTTAAGTTGCTGGAAGGTAAGTTTGGATGAGGTGAGTAGGACGAGAGATGTGTGAAGGGTGTGAAGAAACGAAAATCTGAGTCAGAGTGGGGGGGGGGGGAAACACAACCCAAGAAGACAATCCTAAAAAAAGGCTAAACTAAAATGGTTTTGCATTCTTTTACTAAATATTATATTACAGTTCTTCCTAAGAGTTGTCAAGGAGACACCCAATTTTTCAATCTCTTATTCTCCCTCAATTTAGGTCTTTGCAGCACTGTGTTTACACGATAGCAGGTGCTTCTCACACCTTCCTGTGTATTTCAGTCCCCTGGGGATCTTGCTAATGCAGATCTTAGTTAGTGGGCATCAGGCCACTTCTCTCCAGCTCCCCAGCGATAGCAGTGCTGCTGGCCTGGGGACCTGACTTTGAGTAGCCAGCCACCGGAGTTGAGTTGAACAAACCTGAGAGAATGGGAGAGGGATCAGAACTCTCCAGGTGGACATCCATAGCTTCCAACAAACATGGAGAGTCATGGGCAGTAACCCTTTTTGCTGCATGCAAAAGCTGCTCGTCCCCATACTTGCCATCCAAACATTTACAGTGTTTGGTTATTATTCAAGAAAATTGCAGTTGCCTTCTGAATTCTGCATCAGCTAAAAGCCCTCAGAGTCAGTGCCCCCCTGCCCTGTGGGTACTAGTGTCTCCCTTCCCGGTGCTTTCCCTTGAGAGGGGAGAAGGGATCCAAACACTGCCTTCTTAATTTGCCTTAAAAGCGACTGAGACTTCATTCTTAATATGAAAAGGATAAAATATAATTTGTTTTCTTTGTGCTAGAATATTCTCCTCTTTAGGTTTTGAGTATATGTCATTCTCTTTGATCATCCCATCCATACCGTAATGGAAGTCGAGCAGGTGTCATCCATCTGTGTGACTTCTGAGAAGACTCGGGGCTGCCCGGAGAAGAAGCCAGAGATTTTTGCCTCAGAGCCAGGTTTCAGCAATAAGGAACATATCTCGGTAACATTCTTTGGTAACAGAAAGTCTTCACTCAAGCTAAAACAAATGGAGACCACACAAAATTTTGAAACAGTGTTTTCATACTTGTTTGCTAATAATACAGACTTTTTGAAACCTGGCCCTGGGGTCCTTGCCCTCAAGAGCAGAGGATCATCCCTGAGGTTTTGACATACAGCAGTCTTCATTTCGGATCACTAGAACACTGGAGGGATTCCAGTGAGCGTGTGCCAGCTGTCCCTGGGGCATGTCTATGTTAAGCCAGAAGTGGGATCTTTGGCTTAAAAGAAATACCCTGCAGCTTTGGAGACACTTATGCAAGGGTCAACTTTGTTGTCCAAAAAGTAGTTTCCAGAAAAAAAAAATGTTACCTTCTCTGTGCAGTATGTTTCTGTAGGTATGGTCCACGGGGTGTCATTGAGGGAGACTGAACTGCCCCGGGAAGGAAAGCAGGTAGTTTATTAGATTATTTTAACAGGTTTAGGTACTTAACATTTTGAAACAGAAGCCTTTCTTCCTATCCTCTTTTCTTATTTATAGCATACGTTTAATTATTAAGTTCAGTGTCTTTGGCGATATTCAGAATCTCAAAAAGAGCTCCATGCATGTCAAACTTGTGAGAAGGTTGCTTCACTTTAATCATACGAAATATAATGAAGAGTTTTTACATTATTACATTTGTTATTAGAAAAGCAAATATATACCTGAAGAAACATTATTTTTTTTCTCTCACTTTAGAAAACTACATGTTCCTGGTATAAGATGCTCAAATTTTTAAGAACTATAAAGAAGAAAAACTCACTTTAAGTCTTGTTCAAAATGGATACTGCTATTAACACTGTGATATACATCTACAGATTTACCAATAATAACTTTAAAAAATTGTATGAATGGTTGTAGGTCTTTAAAAAATCAACATAATTAATGCAGGCTATACTTTTAATAGCTTTACACACATTAATGTGCATTCAATTTTACGAAATGGGCCAATTAAGGTGGAAATTCAATTTATTTAGCTTGACATGGGGAAATTTGAATCATTAAAAAAAAAGCCTAGTAAATTACAATTACAGAGTCTCATAATAAAGTTGGAAGTAGGAAAATGAAAACAAATAAGCATAATCCCTTGAAGCAAACAAAAAAATCTTTGTCTCAGCGAAGGATGTACTGTTGAGCCAGGAACAAGTAATCCCGTGGAACTTAGTGTGTGCCAATGAAAGGTCAAGCTCAGTAAACAGTATCTTCCATTCTTACCCTTGAGGACCTTTCCAGATACATAAGGGGAGGGGGTTAGGGTTTCCCCAGGGGAGCTATAGCTGTCAGATTCTGCCTGGGTCCCACCTAACCCCTGTAGCAGCTCCCAGGAGGCTAGGGGACCTCTGGGCTGTTCTGGGGCCCAGGGGCTGGGCCCAAAGCACTGCAGGTGGTCAACCTGCCCAGCAGCAAACATTTTGATGTGTCCGTGACTCTTTGATGCGTTGGCACCCAACGGGGAGTTGTTTATTTGCTCTGTTGTTATTTGGAAGGTCTAATGCACAGATTGGCTGTAGTTGAAAGTGAGTCAGATCAAATTTGCGTTTGACAACCCGCATTCCTGATTGGAGAGGACAGGTGGTGGTTAAACGCTTTGATTGTCCATGCCAGTATTGGGATTCCCACCAACTTGAGCCTGAAATGATTTTTAGCCTTTTCAAATAGCAGTTTTAGTCTGACAGGGATCATAGAGTTTGCCCCCTGATACGTGATATCTGGGGATTTGAAGATGTATTTCAAGGCTGTCATAAATGAATTTGGTTTGAAGAGATAGATCAAAAGCAATGTGGCAGGAGTAAGTGGGTAGAGGTGGATTTCTAACCAGTTTCTCTCAAAATTGATCTGCAGTTCCGAAAAGCAGCCTAACTTGGGGGTTCTACTGCCTCATCCAGTGATGTTCTCTTGCAAGAGGTTAAATGAGGGCAGTTAACTTCGAAGGCAGCAGATCCAACAGACAAAAGAAATGCAAGTGGACTTGGTCTGAGACCTTAGAGAAAACATCCCCAAACCTGAGAGTCGGAAGCCCTGTACTTGGGGAGAGGAACTTGGGGCCTCCCAGAAAATTCTGTTAGATGGAACTGAGGTTTCCTTCACAGCAGAGGAACCACTGGGCCCACTGGCTCTGGTGGGGTTTGTTAGGAGACTCCTCTGGGCTGGTGGTTGGTCTTGTTTGCTTCCCAATTCCCTGAGCTCTAGATGCCTCTTGGTATAATGACACCATGCAGTCAGTCTGGCTCCGTGGAGCAAGCTTGTCCCCTCCTTGTTCTTAGAGGAAGCTTTTGAAGACAGAACAGTAGCAGCTCTTCCAGTGCCTTAAATAGGACCTAAGCAATATTGGATGCAAGACCATGAGGGGAGACTATTTGGTTGCCGGAGCCAACTCTTCCGTAAAGGTGCACATCCTCTAACCAACTGTCTTCTCCACCCTTGATTGGGGGGGAGGGTCATGAAAGGGGCTCAAGGAGGAGACAGAGAGGCTCCCTTTCCTGCGCTGGAGCAGAACAGGATCCTCCAGGCCCAGGGCTTAGCTGCGCACATTACCAGTGAGCTTCGCCTGGTGAGTTTTGTCCCTTGCCTTCCATTTACCAGCTGTAGCGTGCAATGTTGTTTAAATCAGTACCTTGTTTAAATCAGAAAAAGTTTAGGCTTGGTCCTTTCTATTAAAAAAGTCCAATTTTATCTTGAAGAACAAATTATTATCCCCTTGTCTTCTCCCCACCTCCAACTGACATCTTCCTTATCTGGTTTCCAAGTCCGTGCCAAGGTGTGGCTAGGTTTATTATCATCCATTACAACTTGAGCAACGTTTGAAAACTAGGACAGAATAAGGAGAAGGTGTAACTACTCTTCTTACTGCGATTTTAATGTATCTTTGGTGAAGAAGCTCAACCTAAGTATTAGAGGCTGTTTTTCTCAAAAGGGAATGGATTTCATTGCTTAGCCAGTGTGATAAGGGATGGCTTATCTCTACTCTTGGTGCAATTTAAGCAAAATCACACTCTGTCCCTTGAAAGTGTTAAATATTTGTATCTGTTATGACTCATAATGCTGCAGTGAGATCAGGGAACCTGTTAGACCTGCAGAGAGGCCAGGAACCTCTGCATTGGAAGAGGTGACGAACATGGCAGTGAAGTGCAGACCAACTAGTAAGGCCTTAAGGAGCCAGTAACAACATTCTCCCAGAGGGTACAGATGGAGAAACTCTGAGACTGTGGCTCATCAGGTAAGTTTGACTTTGACTGAATTAAGGAAGAATAAATACCCAGTGAGGAACACCGTATCAATTGAGGGATACTTGAGGAACATACTAGAAAGGATAAGACATAGCAGATATTGACCGGTGTTTCTTGAAGCACATCTGCGGATCTTATGACCTATCCCTCAAGATAACATCTAATACTATTTCCATTTGTAGACCTCTGTGTGAAGATGCTTCCATTTTTTTAAAACCTTTTATTCATTATTTATTAGAGCATGCATGCGTAGTTGGGGGAGGGACGCTGAACAGAAGGAGAGAGAGATCCCAAGCAGACTCCCTGCTGAGCATGGAACCTGATGCGGAGCTTCATCTTAGGACCCTGAGATCATGACCTGAGCTGAAATCAAGGGTCAGACGCTTAACCGACTGAGCCACCCAGACACCCTGAAGATGCTTCAATTGTTAAATCATTTTGTGTCTTTGATCCTTTGTGTTTAAAGGAAATCATTGTATTAATTCTGAGTTTCAGTGGCCATGTGTCTTGTCACTGAATCTCATCATTCTAAACTCTGTTGCTGGGTAATCCTTTCTAGTTCTTTCTATCCATCACTGCCCATCAAGCAACTGGTACAGAGCAGGACTCAATTCACATTTGTTGCTGCATAGAATTAGAGTAACATTTTACCTAGTTTCTTCTCCCCTCCATCCCTACTGCCCTCTCTCCACCAACCCTGGCAAGATTTAATATTACTTGGCTGCCGTAGCACGAACTGTGACCTGAGAAATTGTTTCTCTTGGCATCTCCAGTTTTTCTTTTCTGCTCAATCCTTCATACTCACGGATATTTCTGCTATCGATGTTCAGGCACCCAGGGGCCTGCCTTCTGCTGTTATATGAAGACATCTTGTATCCAAGCATCACACTGGCCATTGGCATCCCTCACTTCCCTTGATGTGCTCTGGGGACACATGGCAATCAGTCAAGTTCAGGACCTGCCAGCACCGCAGAGATGCTGTTTCTAGGAACTTCTAGGGCCAGACTTTGTCCCTTACCAGTAACTTCTAGAAGCTGCAGACCTAGCTGGCTTTCTTGTGTTATTTCCTCCCTTTTTTTCCTTTCTGAGCACCATCCACCAACTCGAATAATAATAATATCTGATGTTTATTGGATGCTATGTGTTGAGTACAGTGCTAGAACTTTACGTTCAGTTCCAGATTAAATGCTCCTAACAACCATGTGGGAGAGAGATTATTTTCCTTCTTAGTTTCAAAATGAGGAAATGGAGGCTCAGAACGGTTAGGTAACTTGTCCCAGATCACCAGCTAGTGAGAGGGAGAATTAAGATCATGGTCCAAATACTTCTGACCACAAACTCTTAATCGGCATGATGTCCCACTTCCATCCCCTGTTCCATGACAAGGATCCCATGAGTATCTGAAGAGGCTCGGGTTCAATTTTCCCTTCTTTCCCCTAGCCAGGACCCAGAAATAAGGTCTCATACCATGTAATTTATTTCTACCTCCCTCTGATCAAGAAAGTACCCTCCCTTGGACAAAGAATACTGTCATTAGACTCGGCCTCTTGGCTGCATCTGATTGTGTATTGGTTCATTTTCCATTGTCTCCTCAAACATCACTTTGGCCCGGTGGCTCATCGGGCTCGCTCGTGCTGAGGGGAGGGGACAGGGGAACATGGGCCGGAGAATGTCTGGGAGATGCTTTGTCCGTGCCTGCGGCCTGCTATCACCTGACTAAATTGTTTATTGGATTGCTGTGTTCCAGCCCCAGGGAGGCCACAATGCCATGTTTGTGTATGAGAGGCTCTGGCTTTGATTAGCAGCTAGCTCCAGTGCAGCTGAACATACAATAGGGACCAAAGGATGGGGGGAAAAATCCTGCTACAGTTTCCCATTGGAAAGCATTCCCTGTCAAGCTTGGACCTCCAGCAGTGGGGCCCAGATGGACAGAGGCTGGGAAAGGTTAGGCGGTGGGTTCTCCATGCTCTGCCGCCCCATTGCTTGGGGTGAAGTCACTCCTTTACATGGAGTGTTGAGCCATCTGCCTCTAGATGTCTTTCATGATTTAAGGTCTGAGATTGGTATTGATGTGGTTTGACACGAGGCAAAGCCTGGAAGGATGAAGAGCATGAAAGAGCCCCACTATAACAAGGGATGGGGTAAAAACATGGGAAGGATGGACCCATCTTAAAGGGCTGGTCACACCATACCAAAAAATAAAAGTCATTACTTTGGTTGTGTGGACGAGGTAAGAATAACTGTGACTGTAATTTTATCAATGATAGAAGTGGGAAGGTTTTATTCCATAATAGAGGCAGAGTTAGTGATTTTGTAACAGACAAACTCATAATAGAATTTTATTCTCATTAAATAAGGTTTTCTGTTGTAAGCACCCTATCCATTGGTCGCCAAATAATAAGCTATCAGCCCAAGTTACAGACCCCCTGTAAATCCTTAGAGGAGTATTTAATTGGGTGAGCATTTTTAGCCAGTAGAATATTTGCCCGAGATATTGTGCATGTTACAGAAGGACACCATCCATTCTGTTAGCCTGTAGGTACCTTACCTGGGTCCCCCTGAGAGGGACAAAGGAGACTTGTAGTTAGAAAACTATACAGTCTAGAGCATGGTGAATTGGCAAAAGGATGGTTCTATCAAGTTACCGAGAGGAAGAAGGCATTCTGGTCTGGAGCAGCCAAGGGGAGGGCGGGCAGAGCTGCATGAGGAAGTAGGGTTTGCAAAGATGGAGTGCTGCTATGTGTGGGAGAAGGGCAAGGAGTAAGCATTCCAGGTGAGGGGTGAAGAAGGGGACAGCCAAAGAGATGACAGAATTGAGATTTGGGGGACCAATTGCAGATGGCCTGATTCGTGCACACAGTAGGTGGCCGGAGAACCAAAGTGAGGAACAGAAAAAAGCATAGGGCCACAAGAGCAAGACCCCTGAAGGCCAGCCAACGTGCTTGAATTCCACTGTGTTAGACAGTGGGGAATCACTGATGGTCCCCACAAGTAAGTAAGGGGAAAAAAAGTGGTAGAGAAGAAGAAAGATTATTTTTAGAAGAGTAGTAGATGGAGAGAATCAGGTTTTAAAAAGTAATCCTCTGGGTACTGGCCTTCCTCCTCAAGCCTTTGATCTTTTCACATTCTAGAAATCCTGTTCACACTTCAGCGCTTGGCTTAAATACCATCTCTATGAAAATTGTCTTTATTCCTCCAGTCGAAATGAATCCTCCTTTTCCTGTTCCACAATTTTCTATGATTTCTCTTCTAGTCTTCATTCGTTCATTAAAAATACAGAGTGAACACACAGTGTGCTGAACTCTCTGCTAGGAATGCAGAGATGAATACGACCCCATCTCTGTCTTCACATCCCACAGTCTGGTTGGGGGTAGACCCGTACATCAATGTAACGCCCAGGCAATGATCTAGATAGGTATTTCTGAAAATCCATAAGAGAGACCCCTAATTCAGCTGGAGGTGGAGTCAAAGCAGGCTTCCAGGAAGTCATGTCTCCTGACTTGTGTTTTAATCTTGAAGAAGACCAGGGAGAAAGGAGGGAGGCGTTCTAGGTAGATACAGTAGTGCAAAACCTGATTTTATTCTTGTCTTGAACAGTGATTTGAAATGATTGTCTATTCCTTATGTGTGGAGCCCTTTGCCCAGGTACTTGGGCACCATAACTGAATGAATTTCTAATGCCTTGGTGTATCTAAGTACTTGAGAGGAATGCTTTCTGGAGATACTAAGAAGGAAAAGAAAAGCCATCTGAAGTCTTGAGGTTAGGATGTAGAGTATATTTAAACGGTGATTGGAAAAATGGGATGTTGAAGCTGATCCAGTTTGGGAAAATTCTGGTGCTGTGGATAGAAAGAAGACATCTGGAGAAAGAGCTGATTTGGGGGAAGAGGTGGATGTCCTGGGTCTGAAGTTGTGGCAAGATGAGATTCCCTCAGACCTGAGCATAAGCAGGACCCACACATCCCATATCTCTCTGAATTTTGTGGGCACCCTCAGTGCCTGGAGAGGCCGTATGATGAGCGTGAGCTCCAGGCATGTCACATGGGTCAGTGGTAACCAGGCTCCTTCCTGTACCTTCTTCTGCCCCAGCAGATCTTGCAACATCCTATAGCTACAATGAGGCAAGACCACGTTAACAGTTTTATTTTCTGGGTAATATTTTTGATGACTCTGCTCCTCGCTTTGAATTTCCCTTGGATGTGTCGGCTTTGAAAAAGCTCTGTAATCAGGTCTAGGCATTTCATATGGAATGGCTTGAAGCCACATCTTCTACCAGAGATCATTTGTTAGCCAAGACCCTTCTGTAATTTGAGGAACCACATTTGAGATGAGCACCGATCACTCACACCGAGGTTCCTGCTCTTCCTCTGAAGCTGCTCATTTTCCTTCCCTCAAGTGAATGATCTCGTGCCAGTCATGGGCAGGGTCATCCCTTGTGCAGCCAGTGGAAGAAAGTAGTTATTCATGATGCGCAACACCACAGTAACCGGGAAAGCCAGACTGTTATGGCTCACCAAACTTTGATGAAAATACGTGGAGAAAAACTAGAGCTGGGCCCTCAAAGGCAGAAAGCTTCTCGTGTTCTTTGTTGGAAGGGCTCCTGTCTGGGGAGAACGTTTTGTACCATGGTGGCTTCTTTGCTATCCACAGTCAGCACCTCTTCCTCCACATATCCTGCTGGGATATGAACACTCTCCTTTCTGGCATTTCTTCATCCAACCCCAGGGGTCTTCTTTGTACCCCAGGGCAGAGTGGAGGTAAATGGATCATTTTTTCATTTTTCTGCTTTGAAAATTATTTTTCAGCTTTGCTAAAAGACAGGAAAGCTCAGGAAGAAGTCACAACTGTCTGGTTTCCAATCCAGTTGGAGTCTGAAGAGTCAGGAAATGTCCTGGGGATAGAGATTAGACAAGATATTTTCTAAGAAAGCCACTTAGCCATGCATATATTTTCCTTAAAAATACTCCAGATTATGGGGCACCCAGGTGGCTCAGTGGTTGAGCATCTGCCTTTGGCTCAGGGTGTGATCCTGGGGTCTTGTGATCGGGTCCCACGTCAGGCTCCCTGCATGGAGCCTGCTTCTCCCTCAGCCTGTGTCTTTGTCTCTCTGTGTCTCTCATGAATAAAATCTTCAAAAATTTTTTTTTCCAGATTAGAGGTTAGTCTGCAGATCCTGGTCCAAGTAATCTGGGGCTTCTGAGGGTGAAATCATGTGATTTCACAGAGATTTTCCCTCCTTTGATTCCTTTGACCAGTCAGTAAGCTTCTGTCAGGATGAGCTATTATAATTCAATTCAGAATCTTTTATTTGCAGATAATCCCACTCGATTTAAAAAAATTCTCTTCTGTATTGAAGCTTCTCTGTAATGAAACTAACTACAAGTATATAGGTAATACGTTATCCTTTGCAATTTTCTTTCATAGTTCCTAACTCCTTTTGTCCTCAGAACAGTTGTATGAGGTCAGATTTAATATTTTTACTTCTTGGGATGCCTGGGTGGCTCAGTGGGATAAGCATCTAATTCATACTTTTAGCTCAGGTCATGATCTCAGGATCATGAGATCAAGCCCTGAGTTGGGCTCCATGCTCATTGTGGAATCTGCTTGAGGTTCTCTTTCTCAGTCGGCCTCTCTCCTACTTGATCTCTCTCTCTTTCAAAATAAATAAAATACTTAAAAAATATTTTTACCCCTTATACAGATGAAGAAAAAGAGGGTCTAGGAAGGGAAAGACTTGTCTAGAGTTTCTCTAAAAAGGCAGATTGGAGTTACCTCATCCCCCTTATCCTGCCCCAGAATTGGGAGAGTTTTCATAATCTGTGGAAGTATTTGTTTAAAAAAAAAAAAGAATTCAAAGACAGCTGGTATTCTGTTCTTTCCTGTGTATAGATTCTTTGGCTTACAACATTGGCTTGCCCAATGTTTCTTGAAGAACAGTTCACCTGCATTTGAATCTCACAGGGTTGTAATCTGAAAGCGCCTCATCCTTCACCTGTGAAGTCAGAAACTTTAGGTGAGGGCTTAGGAACAGCAATTTTTAGCCAGGCCATTTCATACTCAGTAAAATTTGAGAAATTGTGTGGTGTGTGTGGTGTGTGTGTGTGTGTGATATTTTCACCATATGTCTATTGAGAATAAGGTCTATTATGATGCTGGCTGTCTCCCAGAAATTATTGGAAATAGATTCTAGGTTCTAGACCAGACTCTAAGAATTGGCTAACTTCATATTTTAATTAAATCATTTGAATTTTGCAGGCTTTCATGTCCTTAATTGTAAAATAAGGGACCTCAACTAAAAGATCACTAAGATACCCTTAAGTGGTTGGAATCAGCATCTATGCTCTTACCAAACTTTGGTTCGCAAGACTTTCCTCCCTCCCCATGGAATAGCCTTCTGACTATGTTTAAGTCTGTGGTTCTTAAATTGGCGTTCCTCATCTGCAGCATCAGGTTCACTTGGGAACTTGCTAAAAAGGCCCATTCTCAGGTACCACCTCAAACCTACTGACTCAGAAACTCTAGGGTGGGGTCAGCATGCTGTGTTTTAATAAACCCTCCAGTGATTATAATACATGATCAAGTTAAAGAATGATGTGTGTAGGCATTTCTGATCCTGGCCAGTACATGCAAATCACTTGCTCTATAATTACATTTTGTTTTCCTGGAGCTGGGCTGTGACTATATGCTGCTGTCTGTTTCTCAGGGAAAGACATTTAAAAAAGTATAATCTGTTTATAATCCATGACTTTTGAGGGTAAAAACCCAATTTCCTGTGTTTCTAAAGTAGTTTCTCCCATACATAGAGGTATTTAGAGGTCATAGGAAACCTTGGCAGAGGAATGAAATTTTCAATTATGGGCATTTTTTACCTTGCATGGTTCCAATATGCATGAATTTTGGTTTCTACAGTTTACTTAACCCTAATACCCCAATAGGATGGTTTAAATTTTAGTATATTAACCATAAGTAAGTATACATAGTACAGATTTCACCCCAGTTAGTAAGTAACAGATTTGCTTTCCAATTGGTGACCAGTCGCATCACTTCTTTGGTCATTGGTCCAGATTTGTCAGTCACCTTGCATCTGTCATTCATGTTATGCAAGGACAGCAAAGAAGGTAGTCCTCTTACCTCCTTGTCTCCCAGTATAAACTCACATGACAGTTTTTCAAAAATGGGTAACTAAAGGGAAATTGGCCAACAAAGTTGAAAATGTGGGCAAGGAATGAGAAGTGATTTACTACTGGGAGTGAAATTGAAATGACATCCAAATGGACATAAGAAATAATGAGAGGTGGGAACATGGACACACTGCCCTTTGAGAGACAGCACGAATGCAGCCAGACGTTTGGTGAACACCAACTTGATATAAACGAGGAAGACAGATAAGACAAAGGAGATGAAAATGTGCCAAAGTGATTGACGCTGGCCAAAAACTCACTTGAATAGAATTCTTGAGTGTATGCTAAGACTTGAAAACTTGAAGAATGAAAGAGTAAAATAATCTTAGCCTAGAAAGGCATAGAAATTTGCCAAGGCATAGAAAAGATGCTTGCTCAGTATTGTGACTTACACAATGGGAGAAAGAAAGCAAGCTCTTCAGAGGATTCTGGATAAGTATTTTACAAAAACAATGATGAGACACACACAAAAAAATTCCCTTTTAAAAAAATCTCAGTATTACTAGCATTGTACATGACAGTATGCTGTTAGCTTTGCCATATTTTTATTTCCCTATAAGTTTTTAATGATTTGGTGAAAATTTTCAAAGTTTAAGGAACAGTCATACTTTTTCCTAATGATTATCAAGCCTGCTTTCCATGGTTTCAGTCTGCATGACCATATTTATGTCTGCACTACTGGGCAAAGCCATGACTACCTGCATATGTCTGTGTATGCATCACTTCCAAACAATAACGATGAGGTTTTGCATTTCATATTTGTAAAATAGAAGAGAGGTCACCACCTGAAAACAGCCATCCATTTATTTGCTTCTCAAATATTTATAGGATGCTCACATACTCTTCTTCTAAGCCTTGGAAACCAGGGGTGAAAAGATATGGAATGCCTGCTTCTACTGGAAGCTTTCATTCTGGACAAATGAACCAAATAAGCAGATGCAATTTCGGTTAGTGTTGAAGTTAGGAAGAAAATCAAAGAGGGGAATGAGACGCATATGAAGGTGCCTGTGCCAGGCAAGGATGGTTGTCAATAAAAGTCTATTTAGGGACACCTGGGTGGCTCAGCAGTTAAGCGTCTGCCTTCGGCTTAGGGTGTGATTCTGAAGTCCCAGGATCGAGTCCCACATTGGGCTCCCGGCATGGAGCCTGCTTCTCCCTCTGCCTATGTCTCTGCCTCTCTCTCTCTCTCTCTCTCATAAATAAATATTTTTTTAAAAAGCCTATTTAGTTTCCACCACATGCTGTCCCTGGGTGGGGATAAAACCATAGTTATCTTTTATCTCCCTCATTTTCAATGACTAAATCCAAACTTCTTATTCTGTAAACTGCAGTATAGTATCTTTATGAAAATCAAAGTTATTAATAGTAAACATTTTGTTTTACTTATCCTAGTCATGTATGGCCTCTTTTAAGTAAAACAAACTGAATAAGAAATGTATAAATACGAAACTATGTGAAACTTAGAACTAGGAAACCTTAAAACTAGAAAACTATGAAAATTTTTTCTTGCCAGTTTAAGCATTAAACAATATTTTAATTTTGCTGGTTACCTAAATTTAAATTTGGGATCCTATGTTTGAATTCCAAAAGCCGCATCTATACTTCAACTGAGAAACATATTAAATAGTGTTTGGACAAGAAGAGGAAACCATATTCTGATGTCCATAAAAAAAACAAACAAACAACCCTTCAGTTGAAGCTGATACTAGTCAATATCTAGGAAAGATAATATTGTTATAGATTATGAATTCACATATTTAATCTTTTATCACCTGTCACCTAAGAACTTGGCATCAGTGATAAAACATTATTGCTGATAAGCAAGATCTTGCGACTATTGCCATGTAAGTATGTTTATAGAGAATCTATATAGTGAGATAAACTATATTGAAAGTATGTAATGTACACAAAAAGATATTTTTTTCAGATTCTAGAGAGAAAGAGAAATCTGTATAAAAAATCTATAGGACAGTATTTGGTTAAAAACTCTTTTGAAGCCAAACTGAAATTCAAACCATATTTGGATTAAAGGGTTTTCTTTTGACGAAACAAACATGTCTCTGATTTTTAGTCAAGCTGTGAGCAGGTATAAAGCTTGCCCTGAAGCCAGTTGGATAAGTAGTATGAACCCTGGACTTGGGTGAGGGGAGAGCGTAAGTGGGGAGCATTTCTGCTGCTGAACTGTGCATGTGCCCTATAAGTCAGCATCACCTAGAGCATGGAAACTTGGTTGGCAAAAGCAAGGGAGGCCTACCAGCTGTTGAATTGTTTCCTTAACTGTCCATTAGCTTGGGTGCTCTCAACATCTGTGGACTCAAAGTGCATTGCTGAATACTCATTACAGAGCCACAGCACATACACTTCACCTCAAAGCTTACTTTGAGTCTGGGGTGGTGGTGGTGGGGGGAGCCAGAAGTTCAAGCATGGAGAGTTCTCCCAATCTCAGCTTGCTCTGTAGGATGAGTAGCTACATCAAGACCTCCAAAGAGAACTAACAAGGCCTCCTGTGGGGCAAGATGGCCATAGGTCTGAAGGACCAGAGAAGCCAGGGTGCTGGTTTGCATGAGACTATTGCAGCTAGGAATAAAATTTGATTGACAAGCTCCTGTTGGGAAAGTGAGAGAAAGTGTATAATGCAAACTTGAAAAAAAACCCACTGCATTTGAAAAGTTTGCTAATGTTTCTCTATTCGGTATCCAGCATTATATTTCTTTCTGTAAGACTCCTTAATGGTGTGTGAGCTCTTTATCATCTTCTAGAGAAATCCCCTCACTTTCCTGCTCTACTACAGCTTTAAGACTGAGAAGGAGCAAGCGTGTTCATAATCTTTATAATAAATATATATTTATTAATGCAGAGACGGATATTAAGCTCTAAGAGAAAAACAGTGTGAATTTTCCTAGAAGTGTGAAATGATCCCATTGATAATTGAGCAGAGTGGAGAGGATATTTAGGACATGCAGTCCACATTTTTGACTGGACACTAAAATGTTCAAGAAAGATTTTATGTGCCAGGGTGTGGCTCTTCATTTTCTATCAGGCAAGTGAGTGAGCACAAGGAAGGGTGTTGAGGTGCGTGGGTGAATGGCAGTGAATGATGAGTAGAAAGAGAAAATATAGGACTATTTTATTCCTCCAAGGCATGAAATAATGATAAGAATAAAATTGAGGATGCTCAAAAATTGTCATTTAAATATGAATATATATGTCTATGTCTTCCAAGCAGGCAAGCACACATCGAGCATACATAGAGTGTGCAAGGGCATTTCAGAGCTGAAGAGAGGGAGGGATTTGTTTTCTGCCACTTAGAGTGTCATGGGCACATGGACATGTGGATTTTTTAGTTGGTGGAATGTGTATTTAAGGGGTATTTCAAGGAAGCCAGGGGCATTGAGTACAGATTGGAAAAACGGCCCAGACCATTTTAACAGTGTCTTTGACCTTTCAATGTCACTGAAGTCCTAACCCTATGTATAGAAAAATACAATGTCACTGAGTCCTAGGAAACCTGGAGAGGCTGGAGAACAGGCCACATGCCCTCACTGCTTGCATCAGTGTAGCACAGGCCCTGTGCTCAGCCTCTGGGGCCTGCAGGCTTGACGGCTTGGTGTCCTCCTCCACTGTGCAGGTTTGAATACCCTTTATGGACGCCAATAGGACAGTCTGAGATCTCAGATTCTTTTTTTTTTTTTTTTTTGAGATCTCAGATTCTGATAAAATGACAAAAAAAAAAAAAAAAAAACAACTCTACAGGGGAGGCGTCCCGAGTTTTCCATTTCAATGACTACAGAGGAAGCTGAACAGCTCAAAAAAGAGCTGTGAGCTGTTTGAGGAGGGCCACTGCTGTCTTGGTGAAATGACCAAGAGCTATTTGCTTTCAGCCCCTTGGGGTGCCTTCTTCAATGTCAATTTTTAAAGAAGGTGCTCAAAAAAGAGCTCTCAGGTTATGAGTATTCAAGTCAGCCCCTCTTTAGAGGCTGAAGCTTGCAAAGAAATGGAAGGGAGGAAAAGCTAACCTTCATGACATCTTCTAACATTTTTTGAGCCAGAAAGGCAGATAAATCCTTTGTTTTGCGTAGGACTTCAGTGAATCCTCATGATAGTTCTGTAAGGTGGGAACCAGTTCATCCCATTTTACAGATGAGAAAATTAAGGCTGAGAGCCAGTAAAGTGCTCTTTGGGTAAGTAGGTGAGGCTTGATGGCAAGTGTGTGCATTGGTCTGGACCACAGGTTGTCAGCAGTCATACAGTACCTGTACCGTACGTAGCTTAGATAATAGTGGGGGGAGCTGATAGATACATGGAGCAGAAAAATCTCCCTTTAGTGATGTAAAAAGAAAGATACAAATGACACTAGTCATGAAAGTGCCCAAGAGCAGGGGCACCTGGGTGGCTCAGTGGTTGAGCATCTGCCTTCGGGTCAGGTCGTGATCCCAGGGTCCTGGGATCGAGCCCCACATCGGGCTCCCTGCAGGGAGCCTGCTTCTCCCTCTGCCTGGGTCTCTGCCTCTCTTTCTCTCTGTGTCCCTCATGAATAAATACATAAAAATCTTAGAAAAAAGAAAGTGCCAAATAACAAACAAATGGGTGCTGGTGGAGGCAAGTTAGTTCTAAGCATTGAATGCTATGCCTCTGCCTTCACGTACCTTAATTCACCCGAGGTGTTATTATCCCATTTCATCAATACAGAAAATGAGATCTCAGGAAGGGCAGGTCAGTTTCTCAGTCATCAGCCAGTATTTGATGAAGGCTCTCTTTGAACTCTGGTTGTCTGACTCCAGGGTCCACCCTCTGCTTCCAGCCTCATGGCGAGTGAAAGTGAGCACCCTGAAAGGTGGAAGAGGAGCAGCAAGGGTGCCATCCAGCAATGCCTGTGGCCATTTGTTCATTCACTTACTCATTCAGAGTGCCCACATCTGTGTGTCGGGTGTCTGGAAAGGAATCCAAAGTTAAATGAAACATAGAGCCTACCATTTGTGGTCTTAAAAATATACATGATGGGGCTGCAGTATATAAAAATGAATATTTAATGTGGAGTCACATGGGATAAAATGCTACCTAGAAGAACCTGTGGAATTCTGACCTCCCTGTTGGAGGAGGAGGTGTGTGGAGTTGCTGAAATTGGGAATGACAAGGGGCTGAAATTCTTGGCGCATTGGCTCTCTGCTACTAAGGTACTTCTTGTGAACAAAGGGTCAAGTCCATGTCATCCATAAACCCTCCAGCCAACCTGAGCATCCATTCCTCGAGCTCCAAGGGTGTACTTACCCGCGTCGACCCTTGCTTACACGTGCTCTGTCACTCACCTCCTCAGTTGATGCCTCTTCTTCCTGCAGAGACAGTAAACTAATTCAAAGGCTGTAAACCCTATGTCTATTCTAAAAATGTTCTGATAGCACGATACCCCACAAGGCATCACTACATCCTACTGAGTGCTCTACAGGTAGTCACTTCACTGTATTAAGGTGAAGGAAGGCTCTGTAAGATCCAGAGGCAGAAAGAAAGGAAACACATGGTTCTCCATCCCTGCATTTTTTTAAGATTTATTTATTTATTTATTATTTATTTATTTATTTATTTATTTATTTATTATTTATTTATTTATTCATGATAGACATAGAGGCAGAGACACAGGCAGAGGGAGAAGCAGGCCCCGTGCAGGGAGCCCGATATGGGACTCGATCCCGGGACTCCAGGATCACGCCCTGGGCCAAAGTCAGGCACTAAACTGCTGAGCCACCCAGGGATTCCCCATCCCTGCAGTTGTTGATGTGGGACTGGAACTTTGTGAAGCTTCTAGGTCGGATGGAAGGGAAGTCGTCAAGTTCTGGAGTCTGCAGAATTTCCCAAAGTTGGGACTGCCGCATGTGTGTGGCCAGCAGTTTGGGGGTCTACAGGTTGCCATATTGGGGGGCCTCTGGGAGATTTCTGATTGAGGTTGCTAGGCATGTGGGGGAACAAGAAAGAGCAAGAAGTAGAGAAGGGGAGAGGGAGAGAGACCACCAAACTGAGAGGAAGCCCAAGTGCAGCAGAGAGGCGGGCCTGGTGACAGACAAAGCATGAATTGTGAGCAGTTCCACTCGGGGCCTGGGAAACCCCAGCCCCGGGGGGTGGGGTGCAGCTGTGACCCGTTTGGCACAGGCCTCGCTGGCCGCACATAGTTCCGCGTCCTGGATGGTCAGACACCTGGGCCACGTCCTGAGTGCAGCCCTGTCCTTGGAGATCTATGATGTTCACCAAATGTGGCAGCTGGCTCATGTGTAGGAAAGGTGATGCCTTGGGAGCCCTCTCTGCACCCCTAACTCTCCCCAGGAGGGCTTCGTCTCCTGCTTATTGTTCTCGCATTAACTTGCCTGTTTCTAAAGCAAAGCAAGTGCTTTCCATGCTCCTTTGGGCCCTCTTGGGGCCTCTGGCATCTGCCTGGGTCAGTTGTGAAATTAGCCCCCCACCTGTTTGAGAGCCTGTTACTAATGCGAGGTAGCCCCCGCCTGTCTTCCTAGCATCTACTTCCATTGCGTCACTTGACATATGTAGTCGTGGAAAAGGCCTGGCTCGGTGTTTCTCAGGAGCACTACGTGTTTGGGCTCCCGAGGGATTTTTCTTTTGCCATTTGCAAAATTTGCATTCCCCTCACCCTGGAGCAGGCCCCCGAGATAGGAATTCCAGGCACAGGAAGCAGAGGGTAAGCACGTCCCCCCAAGTGTGCACAGGCGAGCGAGCAGTGGGCCCAGGCCTTTGCAGCTCAGAGCCTTGAGAGTGCTCCTGTCTGCCAAGCCTCCGGGGGTGTGCTGCTGCCGGTCTGGGGACCTCACTGTGAGAAGAGGGGCTTTAGTTAGACGTTACTTGTGCATCAGTTACCCACGAGCAAGAAGGGTGTTAAGAGATGGTTTTACTCAGAAGCGGATTACATGCAGTAGAGCTGTCGGGCCTTGAAGAGGGGCAGATGCGGGAGCAAAGGGAGGGTCCCCTGCCTCGGTAGAAGATGTAATCAGAGTAGCTTGCTTTTATGCCTTTGATATATGATTTTACTACTTGCAGCAAAACTGAACCTATCCTCTAGTCCAGTGTTTTCTTTGCAGCCTGCGCATGCAGACACCGAGGCTGAGATCACAGAACTGTGGGATGGGCCTACCTGCAGGTGGTGTAGCTGCACGTCCATTCTGGATGCGGTGCTCTCATCTCCCAGCTCTACAGCCACCCTTCTCTGCCCCGTCCTGGGATGCTGGGGTTGGGACACCACAGATCACATTGCTGGGTTGCCAGTTGGCTGCACATGAAGCTGTTGATGAGCGGGAAGCTCAAAGTGACTCTGAAGTGCAAGAGCCTGGGTTTTGTCAGAGGCCAGGTTGGAGCTCCTGTTTCCACATTTTGGGAAATCTGCTTCCCAAACGATGTCCCAATGGGCACATGAGAGAATTGGTCAAGTTTTGTAATTTTGTAACACCCACACGTAGATGTGGTGCTTGATTTTCAGGGAGATCAGCCCAGAGTTTTGTTTTAGTTTTTTTTTTTTTTTTTTTTTCAGCCCAGAGTTTATAAGAGATAAGAGCTTCTTTTAGGACTGCCAGATAGGTTCTCTTCTGTGATTCGCATTAAGAATTTAGACTTGAGCTTATCTATCACTGCTTTCTGTAGTCTCTCCAGAGAACTCCGAAGAATCCAGCGCACGGCACAGGGCTCATACCCCACCACTGACATAATGGTCAAGACAGCAGCCGGCTGGGCTCTCCAGACACTTTCTCCAGTAGGTGCTTGATCACAGTCCCCCACAGGTGCTCATTCAATTGACTGTGATGCCGTCCTATCGCATAATTATTAGCATGCTATTTCTCATTGGCAGGGAGCCCATCAATTGTGTTCAATCCCAAGGACGCAACCAAACCAGTCCTAAATGCCATCTATGAGGGTCTGATTCCCAATTGCATGCCTGCTATCAATTTCTATATCAATTAGGACCAGCCAGGAGAGAAACCACACCAATTATTTTAACAGAATGAGTATAAATATTAGCTGACCGTGTATAAAGTTAGTAACCAGAAAACTGAAAATGAACCACTGAAGACTCCTGGAGCATCACAGAGCAGCATAAATAAGGTTGGACTTGGACCTAAGAGATAAAAATAGGCATAGTATATATTAGACGTTTGTATATATAATTGCCCCAGACTGCCGAGCCTATTAAATCTCCTGAGATAGGGTCTATATTCTTACAATGCTTTTTGCTTCTAAAATACCAACTTTGCATTGTGCTCTAAATATCTTTCTACATATCTGCCTTTCATTAACAGTGGGTATCTCCATGGCGACATGGAACAGAGTAGATCAAGAAATGTAGAGAAGAATAGCGGGCCATGATACTACTGAACTTGCTTTAGTTAGTGGAGGACTCAGTACAGACACTATTCTCAAGAGCACGCCTTGGGATTCTTATGTTTCAGGGCATTATGTAGCCTTCTGAAAGTTTTGGCTATGTGGTCTAGCTGAAAGATAGCCTTCAAGGACTCCAAAATAGACACATTTTTCTGCTTTCATAATGTGACGTCCCACCTCTGCTCATCACCCAGCAGCTGACTAAAGAGATGGAGTAGCAGACCTGCCTGTAGCCCAGGCCAGTAAGACTGGGCATGATGAACATCCAGTGCTGAGGAGTGGGAATGTTCCAAGAGTGTGTACGTTTCTTGAGGAACCTCCATACTCTTTTCCAGAGGGGCTGCACTAATTTGCATTCCCACCAACAGGGCACAAGGGTTCTCATTTCTCCTCATCCTCGCCAACACCTGTTGTTTCTCTTTTTTTTTAAATTTTTATTTATTTATGGTAGACACACACACACACACACACACACACACACACAGAGGCAGAGACATAGGCAGAGGGAGAAGCTGGCTCCATGTACCGGGAGCCTGACGTGGGATTCGATCCCGGGTCTCCAGGATCGCGCCCTGGGTCAAAGGCAGGCGCCAAACCGCTGCGTCACCCAGGGATCCCTACCTGTTGTTTCTCATGTTGATTTTAGCCATCCTGACAGGTGTAAGGGGATAGCTTATTGTGGTTTTGATTTGCATTTCCCTGATCACAAGTGATGTTGAGCGTCTTGTCATATGCCTGTTGGCCATCTGGATGTCTTCTTTGGAAAAATGTCTATTCAAGCCCTCTGCCCAATTTTTAATCAGGTTGGGTTTTTGTTTTTGCTTTTTTGCTTTTTGATATTAAGTTGTGTAACTTCTTTTATATTTGGGGGATATTAACCCCTTATCGGATATATCATTTGCAAATATCTTCTCCTATCTTCGGTAGGTCACCTTTTGTTTTTATTGATGGTTTCCTTCACTGTGCAAGTTTTTTAGTTTGATGTAATTCCATTTGTTTAAGTTTTTTTTGCCCTTGCCTGCAAAGGCCAATTCTAAAAAAATACCGCGAAGACCAGTGTCAGATTGCTTATGGCCTGTCTTCTGGGAGTTTTATAGTTTCAGGCCTTTCATGCATTTGTTTTGTAGTAAGTTATTTTAAACTAGAGTATGAGTCTATTTAAAGCTCAGTATTGAAAATTTTTATACAAAAATTAATAGAATTTTCTAGCCCTTTCCTAAACCCTACTTCCTTTGCTCTCTCTCATGGACTGGTTGTGAAAATCTCTCATGTTAATAGCGTCTACTTTTCATTAAATCTGAGGGAGGGGTGTTAAAGTGGTTTTTTAAAAAGCAAACTAAACTGCCACAACCTTCCAGAAAGTGGGTATTGAAAACTGAGTTGGACGGGTGAGATAGAGAGTGGGCAGAGAGAATAAGTAAGCTGCAATAAAGGAAGCCACTGCACAGCAAAAACCAAACATACTGTCAAACCAGGGGACATTTGTCTTCGAGCATCTTCCACTTCACATTTCAGTAGGCATCTCATGGCCTAGTTCTCGGTCTCATTTACCCTGCTCTCTGTCATTGGTAGCAAAGCAAGCAAAGTGCCTTCAAGTCAAACTCCTAAGAAGTTAGACTATAGAGACTCCCAAAGAGAAAGGGATGGATTCATTTGGCTGCCTCATTGCTGTACACCCTCATTTAAGTTCATTTTCACTGGAGAATGATTATGACAGTATAACTTAAAAATTGGCTTTGAAAACCACGGGCATCAAAAGTAGACAATAATTAATAAACTGTCCTTCGAATTGGAAGACATCACACTTCTTCCCTGTTGGCATTGTCTGGTAGGTTTTATAGATTTATTAGGGCTTCAGAATTGCTACCTGCCTCTTAAAACCAGGTCCGTCTACTTTTGTGTGACATGGCCAATCAATGATACAAACCAGTCTCCAGAATTAGGCATCCCAACCATCCGTTTCCCCGAGAGATTGTATCCAACTCTCATTCTTCACTTTGCTTTAGGATGTATTTCAGTGTCTATTTTGTGTCCCATCATCTCGCTTTCCCTTTCAGTCCTAGCTTCCCATGGCCATCTGAAATGAATAGAATAAATCAACCTCTCAGGTGGAGAGGGAATTTCCAGCCAAGCCCGTTAAATGGCGAAACACCAATCTCAGACAATTCAGTGTAATCCAGTATATGTAGGGGTAGCCAATTGATTCAGACCTTCCTACTCTTCCCTAATCTTTATAACTCCCAGAGTAGTGTCTAAGTTCCAGGGAACTTACAGAAAGCCAATGTCCGGAGAGAAATGGAGAGATGGAATTTGGGTTGGGAGTGTCTTCTCCTTGGCCATTCTGTCGGCTGCTAAGATTTTAATCTTCACCTATCTTAGCATATAAACTCTGGTAGTGACCCGATCCCCCCAATGGCGAGTCCTTATGGTGGTATCTTTCACAAATAATGCCTTTCCAAGCCCTGAGCGTGAGAACTTGTGAGTAGTCTGGCATAATCTACCATGAAAAGGACCTAAGGCAGATGGCTAATCCCTCTAGAGGTTTCAGTAGGCTTTGGTCAGCTGATTTGAGAATCTAATCACTACTGGTAGGATATATGAGTTTACATAAGTATGTATATATTTCTAGGAAGTAGTGATGGAAAATAGAATTAGTTCTGTACTGACTTTTTTCCTACTTGTAAATCCAGTTATCTTTTACCCCTTCTTCCTTTGAGCAGCTACACAAAGTCATAATACAACTCTCAAGAGAAAGTGGCTATAGCAGATTGTGAGAACAGAAGAGCAAAATTTTTGCCTTTTGAGGAGCAATCAATTTGGGGGCTTTTCAAAGCCGTGGGGGACTTGGGGCATGGAAGTTACAACAATAACAATGAGTTGAACAATGAAGAAGACCTATCTTCTTCCCCTTGGGCCAGATAAAGATTTTATAGGCTGTAAGCAAAGCAAGTCAGAAGGGCCAGGGTTATTAAGACATAGCTGTGTCTCTCAGTAGATATTTTGTAACTTGAGGAAAAGAGGGTGGAAAATACAATCCTAGATGGTTGACAGATTCCATGAACAGATGAATCTGTTTCTCCCTTCCAAAGAACACGGCAAACCCTGCAGTGTCCTTTCATTCCAACTTCCGACACTGTGCATGGAACAAGGGCAGGAGTAGAAGAGGCTGTGCAGGGCATTTTGGAGGGGCAGGAGAGGTGTCACAGATACATTCTGGCCCTGGCTCTGTCCTTTATTAGTGACTTTGGCCAGTTTCCCAGCATCCCTTTCTACTGGGCAGTGTTGTTGATATTATCAGGTAGGATGGTGCATGTTACAACACACTGCGAATGGTAATCACAGAATTATAAAGCATTTTACATGCAGAAAACACCAAACTGGATGACCCACATTGAATATATATTTTAAATATTAAAGCTGTGTATGTGTACATTGATTATATATACATTATATAAATATGAATATATATTCAAGTAAGAGAAACTTAAAATCAGGATATTGTATGATAGAAAAAGAATTGGCTTGGGTATCCTGAACTATGGGTTTTGATTTCTGCCCCACCACAAACCATGTATATATCTATGATTTTCTTTTTTTTTCTTTTTTTTTTTTTAAAGAACTCTAAGATTCTTTTTTTTTTAATTTTTATTTATTTATGATAGTCACACAGAGAGAGAGAGAGAGAGAGGCAGAGACACAGGCAGAGGGAGAAGCAGGCTCCATGCACCGGGAGCCCGACGTGGGATTCGATCCCGGGTCTTCAGGATCGCGCCCTGGGCCAAAGGCAGGCGCCAAACCGCTGCGCCACCCAGGGATCCCCCATATCTATGATTTTCAATAAGAACTTTATCTCCTCTCTCTCAGTGTTGTATCTCTGAAAAATGGGGTACACCAGATGGTCCATAATCTGTTTCATCTCTTTATATGACTATGATTTTGATAACTTATGTTTATATGTTTAGTCTGTGTTCTTAATCAGGCAATTAATTTTAATTAGTTGATCTGGTTAGAAATAAAGATTAGGAAAAATGGAAAGAAAAACCAGTATGAATAAGCCAGCCCTCCATCCAATCAGAGGCATTCTGAAAAACACTTAAGTGGCTTTTCCATTCGTAAACTTATGTAATTGAGTGACTTCTAGGTGCCAGGCTTGGGAATCCAGGCATCTGTCCTGTCCTGTCCTAAAAGGAACTTAACATTGTCAGGAACTAAGTAGCTTGCAGATCCTGGAAAGCAGCAGGGACGCTATAGAAGTGCACTTTCATGGAGGCTGAGATAATCCATAGAGAAGGTAAAATGTCAACACCAAAGCCCCAATTTAAAATCGGATATTCAAATTAGGTGGCACGCATAGCACTGATAGCTGGATTCGATTTCACTTGTTCATCTGAGCGCGGACCACTTGTGGCCTGTGTGGAAATTTAGTATCCTAGCTCAAGTGGTGCTAGTTGCTAGTGAACGGCAATCCCATTATTTTCATCTGGGGAATCTGAGGCCTGGAAAGGGAAGTGACTGCCCAAGGTGGTGCGCTACTGAGTAGTGGCAGAGGCAGACTGAAAGCCTGCTATCCCTCAGTCTTAGTGCTGTGATTTTTTCCCCCCACCTCAGTCTCCTACCTGAACAATGACTTATTATCATGACATCCTAACATAAATGTGAGCTTCCTAAGACACAAGTCAGGTTTCATTTTGAGCATGTATTTAGGTGTCTGAGCATCTCAGGAGTGGTCATGTTTAGTGATGCCAAAGTAAAGACCAGCAAATAGTAGCAGGGAGGTAAACAAATGCAGAGTACATTTCCAAACCCGCTGGAAGATGAAAACTCAGCTATTTTTGTTATCCTTGGTCCAGATTTTCCTTTTCCTATTAAAAAAAAAATTGTGAGTTAAGCTGTATAACCATTGGTTTTGGCATTTTTTCAAAGGGTTTCTTTCATTTTGCAGAGGACCTCATTTATCCCTAGCTCTCCCTGCCCCCAGGGGGTTGGAAACTCAGCCAGGGCATCTGATTTATATAATTAGCCCTTCGCGAGTATGGATGGCCTCTCACTCCAGCATGAAGTGAGGTGAGTTTGAGGAAAAACACTCTTCCTTTATCCTCCTGCTTACCCTGCCTCCCACTTCTAGCTCTCATTTGTAACCCGATTTACCAGGGAAAGCCACGCTTCTGCAATCTGATGTGATCTCACCCTGCCCGAGCTTTCAGCCAGAAAGACTTAGAGCCCATCAATTCCATGATAATGGGTGTATAATGACGGTCCCTTTGGTATTGCTCTCACCCAAATCCCCATTTAGAGACGGAGACTGGAAGGACAAAGGCTAGTGTTTCAGGAAGGGCAGATTTAGGGTAGATCATGGAAATCGGCATTGGCTCACATGTCCGGGACCTAATGAGAATCTGGCAGGGGCCCAAAAGGAATTGAATCCACTCTGCCTCTGCATTCTAGTCCCCATTTCAGTGCTTTTCATGAGAATCTGCAGATTTGGAAGCAGAGAAGGTTAGGGAACAGCCCGGGGAGGGGTAACTACCACAGCAATCACCACCATGGGGTCATTTCTGTCCTTCGGGCCAGTGACGTTGCAGAGAGCCTCCGGCTGTTCCTTCAATGAGGGCTTCTTCCACACTCACACTTGTGTCTGTGTCCCATTTTATGGCTTCTGGCGATGCTCAGGGTCCTTGCCCTTGACAGTGGCAAGCTGGTGTCCTGCGAGTGCTTGCGCTTCCACCTGATGATTCGAGCTCATGTAGATTTGCCACACTTCCCATCAGCCTCATCCTTCTCGTTTCCCCATTACCATGCAGCACCTCCTTCATGCATATTCCCGTGCTTCAAAATCCGTGCCAGCAAACCTGGGTAGTCAGGGAAGTGTCACCAGCGATAAAAATTGCAGGTGGCGGGGGGCATGCAAACAGTTATCTAGTACCAAGGCCAGATTTTCTGGCAACATCACCTTGGAATTGTACTAGAAAGTAACTGGAGTATGGCAGTGAGGAAGGAGGAAGACTGCTTCCTACCCTTGGAGCTATAATGGGATGACTAATGTCCCTGTGGTGGAGGAAGAATGGGCCGAGGGGTGATGGTAACGTCTTCTTGCCCCAATGTTGCATGTGATGCATGGACAGTGAGGATCTTTAGGGGTGCTGATCCCAGAGCTAGCGCCACGTGGGAAAAAGAAAACCACTTTTCAGATAGATGACTAAGACATGAGGAAATGTTTACATCTCATGGGCAGAGGATGCACATCAATATGGTGAATGACGTGGAAATATCAAACTCTACCTTGACGTTGTCTTGAGATTGACCTGAATTTAATACTGATTTTTCCCCCCACATCTAACATTCTTATGTTGAAAGGAAAGTATCTTGGGTTTGCCAACCTCTTGGCTGTTTCCAAGTTGGTTGATGGTGAGGCCATCGGCCGGTCTGGTTTGGGTCACTTTCTTAGGTTGTGGTTTGGCCTTGGGCACATCCAAGTGCTCTAGCATGACTGTTGAAATAAAAATTGTGTGAGTAATCCAAAGAATACATCAGCTGGCATGGCTGTAACTTGCTTTCTGCCACGTAAAAACTTTTCCTCTGAATGAGTGTAGGATTGGGGGGTCTTCAGTCCCAGCTCTCTAGGCAGGTGTTCTCTTTCCCCATCTCCCAGTTCCCACACCATGCCGCCATGATACTTAAAGAAAGGACAACCCTCAGGGCACCTGGGTGGCTCAGTCAGCTAAGCATCTGCCTTTGGCTCAGGTCATGATCTCAGGGTCGTGGGATGGAGCCCCAAGTTGGGCTCCCTGCTCAGTGGGGAACCTGCCTCTCCCTCTGCCCCCTTGCTTGTGCTCGCTCTCTCTCTATCTCAAATAATAAGTAGAATTTTTAAAAAAAAGAAAAGAAAGGATAATCTCAGACACTCCGTGCCTTCTCCTTTCGGTGCTCCTTCAGGTGCTTTTGTTGTAAGAAGTTGTGATGCAAGTGACAGGCATGCGTTTTGGAACAGTTGGCCCCTTGCACATTAACTACATTTGGGGAAATGTGCGACGCTGCTTTTCGTCTTCAGGGTTTTTATTTTTGAGAGCTCACAGCTCGAGGTCCACGGTAGTTCCTTACTCTTCTCTCTTTTTTTCCTGGCACTCCTTGTTTTTTGCCCTGCCTATTTCTCAGCTTGCTTTTCAGCCAATAAGGCTTTCTTCTTCATCTCCTGCTTATTGATGAATGAGTTTCATTCATCTTTCCCTCTCTCTTTTTTTTGGGGGGGGGAGGGGAAGCGGGGTGGTCTGTGAATAGCTATAGACTTTGCCTGCTCCCATTTTTCCGCTTGGCTGTTCAGTTCCATGGAGACAGAAAATGGAAGGGAGCAGCAGGGTGGGAGGCACCAGGGTCAGAGGTCAAGAGTGGTCACCTTTTGAATTAAAGCTTCTGATTTCCACTGGGGATAACATATTGTAACCCAAAGTAACTGCAAGTCATTGGCTGTCAGAAGCCTCAAAGCAAAGGGAGGGAGGAGAAAAAGAGGGAAAGATCAGAGAGGAGGGGAGGATTGCAGACCCTGGAGTCAGTTAACATTATTTGCAGTGCTTTTTGAGATAGAGTTTGGTGACTCCGCACGCGAGACGTTATGCTTTGTCCCGCTCTGCAAACCTTCTCAAGGGTCGGACCTGGAATATATCTTGCAGTCCAGACGTCGAAGATTACAGCCTTCCTACCTTACAGGCAACCGTATTCAGAACTATTTAATTAGGTAGCAAACTATTGTGCAGCAAGAAAGCGTTTGTGGGAGCTGGGAGGTTATGCTCCAAATTACATTTAAATTGTCACTTCTTAAAGATTTTGCAAAGCCAGCACTCAGGAGGCCACTTGTGTCCTGTTGCACATACACAAGCACTGAAGTGTACCCATGTTAGTGTGTTAGTGATTGTTTCGTGGCTAAACCACAAGAAATCTTGTAGAAGTAGTTCAGGGAGTGGGATTTGCTTGGTTTTCCACTCATATGTGCTCCTTAACCCTGCAGATTTAATTTTGGTGAGCAATAGAGTAGCCTCAAAATCAAACTGTAGTTTCCCCACTGACTTTTTAAGGCCTTGGTCTCCATCCTCTCCATCTTTATGCATATAGCACAAACCTCAGCAGTGCTCAATAATTGTGTGTGGAAAGAAGAAATGATAAGGAGGATTTAAATTTTCCGGACATCATAAACACTTTTTATGTGCTAAGATATTACTTGGCCTATAGCAAATGGTCCTACTACAAAGTAAGAGTCCTCCTCAGGGAACTTTTCATACAATCAGGCTTTAGTTTTGTCTGGGGAGAAGTTTTCATCCTAATAATACAATAAATAGATGGAATCCTCAGAACGTAGTGATTCAAGTCAAATCAACACCGAAATAAAAGAATATTCCATAGAACAGTCCTTTTAGAATCTGACAAGTCATCAGAATCACTTGGGGGGAAAATGTAAAAATTCTTCCCGGGCTCTGTAACTTGTGGTTCCAGGATGTGACTTGTTTTATAAGCTACTGTCACAGCCCAGGGCAAGTAAAGAGCGAAAGAGCCTTGCCAATAAACTCTCCAAGTCTGAAACCCTTAGTGGCAGTCAGGACCATATATGACAAATTCCATTACAACAACCACAAATACAAAGAGAATGTTATAAAACAAAGCTATTTCCGTGTCTCATGCAGCTGGCCCATAGAAACAGTGCCTTATTGATATGATCACAATAAATACTATACAATGAATAAACATGAACATCAGGTGCTCGGTCTTTGAGGCCATATAAGTAATAGCTATTGTTTCACAAAGGAACTAAATTGTATACAGTTTACATTGACAGAAGGGAGCGGAGAGCTGAACCGATGCACATTTTGAGACGTTGTGATGCTGTATATTCCACCCGCCTACCAAGACCATAAAATGAGATCATTCAAATGGAAGCGCCTTACAGTACTATAAGCATCCAGTAAGTGGAAGCTGAAGTCCACTATTGCGTTCCTCTTAACAAGCTTTCATTTCAGGAAGGAAGGGGTAACAGCAATGTGGGCGCCCTCTATAAAACCCTTACCAAAAATGTCAGTCTGCAGAACAAACCCAGAAGTGCTTAGAGGGAGCAGGTGCTGTGGTCCCGCAGAACTCCAGGTGAGGTCTGGCATTGCTTGGCGGTCAGTTCAACTTCTTTGCATCCATTTCCGATTTTCCTTTTCTCTGCTTTATCTAGTTCCATCTACTGAAGTTTTTCACTGAATGTCACCTGATTGCCAGAACTGTTTGTTTTCATTTTCCAAGCAACCAAATGTTTCCTTTTACAAGTAGTTAAATTCTGCGTGAAAATAAGGACGACATTCCAGACCTAGGGAGCGAAGAACCAGCAGACATGGTTTGTTGCCTCTGCTGTTGTGACTAGCTGTGTCCACCTCTTTCTGGTATTTAGCTTCTTTGAGGATTGGGTCTCACCTCTGGAAGATGGGAGTAATATACATCGCCCTGCTGGCTTCCCAAAAAGGCTGGGGTCAAATGAGAAAATATGCACGGCATTCTTTGTAAATCTTAAGTCACCAAGTAAATGTAGGGAATGATTAGGCTTTACCTTCTTACTGTATCAGATTGACTTCTCTTACACCTTGGAATAATTTTTATTTTACACAGACCAAAATTTTCTATAATACGTATTTCTAAAATTGACTAAAAAACCATGGATTGACGATTTAAAAAACCAAGTGATAACAAAAATAATAAATTACGAGAACTCTTAGGGGTATGTTCTCATGTTGTGATTCTTAACCTGGATTTTTGACAATCCAGGGTAAGGGGTTCGGGGGTCACCTCTACTTTGCCAGGTCTTTTATTTTTTCTTTAAGTAGATCCAGCGTAGGGCTCAAACTCACGACCCTGAGAGTATGACCTGAGCTGAGAACAAGAGGTAGATGCTCAATTGCCCCTGCTTTGTCAGGTCTTGATCTTCAAATGCCAAGATAAATGTTTTCAATTATGACATTAATTTAAAAAACAAAACAGGACAAACATACTTCTTATTGACTTCAAAGAACAACAACAACAAAATGGTTTGCATATTTATTTGTTTCTTTTAACTTGAGTTCCCAGAGTTTTGCTTATTCTGACCTGTCAGGGAGCTCATGGGTACTTTTCCTTGAGAACTCAAAACCTAAACTTCTGTGGCACAGGGCCCTCTGCCCCAGGTAGGCTTGCTGTACAATTCTATTGACTCTGTGTATGTAATTCGCAGTCGCTCTTGGCATCCTACAGAGGAACTCTGGATCCTTCTATTTATTACTTATTTATCTCATCAATATACTCAATACACCTCTCTCTTTTTAAATATCCAGTCCAGCTTTTCCACAAGCTGGTTCACCTCCAGCACTATGACAACTCCCTGCTGTCTCTCCAGGTGGATCTGCAGGCATTCAGAGTGTGGGTCCAGTGGGCAGCCTTCCCCTTCCCCTGTCTTCAGTCTCTTTGGGAACCCCCCTTCCTCTCCGGGGTCCCTCACCCTAGCCAAGGGCTCTCCCCTTCCTGCTCTCTTTCCCCTGGCAGGCTTCAGTGACAGGTGTGCTTCAGCTTCACACGTCTGCTCTACTTCCTGGATTGTCTTGGTCCGTTTCTCTCTCAGGCACATTTTGTACATCTTCAGGATATTGTTGAGGAGACCTGAGTGTGTAAGGATGTTAATTGCAGGGACATCTGGGTGGCTCAGCAGTTTAGCACCTGCCTTTGGCCCAGGGCATGATCCTGGAGACCCGGGATCGAGTCCCACATCAGGCTCCCTGCATGGAGCCTGCTTCTCCCTCTGCCTGTGTCTCTGCCTCTCTCTCTGTCTTTCTGTCTCTCATGAATAAATGAAATCTTAAAAAAAAAAAAGATTGCAGGAGCCACATTTCTGGCAAATATGGTGCTATTACCCTTCATACTTTTTCTCTCCAGAAACAGGGCCTGACTCCTTGATAATGATCCAACTCCGGCTCAAAGAGCCGGTTAGCACAACAGTAAAAGTGGGGAACTGGTCACAAGTCAATTTAACATGCAGGTGGAAAGATTAAGTTATTGGTAGAAGGGCTCATCCATAATAGCATGGAAGGAATAGGCTTCAGAGACTTTGTACTTTGTATTCAGACAAGGATTTTGAAGATGAAACCTTCTGCTGGGCCAGGTAGTGCTCGGCAATTTCGTTATCCCCTGGGGCTGAAGTGGGATGAATTCAGGGAAAAATCCAAGCTCTGGGATGATCACCTGAGATAGAGAATGTCTGCTTTTAGGCTCTTCCTGCAACAGTCTTCTCCCAACCCCCAGAGTCCGTCCTTGTTAGTCAGGGCAGCCACAGCGCTGAGTAGACCTCCCCAACCTCTTTGTCTCTATCATGAGATCGGTTCATGCTAATGTCCACTTATCCCTTCCAGGGCCCACCAGGTTTGACCATCTCTGAAACACCTGCCCTAACCCACCCCTGACTCCTAAGGAAGAGGTGCTCTTAGGTCCTTGCTCTTCTCTGTTGCTGGACTGCCCTGATATCCTCTTTTTCTTGGCTTACTTGTCAGTTTCCTCCATCAGGTGTCATCTCCATGAGGGCACGTACTGAGCTGGGTTTTGCTCTGTGCCTCTGCTCTCCAGCACAGTGGCTGACGTCTCAGAGGCACTTGGTGATGAATGAATGCATGAAGAAATAAGGGACAAATTGTTAAGGTCACTTGGAATAGCTGATGCATTTTTATGCTTCTCAGATGGCGATACTCCCATGATCAGCTACCTGCATCTTAGGCCCTAAGGTCATTTTGATGATCACAAAACTCTGAGCCCAATGGGGTACAGGACACAAAAGTATTTGAACAGTGAATTTTTATGGAGTATCAGTGTTCATTTGTTCTATCTACCCACCCACCCATCCATCCATCTAGAAAGAAAGAAGATACAAGGGTTAGAGAAGAAGAGACACTGCTTCTCTGGAGGGGGACAGTCACCTTGCCTGAGACCCTCTGGTCCCTACACTGCCTCCACCATAAGACTTAGGGTAGAAGGGCCTGATCTCTTCGCCATTGGATTTTTGGCTCAGATCTAATGGAGGAGACTTTGAGGGCTTTGGTAGAATTGGGGGCTACCCTGGTCTTTTAAAAAATGAGTACCTTTTACTTGAAGGTTACTCTGATTCTAGGGCCAGGACAGGGTCTCTGGCAAAAGAGTCAGAAGACAAGTTCTTTAGGGCTGATTCTTAGGCAGAGAAATTTAAAATAGAAGGGTAATTAATGTTCCTTGCCATCTGGCCCTTTCAGAAGGGTGGAAACAGAGATGAGGAGTGAGGGCAGAGCATCTGAGGTCAAAAGTGATATGATGGGAGCGTGCCTTTCATACCAGAGCATGATTTTCAGTCATATTAATAATTTCTGTCCCCCCTTTGGAGATGACTGCCCACCGTATTTGGTGGTCTCCTCGGGAACGCTGCTTTTTATTGTGCCACCTGCTGCTATTACATGTCCCTCTGGGGCCTCTCAGAGGTGCACGCACAGTGGACTTTGCACTGGCTGGTACAGCACTTCCTAGTTTGGACCCTAGCTCTGTTTCTTGAGAAGCTTGCCAAATGACTTGATCTTTCTAAACTTGGCTTTCCCATTTCAACAATGGGGTTAACAGTGATGACTAATGAGACTGTAATAAGGATTAACGGGATCAGAACATGCAGAGTGTTTCATATGGTGCCCAGAACCAAAAAGACAAAAAGAATCCACAACAGGTAACAGTTAAAGGTTATTTAGAAGTCGCTCTGTCCAAGCACCAGGATGCCTGAAGAACATGACCCCAGATGCTACCAATGGTGGGATGTGGGGCTGGAAATAGTAAAGAGAAGAAGTAAGTAGGATACCAGTTGTGAATGCCCATGGGTGAGTAGCATGGGCCCAGAGAGGAGGCATGTAGGAAGGCTCAGTGTAACTTTTTATTAAATCCCAAAGGGGCAGTGAATGGTCTCTTAGTACTTACTAAGAACTCTCCGGAGTTCCCCAACTGTTTCTGATTGGCCAGAGGCTTACCAAGTGTCACCTGGAACTGATTCCCACAGTGGATCTGGAAAAAAAGCAAGGCTGCCGTCTTGGCACACACTCAAGTTGTGATTAACCAGGCCTGGAGCCATGTCATTTCTCTAAACCCCTGGATATATTACAGATCTTGCCTCATTTCTTTGCTCACAAGCTCCGTTTTCTGGATAAGAAACCAAAACAGAGTTAGCTTTTTTGAAATTCTTGGCAGTGAACCCTAACCCCTGCAGAGAGGTGGTGCCATGAGCAAAGTGGGTTGAAAGAGTTGGTTGCTTCCTGCTATTTTGGGCAGGAAGGCAGGAAATAGTCCTGCTTTACAATAATTATGGGCAGCGAGGTTGGGAATAAAGCAAGGCTTCTATTAAAACAATCTGTTCTTAATAACGGTATGCCGAGCCACCAAGAGTATGTACAGAATTGTCACAGGGTCTCAACGTGTCTCACTGACCAGCCACCCAGTGCCATGTATTTATTAGCATGAATTATACTAAGAGGTTTAGAAATCTTTAATTACCAACATTTCTATGTTAAAACCTCTGGGAGGATCAGAAAGTCTGAAAAAAAATTCTCATTAAAGAATCTGCTATTTTAAATGACTAGGATACTTTTCTCTGCTTAATATCCACTCAGTGACTCGGTGAGCTTTTAGACAGTTCAGATCAATATCTGGCCAAGTCAGGAAAAAGGAAATCCAAAGCGTATTTGCTCAGCTAATGAATACAGAGTTTAGGATTAGTTCAATCAAAATTTAATCAAAATTTGGATTAACACAAATCTCAGGACTGTAGAAGGCTCAAGATTAGAAGCAATCATGTTTTTATATCGAAGAATCCGTATTCCTAAAGTTGCGCGTGGACTTCTTTTTTGTTCTTACACCTTAATCCTCAATGGAGATATTTCATTTTAAACACCCATGGATGAGCTGCTCGTACCAGTTTTTTGCTGCCTGCAGCATGAGCTACCTGTGTCATGTAGAATCAATCAGGGCAAGCTTGTGACAGGAGTGGGTAGACAGGAAACACACATTGCGACCATGCCCCCCCCCCTGCCCACCATAGGGAAGCTTCTAGCCCCATGATATCCTCTTGATCTAATTCATCAGCTCTCTGGGATATGTTCCATTTGCCCCTCCAGGCCCCCTCTCCAGTCTTCTCAAGTCTTCTCTAAATACCAGGAGGTTGACCTTCATGGAAAACCAGATTCCTTTGCCATCTGGCTTTTGGTTGGCTTTGGCCCGCAGAGGCGCTGTCAAGAGCTCATAAAAAGGGGAAAGAAGTAGTCCAGGCTGTTAATTTCTGTCCCTCCTTTCCTGCTCACTCGTGAGTTTCCTGAGGCTGATGGGCTGTGGCCCGTCCTCTCCTGGAGCTCTAGCCATTTTGAGGCTCTGACAATTATCCCTTCTACTTTCCATCTAGACTTCACAGTGGTAAACCTTTTCTGTTGTGGCTCACCCCAGTCTGTTTCAGTGTCTCCTTTGGTTTGGTTTAGCTCTCCTTGCATCATTTTAAATAATGAATTCGTTAAACTGTCCTCAAAGAATACACTTGAGCAATGCCATCTGCGTCCTGCTGAGACTCTCTTCTCTGTGCAGTGACATGAAACCTCCATTCCTTCAGACTGGTTTGTCACCGTGCCTCAAACATTCTCTCGGTGGCTTTCCCACTTCCACATGTGTGGTGGCTCATGCCTTCTCATGCCACAAAACCACACCAGACCCGAGTTTAACCATGCCAATCCCCTCCCCCTTCCCTGAGCTGGCCATTCTGTAGGAAAGCAATAGTCCAGATTCTTTGGAAAAAATGATCCTGTGCTGTTTTATAACATGGCATATTAAAAAAATACATTATTCAACATTATCTGGTCATGTCTTTTGGAAGCTTCTTTAGGAAAAGTCAGTTTCTTTCACTTCCACACATTTCCCCATGATACCAACCTCTTTGTCCTATGCATTGGAAAATGTATTTACTGGTTTAAATTAGCTCTGATTTGGAAAACTTGTTGAATCTCTTGCATAGTCAGGCATAAAACAACTCAGTTTCTTTAAGCTTCCCAGCCTGCAGCGAGCACAACGAAAGTAGGATTTCTGAAGCTATTGGATCCGCCTCGATTTTTAGGGTTTGATGGAAACCAGGAATGTTGGGACTAGCTCAGACACTGGGAAAAATAATCACGTCTCTGTTTCACTCGTGTGCGGTTACGGGCTAAGTGGTGTGGTGCCTGGCATCGCTAAGCCAGACATCATACAAAGTGGCCTCTGTTTCAACAAGCTTCAGCTTACACAGTGTGAAACCAGAGGCTGAGCTCCCACCTTTGTTACTACAGAAATACTCGGTTGATCAGAGTATAAGTTGGGTGAGTTTGGTTGGTTGGTTATTTCTTTAATCAGTATATATAAGAGAATTTTCATTCCAAAGATGAGTAATATCAAAGTGATCTCTTGGAGTCGTGAGCAGTTGATACAGATGTGAGCTCCAAAACCAAATTGTCCCCAACTCTTTGACATGCTTCCACTCGAGGTCCCCACCTCTTTGACTCCCCTCTTTTCTCATTAACCTTGCTACCGAAACATTCATATTTTAATAATCATATTTGACATTTTGTTGCATTGGAATTTTTGCAGGATGGAGGTATTTTAATCTTCTATAGCTCAAACATTTTCTTATTTATAGAAGTATTATGATTATTATAAATGACGATAATGGCATCATGGTTTATGTTTATCAAGTGGGTTCACATACATTTATCTCACTGAATACTTCTGTCTGAAATAGGACAGATTTTGTAATATATATATTTTTACCTAAAGACATGGAAATTCTGCAAGATCTCATGATTTGCTCTTGATTTTTCAGTAAGAACTCTGAGACCAAAGGAGTCAGATTTCTTTTTTAAAAATTTCATTTATTTATTCACTAGAGACAGAGAGAGGAGGCAGAGACATGGGCAGAGGGGGAAGCAGGCTCCCTGCGGGGAGCCCGATGTGGGACTTGATCCCAGGATCCCTGGATCACGACCTAAGCCAAAGGCAGACACTCAACCACTGAGCCACCAAGGTGTCCAAAGAGAGTCAGTTTTCTGATTGAGAACCAGTGCCTCTCCCTTGCCTCGCACTTCATTAGTTAATCACTCAAGGTACAAGTGTCCTCCTACAGAAAATAGAAGAAGGGAACACCGAGGCTGCTTATAGCATCCTAGTCAGATCAATTCCTCCGTCAGTGGTTCCACAGCTTTCTGAGGGCGAAACTCCAGCCGGGGTAGTTATTTGTGCTGGTGGAGTGGAAAAAAAATCAGTATAGAGAAGTGTTTGCCAATACAAATGCTACATGAGCCACATATGTCATCTTCATTTTTCTTGTAACCACCTTTAAGAAAGTAAAAAAAAAAAAAACAGGTAAGATTAATTTTCATAATCCATTTTATTTAATTGAATATATACAAAATATTTCATCACGTAGTCAACACGAAATAGGAAGGAAATACTTCATACTCCTTTTTCAGACTGTCTGAAATCCACTGCGTATTTTACACTGACAGCACATCAGAATTCAGACTGGTTGCATTTCAGGTGTTCACCTGGGATGAGTGGCTGTTTTATTGAGCAGTGAGAAATGGCACCTTTCCTGGTTGGCAAGTGGTACGTGCTCCTAGCACACATTCCTTTTCTTCGACATCACAGGGCTACAGTGGTGTTTGCTTTGAGGCTATCAGAAGTGTCATCATAGTATTCAGGAGGATGACCAATCAGTAAAGGAAGGAGATTTTCAATGACCTCTCCTAGACTTGAAGTGTCATGAGGGCCAGGACTAAGCTTGTCTTATATCTTGCTCTATTTTTAATGACTGGTACAGTGCCTGACTCTTGAATGAATGAAGGAACTATTGATGAAATGAATTATATCACCCTATCTGAGATATTTTGACGTTTTTTTTCCCTTCATACTAGGTCTTCAAATCCTGCTGTGCATTTCACATTTCCCGCACAGAATCTCAGTGCAGACTCTGCCCACATCCTGTGTGCTCAGCAGCCACATGTGGCTAGTGGTTCTTGGGTGAGACAGGGTAGGTGTAGGTTGTTGGGATTTAAGGCTGACCCTGTCACCAACATAAGTCACCAGATATTGTGACCTGGGGTGAATTCTTTTCTTTCTTTGCCAGCTCTCTGGAGGCCTGACTTCCAACTTAAGACTCCGAGTCCCCTTATAAAAGAGGAAACAGCAGAGATACAGTACTGCCACACTTACTTAGCCAAAGCAACTACTATTACCTTCATTCACAATCCAAATAATGTGGCTAATGAAAATGGCATAGATTTTCATTTGCCTGCCTCACCTTCTCCAAAATGTCTGTATGTGCAATACCAGCAGGGCACATAACTAGAAGTGCTGAGAGGAACTTTAAGACACAATAGATAATAGGCTTTTCAGTAACTACAACTTGGCCTGTTTTCTGGTGGCTGGGGTGGATGGCAGAGAAACTTGCTAACAGGCCAACCTCACTTGGTGGGGCCTGAGATGTCCTGGTGGGGAGCAAGTGATCCTAATTTGGCTTCTGACTAGATACTTGACTGCCAAGCAAAGCAGCCAGAGACTAAACAAAACTAAGCAAAACAAAAAACAACAACACAAAAACCCCACAAAGCGTTCAGGACCAGGACTCTTCTGCACCAAGCAACATGATGCAAAATCGTGTTCTGCACAAGGGTGCCCAGTGCGTATCCCGTGTTCCCTCCCGGGGGCTTGTGATCACCTGGAGGGAGTGGTACGTTATTAAGTTTTGTCCAAGGATGCCTCAGGGACCATCGGCAGCCACCTCTAGGACCTAGGTAGGCACATTTGACACTCAAGCTATGCCAGAAGGAAGAGTTCCCTTCTGCTGAAGCTGTAAAACAAACAAACAAAAAAACAAAACAAAAACAAAAAACAACAGTGGTAATGTAACAACATTCTGTAGCTAAATGCTAAAATACGGAAGCCCTCATATACCTTATATTGGTCTAAATATGAGTGAATATTATTTCTAGGAAGTAAAAGGAAACAAAAGGAACACAACAAAGTTCTGTAAGTATGTGAATAGAGAACAGATGTGAGATTTACGTGTAATGCTCTGGCAACATTTTTGCTTGGATGGTGTACCTAGGCCCTCCTCTTCCCTGAGTACTTTAAAGCAAATCCTGGACATGTTATTCTTTCATCTGAAATTGCCAATATAAAAAGCTTTTTAGAAATCATAACCATGATACCATCATCACATCTCATAAAAAAGGGACACTTAAGACTCTTTGTTCCACCCTTTCTTAAATGTGCTATTTCCATAACAAATCGTTCACTTTAAATAATTTTTTTGAAGATTTTATTTATTAATGAGAGACACGGAGAAGCAGAGACACAGGCAGAGGGAGAAGCAGGCTCCATGCAGGGAGCCCGATGTGGGACTCGATCCTGGGATGCCAGGATCAGGCCCTGGGCTGAAGGCAGGAGCTAAACCGTTGAGCCCCCTGGGCTGCCCAAATCGTTCACTTTATTTTTTATTTTATTTTTTAAATTTTTATTCATTTATGATAGTCAGAGAGAGAGGCAGAGACACAGGCAGAGGGAGAAGCAGGCTCCATGCACCGGGAGCCGGACGTGGGACTCGATCCCGGGTCTCCAGGATCACGCCCTGGGCCAAAGGCAGGCGCTAAACTGCTGCACCACCCAGGGATCTCCCAAATCATTCACTTTAAAAAGGGATGAGCCCTGGATGTTAGACTGCATGTTGGCAAATTGAACTTCAATTAAAAAAAAAAAGAATTAAAAAAAAAAAAGACTTGCCAAAGAAATAAAAAATAACATCCCCCCCCCCCCAAAAAAAAGAATTAAGGTCAGGACCTCAGCTTGCCATCCTCAGAGTGCTACATGTAGTAGAATCATCCAGAGCATCACTTCCCGAGATCAAAGATTTCTCTCTTTTTTTTAAAAGATTTTATTTATTTATTCATGAGACACACACACACACACACACACACACACACACACACACACACACAGGCAGAGACCCAGGCAGAGGGAGAAGCAGGCTCCATGCAGGGAGCCCGACATGGGACTCGATCCGGGGTCCCCAGGATCATGCCCTGGGCGGAAGGCAGGCGCCCAACTGCTGAGCCACCTGGGGATCCCCAAAAGATTGCTCTCTTCCCTTGGCACCTGCGCAGTGGATTGTGCCCTTCGTCACTAGTAGTCACTAGCATTTCAGTGTGCTAGCCAGGAGCTTCAGCGATCGCGTGACGTGGGGCTCCTGGATGCGCTTCGGGGCCTGGCCCTTTGCTGTCGCAGGCCGTGGGGAGCAGGCCCGGTGGCAAGGGGCGGGGACCCGGCGCATTACTGGCTTGTGGTTTGGCGCTGGCCCCGGACTCTGCAGGCTGCTCGGCACATGGGGGTCCCCTCGGGGCCCTGCAGCACCGTCGGGGCTGCACAGTAGGGCTGGGGGCCGCACGTCCAGCCCAGTGTCCATGCAGGAATCTTCGCCCCAGGTGACAAGGGGGGGACCTGGTTGGCACCTGCAGCCGCGGCCCGTTGACTTGGGAGGACTTCTGCAGCCTAGTGCAAAGACAGGTTGACCTACCAGCTAGAAGCTGCAGAGGGGACCCCTGGGGGGGCTCTGCAGTGGGGGAGCATCTGCCTTCCGCCCAGGGCATGGCCCTGGGTCCCAGGATTGGGTCCCAGGTCAGGCTCCATGCAAGACACGTCCAAAGTAACAAATTGAAGGAAGCAGCCAATGCCTTGAGGGCAACAACATGGCCAGAAGAAGTCAGGGAAGCCCAGACTTGGCGGACACAAGGAGGTAGATTCAGCTGCAAATTTGCAATTGTGCTTTATTGCAACCCAAGCTGTCCAGAGGGAGAAGGCCACTCTTGCTTGGGGCTGGGGGTTTCCATGGTTGTCAGTGGGCACAGCTTGGACCTTGTGTCAAATCCTGTGGTAGCTTCTCCATTGCTCACTCTCCCTTATCTAGGTTAACAACCCCCCCCCCCTTGTTTTGAGCCATCACATCCCTGCCCTGGCTGCATGATGGAGCGTATGGTTCCAATATAAGCAAATTAGCATAATTCCAACCTAAAAAAAGCAGCTATAGTCCCATCCCTGCCACAGTCACTGGTTGGCAGTGGGCATGAAAAAAAAAAAAAAAAGCCTGCTTCTCCCTCTGCCTGTGTCTCTGCCTCCCTCTCTGTGTGTCTTTCATGAATAAATAAATGGAAGACTTAAAAAAATAATAAAAAGCATGGAGAGATTCTTACAGCTTGTTCAATTTTGAGACAAACCATGGAAAATTGTGAGTATCCTAAGATGGCGAGTAAATACGGAGGTGAGTAAGCTATGAAAGCTGATGAAGCTTTAAAAGCATTTGGGTAGAGGGTTAGGATAAAGGAATCAGATCTCATTCTTTGTCACATTAAAAAAAAACTACTTTGTTCCACACTCTGAGGATTTCTTTTCCCTCTTTTGAAGATGACCCTCCTGAGAGGCTGAAAAAACCCCTCTTGATTTTAGCTGGAATATTTTTCTAGTGGCTGGAAAACCATTAAATCCAGGTACATTTTTATTGGTTCAGAGCAGGCCAAAGACTCCGAGTCTCCACTCTTCCTTAGGGATGGGAGCTTTGTTCCTCAGACACCAAGGAGCATGGGGTGGGTGAGTGAGGTTAGGTCCTTAGGGGAGGTTGCCACAGGACACGGTCCCAGTGCAAGTGGGAAACCCCAGCCCAGTCACACCAACTTTTCTGAATGAGTCAAAAGAACTTGGCATCATGTTTATATCCTACTGCCCTTGGCGATAGATTGATAGGTCTCAGCGACCCTGACTGGAAGCCCTGTGTAGAGAGCCTGATGCTTCATAGACCACGAAGGAAATTCTCTTCCACTTACTTCAGTTGAAGCCTTGAAGAACTGGAGTCAGGGAGGACTAGAAGCTCCCTCAGGCTCACTTTGCTACTGTGGGCTCCAGGCCGTGCTTATTGGCACTCACCACCCAGCCACCACTGGTGGTCACACATGCTCAGCAGCTGGGGGCGCACCCAGCTATGGTAATGGGGACAGGGTGGAAATTCTTGGCCTTCATATAGATTCCTGGCTATTTTCTGATAACCTTGTTGCTTTGATACAAGGTGCTTGTACACTTGTTTGCTTTTGCTTAGATGGAGAGTTTCAAGCAAATTATTTTGTCAAATGGTTTCCTTGGATAAAAAAATACACTATAAGATGCAGTACTTACAAGAAATGCAGAAAATTAGAAAAGCATTAAAATGCCCCCATTCCACAGATGACCTCTGTCAAAAATTTAGTATCTGTATAGATCAGTGTGTGGGTGCCTATGTGTATTCTTTTTTCTTTACAGAATAGGATTGTAGGGTACAAAGGGAATCGACAACTTCTTGTGAGAATTAATATTTTTCTTGTGGATAACTACAGATCTCATTTTAATGGGAACATAAAACTTCATTTCATAGACACATTTAATGAATCTCATGCTGGCTCTTAGAAAGTTTTTATCATACAGCTTTAATAAATTTTTTTCAGCTTTAGTCATTTTGAAGCTTAGTTCAAACTTTTACAAAATCAGTTTCTTTTAAAATAGTAAAAAAATGGGATCCCTGGGTGGCGCAGCGGTTCGGCGCCTGCCTTTGGCCCGGGGCGCGATCCTGGAGACCCGGGATCGAATCCCATGTCGGGCTCCCGGTGCATGGAGCCTGCTTCTCCCTCTGCCTGTGTCTCTGCCTCTCTCTCCCTCTCTGTGTGTGACTATCATAAATAAATAAAAATTAAAAAAAAATAAAAAAATAATTTTAAACAAAGATGTTTTCAACATAAAAATGAACATTTAAAAAATTGTTTTTTAATAGCCTTATGTGAAGGGTAGGGAAGTTAATGTGGGTGGGAAGAAAAGCAATTATTCCAAATATAAAATTATCTAGTTATTCTTCTGTTTCTTAAAATAGGAAATTAAATACAATTTGGCCAAAATATTTTAGTCGGCCCTGAGATTAAAATGTGATTTTGAGAGAAATCAGAAGACCTTGATTTTCACCTACTGGGCCACCACAGTGTACTCCCAAATTCCTGTGGTTGATCTTGAGTTAGTTATCTCCTTTTCTACATACTCAGTTCGTGTACAATAAGGAGGAATAGTAATTATTTGTCTGTTCCACTGAGTTATAGTAAACTCAAATGATACAATGAATGTGGAAGTCGATGGAACACTCCAAAGCATTATTTCCATATTATTATTATTGCTGTTATGATTATTTATAGGTCCATGGTTAGATGACCAGAGGAATTTGATGGATCTGCAATTAATTTATACACCAGTGATGTTTTCCTGAAACTGCGTTTGTAGGAGATTGATTACACTACTTTCAGATAAGGCAAGCTCGTTTTCAAAGTAACCAGAGGTACTCATTAATGTTCTAATCACACGTTAGCTCTCTCACTTTCTAAAAGTGTTTAGCCCTTTGTTTTTGTTTTCTATTGCCCTGGGACAAATTCCTATAAACTTTGTGGTTTATTTTATTTATTTATTTATTTATTTTTAAACTTTGTGGTTTAAAACAACACCCGTTGATGAGCTCATAGTTCTGCGGGTCATTTTGGGCATGATGTGGTTGGGCTCTCCCATCAGGACCTTAAGGCTCTGATCAAGGTATTGGTAGGGCTCTGTTTATTTCGGGACATTTTGGGAAAGAATCTGCTTCCAAACTCATTCAGATTGTTAGCCGTCTTCAGTTCCTTGTGGTTGTAGGACTCAGGTCCCCTTTTCCTTGGAGATTTTCAGCAAGGAGCCACTGTCAGTTCCTAGAAGCTATCTACTTTCTGGCCACATGACCCTCAGAACCAGCGGGAGAATGTCCCTTGTCCAAATACCTCTCACACTTTCCTTGTCTCTGACGTCATGGCCCTAATTTAGAGGCCTTATTTGATTAGATTAGACCCACCCAGATAGTCTCCCTGTATTAGGGTCAATTGATTTGGGACCTGATTGCATCTCTGAGGGATCCCTGGGTGGCGCAGTGGTTTAGCGCCTGCCTTTGGCCCAGGGAGCGATCCTGGAGACCCAGGATCGAATCCCACATTGGGCTCCCGGTGCATGGAGTCTGCTTCTCCCTCTGCCTATGTCTCTGCCCCTCTCTGTCTCTCTCTGTCTCTCTCTCTCTCTCTCTCTGTGTGTGTGTGTGTGTGTGACTATCATAAATAAATAAAAATTTAAAAAAATGTTGATTGCTTCTCTGAGGTCCTGTCACAGCAACACTCAGTGTTTGCTTGAATAACGAGGAGAAGGTATGTGCACCCAGAGGCGGGAAATCTGGGCAACATTTTAGTGTTCTGTCTCTATACCCCCAAAATCCAAGATTCTTCTCTTCCAGTGATTCAAAGGACTATACTTGTTCTCTGAATAAAGAGAACGCCCAGTGCAAGAGTCATAGTAAGTCTGAGTTCTAGAGAGCTTGGAGATGACGTTTCACTCCTGAGGTTCTAACTCATGATGACAGTCACGCTAACCTCCTCTTTGCAGGCCCAAGAGAACAGGCTTAGAGATCAGATCAACAGGGGCTCCTGAGTGGCTCAGTCGGTCAAGTGTCCGACTGTTGACTTGGCCCAGGTCATGTTCTTAGGGTCATGAGATGGGGCCCCACATTGGGCTCTGTGCTGGGTTGTTGGAGCCCGCTTGAGATTCTCTCTCTCGTCCCCTCCCCCTACCTTTCCTCTTCTCTTAAAAAAAAAAAAAAGAAAGAAATCAGATCTACAAAATTCAAATTGTCTTTCTACTAAGACCTGTATAAGTTTGGCAACATGTGTAACCTATTGGATTCTGTTTTTCCACCTGTGAAACTGAATGCTACCTGTTTTGCAAGGGCATTTTGACTGTGAAGTAAGAATGTGCATGTAAAAAGCTTTAGTACAGCACCTGCATTTAAGTGCAAGATGAATAATGATCTCAATGTTGCTTCAGTGGGGAAGAAAACAAAGAAAATGCAAATTTAGGTTATTTTCTTCTCTTGGACTTTTATTTTTTTATTTTTTTTTTTCTCTTGGACTTTTTAAATTAAATCCACAATCCAGCAGAAGGGCTGATTCTGCCTTTTTAGTGCTTTTACTGGAAGTGATATCCCATAATAATACCACTTTTAATAAATGTATTATTTATATTTTTAGCCTTCTTGAAGAACAGTTAGCCCAAACTGTGCAAACTCCAAATGAAGAGCTTGTTTTTCCGCAAATACATGTTTCTTTTCACCTCTGTGCATATGATTATATACACGACACTAAGTTAAAAACTGAAAATATGATTTTTGGTAACATTAAATATATTTGATAATAAATGCATGTGCTATTTTCATCAGAGGCCCCTAGAATGTGACTGAATGTCCTTTGAAGTGTAAACAGTAATCACAAATTGTATTTTACATGTAAGATGAGACGTGAGGAAGGCTTTCCAGGGGGCTGTGCTGTAAACACTTTGAGAAGCACATGTAGTATAAACTTTTAATTATGTGGGAATTTCTTTCATTCTTGTCTTATTGAATGAAGGAGTTACAGTTAAATTTTCATGAAAACTTTCAAGCTTTAGTTTAAGTTCTTTAAGGATAAGGGTCACTTATTTATTTTTATGTCCACAGAGTCTTGTATGTATCAGCACTAAACAAATTCTCATTGATGGGTGAGTAGCTGAAGGATCAATTTAAGGTCGTTCCTTTTTCTGAAACTCTCTGGGGAAAAAAATGCACATTTTATTTGTACTTAGATCACATCCTGAAGGACCCTAAGTAGAAAAGAACTCCATGTCATCCCCAAAATAGCTGACAAGCTTTACATACACATAGTAATGAGGCTTGGCAATTCATAAGCTACTTTTTACAAGCACTCTGGAAGGGTCTGGAAGCAGTAGTTATTTAAAAGAAGCAGTATAAGCAAAGATAACAGTGAATTTGTTCACAAATTGTGCATGTGGAATGCCAAGAGAGGAGAAAGAAAAACTTTACTAGCAAAACAGCAAACAATCCACCACTTGGGGAACAAGCCTCATTTATTGGATGAGCTTTATCGTAAACATATACCAGAGTGAGATTTCAATCTATGAAATGAGACAGCTAATGATTTCCCATCATAAAACATGAATGACGCTTATTGCATAATAGAATAATTAATTAGGATTCAAATCAAGTTAACTTCTTATCTGGCTTCACTGTTAACTAGCTGTGTGGTTTGGGGTAAGTTACGCAATCTATAAAAATCTTCAATTTCATAGTCTATTAACTGCAGATTAACAATGCCTGACAATGTTTATTTCACAGTGATTTTGTGAAATTGAACAAAGTAGAATCACATCATTTTGGAGTTGAAAAGTAGTTAATGGTTATTTAGTCTAATTAGGGCTTTAAAAGGAAAAGTGCTTTACAGACAGACATTTAGTACTGTATATGGTATTTTAAACCTATCTGTCCTGATTTTTTAACGCATTCTGAACTATTCCTCCAATTATTTGTTTTCCCAGCAGAGTTGCTTTAGCTCTACGTATGCGTCACCCAGCCTGGTGCCTGGAATTCAGTACACATCCACATCATAAATGTATTCAGTCTACATTAATGATTGAGTGAAAAACAAAATCTTGACCTTTGAGGAGTAGACCAGCCTCACCTCCATCTGATTTGCTTTCTTTTGTGTTAATTTGGCTTGCATATCTATAAAATGGATATAATGTCCTCATTCTGCTACTCTGAGCTGTTAGGATAATTGAGGTAAAAATAGGAATTGCTGTAATATAAGAAGGGAAGTCGCTAAGGAGGTTTTCGGAAGTGTTAATGAAACTGAAACTCTCAGGATCTCGGCCGAAGCAAGTAATCACAAATAGTGGACAGTGGAGTGTTTGTAGAGAGCGGAGGGTTTATGCCTTTGAGTGCTATTTTTTCAACAAATTAACTTTGTGGGTATAGTCTTGTAAGGCTACTTTGTGCATACTTTCCTATATCGCTGATCACATAATGATACACATAATGTGTACACTGATGATGTCAGTGTCTTACAGATATTAGTACTGTGACATTGGTGGGTGCTCTAATCAGGGCAAACTGAGTTGTTGGGGGTTATTTGACTCTACTCAATGATCCATACATGCATATGAATTTTTAAACATTTCCATATTTTCCTTTATTTTTATGCTGATACCAGTATAGTTGGTGATAGCCTTTAGTTTTCTTCCTTCTAATTTTTTTTAAAGATTTTATTTATTTATTCACTAGAGACACACAGAGAGAAAGAAGCAAAGAGACAGACCGAAGGAGAAGCAGGTTCCACTCAGGGAGCCTGATGTGGGACTAGATCCTGGGTCTCCAGGATCACACCCTGAAGGCAGCGCTAAACCACTGAGCCACCCGGGCTGCCCTCTTCCTTCTAAGTAATTATAGGCCTGAAAAACCAATTAGCCAAGCTTGCAGAATTACATGTAAAATTCAAAAGGTAGTGATGAATATCCTAAGAGAATCCACCACATTATATTGTTTCATTAGGTTTGACTGGTCAGCCTTTTAAATTTTTTTCCATTCATTCTGTAAATATTTGCCAAGGACTTAGGTACTTTAGTAAGCATGTGGGTAGAAAGACATACAGAAAACAGTGTTTTAGAAACAGGAAGTTGCTGGCTCTATATGCCAATAAAATAAGATGTATGCTTTTTTTTTTTTTTAAGAGGTATGGTTTTTAAGGAAACAAATATGATCTAGGTTAGCCACTACTCAAAATCTAGTTACAATTTACAAGGTAATAATCTCTAATCCATTTGAGTGTTAGTCCCTGCTGTCATAGTCACATTTAGACATAATCAGAGTTAATTTTATATCCTATTGTCTCTGAGTTATCAGGAACTCAACCTCATTCCTCTCTGAGAAAAATTAAATGACAGTGAATATATTCCAGCTCCATATAAGGAAGAGCTTTTTAACAATTGGAGTCCCTCAAAAATGGAATGTGCAGATTTGCTCATTAGCTTCATTTTTCCATCCGTATTTACCATTTGCATATATTAATTTGGCCATCCAGTAAAACATTCCTGGTATCCTGTGAACCACTGTGAAGTAAGTTATCTTCTGTTGCTTAAGCTATTGATTTAAAAATATTCAAATGCAGGACCTCATAGTCTTCACTGTTCTATTTTAATTTATTTTAAGTTGATACTGTAGTTTATTGAGGATGTAATTAGTCTTGATTTTTGTCATCAAAATAATTTCATATTTGCTCAGATTTGAGGTAGCCTGCACATTTAACTATCCTTTTGGTGTTTTTTTTTTTTTTCGCTTATTCATACGATGTTTTGTGGAACACCGTTAAAGAGAGAATCTTCTGTGAATTTCTTGTAGGTACCTCTCCAGTTGACTTTTCCAGAGTGTATCCACCTTATAATGTTACTGCCTAACTCAAACTTCATTGTCTGACTCATAAGTGTGTTTTCAGAATGTGTGTCAAATGTTGCCTGAAATCAAGGTACTCTATGGCCACGAGATCATTATTGTTAGCCACTTTATCACATAACTGAGTAAGATTCATTTGGTATGACTGAACCATTTTGATCTCTTAATTCCTCTTTTATAAGTTATAACGGTAGTTTTATTCTTTAGGCTAGTTATTTCTAGGAAGTAGGGAGATTTCAATGAGTTGGGCATTTGATTCTCCCAATGAAAGGAAGGGCAAAACTAAGTAACCTTTTTTTTTTTTTTTTGGTGTGGAAACCATGAAGGCATACTTCAGGGATCTCTGAAGGGGTAGGAAGCAAGGGATTCTCACACACCAACATGAGATCTGATGATCATGGCTGCATTCATTTCAACATTGTGTACAGAGAATCATCAGGTGCGAGGAGAATGGGTGGGACTGTAGGAGAGAGAAGGATGGTGGAAAGGAGGTTAAATGATCATGAAGTTGAAAAAAGAAAAGTGGGTTTTTAGACGAGGACAAAGTGAGTGAGCAGAATCACAATCCCTGATTTTTGTGTTTCTAATTTCTGATAAGTCACATTTTTTTCAGCTTATTTGGTAAGCAACCTTTTCATCCTTGACAAGGGCATGGTGAACAATGCAAAGAATGAACCAGACAGAATGAATGGAGATGGGGTATCCCTACCGAACTACAAGGTCATTTGATGTTTCAAACTAACCTGATGTAATGTTCTGGTTTTAGAAGATGTCACTAGGTCCCTAATGAAGTGAATTTGCCAGCCTTCTAACAAGATTTTCCTCTTTCCCAAAGCAACACTCTGCATAAACAATTAAGCTTTTCCTTGATTTCTTTTCTTGTGGATTTTTTTTTCCCGTTCTTTATTTTTTTAGTCAATGAACTCAGCCCCAAATGAAAGCTGGAGTTGTATGAACTGAATTGGCTGGAACTAGTAGCTGAAAAGCGTGCAAATCAAAGCTGGCAAGTGTTGGCTCTTCCGTTCTTGAAGGAGAGGCTAACTTCAATCCAAATGGCTTCCTGGGCAATTGTTCCATTATCCTAGGGCTTTGTTCCTGGTATAGAACTAGACATTAATAATCCAGCTTTTGCATGCTAACCCAAGAAAATACACATCACATCTTTACCTTGCAGTGTCTTAGTACCCATTCGGACACTTCCTAGTAGTGTGGGAACTCTGTAGGAAGGGATTTTACTTGACCTATGGGGTTGGGGAGAGAGAGGAGTAGCCCACAGATGGAGATATAGACCTGTTTCCACACACATTTTGGGGAGGGAGGCAAGATTATTTTTAATTTAGCTTTAGAAAATTATTTACCTGCCAATGATTCCTTTCTAGTCTAAGTGTATCCAAGAATTCCCGCAAAGTGAGAAAACCTAATCTAAAGATGGTTTTCAAGTAGAGTGAATTTTTTTATTGCTAAATATTAGATCATATGAAGTTGACATATGCTTTATTTTGTAGCCATTATTAAATACTAATTTCAGTTTTTGCTGTTTTCTTGTTTTAGAGAAACCTGTTTTCCCCCCAAATCTCAAACATTTTTGAAGACCTCCAAAAAGCCTAAGGTACCAGACTCTCTGAATATAGGGACAGGTGGATAAATGGCCGTGAATGACAGGAATTCCGTCCTGACCCTCTATTGTACTTCTTCTGTTCTACTACTTGCCTCCTGCCTCATTTTCAAATTCAGAATGATAAATTATCAGTCATCCATTTAAAGTTTGTACATGATTTTCCTAGAATCTAAAAATTTTTCTGGATACACTTTAGCTAAGAAACAGGACCTTGAATCAGTATGCCTTTCAATTTGTTGAGGTTTTACGTAATTCACACTTTTACAAAGACGTATAGCTCCTCTGAGAAACATGATAGCTCTTTTCTACACAAATTACATCCTGATAAAGAATTTAAAAAGGCTCTGTGCATGCTCTTCTTACATGCTGTCTTCATATCAGCTTCTAGAAAATGTGGAGCCAAATGCAGCGTAAATCATTAGCTTGTACGTAGAGTGCTTAACAGGCATCTTGTATTTTAACTTCACTATTCAATTAGAGCACATGTCTAATTTGGTTTTAACTGATCTAGGTTCCAACCCCATTTCTCAGACTTTGTGATCTAGGGCAAGTTATCTCAACTTTCTCACGTACGTTTTTTTCTCACCTGTATAATTAGAATAGTATTGACTGCCTTCTAAAGTTGTGAGGATAAAAATCAGATAAAGCTCTTAGCACAGGCAAAGCCTTTAGTCCACAGTGACTATTATCTTTCCCTACATTTATTTTCCCTCTGCCTTTTTCCTTATTTTTATTTTTTAATCTTTCTAGAACGTATACATTTTTAAAACCTACCTTAAGCTTACTGGAAGAAGCTGGACAATCAATCAATCAATAGCAAATATTCAATTTTTAAAAAAGCTTTTATTTGAGAGAGAGACAGAGGTAGCGAGAGTGAGCACAAGTGGGGAGGAGAGGGAGAAGCAGGCTACCCACTGAGTAGAGAGCCAGACATGGGGCTCGATTCCAGGACCCCAGGATCATGACCTGAGCCAAAGGTGGACAGTTAACCATCTGAGCCACTCAGCCACCCCAATATTCAACTTCTTATTTCTAAAGAAACAATGGTTTCGAAGAAGCATCTATTAAACTTCTATGTAGGAGTTCACCTGGGATCTTGACCTTGTTAAAATGTCAGTTATACTTCGGAAGTGTCTGGGGTGGGGGCTCTAGAAGCCGCATTTCTTATGTGCTCCCAGGTGAGGTGGATGGTGCCTGGCTCTCCAGTAGCCCTTTGTGCAGTAAGGGTTTCAGAAGAGAGATAGGGATGTCATCTCTAGAGCTTTATAGAAACAAAATATCCAGTGCTGGGACTCCCCGAATCACAATCTCACAAAAGCAGTGAGAGGGTCTCTTATTTCTCTTATTATGAGTCAAATCGTGCAAATCAAATTTACCTGAAAGGGTCTCATGGGATTCAATTTCTAACAGGAGTCATTGTCTTTGCCGTCCTTTTGAGTCACCCCAGCTCCTTGAACAGGTCCTTGACTCTTGGACAGTCTTTTCCATTATACTGTATCAGTTCTCAAAGCCTTTCATTATGTCACATTGAATATTTATTAGGCTCTTCTTATATAATATCTGGGCAAAGTCACACAGGATGTTCACTGGCCAAGAAACAGTCTCTAATGTTATCTTAATGATTGTTTCTTAGATAGCTGTTTGCTTTTTTAAGTTCACAATAATACTGAAACGTATCTCTGAGATTGCTAGTGACTTCTTATTGCTAATTCCTGTGGGCAGGAAACCTGTAGAATTTGACTTCGCTCATCATTTTTTTACTTCTTGAAACTTCCTCTTTGCTTGGTTTCCCGGATTCAACTCCCTTTGCTTACACTTGTTGCTTTTACCCCTTTGCTGCTACCCATAATTCACTTTCGTAAAAACTACAATTGTTTTCACCTTTTGTGTGCCTCTCCAATTCTTGCTGTGTCTTCTTACTTTCTGGTCTCTTTGGGCAGCCCCAAGGCTTTCCATTCATTCAAAGAGCCTCCGTTGACTCCATGTTCATTCCGAGCACCATACCGGAGCCCTTTTCCAGATCTATAACATCCTATCGATTTCGGTTCAAATGTCCTACTGGCACTTGAAACTCAACATGTCCATGAAGATCTTTATCACATCTTCCTAACTTCAGTCACATAACATCGTTGAGCCTTTGTGATCCATCTGAAAATTAAAGATAATAAAAGAAACTAAATAATCATATTTGCTGAGAATTAAATCACATTTAATTCGTGCCCGAGGCTTAGACTACTGTCCTTCAAACAGATCACAGTTTGTCTTCCTTATGAAGTGGTGTGTGAGACCCTGTTCTCTGTGTTGACACCTGTGTCTGGATTGGAGGTCAGAATTGAGGGGATACCCGAGATTTCTCCATCCATAGTAGATTCAATTTATTTGATAAAGCCAATCAATTTTAACTCTTAAGTACCTTTTCTTTTTTCCCTTCAATCCTTTTCTAATGTCACAGTTTTAAGTCTTTGTAATGCCTCACCTGGAATATGTCAGATGGTCCCCTCTCAGCCTCCCTGACCCTAGTCCTGTGTCCTCCATTCACTCTGCTGACTGTTGGCAGGGGTCCTCTCAGTTGATTGTGGTCCCCGCTGCACTCCGGGTTCCTCAGAGCTCCGGGTGTCCTGAGGTAAAGCATCACTGCCCATCTCATGGGAGCCTTACACACAAGAAGGAAACACCAAGAAAGGTGGCTTCTCTCTGTTCCTTTTCAATTTCCACACTTTTCTCTCTGATGCTTGAGCAGTCTTTAACTCCTTGCTGACTTGCTCAAGTCTGCAGGCCTGTGCCTCAGTGTTCTTTCTTCCCTCTCCTCATCTGTTATTTGGGACTAAACTCAAAATTAGTCTCCTCTGGAAACTTTTCTTAAAATCTCTGAACATACTTAGGTAACTGTTTTATGCGCATAAAAAATGATTGTAGCAGTTTTTAAACTTTAGTGCTTCATAATTTTACACATAGAAAATAGTGTTGGATTTGATTCAGTTTTTTTTATGGCATCTGTTGAAATGATCCTATGATTTTTCTCCATTATTCTGGTATGATGTTAATGTGGTGAAATACATGACTGTTCAGGTGTTGAAACAACCTTGCATCCTGGAATAAATACCGTGGGTGATGATTTGTTAGCTTTTTAAATATTTGATAGATGGATTTGATTTACTAGTATCTAAAAAAATATTTTCATGTTTTTATGTTCACTAGGAATATTAGTCTACAATTTCTTCAATGTCTTTGTCAGGTTTTGGTATCAATCAATGAATTTTAAAATTCATTTAAAAAAATAAAAAAAAAAGAAAAATTCATTTATACTGATTTTTTCTCTATTTATTTCAATTAACCAGAGAGATTTTTAAAACCTCAGATTATAATTCTGGATTGTTCTATTTCCTTCTTCAGTTCTGTCAGTGAATAATTCATGTTCTTGAAAATTTTGTTAGGTACAAACCCATCTGGTATTATGTCTTATAGATTAATAGATTTTTTCAGATTATAAAATGTCCCTCTTGTTAATTTTCCCTGTCTTCAAGTCTATATTGACTAATAGGACTATAGGCACCAGCCTTTTTATGATTACTATGTCTTTTCACTTTCAACCTTTTTAATATATATAAAATGTGTCTCTTGTAGATAGCATCCAGTTCAGTATTGCTTGTTTATGTAGTTTGACAATCTGGGTTTTGCTTAATATATCTAGTGTATTTGTACTTAATCCAATTATTTGTGTGGTTTTAAACATACTATCTTGTTATTTCTTTTTATACCATCTGTTCTTCGTTCCTTTGTTTCTCCTTTCCTATTTTGGATTAATCAAAATATGTATCTTTGACATTTCACTTTCTATTTAAAATGAATGTTATATCACTTTTGTAAAATGCAAAAGTTCTTAAAACAGTATAATTGCATTTCCTTCATTTTTATTAATTGTTGTTTTACTTCTACATATGCTGTAAATCCTACCACAATTTATTTACAGTATATGATATTTATAATACATTATGTGTATATAAAATATATATGGGGTCTAATTACATATTACATATATTTTAACATCTATAATACATACACAGCCACACAATATTCCCTTCAATTTGAACAACATCATTTAGAATTCATTATAAAGAAAATTTGCCAGCACCTAATTCTTTCAGCTTTTTTCCTGAGAATATATTTATTTGCCTTTAGTTTTAAAATATATCAATTACAGTTTGTGATTTTTTGTTGTCCCATGGTCTTTTGCTTCCTTTGTTTAAATAAGAAAAGGTCATCCTTGTTGTGCTAGCTTACATGACATACCTCCCTCCACAGTTGCTTGGAAGGCTTTTTGTTTTGTTCCTTTAAATTTTGTTTTCAACAGTTTAAATATGAAGGGCCTATGTGAGGCATATTTTATTTTCTACATGCCTGGGGTGTGCTGAGCGTCTTCTGTGGGTTGATGTTTAATCAGACTATAGAAGTTTTCAATTCTTATTTATTCAAATACTTGTGGTGCTGCATTCTTTCTCTTCTCTACTTCTGGGTTTCTCTCACTGGAGTATGATAGATTATTTAATACTGGTTCACAGTACACTGAAGCACTATTTTTTTTTAAAAAAAGATTTTATTTATTTGAGAGCAAGAGAGAACATGAGCAGGGGAGAAGGGCAAAGGGAGAAGCAGGCTCCTTGGTGAGGAGAGAGCCTGATGCTGGGCTCCATCCTAGGACACTGAGATCATCACATGAGCTGAAGACAGACACTTAATTGTGTGAGTCACCCAGGCATCCTCTTTTTTTTTTTTTTTTAATTTATACCTCAGTGTCTTAGTTCAGATAATTTCTAGTGCTCTATTTTCAAGTTCAGTAAATCTCTCTTCTGCTGTATCTAATATTTTATTAACCCATCCAGCAAACATTACATATGTAGTTTTCAGTTCTGTAATGTCCATTTGATCCTTTTTTACAGTTCTCATTTTTTCTGCCAAGATTCCTCTTTATTATTGTGGTATTTCCATCTTTTCTTGGAATCATTGACAATATTTATCCTATCTACAGTATTCTCAGTGAATGCCAACATTTATTTCATCTTGGAATCTGTTTTTTTTTAAGATTTATTTATTTGAGAGAGAGAGCAGGGGAAGGGGCAGAAGAGAGGGAGAGGGAAGGAATCCTACGCTGACTCCCTGCTGAGCACAGAGCCTAGCAGAGTGCTCTATCACACCACCCTGAGATCATGACTTGAGCCAAAATTAAGAGTCAGGTGCTTAAGCAACTGAGCCACCCAAGCACTCCTTGGAATCTATTTCTGTTGACTATCTTGATTATGCCCTGCTTCACAGTTCTTTGGCATGAACAGTTTTAAAGCTTTATTGAATTTAACTGATATACCACATACTTCACAAATTTAATCTATTCATTTGATGACTTTTATGTATGTAAATCGAAACTTGCAAAATTATCACAATTAAGATAATTAATGCATCTATCACTTGCAAAAATTTCCTGATGCCTCTTTGTAATCTTTCTCTCATCATCCTCCAAATGCTCCCAAATTCCATATTTAAGTAATAATCTTTTTGTCACTTTGTGAGTTTGCATTTTCTAGAATCTTATGAAAATACAATTGTACAGTACATATTATTTTTTTGGTATAACATCTAAGCACAATAATTTTTAAATTCATACATGTTGCATGTATCAGTTATCTTTTATTTATTTATGCTTAGTCAGATAATACAAGTAAGCCACAATTTATTTACCAGTTTACTTGTTGATGGACATTGGAGTTGTTTCCAAGTTTGGCTGTTATTTCTTTATTTCTTTATTTAAGATTTTATATATTCATGAGAGACATGGGGGGGGGAGGCAGAGACACAGGAAGAGGGAGAAGCAGGCTCCATGCAGGGAGTCTGACGTGGGACTCGATCCTGGGACTCCAGGATCATACCCTGGGCCGAAGGCAGGCACCAAACTGCTGAGCCACCCAGGGATCCCCCAAGTTTGGCTGTTATAAATAAAGTAAGCCTCTATGAATATTTGTATATAAGTCTCTGTGTAGCTCCAAGTTTTCAAGTGTTTGGGGAAAATGCCTAATAGTAGAGTAGTCAATTTGTATGATAGGTATATGTTTGAATTCTTAAGAAACTGCCAAAATGATTTCCAAAGTGGTTGCAATCAGAAGATTATGAGAGTTAAACTTACTCAACATTTTCTAACACTTGCTGGGGTCAGCCTTTAAGTCATGTGAGTTAGTATATAGGGTATCACACTGAGGTTTTCCCATTAACATCGAACATCTTTCATGTGCTTATTTGCCATTTGTATATCTTCTTATAAAAATGTTCAATTCTTTTGCCCATGTTTTTATTGGATTTTCTTATTGTTATTGAGTTGTAAATGTTCTTTATATATTCTAGACTGAAACCCTTTGATAGATACATATCTTGCAAATATATAGTCATATAATTGATATTTGTATGTTGATCTGGTATTCTGCAGCATTACTGAACTCATTTATTCTTCCTGGTAGCTTTTGGGGGTAATTCCATTGATTTGTGAGTAGAATCTTGCTCCTTCCAGGCTCTTTGATAATTCTATGTTCTTGAGTTGAGAAACCTGGTGCAGCCTTTGAGATACAATTAAGGTTTATTGGGTTATGATTTTCTGTAATTTGTTTGCAATCAAAAGTAAAAGTTGCATTTCCAGTGTAGATTTATGGTCTGTGACAGGCTGATCCACAAATTTAGGTCCTTCTTCAAGGTCTCACTTTCATTATGTGTTTCACCCTTTGGCAAATGTAGAAGAGCTGCTTCTTGGGGTTGGTGCTAACTGCTGCCCTGAGAATTCTCTGCCTCACACAGCCGTAAGATATTTATTCTTTACCTATCCAATATGATATTGTCAGATAATTTTCATTTGCTTAACGGTATATTAGTGAACATGAAAATCTGCATGCTGTTTGTTGGTTATGTTTTTAATTGAGTCACTTCATTTGAACAAATAAAGCCACCAGCTATTAAAGATCCCACCTGAACTCAGTAGTTAATAAAAGCTGTACTGACCTGTTTAGAACAGCATGAAAATGTGGTAGTGATCTTGATGGATTTAATTTTTTAAAATTAAATTGAAGCTGAGATTTATACTTTTTTTTTCCTTCTTAATTTATTGTATGCCTGATGCTTGATTTTTGACTGTTAAATCCACCTTGCTTTCTGGGGAACAAACCTAAACTGGTAATTCCTGATTGATTTTGGTAGCATTTTGTTCAGGAATTTTTCATTTCTGTTCATAAGGTCCTGCTCTTTTTACTTCCTCATTTTCCTGGTCTGGTCTTGACTGAAGGTTATACTGCCACATAATATGAGCTAATCAATATTCTTTATTTTTCTTATTCTCTGGGAGAATTGTGTAAGGTTGGAATGAACTGGTCTTTGATTGCTTTGTGGATATTGCTTTTTTATTTAACCTAAACAGACTTTATATTCCTTTTTTTGGGGGGGGGGTAAAGTAACATGAAAGTTGCAATAAATCTCTGCAAGATGTGTGTGCCCATGAAAACACTGCTGAGATCAAGGTAGAGAACATGTGGTTGCTTGCTGAGTGAGCCTGAGTGAGTATACATTTTTGTTTCCAGTCAACACGGGGCATTTATTTATGATGTGTTAGTACTACTGAGAAATTAGTTCAGTTTGTCAATACAGATGACTTTGTTTGGATTTTTACTGCCCCAAATTAAGAAGTGTTCTTTATTCAGAAGAGATTTTTTTTTTCAGAAGAGATTTTGGAAAGAACATTAGACACTCTTTTATCATAAACACATTTGCTTTCAGTTACAGCATTTTTATATCTCACAAAAAATATGGTATATACTTTCATTGCCCTGGTCTCCATAATGAGTTAGTAATCTAGTAGGTTTTGTGAAATCAGATGTAACTCACATCTGTGTCTCTCTTATAACATAGCCTATAATATACATTAATGTACATTAATATATAATATTATATATTATATATTATATAATTATTATAACATAGCCTATAATTGCATTTAGTAGGTGGTCACTAAATATTTATTGATAATAATTAGGATTTCAAAGTTTTGCCTGCTATGACTCCAGCTTATCTACGCTGTACTTTCTTCTTTTTACTACCAAAATATAGTAAACTATAGCTTCTACATTGAACTGTTTAAATTGGTTTCTTGATTTCTCACGTAGAGCTTTAGCCAGTTCTGTTTCTCCCACTGGAATGCTTCGTATTCCAGATTTACTTACCAGATTCCAAACCATCTTAAAAGATCATATTGCCATTATGTTTATTAAGCTGTCCCTGGTTAACTTTCATAAAGATATGCTGTCTTCCACCCCAACTATCTTCCTCTAAGAACCACAGGAGCTATCATTGATGGAGCACATGAGAGGCCAGTCATATTATATCTGTTACCTCAGTTTAATCTTCAAACAGATTGTAAGCCTACATAATAAGTTTCCATAAAGGAGGATACTGAGTAAGAGATTGATTACTTTGTTCGGATCACTGATGGAATATTTTTGGAGTCATTGTGGAGAAAATCTTGCTGACTCCAAAGCCTCTTCTCTTTCTACAGTATTAAAACAATTTTTATTGCCATATGACTTTCTTTTATACTATCCTCATACTTACGATCATACTTGTTAGACTATGCATTTGATCTTTGATAAAAGGATAAAATCACACCAAATTCTTGTGAAGTATGAAACTGTTGAAATAGACACTTGTAAACTTCCTATTTGTAAATTATGTAGATTCCTGTTAATACCACAAGCAAGGTATTTTGAATACTCAAAATATATTTCATATTTACATCACCATACGTGGGACATCTGTTCAGTTCTGCTTTTTGAACAAAAAGTTTTGCGTTATTGTATCCTCCCCAGCATAGACTTGAGATTGGCTAGGCCAGTGACTATTAAATTTGTTTTTCATTTTTGACTAGTGAAACTTACAAGGAAACCAATGAGGAAAGTAGTGAAAGAAGGACTGCTCTAGCCAGAGGGGAGATAAAGGTGAGGGACATGGGAGGCTTTCAATAAACCTGCTCAGGATGCCCTTAATGCCTTGCACCAGCCTTCGCTGTCTCTCTGTGGAAACACCAGTGATCTAAAAATCACTGCTTCAGCCCAACTTTGTTTTTCTAATGAAAATCAGAAGGATGTGTGTGTGTGTGTGTGTGTGTGTGTGTGTGTGCATGTGTGCGTCTGTGTGTGAGGTTTTTGAGTCTTGGATCTTGTTCTTGACTCTCATTGATAATATCTTTGTAAAAAATCCCACAAAATGAAATCTCTGAAACATCCATAAATTGACAAGTAGCAACAACAAAACCCAACCCAAAGAGCCATCACATAGAGTATCTAGATGGATTGTTGATTGGTGGCTCTCCCCTCTGTGGTAACTATAGTTTTAGCCATGTTTGTATAACAAGCAGCCTTTCCTTCTCTCCGGGATCTTCCCTTGCTTCTCTATCTCTATCTTCCTCTCTCACAGCTCCTAGGATGTACTCACTTCCGCTTCTCCTTTGGAGATCCATCCATTGCTACATGCTGCCCTGTACTCTACATTCTAATCACATTTTCCCCCTGAATATTATTACAAACATCTTCACCCATTTGCTTACGTGGTTTCTTCTGCCTGAAGTTCCCTTCTTTCCTTACTTTCTTAGAAGACTTCAACTGTTTTTGTTTTGTTTTTCAAAAAATGCTCCAACCTTCTACCTCATTCAGACGTGCTAAGCAAAATTAGTACTTGGGCCTATACACTCAGATAACACCGTGCGTATAATTTTTCCTAATATTTGCCACCATGAATCATCATACTCATTTGTCTCCCTTTTCTCCCCTTTAGAACTCTTTTGGGGAAGGGCTGTATCATATTCATATTCATATTCCCATGCTCAGCATAGACTCAGCCTTTCTCAGGTGCTTTCAAAATTGGCAAATAGACGTATAACAAAAATGTCCTAAATATCACACTTCTCCAGCAGGTGCCACCATGCCATAAAGTATATTTTGACCTGAAAGTTCTCTGCATTTGAGACACTGAGTTATGCAAAATTAAATGAATGCCCTACTTTATCAATCTAATTGATATGCACTTAGTTAAAATCAAAGGTGGAACGCTGTTGAATTTACTTCTGTGCTGTGAGCAGAGTACACCTGAGGTTATGCATGCATGCGCTTAGGACGTATTCTTTTCAAGGCTTAGTATTTAAATAAGACAGCTTAACAAGGCCAAAATGAAGGGCTGTTTAGTAACAGACTTCATTATAAACATAATGCTTATTTATGTGAGACTTTAGGAATCTGAGGCAATGATCAAACCATTCGAGAATAAATCAACATGATGATTTTAGACTTGAAGAAGAGGTATTGAAAATAAAGGGAACCTGTAAGTAAGGAAAATTAAAACACTAAATTCCCAGGGCACCGCTCAGGCAGGGTAAGCATCTGCCTCTGGCTCAGGTCATGATCCCAGAGTCCTGGAATCGAGCCTCACATCAGGCTCCCTGCTCACTGGGGAGTCTTCTTCAATGTACTTCTGCCTCTCTTTCCTGCTCATGTTCTCTCCTTCTCTCTTTCAAATGAATAAATAAAATCTTTTTTAAAAAACCCACTAAATTCTCCGTAGAAACAAATCTCTCTCAAATGTAGGAGACAGAAGATATCACCATTATTTAGTAAAGGTATAATGTGGAAAGGTAAGATTACAATGGTGTTTTTGTTTAACCTTTTGTCTTTGTACCCTTAGAAGTAAACTACCTCTATGAATACTTTGCATTTCACAAGCAAGATGGAGAAACCTGACTTAAATAAAAAAAAAAAAAACAATAAACCACTCCAAAATCAAAGGTCCTGAGCTATTTAAGAAACACATGAATTAACATGTGTTTTAGTTATTATTGCAACTAGATAACACTGCCTGGGATGTCTTTACATTTCTGTGTGCTTTCCCCACCCCAATATGACCTCAGCGGCCAGCACCTAATTCTGTTCTCCAGAGGTCTGCTGTCTTGGGAGAGAGGATAATGGGCAAGCAAAAATAAAGATATAATACGTCCAACAATAATTTGTGCCAAGGAAAAAGTAAAGCCAGGTGAGGGAACATACATGTGTGAAATTAGTGCAATTTTAGATAGTGGAATGGGTTATCATATTTGACACTGGGCTATTTTTTCTCTTATTTTTCTCTAATTTATGTTATTCTATTCAGTTAAATAGTATGTCACTGACATCTGTGTGTCAAACACTGTTCTGAACTTTATAAATGAATGTAACAAAAAGTTAGTGTCTTGTCCCTTAAAAGGTTTATGGATTACTGAAGGAAAATGTATACAGTTTGTGTACACACAGTTATATACACAAATGCACATGCACACACTGAAAGTTATGCTATGATGTTAAGGTTTTTTTTTTTTCCCCCCCAGTAGGCTCCATGGCTCCATGCCCAGCGTGGAGCCTAACACTGGGCTTGAACTCATGACCCTGAGATCAAGACCTGAGCTGAGATCAAGAGTTGGACACTTAACTGACCAAGCCACCCAGGCATCACTGATGTTAAGGCTTTTGAAAGAATTCAGCAGTAGAGGGTATTCTAAATGTTAGTCATTCTAAGAGGACCTCAAAAGGTTCATGGCTTGTATTGTTGGCAGTTTTTCAGAGATGAGCATTTACTTCCTGGCTGGTGTGTGGGAGTGAGTCAACTAGCTAGTGAGGAGCCTGAGCTCCAGTAACTGCTCAGTGACTACAGATTTTCATTCTCCACTTGCTTTGTGCTTTACGATTCTGTAATTGTATGTTTTCATTTTGTTTTGGTTTTATTTATTTATTTATTTATTTATTTATTTATTTATTTATTTATTTATTTATTTTTTTAAAGGAAGGAATGACTGTTAGAGTCGGTTGCTAGTAATGGTAAAAAAAGAAAAAAAAGAGAGAAGTTAAAGGGGCCTTACAAAGTGATGGTTATTAAATACAATGGTGTCGTGGGCTCATGATGTTTTTCAGTTTTCTGTGCTTCCGTTCATAGAGTCAGTAATATGCCCCTTGAGCATTCAGGGTTTGTGAATGAGCAGAGTTTGTGAAATGGACATGGCACAGTGAGCTCCAAAGACAAAGAGGACAATGTTGCCTTGACAAAGGCTTCTCTGAAGGTGAAAATCCCACATGCGAAACTTCAGGATGAGATAAGAGTTTGCTAGGTAGAGAGATGTGGGAAAGAACTGGTTGCATGAGATAGCAGGAGCAAAAGATCAGTGGACTGAAACAATATTTTTGAGTTTAGAGAATAAGAGACCTATGGGTTGAGTGTAGGAGGGTGAGCACAGGTGGAAAGGAACTCCTGTGAGAAAGAAAGATTTGGGGATGCTCTAGATATTCTGTTTACACCTTGGCTTTGTAGGATATAGATCAGAAGGAAGCAAGAAAGGCCACTTCATGCTGCAAGAGAAATCACAAGATAGTACAGTCATCTGTGAGGAGAACTGGACTGCCATTTGTGCCCAGTGAAAATTCAGTGTTTTCCATTCTATTCTAGGAACATCCCACCCCAAATGCCAATTTGTTGTCTTAGTACAGTTAAGGATAAAGGAAAAAGGGGGCTGCAACAGAAGTTAAGAAAGCCTACTGACAGAAGGCACTGTGGGGCTGCCATGTGCCAGGTACTGCGATGCTAACTTTTCATGCATACTCTCTCATCTCAAAACACGGTGAGACAGACTTTAGAGCCATGTCTACAGCTAAAAAAAGTAAGCTCCAGAGAAATTAAATGTAGTGCTTCATCACCTAGCCAGAGCTGAGATCTTAACTCAAGGCTGACCTACTATAAAGCCCTTACTTAGTCCTCTGTATCAAGCTGTAGCAGATGGATACAAAAGGGATTAAGAGGAAACTAGAACATTCTAAAAGTCGATTTCCACTTACTTTTGATTATGACAAATGAAAACAGTAAAGGAATACTACAACTAACCCAAGTCCCTTTTGAACTCACGTGGCTCCAGAAAATAGTTGAATAAACATAACTTCACTGTCATATTATGGAAGGTAACCAAATCGATTTCCTTTGAATGCTTGCTTCTCTTGATTGATTTTTCCCTCTTTTTCATCCCTGAATGTTTTTATGTATTTAGAGTTGAATTTGAAGTAGAAAGCCATTTTCAAGAAACCTACACATCCATGTAAAGATAAATAGGGGTCAGAGGTGAGAAGGCTACATGGTTTTAGTAAAAATGGGTTTCCTACTATATTGCCACGTCAGAAAACAGGAGATGTCATGTTTTAAATTAAATAAATGCTGGTCATTATTTTTCTTGGGGAAGGTAAACATTTCCTAACACGATGATTTGGTTGGTTTACTTTTTGAAATATGGGATTAGATATTCATATAGATTATACACTGGTAAGATCTCAGGTTTGACTAGGCTGCTTACTAGTAAGTCAATAGGAGTTAGAAATTGTTGGTTGTTGGTCAAACCTTCAGTGGACCCATTGATTTTAGCAGAGTAGAGAGAACAAGATCAGTCAGGAGGACTGGATGGCTGATTATTGAATTCCAGAAGAATTAGAAAAGCTTAGAGTCTAACATAAGACTGTTCCATCTCAGAAGATAATGATGAGTAGTGAAAGTGATAATTAGGGGCCTTGCTGCAAAATATCAGTAAGAGATACTTTATTTCTCTGGCTCTTTCTCAGTCGTATGGAAGAAGCCATCTATAACCCACCTACGGAACGAGTCCTCTTCAAACTCACATCACCTTTTTACATTGTTCATAAAATTTACCACAGTCAGAAATGGTCTTATTTATGAACTTATTTACTTGCCTTTTTGTTTACATGTTATCTTCTGACTTTACCCCCTAAGCGTAAGCACCACAGGGTCAGTACTCTGGTCCATATAATTCAATTCCTTGCCACCACTGCCTAGACCAGCTTATGCTACAAAGGATGCAACTCTTTCATACACAGACTTTTTGAATAATTGAGTAAATGGATACAGGTATTCGTTAATAACCAATATTTGTGATATTCCAGGTATTGGTTAATATTAACTAAGTCAATATTTATAGAGTACTTAAAATAGGTCCTTGCATATAGTATAATAAATGTTTAACTCAATGAATATCTTCCTAAAACGAGCTGAACAATCTCCCTCAAGCTGAGGTCACTTCTGATAAGAGAACAGAGACATTTAATTTTAAGACTGCAATAATTGGAATGTGATTAATAGTTAATGCTCCATAACAGAATATCTGACCATTAGTGGTTTTGTTTGCTTCATATGGAACTTAAAGGAAATTAAATCTTTGGCCTTAACTGAATCCCTGTCTTTAGTTTACCCTCAAGAAAGAGAAATGCAAAATTGTTGTCCTTCCCTTACACTTCATGACATTTTGTAGTTCTTATCAGAACATAGTGAACCACAATTGGCTATTTGACAGTGTAAACTTTATCGGAGTGCAAGTTTCATGAGAACAAGCATAAAACTTACCACGTGTCATTGATGTATCCTGAGACTATAGCCCAATGGCTGGCATAAGGCAGGTGTCCCCAGAATGTTTAATGAAATAATTTGCTAATGTCAGGAGGAAGGAGGTATCAGGATATTTTTGGAATCTTCCCGAATCCTCCCATAAATATAGATATAGATGGTGCAGCTTGGTAGATAACAAAACTAAAACCCAGGGACAAGGTTTAAAGCAAAACTCAGGACAGATTTTTTTTTTTAAAGAAACCTTTTTTTTAAATTTTTATTTATTTATGATAGTCACAGAGGGGGGGGGGCAGAGACATAGGCAGAGGGAGAAGCAGGCTCCATGCACCGGGAGCCTGACGTGGGATTCGATCCCGGGTCTCCAGGATCGCGCCCTGGGCCAAAGGCAGGCGCTAAACCACTGCGCCACCCAGGGATCCCAGATTTTTTTTTTTTTAAAGATTGATTGATCGATTGATTGATTGATTTATGATAGAGAAAGAGGCAGAGACACAGGAGGAGGGAGAAGCAGGCTCCATGCCGGGAGTCAGGACAGATTTTTATTATTATTTCTCACAGCTCTGGAGGCTGGAAGTCTAGGATCAGAGTGCCAGGATCTGGGGTTCTGGGTACCAGACTGCCAGCTTTTCATTGTATCCTCACATGGCAGAGGGCAGAGACAGAAAGGAAACTCCCCCGTGACTCTTATAAGGGCACAGATCCCATTCATGAGAACTCATCCTCATGACTTCTTGGATCTTAATTGCCTCCTAGTATCATCTGCATGACGAAGGGTAGGGTTTCAATATACAAGTTTTGGGGGATATGAATATTCAGTCCATAATATCCTACCGATAATCATGGAGTAGTGCCCATTGCTGTTAGCATGACAGAAGGGCCAAACACAAACGTTGTGCAGCTCCTGGTGAAACAGCACAGCACCACTTACAGTCCTGCCAAATGGATCACACCTGAGTCTGATTAAGCCTCTGCATCCAGCTGCCTATTTGCAGCCGAACAAAGGAATGTTGAAATTCATCATGAATTTGCAATCATCGAAATCCAGAATGTGGGCTACTGCTGATTAAATGGCCTGGTTCTTGTAAAAAATGAAAAGCCAGAAAAGGAAAAAGGAGCTAGAGGATAAGCCTGTGTAATAAAGAGCAATTCAAAAGACTTCAGTTTTTAAAATGAGACGTGTCAAAGGAAGCTCACTTGAGTAAAACCCTCAAGAAGTGCAGAGGCAATTACTTCATATTAGTGTTGGGGGTACAGGGCTATGATGGGGATGGGGAGCATGTTAAAGGCTTTGGATAGGAGTGGAAAATTTATCTTCTAATTTACGAAGTTATGTATTTGCTTTCTGTGGATTTCTGTACCTCGTGTTTTTGATTTTACAATAAAAAGTAAAAAAAAAAAACGATTTCATAGGAGTTTGGACAAATAGATGACAAAGTCTAGAAAGGTCTAGTGATGTGTAATACATGATGCAGAAGCATTCCACATCATTCATTGATGACCCTGGTTATGTGTGTGTGTATACACACACACACACACTTCTGCACTGATTATGTATGACTGCTTTAGATTCTGGCTGTTGTCTGCAGCCTGACTTCCTCAGTAAATTTCATATCCCCTTGGCTTAGACAAAGGACTGAAAAATCAGTTGAGCTGGCAAATTAATTCCTCTGATGCCATGTTTTAGTGATACTTTTCGCTAGCAGAAAGTTTACCAAGCAGCTGCTATGGACTGGGGCCCTGCCCAGGCATTTAAAACAGAAAAAGGGGGGAAAAAACCAGAAAAAGGGGATTGGAATGGTTCCTCCACCCCGAGGGCATAAAGTACAGTTGCAAAGTGAGATTTTTTTCCCCCACATTTCATACAAGTTAAATTGCCTTGATATGATCCCTGATTCTCAACATGGAACCTCTTGACTTCCATGAACTTCAAAGAAAATACTGAGGCTAAAGGTCCTCAGGTTTATTTTAACCTAAGAAGTCAAAAGGCAGAATGAATTTGTGCCCTGATCACGCTGAACAAATCTTCAGTTGACAGTCAAATCGTATCTCTCTCTGTCTCCTTTTCGGTTTCATTTTTTTGTCTTTTGCTTTTGAATGATGCTAGATAGTTCAAGGTGTGATGCCTGTTATTTCTCATTAAGAAGTATTATCGTTTTGCAATACAAATATTGAGTCATTATGTTGTACACCTGACACTAATATAATGCTGTGTGTTGATATATCTTAATTTAAAAAGTTAAAGAGAATATTTCTTTGTGGTAAGAAGAGTGTAGGGGTGAATTAACTTTATTCAGCAACTAATCATACATTTCTTAATATTCTGGGTTGGCTCTCTGTCTACATCTGCATTTTCACAGTAAGCCTCTCAAGTAGTTATAATCACTCCCACTTTGCAGGTGTCAAAACAGAAGTTCCAATGATTGGTTTTTGCCTGAGGACATTCCCAAAATTAGGTGGTGGAGCTGGAGCCTCAGCCAAAGCTTCTGCCTCCAGTTCCCACGTTTGTCCTTCCAAACAGATCACTAAGGGGCCAATTCGATTCTAGCATCCTTGTCTTGTGTTTATACCAGAGGTTGAACACCTTTTAAAATTCCAGATCCTATTAAAATGCTAAAGGAAATGGAACTCTCTTTTTTTTTTCCCTTCTCGTCTGCTTTTTCTCTAGGGAAGGGATGAGGATTTAATAAACTAACACTTTCCCTTTGAGTTGGTTTCTTTCACTTTAATTTCCTTTCATCTCTGAGCTTTACAGTTATGAGTGATGGAGATTAACTCAACAGTAATTTCCAGAAACCACCATCCACCTATGGCAGTCTTCTATTTGACTATTAAACCCTATGAGATTAAATCTATCAGGGCAAGTACAACGAAAGATGGAAGTTAGAGGAGGTGAAAATAAGGAAACGGTTCAAAAGAACAGCTGGTTCGGCAAGTCCTCCTCTTCCACTGTTTGATTTCCCTCCATGCAAAAACGTAGCCGTGATCAATGTCTCTGTCTCTGTTCACCTCGCACCCTGCTGGAGAGTGGACAGGGTTAAACTATATACAGAGAGAACTTTTGCCTTTACTTGATGCTAAGGACAAATAAACAATCAGCTCTGCAAATGCCACAAGCAGGGGAACTGTCAGCTACACATGTACTGAAGACTCAAGTATTTACTACAGCAGCAGGCATCAGCGTACTAATTGGACATTGTTTGGGAACACTTGAATTTGGGGATAATTTCAATCTTCCCTTTTCTAAAACCCCTTACTCTATTAAATAATCTTTATTCATTTTCTCCAGCCAGAAGAATCTAAGCTATCAAAATACAGGCTCAAGCAGAATGGGAGGTAGGGGCGAAGGAAATGAGAAGAAAGATATTCTCCAACTCACCCCATGGCCGATCGCATATTTTACACAGATAGACTTCCTGTACACATGGACTTGTGTGCATTTTTCCTCAGTGCATCTAAAACTGAAATTAACCATTCACCCACTTCTTAAGGTTCTGAATTGCTCTGAATTAATATCAGAAACAGAATGGCTGCATTTCCATTCTGACTCTCCCCACTTTCATCCAATTCCTCTCTCTGCTTCCTTCCTGTCAGCTTACTCGATGAGTAAGGTAACTTCATGACTCGAAACAAGTTTATCCTTAGGAAATTCTGGTCTGGATGGGTTTTTTTCCTTTGAAATGAAGTGAATTTGACTTAAGAGAAAGCTTTTTGAAAATAAATGTAAAAGCACTTAGTAATGTAAAACTAGAAATGCCCAGGTTAAAATGAGCCAGTGAGAGCACCTTTCTGTTAAGAACTGTGTCTGCCGGTGTGGCTGTGGTTTTCTGGGGGACTCCAAGGGCTCCTGCCCTCTCCTCTTGCTGCAAGTATTACAAGAACCTACAAGGATCAGCCCATTGTGTGGTCAGAAAGTTTGCTCATGAGCTGTTCACAGTGGGAACTTGTGAATTCTCAAAGGACTCTAATCCAGAATCTAAATGCTTCAGGTATTCCTAGGTAATAGTTTAAAAGCAAATTCTAACTCGGAAAGAAATACATTTAAAGTTCTGAATTGAAAAGTTAATTTACCCTTTGAGAAAACTCAAATGAGGGTTCCTGGGTGGCTCAGCTGGTTAAGCGTCCAACTCTTAGTTTTGGCTCAGGTTATGATCTCATGGATCCCGAGGTTGAGCCCTGCACTGAACTCTGCGCTCAGCGGGGAGTTTGCTCAAAAATTCTCTCTCTCTGCCTCTCCCTGTACTCACACACTTGTGTGCAGTCTCCCTCTCTCACTCTCAAATAAATATTTAAAAAAGAAAAAAAAACTGCCTCTAACGTGGTCACTGAGAGTAGGTTCTCAGCAGCCTTTGGAGAAAACAACAGGAGAACTTCACTTTGATTCACTTTACACCTAATAATTTTACATGATATTCAAATATATGGTAATATATATCAGTATAGATGCACCAGGATAGTCAACTCTAAGAAGTCTTGCCAGCCGGGAAGTCTAGACTGGCTTTACATGTCATTCATGCCCAATGAAAGGCACGGGAAAAGTCTCAGAATCAATAGGAACATTTCTGTGTGAGCATTAGTGAAGTGTAGTTATAAAAATTCAGCATTAGGAGGATGAACAGAGCATCCAGTATTAGAGTTTAGAGAGTGATGGAGATGGTGAATAGCTAATTAGGACTTATGAGTTAGCAAAAAGACCAAATGACCAAAATACTCATTTTAATTAGTAAATGAAATATGCTTCATTCATACGATGGAATCCAAAGTCATAAAAAAAAAAAACACTAATAAGGGATAGTATTCCCATGACACAGGGAGACAAATTTGCAGACAAGGATATCATTTCATAGATGATTTTGAATTATAGTAACAAACTGTAGAACAGGATGATCTCAGTCCTGTGTGTGTGTGTGTGTGTGTGTGTGTGTGTGTGTGTGAGGTTTTGTTGTGCACACTCAAGGAAATATAAAATCACTCTTCTGGAAAAACAGATCCTCAGAGCTAATGACCATGGGTGAGCATGTTGACAATTAGTTGTCATGAGTGACTTCAAGTACTAGGACAGTCTTTCTAATGTAATCTGCGATTTTTGATTCATATAAAATGGGGAGAATTTCAAATTATGAGGGAGTGTAATCTCTTTATCCTAGAATTTAGAAGATTTCAGGACTGTATGAGCTACACACGTGTTTGAAATAAATCAGTGTGTTAGCTGTCCTTCTGTCTTCTGCTTCACTCTTTGGTGGACCAATGAATAATGGAAGAGTGATGATAAAATAATCATGATTATAGGAAACGTTTAAAAAAGTCAGAGATGTTGGTCATTATGACACATCTAAAGATAAAGGCAAATAATATACTGGCCCAGATAATCCATTAGCTGTGTCATTCAAATTAGCCATGTGGACTCCAACACCAAGGTTGTTTCTAGGAATTGTTAGGAGTTACAAAGATGACCGTAGTTCTCGACACAGTACCATGTGTCACCGTCAGCAACATTAACTGCAGGAGTCCATTCAAAAACATGCCATGAAAATTCTTTTGCTTCCTTAATTCCTGAGTCATACTCAGCAAAGCAAATGATTGTGTGTGAAGCTCTTATATGGAGAACCGTTGTATTTTTGTCGGTGAATATCTGACTAATTGCAGATGCACTTACTTCAGTGGCCGTTGTTGAGAAAAGATAGATTCAGCCTGAGAGCACTGATAGAAATCTTCCAAAAATCTATTCCAGAAATGGAGAATGGTGCCCTCCGTTAAGGAGTTCCACCAGCCTACCTCTCTGACTTAGGATGACACCAGCTTCTTCTGTTGCTCTGTTTTTTCCTAGAATGCAGTCCCAACAGTACGTGCAGCAGCGTCGAAAATTTGCAGCTGCCTTCCTGGCATTCATGTTCATCTTGGCAGCTGTGGACACTGCTGAAGCGGGAAAGAAAGAGAAGCCAGGTAAGCTGTAGGGTTATGAAGGCAAGACTGCTCATGGATTAATGTCTATCTGATCCAACTACCTGATTTTTGTCTTCCCTCCCTCCTTCCTCCCATCCCTTCTTCCTTCTTTCCATGTATTTAGAGGAAGCTAAGTGACACCCCTGACACCCCCCCACCATCCATCATAAGCCCTAAATTCTGATGACGATTAACATAATGATCATATCAGTAGCTACCATGTACAAAACACTGACGGGCAGTCAGGTGTCTTACTTTAGGTGGCCTCTCTTCCTCAGAAAGAGTCCTGCAAGGAATTTTTGTTTTATCTTACATTAACAAAGGAGGAAACTGAAGCTCAGAGCAATACAGCATCTTTCCTGTGTCACTCCCAGTGTCATAAATAGTAGGCTGTGGAGCTGGGAGTCTGTGTATGTCTGTGATCCACCACATTTAGCTTATGCGATTCCATTTCCAAGACAGAGAAAAGAACATTGACTTGCAATGAGATGCTAATCTGACAACCGTGACTTCCAATAGACTGTTTCCTTATTTTCCATGTTTCACTGTTTTTGAACATCTTCTACAGAGGCGTGTGCTCCTAAAAGGAGATGTTATTAAATCCCTGGTACAGCCCCTCGCACCTAGAGTTACATTAGTATTGGTTCTATCTCCTTCAGCTTTCCTTCTCCCTTCTCTTGATTCGTCATTTGGTTAACACTCATCAAAGTGGTCCTGTTGACTGGACAGGGAAGATGCAGGCAAAAAGCACAGACCCCTCAGTTAAGGTGCCCTGGAATGAACTTTGTTATAGGAATGAGAGTTTTCCAGAGGTTGACTATTTTTCCGTTCTTCTTTCCAGAAAAAAAAGTGAAGAAGTCTGACTGTGGAGAATGGCAGTGGAGTGTGTGTGTGCCCACCAGTGGGGATTGTGGCCTGGGCACCCGGGAGGGCACCCGGACTGGAGCTGAGTGTAAGCAAACCATGAAGACCCAGAGATGTAAGATCCCCTGCAACTGGAAAAAGCAATTTGGAGGTAAGCCCCACCCCTATTGTCCTATTGATTTAATCTTCCACTCTGAGCTAATGCTTGCATTTTTCCTCCAATTATCTTTTTCAGATTGACTTCCACTTATTTTAAGTAAGTTGATTTTATGAGATTGCAAATAGCCAGATATCTTGCCTTACCCCAGGGTTTTTCCACTTTGGTGCTACCATCCTTTTGGGCTGTGTATTTTTTTGTTGTTGTTGTTGTTGTAGAGGGCATTGTAGGATATTATTCTGTGCATTGTAGGATATTTACCAGCATCTCTGGCTTCTAATTCATTAGTTTCCTGTAGCACTCCTCACCTCCACCAACTGTGACTGCTAAAAATGTCTCCAGATATTGCCAGATGACCGCTGAGGTCAAAACAGTTCCAGATTGAGAACTACTCTTGTACCAATCGGGACATGAAATATACCTTTTTTTTTTTTTTTTGAAATATACCCTTGATCCCTCCTAAGTGTGCATTGATCTATTTTCTCTCCTCTCTCTCCCTCTAGTTCTCATTCCTTTTTCCTACCTTGCCCCCTCTCTTACTTATTCTTCTCCTTCTCCAGACCTCTTTCTGTGACTTTCAGGCCCCCTCTCTCTTTCGATCTTTCTGCACCACCCACACTGATTAATAGAGTTACGTATCAAATCCAGCAGGCCTGCTTATTGTCACTTCCCATAGACTCTTCTCTCCCTGACTATTGTCATTCCCCTACAGGCCTCATCTGCCTATTTGGGAAGGAATCCTTTTCAACACTTCCAACTTTTAAACCAACTATTGAACACTCAGATTACTTCTTTATTCCACATTCCAGACCTTGTCTTTCTTGGCCATGGTGGTCCACAGTGCCCCAAATATTCTTATTCTCTGCAGAAATGTATTCTGACCTATAATCCAGTAAAGAAAAACAATGAATATACATGCTGTATCTATCTTTTTCATCCTCTATAATCTTTAAGGTACTTTTTATGATGGTGATAAGTTTTATAAGGGCATGGTGAAATTCAGACACAATGGTCTTAAATTATATATGGGTTCCCCTACAGATCCACCTATAGATCCCCTACAGATCCACACTTTTTAGAAGTGTGTCTTAGAGAATGTATACCTAGAATATGTAAGGAACTCTCAAAACTCAGAATACAATTAGAAAGTGGGTAAAAGACATAATTATTTTACCATAGATGAAATATAGGTGGCAAATATATGCCTGAAAAGATGTTGAATATCTTTTCCTCATTAGGGAAATGGAAATGAAAACCAGTGAGATGTCACTATATACCACATTCCTATCAAAAGGACTCAAGTTACAAATAACACTAAATGCTAGACAGGAGGTAAAGAAACTAGAGCACTCATACCTTGCTGATGGAAATGTAAAATGGTACAGTCACATTAAAAAGGGATATGACAAAAAAAAATAAAAATACAAAGAAAAATAACAAGGGATATGACAGGTTTTTTTTATGTAAGAATAAACATCTGTTTACCATACAACACAGTGGTTTCACTCTTGGCCATTTATCCTAGAGAAATGAAAACTTAACATTCCTCTAAAAATCTGCACACAAATCGCTGATAGCAGCTTTACTTGTAACAGCCAAGAGCTGGAAACAACCCAGCTATCGTTCACCTGGTGAATGGTTAAGCAACCCGTGATATATGCCTACTATGTATACTACTACTCAGTAAAAAAAGAGGAACTGATTGTTGAAACACAAAAGCTGGATGGACCTCCAGGAAATGTTTCACTGCTGAGTGAAAAAATGCTGATCTCAAAAGGTTACATACTGTATGTATGTATGATTCCATTTATATAACATTCTTAAAATGACAAAAATTATGGAGATGGAGAGGAGATGAGTGATTGCCAGGACTTGAGATGGAAAGGAAGAAAGGTGCCAAAGCTAAGCCTGTGACAGGAATAACCCAGAGGACTCTCATGTTGGAGCTCTTTTGCACTTTAATGGTATTGGTGTTTGCTCGTATCTATAGAAGTGACACTTCACACAGAACTAAACACACACATTCATGGGTACGCACAACTGAGTGTCTGTGAAATTGGCAGAACATGAATAACCCCCTGAGGAATGTGTCCCTCTGCATTTCCGGGTTGTGTCCATGGACTCTGGTTATGCAAGATAATCGCAACTGGGGGGAAATAGGGTGAAGGATATAGGGATCTCTCCATATTATTTCTTTCAACTACATGTGACTCTACAATGATCCCACTGCAAAAAGTTAAAAAGAAAAGTGTCTATCTAGAGGAACTCAAATATTTCTCTTTCATCCTACCTTGTCTTTAGCGGAGTGCAAATACCAGTTCCAGGCCTGGGGAGAATGTGACCTGAATACGGCCTTGAAGACCAGAACCGGAAGTCTGAAGCGAGCCCTCCACAATGCCGACTGCCAGAAGACAGTCACCATCTCCAAGCCTTGTGGCAAACTGACTAAGCCCAAACCTCAAGGTAGGTTCCTGTCATCATAGCATGCTTTCTTTATGCATATGTTAATGGGTCATGCTGGATCTTCAGATGTGGAGACTCGAATATTCTAGAGGGAAATCTTAGGTGAATTACCTCAAGAAAGGGATTGAAAAAGCCCTGTATGTTGAGCATCACACCAGTGCTTTTCAGCAGGCAATTGATGAGTTCAAATTAGAATCCTCTGCACAGATGGGGAGTGGGGGTGGGGATTGGAATAATCTCCTCGCACAAATAAACAACTTAGCAGAACACGCCAGTCATTGAATGGTGACTGTATATTCCAAGTCCTAAATCGAGACTGCATCCTGACAAGTATGATGAACACATTTATGAAGATCATGAGGCAGAAAATCTAAAATCAGGTCTCTTCTAGATTATCCAGCATATATAGTTTGCATGAAGTCAGCCACATGATTTTACATTTCTCCTGTATTTCTTACAATTCTTTCAGTTTTACCAAGTCCCTTTATCATAGAATTTTAAAATTATGTAGGGCTGTCTTTCTAGTCATTCCCAGAAAGTTACACTCTGCTCTCATGCCAGAGAAGGGGAACCAAAACAAATATCATGGCTATGGTTTCACAGAAATAGAATCTCAGCTGAGGGCAGACAAGGGGGGATTGCAGTCTTGTTTCATGGGTGTTAGGGGCTGAATGGTGTCCCCCCACCCTGCGCCAGCTTAAAGTGAAAAGAGTCATATGAGTGGGTCCCCGTCCAATCTGTCTGGCATATAAAGAAAGATTAGGACACAGACACATGCAGAGGAAGATTGTATGAAGACACAGCAAGAAGTTGGCCATCTACAAGCCAAGCAGACACACCTCAGAATAAAGCAACCCTGCTGACTGTTGATCTTAGACTTCTCGCCTCTGGAACTCTGAGAAGAATTTCTATTGTTGAAGCCACCCATGCAAATGAATACAGTGGGTCTCTGGGAACTCTAAGATACCTCCCTGTTTTTTGCTCATATTTGAGCTTGAAAATGGACCAGAAAATTCTTACTGGCCAGATTAAATAGAAAAATGAACATGAAGTCCATAATAAATGAAAATGGGGATAAAATACCTTCAAAAATCAGGAGGATCGGCTGGCCTGCTGCTGATAGGCAGAAAGGACTCATTTCACAGACCTAGCTCTTCAGCCTCTGATAGAGATGTCCATGGATATGGTTACCTTCAACTGCATGGTGGCCAGATGCAGGCTAGAGTTGCAGATGGCACATCTAGGATTCAAGCTGCCCTTTGCAGATCATGGAAATCTGCTGGTTGCAGTGTGTATTTGGAAGGCATGATGTGAGGCTGGGGTCAGTACATGAGTGTGTGTGCGCCAGCTTTACGAGTATTACTTGCCTGGAGACAACTACACAGATCTAATGAAAATTAGTGGCCGTATCTATCCAGTGAGACTTCTCCAAAACTGGAAGAACTCAGAGATATACAGTGTCCAAATTACTTTGTAGCCAGCCAGAGAACCAAAATGTTCAGCATAAATAGAGCATGGGAAAGAAAAGGGATTAAAGAAGTCTCCATGTTCTACCATAGTGGTTCTCACCCTGGCCTGCACATTAGAATTTCCTACCTAAAACTACCAGTTGTCCAGGCGTAACCCAGACCAGCTATCTCAGCCTCAGTAGCCTTGAAAATTAAGATGTCCCATGAAAGATTTCAGTATCAGCCAGAATCAAGAATTACTGAGTTTGAAACTCATAGAGACCACACACACTCACATGTGCGTATACGCATGCATGCCCATGCATGTGTGCACACACGTGTACACAATCTACTCTGTTCCTTCCTGTGGGGGAGAGAGACTGCAGTCTAATGGATGAGTAGGGAAAAACGAGAGAAGGATTAGGTGGTGGGTGGTGGTAGGGCTGGGTGGATATGGAAAATGTTGAAAAGTCTGGAATAGATAGGACAGTGTGGGGACATGATTCAGGAAGACCCTTCGGGTTATTTGGCAAAGACAGTATGTGAGGATTTCTTTTGAACTGGACTAGCAGATAGTTTTCCATTTTCTCATTTGGTAATATATAATGAAGGTTATAAGTCTGGCTCATGCTTTCACCTTGAAAAATGGGGGTAAAATATTTTAAGTGGGTAAACAGTCTGTAATTTCAAATATCAAAAATTAAGGTATATACAATTAATTGAAAATGGGATTAGCCTGAGCGAGTTCTATATTTCACAGCACTAGGTAAAGCCTAACACTGATGTGCAAAGAGGACTCCTAAATGGAAGAAGACACTTTCTGGAGCATGATTTCTTATTATTTTTGTAAGTTTTAATTCAAGTGTAGTCAACATTCAGTCTTGTATTAGTTTCGGGAGCACAATATAGTGATTTAGCAATTCCGTACACCCCTTAGTGCCCGTCATGACAAGTGCACTCTTAATCCCCATCATCTATTTCCCCCCATCCTCCCTCATCTCTCCTCTGGTAAACATCAGTTTGTTTTCTTTAGTCAAGAGTCTGTTTCTTGGTTCGCCTCTTTTTTTTCTTTGTTTTGTTTCTTAAATTCCATACTTGAATGAAATCAGATGGTATTTGTTTTTCTCTGACTTATCTTGCTTAGCATTGTACTCTCTAGCTCCATGCACATCATTGCAAATGGCAAGAGTTCATTCCTTTTTATGGCTGAATGGTATTCCATTGTGTATATATACCACATCTCCATCCATCCATCAGTCAACGGACACTAGGGCTGCTTCCGTAATTTGGCTATTGTAAAGGAGGCTGCAGTAAGCATAGGGGCATGTATATCCTTTTTAATTAGTGTTTTTGTATTCTTTGGGGAAATACCCAGTAGCGCCATTACTGGGTTTTAGGGTAGTTGCATTTTTAACTTTTTGAGAAACGTCCATACTGCTTGCCACAGTGGCTGCACCAGTTTGCATTCCCACCAACAGTGCGTGAGGGTTCCCTTTTCTCCACATCCTCACCAACACTTGTTCCTTGCATTTTCTATTTTAGCCTTTCTGATGTGTTGTATCTGAGTTGATATCTCATTGTGGTTTTTATTTGCATTTCCTGATGGTGAGTGACATTGCCCATCTTTTCATGTACCCGTTGGCCATCTGGATGTCTTCTGTGGAGAAGTGTCTGCTTTATGTCTTCTGCCCATTTTTTTAATGGATTATTTGTTTCTTTGGTGTTGTGTTGTTTAAGTTATTTATAGATTTTGGATTCTAACCCTTTATTGGATATGTCATTTGCAGATATCTTCTGCCATTCAGCAAGTTGTTTTAGTTTCATTGATTACCTTGCTGTGCAAAAGCTTTTAATCTTGATGGAGTCCCAGTGGTTTATTTTTGCTTTGTTTCCCTTTCCTCAGGAGACCTATCTAGAAAAATGTTGCTGAGACTGATGTCAGAGAAATTACTGCCTGTGCTCTCTCAAACATTATTTCTAAAACTGTTCTGGAAGACATCTATCAGAGTATAAGTTTCAGGAGGGCGGGGACCTGACCTGTTCTGTTCTCTACTCTGTCACTTTTGCTTAGAATAAGGCATAGCACATTGCGGGTGCTGAATAAATATGTGTATAAAAGGTAAATGCCCAAAGAAAAGTTCCACACATTACATTTATCAAAGACTGGTGGAAGCTGCAGTAAAAAAGTCATTTAAATAATATTTTTATAAAGCAATAAAATTATATATTATTTTTTCCTTTTTGGAAAGAACTACTCAACAGGGCTTCCTGCTATTTTAACTCAGGAAAGAAGGGGGTAAGGAACTTACTATTTTGAATCGGGCACTGTGATAGGCACTCCTCACTTCAGCTTCAAGTCAACTCTGTGCACTACATTGTATTTATCTTAATTTATATTTGACAAAGCACAGGCCCAGAGAGGGTAGGCAACTTGCCTAACACTTCACAGCTTGTAAGGGGTGATTCAAATTCAAGTCAGGTTGACACCACTGCCTTTTCAGTTGCACCAAGCTGCCTCTGGGCATTATAAGCTCATGACACTTTGGCCATGTTAGATAAATCTTGTTGTCTAGCATCATTAAATAGAGCTACTGGAGACCTTCATCTGAGGTATCCCTGATGGAACAGATGAGGAAGAGAACATCAGTGAATCTTCTAAATCCATCCTATTGTGTAGGAGCAGAATCAGTTTCAGGTTTTCTTCTCTTTTAGCACCATTTTCTGGCTTTTTAATGGAGTCTCTGAGCTCATGGCCTCCCCTCATCATTATCCTTCTCATCAAACACATCACCAGGTCCTGTTCTTTTGTCTGCCTTTTTGGGGTCTGTTTTTTTTTTTTTCTAAAACTTTTTGTTTGATTTCTGTCCTCTTTTGTTTTGGAAAAAGGTAGTGGCTTAATATGCAAACTGCATGACCTGCAGTGTGGGAAACACGGTCTTTAAATTTCGGAATGGAACATAAAGACATCAGTAAGGCTGAGCCTACTCAGCAAATAAATTGAGAAGAGACTGGAGAATATCATTGTGATATGATTCCCAATAAGGCCACAAGTTTAAAAGACTTGCTTGGGGGAAGAGAGGGCACTTAATATCCGGAGTTGGCACCTGAACTCTGGGAAATAGCAAACAATCCCACTTGGTTTAGTTAAAAATCGCCTTAAAATTCACCACACTCCTGTCTATTGAATAGAAGTGGTTCTTCCTGTTGCTATGTCAATATTGTACAAATGCCACACTCTAGCCTTGGTACAATTTCAGTGATACTAGATATCAAATTGGAAACTCTTATCTAGAGATTCTCCTGTGTTGAAACCCCGCTTAATCCAAGAAGAGGCTTTAGTCATCTTCTCTATTATATACCCAGAGGAAGAGCGAATATTGATAGTCTTATGTAGACATAAGAATTGAAAGGTGCGTAACCAGAATATAGCTTTCCTGGGAATGGGGACAGGATTGCTCTGGGGAGGTCATTGATTCAAAGATTGTAACCAGAATTTGCTTAATTGCAGCCAGAATCTACCGGGAATCAACTGGCGAGCAATTGTGTTGGACACTGGAGATTTTTACTTTCTTAGGAAAAGAGACTGAGAGTATTAATTGCAATCACTAATTAAGAAAATCCTGTATCTGTCAGGGTTTCTAGTTGCAGCAAGGTCTACTCTAGCTAGTTAAGCAAAAAGGGGGTTATTTGAGGGTATTATATAGCTCACAGAATCTCCAGAAAGGCCAGAGGATTGGATCCAGCAGTATTGCAGCAGAAGGCAACAGATCCAAGAGAAATGTCTAATCATGCCAAACATGACTGATGGAGCAGAAAGCCTCCTGCTAAAATTACCCACAGTTCAGCACATATGCTAAGAATTGAACACTGGAGATTCTGCTATACCTGTCTCCTCAAAACCAGATTCGTTGGCCTCCTTTCTTGCCAAAATACCCAATTTCCCCAAATTTGCCCCCCCCCCCCTTTTCTGGTTGCTGACTTCTGCCTCTAAGACTCAAAGTGTGCTTGCTTGATGGAAACGAGATCACCTGTAAAATCTTGCTGCAAGGGACTCTGGGGCATGTGTCTTTAACCTTCAAAACTCTCCCTCTGAATAGGAGAAGAACAGCTGAAAGGTGCTTGAATTGGTATTTAGTGAGCAATTGGCCAGGGAGTGGGCAGGAAGGGTGGAATGTATTGAAGTATCTCACCGGACCTAACGCTTACTCCTTTTGTGTAGATGAGGCATAGATGACATTTCTTGGAGAGGAAGCTGCTGAGAGAAATCTCAGATTTCCAGCGTAGAGGGAGTTAGGGCTCTCCTTTTTGGAACTGCCAGTAGTTTTTCTGTCAAGTCATTAATGGTCTTTTGAAAAAGAAAAAAGCTTGAAAAAAAACAAAAACATGGGGATAATTGAGCTGTGGACCAATGATGAAAGTGGGAACCAAGTTCAGTCTGCGCTGACAGCACTGCATAAACCATCAGAGCACAGTTATTCCAGAGGGCAAAGAAGTGGTGTCTAAGCCACAGTGTCTCCCAGGGGTCCCCTTGGAGGATGGGCTCACTGTGGAATTAGAAGATGGCCCACCTGTGGGAGAGCCGTGGCCCTACTGGCAGTCCCATCTATGCAAGCAGGTGCAGTGCGAGGGAGCAGGCTTCTTTCTTCTTTCCAGTTATCACTGGAGGGAAGCATCTAAGTGGAGGCTGAGTCAGGGCTTATGCAGGAGGCCTTCGTACGAGCTGAGATTTTCCTAGGGACCACAGGAGATGTGGCCTGAGTGATTGTCTTAGAACATTCTAGAATCTTAAGTTATTGTTGAAATGGAAATTTTTAGTTGTTACTATTTAAACAAGATACATAAATAAGGGGTATTGTGGAGCTTTTCTTGTACTGACAGGCGAGCATTTGTGACAGTTTCCACATTTGCCTGTGGAAGGGTATTCTAGGGCAGGAGGAGGCGGGACCACATGAATGCATGTCTGTGCTACAGGTGGGCCAGGGAACAATGTGAATCCCTCCTGCTGCCCTGTCTACCAGTTCATGCTCTGCACTCGCCAGATCCTTGCTATGCTTCCCTCGCTCAGGAGGACCCCAATTCCTTTTATGTCTTCCCAGCTATTTCTAAAAGTTTTGCCATCTTGCTGTTCTTTTTTCTGGACAGTTGCCTAGCCCTCTCTTAGGTTTGACAATTCATCTTTAAAGATCAAAAGAACGGCAACTGTTTCAGTGCAAGACTCAGCTGTGTGTGCTGGATACAGCACTTGGCAGCTGGTTATAAATGAGAAAGGGGGTCAGTAAAGTGATATTCCCAGCATTCTCAGGTCTCTCCTGCTCAATAGATTTTTTTGTTGTTGTCACTTCTTTTAAAGATAAAAGAAGTTCCCGACATTTCTTTCTGGAGTCTGGGCTCTGATACACCTTAGCAATGAGCATGGTGCCATTATGCAGATGAGTTTTGCTAGGCTGAGAGACTCGACTGTGTCAAGAGAGGTGGAGGGGAGCTTGGGATGGGCTCACTTCTCCCTGAAGGCCCAGCAGGGTTGGTGGTTGCTGCCCTTGCATCTGACTGGAAAGAGAAGCCTGGGGAACCCTGGGGGAATTTTTTTCTTCTTGATCAGAGAAAAACATTCTCACTCAGTTTGGTCTTGAGGTTTGATTTCTTTTTTATTCTGCTGTGGACATGCCTTTGAACATTTATATATTATTTCCCATTCATGATACTGTAGTTGAAATGAGAAGATCTAGTTCTGCCCCTTTCTTATTAGAATTACCTTTTTTTTTCTTCTATGAAGTCTACAGTGAATAGTTCATTATTGCAAAGATGAAGTGAATATGTAAAAATGCTTGAAAATTGTGCAGTATTTACAAACTATTTCCTCCCTTCCAAATGAAAAGCTTGAGGTGGGTGTTTCCCTGTTTAGGTTTTTGTCATTTACTATAAAAATTTGTTTAAAATATCATGTATTTAAGTGTAGTAGAAATCATGCTACCTTTTTAGGCAAAAGAACCATGGTGATTATAACAGTAGTAATTATAATTAATATTTCCTGAGAGACTTGTATGTTTTGAGTGTATTTTAGTATATTGAGTATACATTGCATCACTGAATAATCACAGAAACTCTGTGAAATAGTTACTATCATGATTCCTCATTTTACAGATGGGGACATGGAGTCAGAGAAAGTTGTATAGCTAATACAGGCATCTCAGTTTCTTATCTAAGAAAGGATGAATTTCAGACCCAGTCCTAAAATCCCACTTTTATCCTGGCTTCCCATCAGCAACAGAATCAGATCCTTGCTCCTTCATAGGACATCTTTGCTCAGGCATCATCTGACTGACTTCTTGGCTGACCCTTGCCCATGAGCTCTGCTCCAGCCATCCCACGCCCCCAAACTGGATGGCTAAATGGGCCATGAGTTCTTATACATCCACTTCTCTGCACCCTGTGGTTCTAGAAACAGGGAATCTGTTCTTTTTCTATACATCATATATCTCATTCCGTAAAATCTAGCTTGTTCATTTGGCAAATAGTTATTAAGTAGGATTAAACTACTGATCTATATGGACCCATAATGCAGTAGGAAAGCAGAAGGATAAATCCCAGTGTACTGCAGAGAGTGACAGATGCTATGAAAGAGAGAAGCATATGGTCCTCTGGTACTGTTTCCAATTTATTCATTTATTTATAAAATCTATGAAGAGCCTGCAGTGGAGCAAGCAATATGTCAGGTGCTAGTGATGCTGAGCAAGTTTCCTCCCTCTTACTGTTCTAGTGAGGGTAGTGGGTAGATAATGGGACAAAAACAATAACTAAAAGAATAACTATGTATTGGAGTAAGTGGCCTTAAAAACTAAAGAGCCAAGTGTTAGACTGGTGGGGGTTGGAGAGGGGAGGGCAGTTAAGTTAGATAGAGAAACCAGGGAAAGCTTCTTGGAGAGGAAGTTCTGAACTTGGTCTTGAATACAGAGCACAGGAGCTAGCCATACTAGTTTCTAAATGACGTAAGGACAAGCTCAAAGTCCCTGAGGCCAAAATGAGATTGTTTTGTTCAAAGACTAGCAAAGAGATCAGTGTTGGAACTTGCAAGATTTCCCTTCCCAAGCATTAGGTTGCTGCCTTTCTGCAGGATGGGCTCTTCTGATAAGACATTCATTCATTCTGCTGTTGTGAGTGCATCTTTGCCTCTCAACCCTGACCCGCTTGAGGGCAGGAGCCACATCTCATTCACCACTGCCAGTGACTACATCTCCTGGTCCCTAGTTCATGAGAGGAATTCAATGAATAGTACTGATTTGAATGAATGAGTCAATCAGTCAATCAATGAGTCAGTGAAGCATCCAACCAGATGTCCTGGTCTGGCTCACAAGGCCACATCATTCATTCAGTGGCTGCAAATGTAGAGAGAAATCACCGTTGAGGCACAGTTTCCTGGGAAGAAGAGTCATCTGGGTGTTTCACTCCCATCCTTATTAAAAGGATTCTTAGTCCTCATTGTGGGGACAGATGTGAGAACTAGGAACTATAAAAATTTGTAGGGTTTACCTCACACTGTGTGTCTAGCTTCATCTCCCTTGGTAAATTCCAAGCTCGGGCTCATTAGCTGTGCACACATGAAACAGCTATGTAATAATTAGTATGAAGGAAGGCTGCATAATAGAACAGTGTTCACCCAAATCAGTTATGAGTCGAGGGACCTTCTTTTCCCCCTGCAGCTTTTGCATTTCTCCCTTCTGACTTCTGGATGGAGAATTTCTGCTTTGTGTTTTAAGTTGTAGCTCTTGTCATCAGCATTTTTGAGCAACATAAAAGTAGTATTTGTGATGTGACTGGCATCACACTAGGTTGTTGTGCATAGTCTCATTCAGTCCTCAAGGAGCTCCAAGGAGTTGTTCCCATTTCACAAACAAGTCACTAAGGTTGCAGTTTGCAGAACATCACTCAGCCAGAGAGGGGTCAGGTTTGAACTTGAGCGCAGGACAGTCCTTTTCCAGAGTTCTTTCTAATATCCCAATGCTTCCCAAACTGAGTGTTACCTATGGCATCTCTCTGGATATTCTGAAAGAATTTAAGAATTCTAGTTGTGTCTCATTTTTTTAAAAGATTTTATTTATTCATTCATGAGAGACACAGAGAGAGGCAGAGACATAGGCAGAGGGAGAAGCAGGCTCCCCCGCAGGGAGCCTGATGCTGGACTCGATCCCAAAGGCAGACACTCAACCACTGAGCCACCCAGGTGCCCTGAATTGTGTTTCTACTGTAATCCTAAAACATTACTATAAGCACGTTTGAAGGTCATTGATGATTGAGATGTGTCAGATTAATTTTTGGCTCAAGCCCGTCTTTGCGTAATAAGCTCACTGAAGCGAATAATAACTTTTAGGGCTACATTTTTCAAGCTGGGATCCTGCAGAGTAAGACAAAGCAGTGCATCATAGCCTGTTAACCTGTGGCCTGCCAGGCCAGACCCTGAGCTGGATCCAGGACTGCTGCCTTGCCGCTGTGAGAGTCATAGCCACTCTGGTGCTTCGCAAGGATCTGAGGCTCCGCTGTCCTGGTAACCAGTGGAGACACTTCGCACACTCTCAGTGACTCCAGCCAGCTTTGCACTGATGCAAAGCCTCTGGGAACCCTCAGGGAAATCAAAGCAGGCTGGTTGTTGCTCAGCACAGAGGCAGGGAAAAGGGGGGAAAAGGCTTTTTCTAGAGGGTTAAGCAATATTTATAGAAGAACTCATCAGAAATGCAAAGAACAGAAAGCAGGTAAAAATTTTCCTGGTGTCCTACTGCCTGGGCACATAGGGCACAAGACCTGGAGCTGTTGACTATGGGTTCACATATTCATTTGCCCTTGTAAGTCTTTCAGATATTATTTTCATTAATAGAAAAGTGTATTTTCAAATCTTCACCCAGACACAGGAAAAGCAATAAATTAAGCTGCAGTGAAGGCTTCTCTCTAAAGAGAGAGAAGTCTGGAGGCACCTCTTCAAGTCTAACCTTTGATGCTGCTGCTGTAGAGAGAGGGTGGAGTGAGTGGGGGTGAGAGGAGGTGGGTGGAGGGGAAATCTGGAAGACATGCATGCAGATGGGTGAACTGCCGACTGCAGGGAGCAGCTTGTGAAACTAGTGAGGGACATTAAATCCTATACTGCATACTACCAAAGTCACAGACTTACATGGTGTGTATTTAAAATTCTGGAGGACACATTTAAGACACCATGAACTCACATGTATTTTGCACTTATTAATGAGGGTGCTCTGAACGCTATGCAAAAATGAAAGTGTGAAATCTAATTCACTGATGTATGGGTTTGCTTGCACACTTAAGTAACAAAGAACCTAAGCTCGTGTAGCTTCAACAACAGAAATCTGTCTTCTCATAGTTCTGCAGACTAGAAGTTTGAGATCAAGACTGCTGTAGGGTTGATTCCTTCCGAAGGTCTTGAGAGAAGGATCTGTTTAGACCTCCCGTTTTGGCTGATAGATGGCTGTCTCGTCCCTGTGTCCTCACATAGTCTTCCCTCAGTGCCTTTCTGTGCTCAAATTCCATCTTCTGTGGACACTAGTTGTATTGGATTAGGGGCCCACCCTGATTTTAACTTAATGACTTCTATGAAGACCCTCTCCAAGTATGTTCACATTCTGAGATGTGAGGGTCAGGAATTCAATATGAATTTTTGAGGGGAACATAATTCAGCCCATAACAACTGATTCATAACAAATGCTACCATCACTTGGAACCAAAAAAAAAAAAATCCATTGGGGAAGCAAATAAGACATGATGTATGGAGCTGTACCTACTGAAATTTTAAATATCCTGGACTTCACGTTTTTTCCTCTTTGACATAAATCAAAATTTAATTTTCCAGTAGCACCAGTCATATAATGTTAAACATCAGGTATGATAAGAGAAAATAATGATGTGCTAAGTGGGAACTATTTATTGATTATAATAACATACTTCATTTCTGGCTTAGGCTACCAATAAGGTTTGATAATAAGGTTTTCTACATGGGCCCTCATTCTTGCAGAGACATCACACCTTTCCTGTTTTGGGGTGGAAGAAGTCAGTGGATCTGTGTTGGGAAGGTCACTGTGAAGAAGTGTAAGGTCCTCAGAGTGGTGGTTCAGATTGAGGAAGGGGCAGATGCTTTTGCTGAACATGGGAGACCAAACATTAATCTCCCTCCATGGTTGTGTGTGTGTGTGTGTGTGCGCGCGCACGTATGCATACCTGCATGTGTATCATTCTACCTAACTCCATAGAGTTCTTCAGAATAACTTTGGAAGATCTAAGAATGAAATTAGGGCCACCACTACCAGCAGGTGTGACAATATACAGGGCCTGTGATACTTCTTCCATGGGCTGGGGAAGCCACTAGGTAGCTCCGTTGCTTCCTTTAAAGGAAGGGGTATAGAGAGATGGGAGGGAAAAGAGGCTGAAAAGGCTATAGAGAGTCATCTTGGATGAAGGGAGAGGGGGTTTACTCTACCGCTACTGGGTGAGTTGCTTTGGAAAGTAACTTGACATTTTTAGTGACCTTTATTAAGCTTCCTCCGTGAGGTTGATGAAATAAATTTCCTCATCTCTTCGACTCCACATTCAGTTAAATCTATATTATTCGCCAGCGTTTTCATAGTTGAACTTTCTGTTTTACCACCTCTCAGAGTAAAAGGGAGCAGGACAGAGGTTCCTTGTATGGTCCAGACATGTTTAGCTTGTGCCTAGACAGATGCATGCTATCTTTTATCTATCACATCTATTTGATAGCAGAAAGCACATGTGTAGGAGGACTGATGGTTGAGAGGGAGAGGTAGGTACTGTTGTGCAACACAATTGTTGAGTGAAAAGGAAGGTGGATAGTGAGGGAAAGAACAGGTATTAACGTGTGGGCAGTGTCAAGGAGCAGTTGTTTGTATGTGTGTGTTCCATTCATAATCCTAGAGGGAAATGCATGGAGTCGATAAGGGGAAACAAAGCAGTGGTATTACAAAATAAGAAATCGAAGAAGAAATAACAACTATTGCACAGACATTGGACCAAACAGACCTGAGAATGATTTAAGAGGAAAAAAATTTTAAGATTTTACTTTTGATTTTTAAATAGAAAGTTCTACCTATATTGTGCAATTTAATATATGCTACCCTACTTTAAACTGCAATGTTGGGAGATTTAATGAAGGAGGCTGAGCCAACTAGTACCTGGATTCTAGATGGATCACTGAGTTGCATAATCAGGATTCAACAGGCCTTATTACCAGTTCTGAGGAACAGCTAGCTGATGTGAGGGATTAGAAATTCTCAGGTGAGTGGGCAGCTCATTCTTAAGCACAGGCAAGTTCCTTTAAATAGGTTCATGAAGCAGTACTTTTGGACATCTTCATATCGTGATTGTACTGTTGGACAGTGATATCCTTTTCCCTCACTCAGTTCTTATGATTGATTGAAGGAGTCTCCGCACGCTAGCTTCCAAGGTCTCTCTGGCATGGCTCCAGCTGGGCTGCCCTCCTGCCCTCCAAATCTGCAGTGTCCATTTCTGACTGTCCATAGCTGCCTCCCATATGAATTTTACCTGTGAGAGGTGCAAATCTTTTTTTTTTTTTCTATTCAAATCCGTACTTCCTGATTGGTTTAATGACCTGAAGCTACTTCACTGAAGTCAGTAGCAAACAGTTGAACTCACTTTAGTTAAAATCCTGGCTCCAGTTGACCATTTCATCTCTCAATTCCTTTTTATGTTTTCTGGAGGCACAAGCAGGCCATCTGAAAAAAGGGAATCAAACCAAGACATGTTGATTAAAAAAATGAGATGACCTTATTCCAGAATTCTCAACTCTTCTACTCCTTAAAAATAACACCTTCCTGAAGTTCTCTGAAAACTTTTACATTGATATCTTTCTTCCAAGATTCACTCCCCAATTATTTCTCTCAGATTTCCCGAATACTGAAAATGGGAGTGGGTGCTTATTCGTACCAACTGCATGGCAACCCTGTTCCTAAAAGGGCCCGTGTTCGAGGGAAAAGAGATGATGCACGCTGTTTGATTATTTGTCTTTTGAGAACAAATTTGCTGTGATGGGGTGTGATAGAATGTAAATGAGTACTGCCTTTCTAGAAAGAAATTTGTCAGTACATATCTAGAGCTTTACAAATGCCCTGCCCTTTGGTCCAGTAGATTCTCTTCTAATAATCTATCCTAAGCCAACACTTTACAATGTAATGATTTATCTACAAAGCATGCATCGTACCATTAGTTATGGTAACGAAAAGTGAGACCACGCTAACCAATAAAAGAGGAAAGGTTACAAAACATATGGGACAGAACAAGTTTTAGTAGAAGATACCGTATCAACTGTCAATACGTTCCCACTTAAATATATGTTACATATATTCATTGAAAGAAAACATAAATAGTACCCACTGTGGAAAGTGTTATTTCTGTATTGTGAAAATATGGGTAATTTCTGTTAACATATATCTATGTTTCTTTACTTTCTGTATAAACTTGTATTACTTTTAAAACCAGAAAAGTAATATTTTTAAGAAGAATGAAGTAATAGAGAGAGGAGAAACTGTCTCTTACCTTCAGGCTAAATCTTTTATTGACGTTCTTTTTCACCCTAGTAATTAATTCTCCCTGTGGATACTCTATCTTTTACATTGTATGCATCTACGATGCCAGAAGAAACTGGAAGGAAGAGAAATAGGCATTGAGATAATAAAAATAGCTGCCACATACCCATGACTCAATTAAAAATATATACTTTAAGAGTATTTTACAATTTTGAGACTCACATAAACAATCTTGAAATCTTGTAAACTCAATGAAAGTAGAATTTTGTCTTGTTAGCCATTATATCCCAGCATCTAGAATAGTGCCAGTGCCAGGAATATAGTGGATGTAGGGTGTATTATTTGCTAAATGAATAGATGAAAGTTTTTTGAATATTCCTATTTGGCCAAATAGGATATTAGAGGTTATAACCTCACATAATATTCATGATGGCCCTCCGAGGAGGCTATACTCAGTGTTATTATCCCCAGTTTATAGGAAACAGATGCAAAATGGACAATTTGCCTGACATCACAGAGCTGGTAAATGGAAGATATGGATTAGAATCAATTCTTTGTTCTTAGACTGATTCTAATGGAACGTCATGGTTTCCTCATTGCCCTACTAACAAATGATGCCATGATGCTACTTACTACTTGAGAATCTTGTTTTCTTCTTCTTTTTCTTTTTCTTTTTTTTAGAATTTTGTTTTCTAATCAAAGTTTTTAAAATGTATGGATTCAGAAATTATTGTAGCATGACTCATATTAATTCCTATGCTTTCTTACTGTCTCTTTTCTCCCATGTCAGTACTTGCTGTGAATGGCAAGAATTTTCTTGGCTCCATTTTGAGCTTTCTAGATAGAAGACAGTAAAGATGGCACTCCAGGTGATTCATAGCAATGTGAGGATCCTGAATTCTTTCTAGAGTTTTTCTTCTTAAGAAAGTCTTGGGACTTTCTGAACACTTTCAAATATTTCTTTTCAAATAATACAAAGTACACACATACCAGTAGAGAACAATGAATACTCTCCTCCCTCACCTTGAACACTGGCCAAAGAAAGAATGAAAGTTTATAAACACAGGAAGTTAAAACACAGCAAAGGCACCACTGTGAGTTTTCAGTATGGTGATGTCCTGGTAGGGATCATCATCCAAGGGAAAAAACAAGTCACTTTTCAGGCTGGTGGCCTTTGTGCTCACATACCAACGATGGCTCATTTCCTGTTTGCATCCATTTGGGCTTCACAGCCTCTGTCCCTGTGGGGAAGAGTGACATGTAGCCTAAGGTGTTCTTTGATGTGTGGCATGTGTGTACTTCTTTCTCTGGACTTGGCTCTTTTCACTGTGAACTCAGGTGCCCTACTGTTTGACATCAGGATACTGATCACAATGGCTCTTCAAACCTTTGAGAGTAGCCACTATGTGACTGTATTACAAAGCACTTGCTTTACACTGGTATACCCACGCTCCAAGTCAATTCATGACTCTTGTGCCCATAGCAGATTTCTCAATTGTAACCTTGATAGGCTACTAAGATGGGACATAACTTTATTCACAGAGTTATTTCAGTCTTCTATATTAAAAACAGAGACAAATGGCTAAGAAATTTGGATAACTTTTATGTATATACGTTTGTAATTTTTTTCTTCATAAAATATCTTTAAAGAAGTACGGAAATACTGCAAGACTTTGACTGAATCTACACTCCTTTCCTTGAGAAATACTACTATTCTGTATACTAATGAATTGACTCTGTTTCCCATCCAAGTGTTCGTTTCTTGACTTTTATTTAACAAGTATTTCATGAGCACTTATTATGTGCCAGCCACTAAAGACACAGATATAAAAGACAGATACAGTCTCCACCCTCAGAGGGAGGGAGAAATGCATATTAAATAATTAGGTATAAAATCAACTCTGATTTCATAAGAGTGATGAAAGGCAGATGTGAGAGGCACATGGAGGTATCTAACTTCAGGTGCAGCCTGCTTAGTGTAGGAGTTCTGGGAAGGCTTCCTTGAGGAAATGAAGTTGAAACAAAGGTGTCAAAGATGAACAGATTTTGGCTAGGCAAAGTTGAGGTGGTAGGAGGAAAAAGGTGCGGAGAGAACACAGTGTTGTACAAAGGCTGACATGAAACTAAACAAGGAAATCTCAAAGAACCACCATTAGGAAGAGAAGGGCATGGTGAGCCAGTGAGGCAGGGGTTCTTTCCATGCTAGAGATTTATGTATTTTATTGAAGGGTTGTGCATCAGCTGCAATGCTCTAGGCACTGTGCTAGGGGCAAGGGAAGTGACAGTGAGTTGGGATTATGCCCCTCACAGCTTATGCTTAGGGACAATTATAATACTAACAGTGCTCTGAGAAAAGAGAGAGAAGAGGCTTTTAACTCAGACCAAGCAATCAACAAGCTAGAAGTTGTGTCAACACTGGTACCTGAGGGATGAGAGGCATTAACAAGATGGAGGTAGGGGAAGCACAGAGCTGATGGAATGAAAAGTGAATTTGAAGGCCAAAGAGTAGGGGAGAAAAAGAATGATGTGCTCCTGGAACTGAAATAGGCCTAAGCATAAGGACTCAAGCCAAGAGAGGTGATTTGAACGATGGTCAAAAGATAAGCATAAGACCAAGTGCATTTACTAGAGAGGCGATGATCAATGGAGGCAGTGCTGTGTTGTGTGAGGAGGTCAGAGAATGGCCTCTCATCTGATTCTATAGCTGGATCACTGAGGACCTTGAGGAACGATAGACATTCTTTTGCACTCAGTTTCTTCATCAACTACACAGGGCAGTTCAACTAAGTTCTTTCCAGCTTATAGATTCTGTGATACTATTTAAAAACCCTCATGTAGAATGGGTAAAGCCCAAGTTTTTGAGGCCAGAGAGATAAGGAGTGACAACATTCATTTAATCTGTCAGTAACATGTACATAAGTCATCAAAAAAACCTGCTTTTGTTTGGCACCAATATTACCAACACAAGTGTCATCCTTATTCTCAAAAACTTGAATAATTTTTTATGTGACAAACCAAGTTGACCTTATGCAAATAGAAATGTATCCTTCTTTCCACCACTATTGCAGTCTCCTCATTTTTCTACTTAGATTTGAACCCAGACTGGACTCAAGGTCTGCATTGTGTCAAAGGAATGCCCTGATGACTTCTCAGAAGTATAAAAAAAAAATGTTTGATTGGCATTGTGCAGATTAAACTGGCAATTGTTTGGTTTCTTGTTGATTAATGAATATAAAATATGGGCATTCTTGTTTGGAGAAATTGAGACAAGAGAGACTAGGTTTATATCCCAGCTGACACCCTAAATTCTTCTCTGAGGATATCTTTCTAATAAACAGCTATTGTTTAAAATTTCCACCAAAGACTGAGGAATTATTAAATGTTAAGACAATGATTATTCAGAAATTAAACAGAAAACGTTCTTTGACTTTATTGGTATCTTTGAACTTGAAAGTTCTAGTCATCTCACCTTTCATGGATCAAAAGGAGGAAACATAATGACAAAAACAGAGTGAAAGGTTAAATCTCTTCGGTTAGGTGGAAAGTGAAGGATAGACATGAACAGAGTGAACACTTGTGAACAGCAAGTTAGCAGGATGTTAGCAACTCCTGACATAATTGTGATTAGCACACTTTTGGAGCTTGAACAAAGGGAGCTCAGGACAATTACTTGGTGCAGAAATATTATTTCACCTAGTATATAGTGGACTTTTGAACTTAGAAGAAGTGACAAGGAAAAAAAAAAGGTTCAAGCTCTACCTAAGTATAAGTTTGGATTTTTACAACATACACAATTAGCATTATGTCCCCTTTGGACACAGGCCCTGTGATCCAGTGGACAATCCCTGATGGCCATCATTGTTATCTCATGATTCCTCTGTCTTTCCACCTATTCAGGGACCTGCTCAGTCAATGTATCTGACGGATAATGAAGAATATTAATTATATGGAGAAATGACCTCTTGTTCTTAGCAGTTTTCATCAGTGTGATGAAAGACTAACCTTTATTGAGCACAGGCGATTATGCCATGTTCTGTTCTCAGTGAATTTTATACAACTTATTTAATGTGGATATTGGCCCTACAAAGTGGTATGATTCATACGCCCATTCACAAGCGAGGAATCTGAGACACACAGATACATGAACTGGCTTTCAGGAAGTCTCAAAGTAACTTGATGATGGAGCTAGGACTAACACTCTAGCAGTCTAACTCCAGAGCCTATACTGAGCCCCTATGTTTCTACCACTACTGTGGTAGAAGGATCTTATAAAGGGGAAGGATCATAAAAACATTTAGCAATATCCTCTCAATTGCTAGTGATTCTGACCATTCTCATCTCTGGAGCCAAAGTTGACATGTCCTATTCTACATGGCATTCTCCTCTGCCTAGGAAAAGGGAGAGAGCAAGAGGATTGAATGGAAAAGGATGGGATGTTTTGATTCACGTTCTCATGGTTTTACTGACCTGGTTCAGGCCAGGTTGGTATGTTCTACTTGCTTCATCCAGGACTAGGAGGCTCTATAGAGTCAAAGCTCCACATGGTTCATAGCTGGTCCTTCAAACATGAATAGCTGGCAAATATATAAGCAAAGGGCGAATCAAGAGAGGAAGCACTTTGAAAGCATCAGGAAAATGCTTATCAATAGCCTCATGGAAAGGGCATATAGGGCATGAGTTGCTAAGCAGAGCTTTTATTAGCTCTCCATGGATCAGTGTCTTGGAATATTCTCTCAGGGAGGTCTGCTGTGTTTTTTTCTAAGTAGGATCCTCAGGTAGTATTTTGTTTATCAAATGGGGGCAGCCAATAAGATGGCAGGCATTTATAGGTGTTCACATGAAGGAAGGCTGTATGACTCCTGCCTATTCTCCTAGGCACTCTCCTGGCAAAAGCAGGTGTACACACCACACACCTTGTCTATCCATGTAATCATTTCACTCCTGGACAATTACAGTTGGCCCATGAAAAATGAGGGTTGGAACTGCTATTAATAGTTAAGTTTGGGGGAGTACAAAGTTACATGCAGATTTTCGACTGCATGGGGGGTTGGCACCCCTAACTTGAGCATTGGTCAGGGGGCAACTGTATAAGAAAAGCGCCCCCTTTGTTTACTAACGTGATGATTTTCTTCTGTCTGTATTTTTAATCACAGCAGAATCCAAGAAGAAGAAAAAGGAAGGCAAGAAACAAGAGAAGATGCTGGACTAATAGACACCACCTTCTGATGGAACGTGAGAAGGACATCAGCAAGCAGGATCAGTTAACTATTGCATTTATACCTATGTAGGCTTTTTATTCAAAAATTATCTATAGCTTAAGTACACAATAGGCAGAAACAAAAAGAACAGAAAAATTTTGTAGTAGCATTTTTTTTTAATGTATACCATAGAACCACTAGGGACTTATAATAAAGGACTGTAATCCTATTTAGAAAGTTGACTTATAGTACATGCTAGAACATTGAGGTAAGTTTTTTGAAGTTATGTGATATTTTACATTAAAAATCGTTTTTTTTACATGTTTTTCTTTTGGCAGCAATTTACGTGTTATGTAAACTACTATTCTTGTTAGATAATTTTTTCACCTAGACTTTTTTCCCCATTGAGAAAAATATATACTAAACAAAGCAGCAATAAAATATAATCACCCTATCTGAGGAAATATCTTTTTTTTCTGCCAATGGATTAAAAAAAAAAAAAAAAACTTTGGTCAGCAAAATGGGGGAGGGGTGGAACATGCCCTAATTCAATGTTGAATTTTTTTTTTTTTTTTAAAGGAAAAGCATTAAAAGAAGTTCTTTCATTTTGGCAGGGACATTTGTTTTCTTGATGAAATTATTTTTCCTTCTGAGGAAAAAAAAGACTAGGAAAATAAATCAAGGTGATGCTGAAAAAGGTGCTTTTGTGTGCAGTGATTTGATACTGTAACCCTCCTCCTTTGTCCCCTACACTCCCCTAGTCAACCTGTTAGCAGTGAGAATTTATCATACAAATTAAATTACTCATGGGCACAAATGTTATAGAGGGCTTATGTAACGTAGATGTAGATGTAGATCTATGTATTTTTAACTATCAGCATTTAGTGCTATGGAATTGAACAAAAGTCCCAAAGTAACCTAGAGTTTTATGGAACAGAAAAACACTCTACTTATATTGAATATATTTGGGCTTGCACAATCCAAATCCGGAACAGGGTAACATGCAAAATAGTACTTTGTACTTGGTTTCTACAAGTCAAGATTTCTACTCTATTATCTACCATGTGTACCAAGATAACTACCAAGGGTTATCTGTACAACTCCCTTATCTGCTGGATTCCAAGTACAGTCTTTAAATAAACAAGTCCCTGCTTCTATTAGTCAGAGAAATAACACCTCAGGAATCAGCTGGGATTAGCTAGTATTCCTCTTGAAAAATCCAGCTCTAATTTTCAAGTGTAAGACTCGATAAACACACACCTACCTACCAAGATAACTCCAAGTCCACTTTCAGAAATCATGGTTTCAACACACCTTGGGCTAGCCATAAAAATAATTACAAAACTGGTCTAATGATGCAGCCAGAGCCTACAAAGCTAACCTGTTCTGCTGTCTAGTCAAGGACTCCACTTGAGCTAGAAATGTTCAGGGGGTTTGTCTCTCCCCACGAAGTCAAAACCAACTGCCAGGGGGAGTAGACAAAGCTCAACATTTTATGGACTGGTGCTTAATAAAAGCAGAGTACCTTGTAAAAAGCAGACGACAGAAACTGCGAACAGTGGATGTGGTCTTTTTACAAGGGGGTCTTAATAGGGAAAAAGCACTTACGGGGATGGATGGAGGAGAAGAAAGACATTGTTTTGAGTAGGTTTTTTATAGAAAGTCTCATAAGGATAGAGATGGTGGAAGAGTCTGTAGCAAGTTTTGTTAGCTTCTCACCTGCTATTGTTCCTCCATCATCCTTTAGCCAAGCTAGCAGTTCATGAATTAGTAATGAGCTAAGGTAAACTAGAACAAAATCTCCCCAAGGGAAAGCAGCCCTGTAAATGATTGTGGCGTCCCCTTCACTCACGGGGCATGGAGGATGATTCCTAACAAACCCTAAAATAAACCTCTGAGTGTCTCAGCAAGGAATGCTAATTGCTGTTGCATAGGCAAGGAAATTAAACTTCCTCTAAGTCTTGAGAATTATTCTACCCCAGCATAAAAAGCCTCCCCGAAGTACTTAAAACATAAATGCAAAAGGACAAGCTCCAAAAATCACTGATTCCAACAAAGAGGAGAAAACAGACCATCATCAGTCATTTCCGAGAGTGCTCCAGCAAATTCTTCCTTCCCAAATGTTCTGAGGCTTACAGACTTTGCCTTGAAGTTTATTTAGCCTTGAGGTAGGAAAGGGAGATATAAAAGAATCAGCTGTGATAGAAAAAGTGGCTTGGGAAGACAGCAGAGTAGGAGGACACAAAGTTCACTTCATCCCATGTTTACAACTAGATACCACTCATAGCCAAGAAAATAAGCCGGAGAGCAATCCAAACACTGGCAGAACAAACTCTGCAACTAAGTGTAGAGAAGAAGCTGCATCGGAGAGGTTAGGAGTTGGAGAGGTGAGGAAGGGCAGAAGTGGTGGTTAGTAGCTGACTGAAGGCAGAAGGGAGCTGTGGACACGGGAAAACACAGGGTAGCTCACACAGGGAAAACGAATCCCCATAACATCTGGCTTTGAAAACCAGAGGGGCTGAATTCTGTGAGTATAAGCAGTGCAACTGGAGCCTGGAGCTTTCAAAATCAATCAGTCAATCAATCAAAGTAAAAGTCAGCTGACTTAGCACTGGGCAAGCCAAGATAGCGAGTGATAGCCAGGTTCCTGCCCCTAAAGAGACAACAGCCCAAGGAGACTCAACATAGAAGCCACAGTTTGCACAACAGGACAGAGATCTATTTATAGTAATTTTGGAGAGTGATGGGGATACTTCTCTGGGAACAAAGAAGCTGGCAGGCACCATTTTCGTCCTCTGACCCCCAGCATAAACAGAGGCACCTGAGGGAGATGGCACTGCACAGACACTTGCTACCTTACTTGCTAGCGGTGTGCTCTGCCCATGAGTTCTCCTGAGGCCTCGCCCACTCCAGACCAGCTGGCCTGAGCCCTGGGCTCAGTGCAAATTGTGTTAATGCTGTGCAGGCCCCACCCAACTGCTATGCACACAGACGCTGCATGCCCCTGGCCACCAACACCATGGCCATGCACCATGCTCCCAGCAGCCACCAGGTTACAGGAGATATGGCCTAGGATTAGCAGCTCAGTGCAAATTTTCCTAATACTGCTGCCCTGTCCCTGAGTCCTTCTGTGGTCACGCCTCCTCAGACCCTGCATACTTGGCTTTCACCAACATCACAGAGAGCAAGTACAGGCTACAATAGGCAGAGAGTCCATGCAAACATCTGGGCAGAAAGGAAAAGGGACTCGACTCACAACAGGACATAAGCAACACACATAGGAAACTTCTCTCAAGTGCCAGGTTCTGGTGAACAGCAGACAGTGCACTGCATGGCACTACAGGACCTCTTCTTTAAAAAGCCACCACTTGCAAGAACAGAAGACATAGCTGGCTTTCCTAACATAGAGAAAAAGCAGACACAGAGAGGTAGACAAAATTAAGAGACAGAGAAGTATGTCCCAAATGAAAAAAAACATGACAAAATCACAGCAGTGGACCTAAGTAAAAGAAAGACAAGTTATATGCCTGATACAGAATTTGAAATGATTATAAGGATACTCACTGGACTTAGAAAAGGGTGGAAGACATCCTGAGACCCCTGACAGAGAGGTAAGAAATAACATATCAGAGATGTAGGACTTAATACATGAAATTAAAAATACAATAGATGGAATAAGTAGTAGACTATAGGAAGCAAAGGAATGTATCAGTCACCTGAAGGATAGACTAATGGAAAGCAATCAAGCTAAACAGGTGACAAACAAGTACTGCATAATGAGAATAGACTTTGAGAACTCAGTATGATAACATTCACACTATAGGGATGCCAGAAGAAGAGAAAGAAAGGGGGACAGAAAATATATTTGGAGAAAAAATAGCTGAAAACTTCCCAAATCAAAGATGGAAACAGAGATTCCCCCAACATATTCAATTGAAGGCAGTCCACACCTAGACACATAGTAATTACAATGCCAAAAAATAGTGATGACCAACGAATTTTAAAGGTTCCAAGAGAGAAGAGGGCAGTTATAAAGGAAGTCCCATAAGGCTATTGGTTGATTTTTCAGCAGAAACTTTGCAGGCCAGAAGAAAGTGGCATGATGTATTCAGTGCTGAAAGGGAAAGATCTGCAGCCAAGAATACTTTATCCAGCAAGGCTGTCATTCAGAATAGAAGGAGAGAGAGAGTTTGCAGGCAAAGAAAAGCCAAAAGAATTCATGACCATTAATCCAACCATACAAGCAATGTTAAGAGGGACTCTAGAAAACAAAATCCATAAATGAAAGTAAGAAAAATAGGAAGCACAAAAGCAAAGAAAAAAAAGTGTATCTGTAAAAATCAGTCAAGAGAAGCACAAATTAAAAGGATATAAAATATGAAACCAAATATCTGAAGTGTGGAGGGGAGAGGAATAAAGGAGTTCAAAATTAGGTGACTGCTTAATATAGACTGCTTAATAGAGCTTAATATGGACTGCTACATGCAGAAGATATGATGTATAAAGCAAATGGTAATCACAAATCAAAAAAACAATGATATGCAAAAAATAAATAAGGAATCCAAGTGTATCAACAAAACCAGCAAATCATGAAAGACAGAAAGAAAAGAAAGGATCAGAGAAAAACTATAAAAACAAGTAACAAAATGGCAATAAATACTTATCTATCAATAATTATTTTAAATGTAAATTAACTAAATGCTCCAATCAGAAGATGTAGGGTGACAGAATATAGAAAAGCCAGACTCCTCTATATGCTGCCTATAAGAGACTCGTTTCAGAGCTAAAAACATTTGCAGATTGAAAGGGGATGGGGAAACATTTATCATGCAAATGGATGTCAAAAGCCAGAGTAGCAATACTTAGACAAAATAAACTTTCAAACAAAATTTGTAAAAAGAGACAAAGAAGGACACTATACAATACCATCCAAACGAACTTCAACAAGGAGACAGTGGCACACTGGACCAGATAGATTTAACAAATATATTCAATTAAAAAACAAACAAATATATTCAGAACATTTCACCCTAAAACAGCAGAAAACATAGAAGTGTACATGGAACATTCTTCAGAACAGATCACATATTAGACCACAACAAGTCTCAATAAATTTTAAAAGACTGAAGTCATACTATGCATCTTTTCTGACCACAACACTATGAAACGACAAGTCAACTATAAGAAAAACATCTGGAAAGAGTACAAATACACGGAGGTTAAACAACTTGCTACTAAATAATGAATGGGTCACCCGGAAAGTTAAACAAGAAATCAAAAAGTACATGGAAGCAAGCAAAAATGAAAACACAATGACCCAAAACCTTTGGGATGCAGCAAAAGTGGTTCTAAGGAGAAGTTTATAGCAATACAGGTCTACCTCAAGCACCAAGAAAATTTCTCAATCTAACTTTACACCTAAATGAGCTAGAAAAAGAACAATAAATGAAGCCTAAAGCCAGCAGAAGAAAGGAAACAATATTAGAGCAGAAATAAGTGATATAGAAACTAAAAAACCAACAGTACAGATCAATGAAACCAGGAGGTGGTTTCTGAAATGATCAACAAAATTGAAAAGCCTCTAGACATATTCATCAAAAAGGAAGGGAGGCAGGGGGGAGAAATGACTCAAAGTCACAAATAAAAGAGGAGGAATAACAACCAACACCACAGAAATGCAAACAATTGTAGGAGAATATCATGAAAAATTGTATGCCCACAAAGTAGACAACCTAAAAAAATAGATACATTCCTAGAAACTTATAGCCTACCAAAATCAAATCAGGGAGTAACAGAAAATTTAAACAGACTGATTACTAGCAGTGATTGAATCAGTAATCAAAAAATTCCCAAAAAACAAAACTCCAGGACCTGATAGCTTCATACACAAATTCTACCTAAAATTTAAAGAAGAGATAATGCCTATTCTATTCAAACTATTCCAAACAAGAAAAGAAGGAAAACTTCCAAATTCATTCTATGAGATATCACCCTAATACAAAATGAGATAAAGACACCAGAAAAAAAGAAAATTACTGGGCCATATCTCTGATGAACACAAATGCAAAAGTCCTTAACAAAAAAACCCAAAATACTAGCAAACCAAATCCAACATTACATTAAAAAAATTATTTGCCATGATCAAGTGAGATTTATTCCCAGGATGCAAGGTGGGTCACTATTTGCAAATCTGTCAGCTGATATATCACATCAACAAGAGAAAGGATAAGAACCATATGACCATTTCAATGGATGCAGAGAAAGTACAACATCCATACATCCATACATCCATATGTATGTATGTACAACATCCATAATATTACAACATCCATAATATTATACCTAAGAATAAACCTAACGAAAGGGGTGAAAGACCTGTACTCTGGAAACTATAAAAAACTGATGAAAGCAATTGAAGGCCACACAAAGAAATGGAAAGACATCCCATGCTCATGAAGTGGAAGAACAAATATTGTTGAAATGTCTATACTAATCAAAGCAATCTACACATTCAATGCAATTCCTATCAAAGGACAGGTAAAAATTTTTTATAGAACTAGAGCTAAACAAACAAAAAAAAAACAACTTTATAATTTGTATAGAACAACAAAAGACCCTGAGTAACCAATGCAATTTTGAAAAAAGAAAAGCAAAGTTGTTAGTATTGCAATTCCAGACTTCAAGTTATATTACAAAGCTGTAGTAATCAAAACAGTATTGGCCTGGCACAAAAACAGTCACATAGATCAATGGAGCAGAATAGAAAACAAAAAAAATAAACCCACAATTATATGGTCAACTAATCTTTGACAAAGCAGGAAAGAATATCCAATGGAAAAAGGAAAGTATCCAACAAATGGTGTTGAGAAAACTGGTCAGCTATATGCAAAAGGAGGAACCTGAACCACTTTCTTACACTATGCATAAAAAGAAACTCAAAATGGATTAAAGACCTAAATCTGAGACCTGAAACCATAAAAATCCTAGAAGAGAACACAGCCAGTAATGTCCCTAACATCAGTCAAATACCATATGATTTCACTCTTATGTGGAATTTAAGAAACAAGACAAATGAACAAAGGGGGAAAAAATGAGACAAACCAAGAAACTATAAAGAAACTGCTGATTACCAGAGGGGAGGGAGGTTGGGGGAGTGTTGGGGGGTGTTGGGGGGGAGATGGGGATGAAGGAGGGTACTTGGTATGATGAGCACAGGGTGATGTATGGAAGTGCTGAATCACTACGCTGTACACGTGAAACTAAGATAACCCTGTATTTTAACTATATTAGAATTAAAATAAAATGAAATTAAAAACAAACAAAAAAGAAAACAGCTGTGATTCCTTACATGGCCTTTGAGTGAAGACAAGCTTTCTGGCTAGTGATTAGGAGGGCACAAAGCAGCCTATCCAAACCCTAGCAAAAATATGTCCTCAGCGACCAGAAAATGTCCTCGTTCAACTCAGTGATTGCATCCTCTGTACTTGTGTTCTGATAGACTTTCTAATTTATCCTAAATACCTGAATGCTGTCACATTCGTTGCATATAGACAAAGAGGATCTGGGATAGCGACATTTCGATTTCATATATTCCTGGAATGACGTTCTAACTTCCTGTTAACTGTGCAACAGTGGAACTCCAAATACAATCTAATGTTCAAAATAGCTGTTAGGTTCTACTAAGTTGTATTGGTGGGGATATGTGGGTATAAAAGAATTCATTGCATTTGTGTTTTCTTATTTGAAGAAAGAAAGGCTACACTGCCATCAAGAAGACAGAGATTTCTTGAGGAATGAGACACACATACTTTTTTCATAATGTGCACTTTGTCTCCATGTTACTTAAAGTCTTTTTTTTAAATTTTTTATTTATTTATGATAGTCACAGAGAGAGAGAGAGAGAGAGAGGCAGAGACATAGGCAGAGGGAGAAGCAGGCTCCATGCACTGGCAGCCCGACGTGGGATTCGATCCCGGGTCTCCAGGATCGCACCCTGGGCCAAAGGCAGGCGCCAAACCGCTGCGCCACCCAGGGATCCCTTAAAGTCTTAAATCAATTGTTTTATAACTTCTTTCCATGAAAACCAGAGGTAAATATGCTTTAGGAAGCATTGAATGCGGCAATAGAAAATACTATGAATTATTCAAAAATAGTTCCCAAACATAAAAGTTAGAACTTTGTTAACCTTCAGTCATGAGATATTTTTTCTTTCTTTTTTTTAAAAGAGATTTTATTTATTTATTGGCGCAAGAGAGAAAACACATGAAATAAAGATCATAAGCAGCATGGAGGGGCAGAGGCAGAAGCAGACTCCCTGCTGAACTGAGCAGGGAGCCTGATGTGGGGCTCGGTCCCAGGACCCTGGAATCATGACCTGAACCGAAGGTAGACACTTCACCAACTGAGTCACTCAGGCACCCTAGGCATGAGATTTTCTAAGGGAGTAAAGCAAAGGGCTTTCTCCCCATTAATCTTCAAAAAAAAAAAAAGCAAGTCAATATGTTTGGAGGTGGAAAATTCCCTCCATGTCTTTCTCTACATTACCATGTTTTTCTCCTGTGTTCCCCCATTAAGTCTTGGCTGCCACAATGAGGCAGTAGAATGCAAGAGGACACTTCTTTCCCTACATTTGGAAACATTAGCAACAGACAGTAACTGCTCCCAGTCTATCAAATAAGTGCATTTTTAATCTACTTTTCAAAGAAGATATAGAGTCTTGGCACACGTTTACATCAAAAGGGCACAATATTATTCTGGGCATCCAGCAATTAATGCCTACCTCCAACTTACGGAGACTCTAATTCCCCCAGAAATAAAAGATGTGGAACATCTTATTCAGAGAAAAATATATCACGATCTTACAAGTCCACCCCCTGCTTCCCTGTTTCTGTTCTTCTCAACTGTTCAATCTTTAAGCAAAGCACCAAAAATAAGGTAAACTGCGCAATCCTGGTGGGGTCACAAGTAAAATCATGTAATTCAAGGATGTTTTGACACAAGCAATTACAGACCTACATGTGCTTGTTAATTTGAAAAGAAACATAAAATTCAATTAGCTCTCAATATCTGATTTCTGTAAAGTGATTTTTTTTTTAGGACACAAAAGCTTAACAAGCTGTTAAGTTGTTGTACAACTGTTAACCTTAACAGGCTTAACAGTTGTAGACTGTTCAATGTACTTCCTACATACGTAACCATTATAACTGCTGTATTAAGTTATCTGTGAGGTCGGTGAAGGAGATTACACATCTAGTTTATCACCACATATTTTCTTTTGTTTTTTTTGAAAATGGCATAGAAGCCATACATTTTACATTAAAGAATGAAAATGGACGGTCCTGCCATCATATCCCTAAACTCCTGCGAATGGAGGGATCGCCTTAGAGACCATGCAGGTATAGTGACTGTATCCATATACTTGACTTTCCCTTAGAGAAGATACAAGGGTTACATAAAATAATAATCATGAGAATTGTTTTTTTCTTTTGATTGTCAGATCCATCAAACACAGGATAAAGTCATCTTCAAGCATCTTAGTTCATGAGATTCTTTGAGAATCACACAAATGTTACTATAGTTATTATAAATGACCAACAAGTTGAGATGCTTGCAATAAGTGTTAGGCATTTTAGGCTTCTAAATTCAAAGGTTGTATGCTTTTAAGGTAGTCACAGCTAATAATCAAAATGCTTAGCAATTTATTTAGAGATTTGCCAAATTACTGTCTGATACCAAGGATGAAGAGAGAGATAGGAGGGGCCTGTTCTGGGAAGTAGTCCAGAGGAGAGTGGGCAAGAGGTGTGTAATTGCTCTAATCAAGCATTTCTGACACCTCTGAATTCCTTACCTCTGTATTAAGCTAAAGAATACCTGGGTGTCAAAGGTAATATTCTTTGGGGAGCATTTTCTTTGGGTGTGTATTCATTAAAATAGGACGTGTAACCAGTGCTGGGAAAATTGAATTCAGACTTTCTGGCGAATAATGCATCCTTATCAAGACAACTTAACCATATCCAAAATAAGATCTCATTCTCCTACTAAGTCCATCTCTAAAATCCATTTGAACAAATACTTTTCAATGTTATTTATATAGATTACTGTAGATTAATTCCTGAAAACCTCTTTGGGTATATTTCCCCCTTCCAAATTCTAAGTATACATTTTACCTCATAGGCTATGACTATTTTAAATTCATTAACTTATGCATTCCTCATTAAACATACTTATTAAGTGCTCAGCTGTTACTGGTGATAGGGATGTAGCAAAGAACAAAACGGACCCCCCCCAACACTATTTTCATGAAATTTACCCTCCTGCTGAGGACTCTGATCATGAATACAATGAATAATGTTTTTGTTATATATTGCTGCCTAACAAATCACCTTGTGGCTTAAAGAAACAACTATTTTCTCATCTCATGACCCTTCCAGTAGGCTGACTGGACACATCTGTGTGGTTCTTTTGCTCCACATGATGTTAGGTTGAGGGATTGGATGTCCAACATGGCTCAACGTCAGGTCTGGCTTCTTAGTGGAAATGACAAATTGGATTCAACTCAGACACTGGATTGGTAGACCTCTCCTTTTGTCTATGTAGTCTCAAGACCTCACTCTATCTACATGGTGCTGTCTGCCTCTATGGGGTTTACCCAGCAGAGCAACCAGCCTTTGCACCTGGCAGCACAGAGTTCTTCAAAGCACAAAGTTGGAAACTACCAAAACTTCTTCTTTTTTTTTTTTACTTATGATAGTCACAGAGAGAGACAGAGAGACAGAGACACAGGCAGAGGGAGAAGCAGGCTCCATGCACCGGGAGCCCGACGTGGGATTCAATCCCGGGTCTCCAGGATCGCGCCCTGGGCCAAAGGCAGGCGCTAAACCGCTGCGCCACCCAGGGACCCCCTACCAAAACTTCTTAAGGTTTAGGCCTGGACCTGGCCCAGGGTCATGTCTGCCACATTCTAATGGTGAAAATGCATCAGGGCCAGTTCAGATTCTAGAGGTGTGGTCTACACAGGGAGTGAATCCCAGGAAAACACAATTCCCTGGGGGCCTTATTGGGCACAAAATACACAAAAAAGTAAGACACACATTAGATCGTGTTAAGCACCATGGAGGAAAATGAAACCATGAAGGGCAATACGTAGTGTTGGGGAAGCACTGCCATTTGAAATACTGTGATCAGAGGAGGGGACATTCAAGCCAGCAAAACCCTGAAGCAGGTGAGGGAGTAGGTTACCCACAGGGAGAGCATTCCAGGCAGAAAGAGCTCTGTAAAGGCAGTGAGTGCAAAGCTTCCAAATGGAAGTTTCCAACACATTTCATGAACAGCAGGGAGCCTGTGGACACAGGACGCCAAGGGAAAAGGAGGAAGAGTTCACCAGAGTAACAGGAAAGAGGGCAGCACCAGTGAGGTATGGGAACCAGAGGAATTGTTTTATTTCTCCTGTGAGAGTCACAGCTTCCTCAACCAAGAAGTCAAAGTAGGAAGGCTGGCAGGAGCTTTGGAGGTTGGGGTTTCTTCAGATTCCTCAATTCCCTACTAATATACCTGCTGAGCAACTCACCTCAAGGTTCCCATTAGGTATGTGGCAAAGTTCTCCTTGACCTGATCTAATTTAATGAGCTGAATGATCCATCCCTCAGTTTAGTTTTCTTCAATCCCAACCCCATGACAACTAGTAAAAAGAGATGCCTGGTGCCAGGAAGACTCTGGATTTTAGTCCATGCTTCAAAATGAAAATGTTAACATTTGAGCTCATCATTTCCTTGGCTTAATTTAGATGGGTCTACTGAAAAGCCACCTATTCCTAAAAGTGTCAGCCCCAGTGCCCCACCAATAAGTTCATTTATGAGCTCTTCACTCTATATCATGGACCCTTCATTTCTCAGCTTAGAATGTTAATGTCAATCCCATTGCTTTTTTTGACATTTCAGCTTGATAATTAATTCTACACACTTCCATCATCTTTGAGGGTCTGTGCCCTATGCTGTACCTAACAGTCTCTTGTTCCTGATATCTGCATCATTCTGCATTCTTAGGTTGCAAGCAATTGGAACTGCTATTCCTGAATGTAGTGTGTGTGCAAGGAAATTTTGAAAGGACATTCAGTGGTTCAAAGAATGGAGTAGAAAGGGCTAGGGAAGGTAGAGGATCAGAGGAATGTTAAAATATATAAAAGACACAAGTATTCTGAGCATCTGAGCAACCCGAGAGTTCCTCACATGACTCAGTTCCAATCATTTTTGGTGTCTCTATGTTCTCGCATTCATGGGACATTTCTCCTGGGAAAGGCCTCTGATTGGCCTAACCTGGGCCACATGGAACTCCCATTCTCAGAAGTCCATGATTCCTACTGGAATCCCACAAAAAATGAAGTAGAGCCCATTCTTCCAAGATGGGCATATATGCCAAAAAAGAAAAAGGAAATAACTAAAAATGAAGCATTAAAATAATTGTTTTAATTAATTATTTTCATTATATTTAATACTAAACTATTAAAAATAAGGGGTGCTAGGAAATAAGCACTGACATGGGCTGGACCCATTTTGTACAGAAATTTGAAAGCAAAGAAAGGAGACTGTTAGACAATGAAGAGTTCCCAGTATTTTTAATGGGAGACTGGCATGAGTAACAGTGCTTACACTTGAAGGATTTTAGTCTGTCACCTGGCTTATAAGATAAATTTAAGTAGCAAAGCACTTAAGATGTAGAGACAATTTAGGAAGTTATTGGAATTTTCTGACAGAGAAATAATGAAGGTCATTTGGATCTGTCATACATTTTGCCTCTGGCCACCAAGTCATTTTCTCCTGATTATTTTTTTTTCCTCTTCTATCACTGTTGCCTTGTTATTTTTCTTTGTGATCCAAGGAGATCTGATTTAATAACACATTTTGCTTCATGCTTTGGGAGCCTAATGTCACATAGCTCTTCCTTACTAAATAAGACAGATTTAGAGAGCTGACCAGTTGTCCCAAACTTCCTGATTCTCTGACTTCAGAGGCCCTTGTTCCTATTAGCATGAATGAGGTCACCTTGATCAGCAGACTTAGTCCCAATAGAGTCTTGTGAACTATCCTCTGATTCACCAGTAAGATACTCACCAGCAAGCCACTGTTGCTTTCTTGCCCTCAGGTTGCATCCCATGTGTAAGACACAGAATCATGTTTTACACCTGAGATAAAGCCTCTAATCTATTACCCCCTTCCACCATGCCCTTAACTTCCTTGAAGTCAGCCCAGTATTCTGGCCTTTATAAGACTAGGCTCTGTTTTTCTAACTCTATCCTCCCCTCCCCAACCATGCAGTCTCCATTCAGATATAGTCCTGCTCTGAACCTCTTATCACATCTGGAGAGACTTGTCTGATGTGAGTCAGGAAATGAGTCTGCATTTTGTCTGGTATTAGAGTACTTGCTACCATGTTCTCTGAGCTTTGTTTCAGCAAACATTTTCAGGTTTTATTTCCCCTAGACCTTCCTGATGCTAGACTCTGACCAACCTGTGGCCGACACCTATACCCTCTTGCCCCTGAGTGCTGGGTTCTCTCTGTTAGGCGGACTCTCTCTCCTACCATCTTCTCTCCCATCACCTTCCTTTCCTTCCCTTCCTTTCAGCAGCTCCCATCCATATGTGAAGCTCTCTGCTTCCAGATCGAAGCCCTTCTGAATCAGTCCTACCTGCCTGAAGCTATCCGCTTCATCTCCGGATGTGTGCTGAGATAGGGGAAGTCATTTAAATGGAAGAGAATGGGCACAGGGGAGAGTACAGAAAACAATAGAAAAGGTGATGTAACACCTTATCTACACAGGCAACAACAGGTACTGTGCTATCAATCACCTGAGAGTCCTAGAGAGAGCTCAGAGATAGATAGATAGAGCTCCCTTTACCTGGAGATTGGTGGAGAACTCATGTGATAGAGCAGTGGGGAATGCTAAACGCAAGATGCTCATTCTCAGGTAGGGCTCTTAACATTTTTTTGATCCGTGAACTCCTTTGGCAGGCTGGACAAGCCTGTGGATGCCTTCACGGAACAGTGTTTTTATGCTTAAAACAAAGTACAGTGGATTATAAATGATTCCAATTATATTGTAATTCGGTGTAAATATACTAAAAAAAAAGTTTGATAGAAGAATATTTTGCTTCACTATTTACCCATTAAATTTACCCATTAACGGAAAAGGACAAACATTATATGGTCTCATTCATTTGGGGAATATAAAAATTAGTGAAAGGGAATAAATGGAAAGGAGAGAAAAAGAGTGAAAATATCAGTGAGGGTGACAAAACATGAGAGACACCTAACTCTGGGAAATGAACAGGGGTAGTGGAAGGGGAAGTGGGCAGAGGTTGGGGTGACTGGGTGATAGGCGCTGAGGGGGGCACTTGGCGGGATGAGCACTGGGTGTTATGCTAAATGTTGGCAAATTGAACTCCAATAAAAAAATAAAAAAATAAAAATCATAATGAACAGATTTATAAAAAAATAAGATAAAAAATAAATTTACCCACTAAATAATGGGTCTAGGGCTCAGTCTAATCACTAAAGTGATAGATATAAAGGATGTTTGTAGATATCTACAAAGCTCGAAAAATGAGATTCTCTGTGCTTTCTGTTGATGGTGAAGTCACAAATACTGTTAATACTGTTGTGGTTTATTGCCCATATTTGCCATGGAAGAAAATGTCAAATTTCCATCCAGAGATGTGTGAAAATAAACATGTTTTTTTTTTCCTGTTATGTCATAGTCCCCAAATTTATTTCAGGTACCCATTAGTTAAGACCCTATTCCAATGGAAGTCACAATCCTGGGCAAGCCCAGAGTGTTGCTAGGGATCTGTTGTCAATTCTTTCCCAAGGGGGCTCTTTTACTCTTTTATCACACTAGGATCTGCCTGCCTCCTCAAATACTAGACTTCCCTTCCTATCAAGACTAGAACACTCCACTGGATCCTCTCCCTGGTGCCCGGGTCCCTGCTGCTTCCTCTGTAATGTGAGGTTAGACCTCCTTGCAATGGTAGAACTATGGTCTTCTCTCCCAATTCCTTAGCTGTTATTCTCTCACTCATACATCGATCTGTTCATTAATTCAACCAAGTTTTAAGTGTACAAAAACGGCATGTTATATCTCTGTCCAGATTGGATTCAAAATCTATTCCCACCTAAGACTCTTGTACTTTACCATCTCTTTGCTTAATACTCACTTCTGATGACAATTTTTTTTAAGAGGCAGAAAGTTACTAGTTACAGTTATATATTATGCACATTTGCAGATATGGCAGTCTCTGCTGGGTGGATATTATTAGTAATAATTTTCCTTTTCTATAGACCAAATCCTATAACGGATTTGAAAATGTAGAATTCTCCGAAAGCAATATGAATAACTTTGATTTACTGAGTGCAAAACACTGTTATAAATGCTTCCTGTGGATTATCTTTAATTATCATAATGATTCTGAGAGAGAAAGGCTATTAATACCTTCATTTCATAGTCAAACGAAGATTCAAATGGGCTAATAATTTGTCCAGTGACAGTATGAAAGAGCAAAGGCATTGTATCAATACTTACATTTTAGCCACTCTTTACCCATTATATGAAATGAAAATTACATATGCTCAAAGTTATATGACTATATATTATAATATTTAGCCATATTTAAATAAGGTCCACTGAAATCCATTCTGCCATTTGTACGTAAATTACTTCTAGAAGTTATTGAGTAACAGCCATAAAACACAAGGTAAGAAGATGAATCCCCCAATACCCTCCTATAAGTGAAATGCACAAATGTTAGCATTCAACTGTACCTGAGGAGTAACTTACACATTTTCACACAGCTCTAAGTTTTGGCAGGTGGTATTTCCTATTGTATTTTCTCTCACTGTGTTAAGAGTTTGTACTTTGTTATCAAAATTTTGTTCTCTTTTTCTAAATATAAAGGAATCGTCTTCCCTCCAATGGTTAGATAAAATCCTGAAATTCTTATTAAAATAAGAGCTGTGATTGTTTTATCAGCTTAATTCAGGAATTGTAGACTAGGGAAATAAGATAAACCTACCTCAAAACATATAAACATATTATAAACGTTTGCTAGATTCTTTGTAGGAGTTCTCATTTTTTAACATAAATAGAACAAAATGAAATATATTAGGGAAAAATTAATAACCTCCCAATATTTTCTTGCCATAATCAATGTTAACATTTTTATATGTATTCTTCCAAAATATTCTCTGTGTACATATACATGCAGCAGCTCTGAAGTAGGCAGATAAAATTGGAATGGTGCATTCTAGAGGATATAACCAAGTCATTTTTTATTGGGATGGATTCACATTCTTTTTTAAGATTTTATTTATTTATTCATGAGAGACAGAGAGAGAGAGAGAAAGAGAGAGAGAGAGAGAGAGAGAGGCAGAGACACAGGCAGAGGGAGAAGCAGGCTCCATGCAGGGAGCCCAGTGTGGGACTCGATTCCAGGACTCCAGGATCACGCCCTGGGCCGAAGGCAGGTGCTAAACCGCTGAGCCACCCAGGGATCCCCAGGATTCACATTTTAGATAGGAGTTCCCTCTCAGCCACCCTAATTATGCAAGGCCTCACAGAGTGCCAGAATTACCACAACCCTCAGAATATTGCCTCATACAAAGGCCCATTCTACAGAAAAAAAAAAAAAGGCATTGCAATAGGCGAGTCACCACAGAATACCAGGACACACTGGCCCATAGAACTTGGAATGACTTTTAAAATCTTAGTTAATATGCAAGCTTAGGGACAATGCCTGTGGAATTTTGCAATGAATTCTGTGATGTATAAGGTACCAGGTTTCGCAGTGGTCGCAGACTGGTTTGGTTAATATCAAGAAGATGGGGAAGCCTCCAAGAAATAGAAGCCAGACATCAATGCTTAAAGCCAGTAACCCAAGGCTGCAATTACCTTAATGACCAGCAAGGCTGGAGGGACAGCCAACTGGACTTTACCTTTAGGGAGTCTGAAAGATAATAATGGAATCTGCTGTTCCTAGAGACTAAGTGGTAAGACAAGGCAGTCAAGAAGGGTGATGCTAAACATCTACAACCAGGAAAAGGTAAGAAGAGAAAAGCAGGAGGCTGGGGGTGTTTGCCCTCAAAAGACTTATGATTCCTTGTTCAGTTATTAAATCTGAGCTCATTTTAATATTCAGAACCCAAAGACTGGACAGATCCAGGTCCTAGATGGAAAGACTATGCAACTTCATGCCTAGAAAATACGATAATGATTCCTTTAGAATCCTCAAATGGATCTAAGGACACTTAAAAGGTTGACTTTACCCTGAAGACAAGAGAATACCAAGACATTCTGAGAAATACTGACAAAGTATCTGACTTGATATTCATACCTAGAGATCCAAATCATCATCATCGAGCCCTCTACGCTGGCTTAAGGGAGCAAGTAAAACATAGTCCCCTGGATAAAATCAGATTACAGTGGGCCCATTCCATCTCAAGAGTCATCCACTGGTCATTTTTCCAATTCCAGAATGAGTGATTGGAACGGACATACTTAGCAATGGCAGTAACCCCCTCATTGGGTCACTGACCTCCAATAAAAGGTCTCACAAGAAACCTCTGATCCTGTCCTCCTGCAACCAATTTAGTTAGTCAAAAACAGTATTGCATCCTTGGGGTGGGCAGTGGAGATAAGTGCCACCATTAAAAACCTAAAGTATACAGTGGGTAGTGGTTCTTAGCCAGCCTTTCTTTACCTTGACATAATCGTTCCTGAAAAGTCACTGCAGGCTCCTGAGAGCTTAACCAAGGAGAAGCCCCAGCTGAAGCTGCTGTGCCAGGCCTAGTATCCCTGCCAGAGCAGATGAATGATGCCTCTGGCACATTGTAGGCCACCACTGCTTTCGCAAATGTGTTCTTTTTGATTCCAATTAGAAAAGAGAAATAGTTTGTGGTTGTGGCTTAGCCACTATTCAGCCATAATTTTGCTTTAGGACTGTATTAACATTCCCATTCTCTGTCATGATGTAGTCTGATCAGGGCCACCTGGATAACCCACAAAAATCAGAGCAATCTATTATGTTAATGATACCATGCAAATTAGGCAGGATGAACAAGAGGTGGCTCATAGGTGGGAGACCTTGGTAAGGCTCCTGTGCTCCAAAGAGTGAAAAGAGAAGTCCTATGAAAATTCAGGGACCTGACACTTTGAAGCTTTTAGGGGTCCACTGGGGAGAGGGGCTTCTGGGATATGTACCACTCTAAAGTAAGAAACTTAAATTGCTCTAGTTTCCATCTACTACAACAAAGAAAGCACACGGCCTGATAGGCCTCTTAGGGTCATGGCTCTGGCTCATCTACTAGGTGACACAGAATTGTCAATATTGAGTAGGACCTTATTTAGAAAAGGCCTTAGCAACAGGTCCAGGCTGTGGTGCAAGCAGTCCTGAAGCTTAAGCATTAAGATCTAGCAGCAACTATGGCACTGCATATGTATGTCAGCAGTGAGAAAAAACACAACACAGTGGGCTGCTCTTGCAAACCCCAGGGGAAGAATTACAACACAGGCCCTTGGGATGCTGAAGCAACTAAATTATTGCAGATTCGTTTTCCAAAATTTACATCCGCACTGGTAGAGTATCAAGTTTCCATTACTTTTTGTTTTTGTCAATGCTTGGTGTTGTCAAACTCCTGAACTTTCTTAAGAAATTATACAAACTTGATTATTTTTGGACTTGATTATTTTAGATTATTTTGTCTATTTTAGACTATTTCATACTATACATATGGAAAGAGTAGAAAAGAAACTTATCTTCCATGCATCTTTATCTGTTGTAGATGGCAGTTGCTTAAGAGAGACAAACTATCTGGGATCTAAAGTTCCTTTGACTCAAAACAATAATTTTTAAAAATCAAAGAAAGTTAATCTTTATAACATGGAGGGAAAGAAGATTCAGAAGTTTTCATAACCTTTACACCAACTGATACCTTATAATTTTTTGGTTCTTTTATACTCTTGAGTACTTCTCTCTCAGATTTCTCAAGATACGTGATAGTATTCCAACTCTTGAGATTAGGCCTTCTGGTGGTAAAATTGGGAAAAAAAGAAATGAAGAGAAAGGTATCTAACTAAGCAATTAAAAAGTAAATAAATAAGTAAAAATCTAGACAGTGTGAATTTCAGGACTGTTGAAGATTACTTACCCCATGCTGCTGTACTTGGCTATGTTGGTATATAAGTCTAGAGGACATTAGAGCATCTGAGAAAAAAATGAGAATTCCATTAAACATTAAATGGAATGTGTGAATGGTTATATTCTTTGCTCTTCCTACCAATGCCTACTTTTGCTTTTTTTAATGTCCACTTTCCAGGCTAGGATTCTTGCACTTAGCAGGAATATTTCTTCTCTGAAATAGGATTCTGGACCATCCCCTGGGCTCTGCTGGTCCATAATCCATCAGACTTTAAGGAGCCCACAGCTACTGTCTATGTGATGGATAAAGTTAGTTTAGTCTGAAGAAATAGATATTAATCTCTAGAGAAAAATTAATTCCATGTCAAAGTGATTACTCTGGCTTGAGATGCCATTATTTTTCTCATTAGAAATTAAGACTAGGGTGGGAAAGTTGCTTTAATATGGGTTTCTCATGTTTTATACTCTACTATCTTTTGTCTAGTTTTGCTACTAAATGTGTGGTTCCTAAAAAGAAGCCACATTTTCCCCAAGAATCATGGAGATTTTTTTTTTTTCTGACAGCTACCTCGAACTCAGCTTCCTTAATGGCTAATTTTCATGAACTTTGCTTCGTAATTCCTAATTAAGTTTATCTTTTCAGACTTTAAGTTACCATATTTCAATTTCTAATCAATTATGTAAAATTATTTTTACCTATTATTAGCATTTGGAGCCTACAGAGAGGCAGTCTCCGAGAATTTCAGAATGTATTTTTTAAAAAAATGGCTCACCATCTGCAAGTGAAGCTACAAAGTTAGCATTTTAATTGGTCGCACACAAAGGCAGTTTAAAAAGACTGACTACAAGTTCAAGGAATTGAGGGGTATGAGACTGATGTCACCCACCAGGGTACGCTGATCAGAAGGAGGAGTCTGAGGTGGTGGGGGAGGTGAGAGAAGATGATCTGGAGAGTTGTAGTAGCCACACTGCAGTATGAGCATGCGCAGGGAAGGGAGAAACATTAAGCAAAAACACCTACCAACCACATCCAACCCCACTGACTGGACAGGACTGATCTCACTGAGAAAATATCCATACCCAGTGTAGGTCTACATATAGGAAGAAAACCAATGCCACGTCAACGTGAGTATTGCAGCCTGAGATATAGTTATTTTCATCACTATAATTAGTGATGGAGGTCAAGATTTTATATTTCAGCTCTATAACATGGTTAATTTGAGTTCAGCCTGCCATATGTATCCGTTATTAGTATGCTAATAACTCAATCTCTGAGTCAGTTGGGGTCAGCCCTTGAACCATGAAATAGTAGTCACTGTGATGCTGCCTCATGGGATTATTTCTAGTGCACAGCTTGCCTTTTCCAAGTGATAGTTCTGTTTCAGACAACTGTTTTGAAATTTCTGTGGTTGATATGGGTCATTAAAATTACGAGAGTAGAAAATGCCCGTATTAAATTACTTAAAATATCATCAACTTCATAGTGGTGTAACACATAGTCATAGTTAGCATGTACCTCTTTACTTTGACATCTATTGGGATGAAAAGAATTAAACCCAAGTTAGGAAACACATCAAAATTAAATCACCAGGAAATCTGATTCCCAACCAGTGGACTGCAAAATAAACTTTAATAACCTTCGGGAAGAAGCCTCTCCTCACATTTTATGAGAGTGGAGAAAAGAGAGACTTCAAGATGACAAGTAGGGAGAGTTCTTATATATCAAGAAAAATCTTTGAGACTGGAATGACACGTCTTACAGTATTTATATGAGCTGCATAAAGGCTCATAAAAAAGTGGGTACAGACTGTGTCATTATCAAAGTGTCTGACCATGTTCTGGCTACCTAAAATGTCAATTTGAGAAAGAAACTTTAGTAGGGAGAGATGGATAACATGCAACAGAGAGATATTTATTTTCTTTCTGTCATCTTGTTGCATAAGGGGCTCATTTTTAGTGATATTCCAATATACACTAAGCATAGTAAGTATTGGTAATGAATAAAATATCTTGGCAATGTAGAAAATATGTAAGAGATGTGGTCTTTCTATCAGTGTCTTGATTAACTGGAGAGAGTCCACAACAATGTGAATTGGCTCTCTGAGTTTCCCAGCAAAATCCCTCACATGTTTTTCCTATCCAGGAACTCAAATTGAACTATCCTATCTTCCATTTTTCATTTAAGTTACTATTTTTAAAAATAAATATTCGAACAGAATAAAGACCTACGCTGGTGTCTTAGTCAGCAGCGGCAGCTATGACAAATTACAAATTACCACTGACTAAGTGGCTTAAACAACAAACACTTATTTTGTACAGTACTATAGCCTGAGAAGTCTAAGTTCAAGGTGCTGGTGAATTTAGTGTCTGGTGAGAGTCCTCTTCCTAGATTTCAGTCAGTTATGTTTTTGCTCCTCACATGAGAGAGAATGGGTGTGTGTGTGGGGGGGCAGGACTCTACTTTCCTTCTCTTCTAGTTCTAGGGGGCTACTAATTCCATCCACCCTTATGAGCTCATTGGAACCTAACTATCTCCCAAAGGCCTCACCTCTTAATGCCATTCCACTGGAGATCAGGGTTTCAACATATGCATTTCAGGAGTGGGGGGTATAAGCACACAGTCCATAACAGCCACAAGAGATTAATTTCTGCATAATAACTACACACTTGAAAAAAAATAACTATACACTTGATACATTTTGTGCTATATCAAAGTATCCCATGATTGTGAATGGAAATCAGATCTTAATACATACTCAATACTGAAAAATCCTAAAGGCCTCTCTGATGAATTTTAAATCACTACTCATCTAGTTATATTAAAGGAGTTAGAGAAGATTTATTAGACATGAAAAAACCCAAGGTTTATCAGGATTTAGGAAAATCTCATTAGAGCTAGCTCTCACCAAGACTACAACTGGAAAATGTTTATTTACTGGCAGTTTTGAAAACCTCAAAATCAGCTGGTCTCAGAGTCTAGTGCTCCACAATGATTGTAAAGTTAGATATGTTCTTTCTCTTCCACCCTAATATCCTCTAGTCTGCTCAATATTCTGTTTGCATTGTCCATAATCGCACCAGCAGGACTTCCAACATGTGCTCAATGCTCAGGAAAATTCCTGATCTCACAGGCTCAGCATGATAAGTAATATTTACAGCCCCAAATCATAACCTTGAGATACGATTTGTCCTCCAGAGAGTACAAATTGCTCTTCTACCAATATGGGGTTTTGCTTTATCACTAATATCTCCCTTCTGCAACTGCTTTTTAATTTCAATTACACGTTGTTTGGGTCCCCAGAACATCACTACTATTGAGAGGTCCTTCCTAACCGGAGGTAGCTGGGAATGGTGCCTTTCCAGTCTTGGTTCTGTTACAGTTTCTGTTCCATTTGGTAACTGCCATGATTTTATCCAGTCCTCTGTTCACCAATCCAAGAGCTTTCTACCTACACAAATTCAGTTCTAGAGATAGCAGGATCTATTAGATAATACCAAAACTTCTGCCAGTGAGACCATTCCCAGTACTGATTTTGGCCCTGCCTCTCATTTCAGTATTCATACATTTCTTACCTTTGGTGAGTAGTGCCACCATGGAATCCCATCATCGTCATCACTGAAATCAGACAGGCCAGCTGACAGCAGTAATTTTCACTACTGCTGGCCTCTAGAGAAGAGCCACCATGAGATGTCACCTCCAGTGAGGGGAGTGTCCTCTGAACCCTCTTGGAGGATACACTTAGGGAGTAGATGGACAAGCCTTACTCTATAGTAGCACTCTCATCTTCCTAAACCTTTGAAAACCACATCCCCTCATTTTTTTAACAGCCTACCAAGCAGTCTGGCATTTCATCTTCATTATTTTGGATCCAGGGTTTTTTGTTTTGTTTTGTTTTTAAGATTTTATTTATTTAAGAGAGAGTGAAAGAGCAGGGAAAGGGACAGAGAGACAGAGAAGCAGACTCCTTGCTCAGCTGGGAGCCTGAGATGGGGCCCAATCCTGGGACTCTGGGATTATGACCTGAGCCAAAGGCTTAATTAACCAACTGAGTTGCCCAGGCACCCCTTGGGTCCAGATTTTAGTCAACAAAGCAAGCAAACTATTAGGACACCTTCCAATCACCCATGCCAATGTCTTAAATACAAAATTGTGTCTTAATTCACCGAAAGCAATATATTAGACTCAATCCAACAGTAAAATCCTAATTGAAAATATCTATAAATTTTTTTGTTGTATTAGACCTTCTTAAAGGTTACACTTTGTACTTTATACTCTGGCAACTATTTGAGTCCATTTAAAGGACTAGAAACAATGAGACATGGTCGGGGCAGTTCCTAAGGAGGGTCGTAAGTCCCTGAACTTGTGAAATTATGAAATTCTTCTGATTACATCAAAGCAGGTCATTGCAGTTTCTTCACGAATGAGGAGACCAGCTCCCTTGACTGGACGTGAGTGGCTGCTTTAATGAGTAAAGGATACTTGGCAAAACACACGGAGAGACTCCCAGCTTTATCAAAATCTACCTGTAGGAGAACCCTCCTTCCTATATAATAGCCTAACTTTAACATAGGAATCCAGAGGAGATTGGGAATTCAGTTTGTGTTACAATTACTTTTAGGATTAAACATCAAGTTTGGCTTTCAGAATTCGACACCTTAAAGCTTCAGAAAGTAAGGGCTTTTTGTTAGCTAAGTAATAAAATCATTCTGGCCTCTAACTAGAACCTGAGACTAAGGATTTTCATTCCTCATGTTATTCAACTAATAATGGAAATGACCAACCAACTGTCCTTATTATGCTTATTTTCTCTAACATATTCTATGGAAGCAGCTGCTTGAACTACCAAAGTTGTGCTTCTTCTACAGGCATATCAGTACAGATGTCTATAGGGAATCAGTAGATATTTTGCTGATGTATATCCTGAACCTGAATGTTTCCTTTACCACTGGAAAGAGGGTCACTAATGGTTTTTAACCAGATCAGAACATCAAGAGCAGCAATATAACAAATACACAGAACAGAATGAATTCAAAGAACCCCTCTTCAAAGTTCTTATTCCTCTTGGGGCGGGCCGGGGCAGAGGAGTAGGGGCCTCACCTCATCCAGCCCCACCAACTTACCCAGATAACTTCCAAACCTCCTGAACACCTGCAAATCTGACCTGAGATTTAAAGAGAGAACAGCTGGACACTACAGAGAGAAGGGTTTTGCTTCTAACAAGGTAGGAAGGAGGAAAAAATAAAATAAAAAAGAATCAAGTTGGGGAGCCAATCCCCCCCCCGCTCCGCGCGCCAGGAGATGGGCTAAGGCCAAGGCGGGAGCCTCCAGGACAGGAAAGCCCAGCCTCGGAGATGCAGGGACTTTAAAAAATCCTCACTGGATTCTTCCTGGAGGGAAAGGTGCTCAGCAGGGAGCTCGGGCAGGATCGCGGGTGGGGGGGGGCAGTGGAGCCCCCAGTCTTCCGGGGTCACTGTTAGAAGAGGGGCGCCCAGGGGAGAGCGCACCGCACACTGTGGGCCGATCCTGGTAAAGGGCTGGAGCGCACCAGGTGGGGCCTCGGGAAGAAGCTGGGGGGTCAGGCGGGGGCTCCGGATGGAGGGGGATGCGCCCTGCTGTCTTCAGGAGCCCGGGCCGGGAGCGGGATTCCAGCAGCCCAGGGTACCGGGGGACACAACCCAGGATCCTGCGCTCACCCCGGGAGAAGCAGAGGTGGAGGGGGCACAGGACAGTGAGGACACTCCTGCCAGGTGCCCCCAGCTGTGCCGATCAGCGCCCCTCACCCTGGGAGCATCCAGGACAGTGTGGACTGGGAGAGTGCAAGTGGTTACTGCGGGAGCTGACTCCAGGGCTGGAGACCTGGCTGTCGCCAGTGTAGTTGTTCCTCCTGGTGTCACCATGTGCCTGGGAGAGGCAGGGCCCCCAGGAACAGAGGCCTCATGAGGTGAACAGCTCCCACAGAGCCTGGCACCCAGCACGTGGCAGGGCAGCTCCCCCAGGTGCACACACCTGAGAGTCAGCACAGCAGCCCCTCCCTGAGAAGACCAGCTGAAAGGACAGGAGAAGAGCAAGTTCTTGACCGAGCAGCACTGGAAAGCTCCAGGACCAAGGGAAAATAGAGGGAATATAGTATACAGAAGTAGAGGGCCCCCCCCCTTTTAAAATTTGTTTTTCCTTTTTCCAGTACAACTCATTTTTATATCAGACTAAAAATTCCCAATATTTTTTCTCTTTTCCCACCTTAACTACAATATTTTACCACCTCTTCATCTTTAAGTTTCTTCCTTTTTGACATTCATATTTCTACAATTACAGGTCTTACATATATTTTCCACTTCTGGATTCCCTTCAACATACTAATTTAATTTGGGGAGATATGGATTTTTGTTTTGTGTTTTTTGTTTTCTCTGTCTCATTTTGTTCTACAATGGCAGAAATTAATACCTTCTAAAACATGACCAGCATGCACCCAGAACCAAGTGGTATACCATGCTTGTTCATTCTGTGAGATTATATTCTCTCTTCATTCCCATTCTGCCCTCCTCTTTTATCTTGTTTATGTTTTGGTGGTCAATGGTGGGGCTTTCTACAAGTATTGCTGGTTTATATAAATTTTGGATTGAGCATCTTCAAACATACCAAGAGGATCACCCTCTAGGACCCCTCAGGTAGACTTCATTCTCCTTCCACTACAAATTCCTCACCACTGCAATCTCCCAGTCCCCCCTTTTTTCTTTTTTCTCTTTACTTTTATTTTATTTCTTCTTTTTTTCTTCTTTTTTGGGATTTTTGGCCTTTTATTTTTTTACTACTTTGTTTTAAAATTTTTCACTTTAGTGGTCCTTTTGTTTTATTTTGTTCTGATCTTCGTTTTCATTTTCTGGTCTCTGACCTCATCAGAATCATCTAGAGTGAAATTTGCTTAGGTCATGGTTGATATTCTTGACTCAGTCTGCTCATACAGCCACTCTGCACTGAGCAAAATGACTAGAAGGAAGGATTCACCATAAAAGAATCAGAAACAGTAGTCTCTCTCACAGAGTTACAGAATTTGGATTACAATTTGATGTCAAAGCCAATTCAGAAGCACAATTATAAAGCTACTGGTGGCTCTGAAAAAAAGCATAAAGAACTCTAGAGACCATTACTGCAGAATTTAGATCAAATCAGGTTGAAATTAAAAATCAATTAAATGATATGAAATCCAAACTGGAGGTCCTAATGATGAGGGTTAATGAGGTAGAAGAAAGAGTGAGCGACATAGAAAACAAGTTGATGGCAAGGAAGGAAGCTGAGGAAAAAAGAGAAAAACAATTAGACCATGAGGAAAGGCTAAGAGAAATAAATTATAGCCTGAGAAAGAAAAACCTACCTATAATTGGGGTTCCAGAAGAGGCAGAGAGAGAGAGACAGGACCAGAAAGTATATTTGAACAAATCATAGCTGAGAACTTCCCTAACTTGGGGAGGGAAACAGGCATTCAGATCCAGGAGATAGAGAGACCCTCCCTAAAATCAATAAAAACCATTCAACACCTCAGCATTTAATAGTGAAACTTGCAAATTCCAAAGATAAAGAGAAAATCCTTAAAGCGGGAGAGACAAGAGATCCCTAACCTTTATGGAGAGAAGTATTAGTTAACAGCAGACCTCTCCACAGAGACCTGGCAAGCCAGAAAAGGCCGGCAGGATATATTCAGGGTCCTAAATGAGAAGAACCTGCAGCTAAGAATACTTTATCCAGCAAGGCTCTCATTCAGAATAGAAAGAAAGATAAAGAGCTTCCAATATAGGCAGAAAATGAAAGAATATGTGACTACAAAACCAGCTCTCAAAAAATATTAAGGGGGACCCTGTAAAAGAAAGAGGGAACCCAAAGAATCAATCCACAAAAACAGGGACTGAATAGGTATTATGATGACACTAAATTCATATCTTTCAATAGTAACTCTGAACGTGAATGGGCTAAATGATCCCATCAAAAGATGCAGGGTTTCAGAATGGATAAAAAAGCAAGACCCATCTATTTGCTGTCTACAAGAGACTCATTTTAGAACTAAGGACACCTCCAGGCTGAAAATGAAAGGTTGGAGAACCATTTACCATTCAAATGGTCCTCAAAAGAAAGTAGGGGTAGCCATCCTCATATCAGATAAATTAATATGTATCCCAAAGACTGTAGTAAGAGATGAAGAGGGACACTATATCATACTTAAAGGGTCTATCCAACAAGAAGACCTAACAATCATTAATACTTATGCCCCTAATGTGGGTGCTGCCAAATATATCAACCAATTAATAAACAAAGTAAAGAGATACTTAGATAATAATACACTAATAGTAGAGGGCTTCAACATGGCAAATGACAGATCTTCTAAGCATAACATCACCAAAGAAACAAGGGCCTTAAATGATACACTGGACCAGATGGATTTCACAGATTATATATATATATATATATATATATATATATATATATCTTTCCATCCAAATGTAACTGAATACACATTGTTCTCAAGTGCAAATGGAACTCCAGAATAGGCCACATACTGGGTCACAAATCAGATCTTAACCGATGCCAAAAGATTAGGATTGTTCCCTGCATATTTTCAGACCACAATGCTTTGAACTAGAACTCAATTGCAAGAAGAAATTTGGAAGAAACTCAAACACATGAAAGTTAAAGAGCATCCTCCTAAAAGATGAATGGGTCAACCAGGAAATTAGAGAGGAATTAAAAAGATTCATGGAAACTAATGAAAAAGAAGATACAACCATTCAAAATCTTTGGGATACAGCAAAAACGGTACTAAGAGGGAAATATATCACAATACAAGCCTTCCTCAAAAATTTGGTAAAAACTCAAATACACAAGCTAATCTTGCACCTAAAGATACTGAAGAAAGAATATCATATAAAGCCTGCACCAAGCAGAAGAAGAGAGATAATAAAGATGAAATGAGACCAGAAGAACTATAGAACAGACCAACAAAACCAGAATTGGGGGGACACCTGGGTGGCTCCGTGGTTGAGCATCTGCCTTTGGCTCAGGTTGTGATCTCCCGGTCCTGGGATCGAGTTCCACAACAGGCTCCCCGCCGCCCCCCACAGGGAGCCTGCTTCTCCCTCTGCCTATGTCTCCGCCTCTCTGTCTGTGTCTCTCATGAATAAATAAAATCTTTAAAAACAAAAACAAAACAAAAAAAACAGGAGTTGGTTCTTTGAAAGAATTATTTAAAGAAACCATTAGCCAGCTTTATTAAAAAATAAAAGATAAATAAAATAAAAGATAAATAAAAAATAAAAAAATAAAATAAAATCTTTTATTAAAAAGAAAAGATAAAAGACTCATTAATATACTCATGAATTAAAGGGAGAGATAACAACCAATACCAAGGAAATACAAATGATTTTAAAATCATATTATGAGCAGCTATATACCAACAAATTGGGCAATCTAGAAGAAATGGATGCATTTCTGGAAAACCACAAATTACCAAAACTGGAACAGGAAGAAATAGAAAACCTGAACAGGCCAATAGCCAGACAGGAGATTGAAGCAGTCATCAAAAACCTCTCAACACAACAGTTCAAGGCCAGATGGCTTCTCAGGGGAATACTATCGAATGTTTAAAGAAGAAATATACCTCTTCTACTAAAGCTGTTCTGAAGGATAGAAAGGGATGAAATACTTCCAAACTCGTTTTATGAGGCCAGTATCACCTTGATTCCAAAACCAGACGAAGACCCCCCACCAGAAAGGAGAATTATAGACTGATATCCCCAATGAACACGGATGCAAACACTTTCAACAAGACACTAGCCAATAGGATCCAATAGTACATTAAGAAGATTATTCACCATGACCAAGTGGGGTTTATCCCCGGGATGCAAGGCTGGTTCAACACCCATAAAACAATCAACGTGATAGATCACATAAACAACAGAAAAAACAAGAATATGATCCTCTCAATAGATGCAGAGAAAGCATTTGACAAAATACAGCATCCATTCCTGATCAAAAATCTTCAGAGTGTAGGGACAGAGGGAACATTCCTCAGTATCTTAAAAGCCATCTATGAAAAGCCCACAGCAAATATCATTTTCAATGGGGAAACATTGAGAGCCTTTCCTCAAAGATCAGGAACACGACAGGGATGTCCACTCTCACCACTGCTATTCAACATAGTCCTAGAAATTGTAGCTTCAGCAATCAGGCTACAAAAAGAAATAAAAGGCATTCAAATTGGCAAAGAAGAAGTCACACTCTTCCTCTTCGCAGATGACATGATACTGTACATAGAAAACCCAAAAGACTCCACCCCAAGATTGCTAGAACTCATACAGTAATGTGGCAGTGTGGTAGGATACAAAATCAGTGCCCAGAAATCAGTGGTAATGATACTGAAGAAAGAGAAATTAAGGAGTCAATCCCATTTACAGTTGTACCCCAACTGTAATGATACCTAGGAATAAACCTAACCAAAGAGGTAAAGGATCTATACCCTAAAAACTACAGAACACTTCTGAAAGAAATTGAGGAAGACACAAGAGACAGAAAAATATTCCATGCTCATGGATTGGAAGAATTAATATTGTGAAAATGTCTATGCCACCCAGGGCAATTTACACATTCAATGCAATCCCTATCAAAATACCATGGACTTTCTTCACAGAGTTGGAACGAATCATCATAAGATTTGTGTGGAATCAGAAAAGACCCCGAATAGCCAGGGGAATATTGAAAAAGAAAACCAAAGCTGGGGGCATCACAATGCTGGACTTCAAATTGTACTACAAAGCTGTGATCATCAAGACAGTGTGGTACTGGCACAGAAACAGACACATCGATCAATGGAACAGAACAGAGAACCCAGTAATGGACCCTCAACTCTATGGTCAAGTAACATTTGACAAGGCAGGAAAGACTATCCACTGGGAAAAGGACAGTCTCTGCAATAAATGGTGCTGGGAAAATTGGACAGCCACATGCAGAAGAATGAAACTGGACCATTCTCTCACCATACACAAAGATAAACTCAAAATGGATGACAGATCTAAATGTGAGACTAGAATCCATCAAAATCCTAGAGGAGAACACAGGCAACATGCTTTTTGAATGTGGCCACAGCAACTTCTTGCAAGATACATCCATGAAGGCCAGAGAAACAAAAGCAAAAATGAATTACTGGGACTTCATCAAGATGAGAAGCTTCTGCACAGCAAAAGAAACACTCAACAAAACTCAAAGACAACCTACAGAATGGGAGAAGATATTTGCAAATGATGTATCAGATAAAGGACTAGTATCCAAGATCTATAAAGAACTCATTCAACTCAACAGCAAAGAAACAAACAATCCAATCATGAAATGGGAAAAAGACATGAACAGAAATTTCACAGAGGAAGACATAGACATGGCCAACAAGCACATGAGAAAATGCTCCGCATCACTGGCCATCAGGGAAATACAGATCAAAACCACAATGAGATATCACCTCACACCAGTGAGAATGGTGAACATTAACAAGACAGGAAACAACAAATGTTGGAGAGGATGTGGAGAAAGGGGAACCCTCTTGCACTGTTGGTGGGAATGTGAACTGGTGCAGCCACTCTGGAAAACTGTGTGGAGGTTCCTCAAAGAGTTAAAAATAGACCTGCCCTATGATCCAGCAATTGCACGACTGGGTATTTACCCCAAAAATACAGATGCAGTGAAAGACTGAGACACCTGCACCCCAATGTTTATAGCAGCAATGTCCACAATAGCCAAACTGTGGAAGGAGCCTCGGTGTCCATCGAAAGATGAATGGATAAAGAAGCTGTGGTCTCTGTATACAATGGAATATTACTCAGCCATTAGAAACAACGAATACCCACTATTTGCTTCGACGTAGATGGAACTGGAGGGTATTATGCTGAGTGAAGTAAGTCAATCGGAGAAGGACAAACATTATATGGTTTTACTCATATAGGGAATATAAGAAATAGTGAAAGAGGTTATAGGGGAAAGGAGGGAAAATTAGTGGGAAAAATTAGAGAGGGTGATAAAACATGAGAGACACCTAACTCTGGGAAATGAACAAGGGGTAGTAGAAGGGGAGGTGGGTGGGGGGATGGGGTGACTGGGTGATGGGCTCTGAGGGGGGCACTTGATGGGATGATCACTGGATGTTATACTATATGTTAGCAAATCAAACTTCAATCAAAACAAAACTAAACAAAACAAAAAACAAAATTCTTATTCCTCTGGAATTACCTCCAGTACGAATTTTTGAAATCAGTGTTTTATCAGAAAAGTTATCCTTATGAGTGGTCTAGGACAAGATTCATTATAAGTAATAGACCATGCCCAATTGTGGGATCTGTGGACAAATCTATGCAAACTGTTATCTCTGAGGCTGGGCTGGGCTTGAAATCTTTATGCAACAGGGAGAGCAGAGAAATCTGCAACTTGTGGAAATGTATCAGAATTCAATAAAGACAAACTGGAACCAGAGTCTGTCTCTGACCCACCTCAGTGATGCTGGAGACCTGGAGAAAAGGATATTACCATTGAAGATTAAGCTGCACATGCATCTTCACCAGGATTTGAGCAACCAAACCAGAAGATCTGATGGGAGCTGGAAGAGCTAGGATAGATGCTGCCCATACCAACAGATGAATGAGCAGATGAGAGACTGCACATGTGTGCCACATTACCCTAAGTTCCTCACTTACCATCTGAGCATAAAAATGGCTGCTTCATTTCCTCCTTCTAAATCTTGCATCCATTTCTCTTGAGGCCAAATACAATCTGGAAGAGATGAAGTTGGGAGCCACATTGACCCACAGGACTGTCTGCAGGAGTGAGGCATGCCTTGGGCATGAAGAGTGGTGGTGGGGGGTGAGGAGCTGACCTCATACCAGATATTCCAGGCACAGGGAACCCATACTTGAAAAACAAATGCCCATAACATTTAGCTGAAAACCAAAGAAGTTTAACTTTGCAAGTTCTCACAATCAGCAGGGCTTAACATCTGGAACTTTAAACTTGGTGGGTTTAGTTCTGGGAGAGATGGAGGGCAAGAGGAAACTGAATACCTGTCCTTAAAGAAGCAGCATAACAAACAACCCCACTGAGGTACAGAATAAAAGTAGTTTGAAAACCACCTAGGGTATACAGTAGGGAGATTTGTTAAATACTCTCAGAGCATGTTCTGGAGGGGCAGGGATAATTGGGAGACTTCTCCAAGAACAAAAGAGCTGTTAAGTGTCATTACCATGTCCCATCACTCAGCCTAGATACACGGACACCTGTGGGAACCAGCAAAACACCAACACTCTCCACCTAGCATGCTAACAACATGCCCGCCACACTCACTTCCTCACTTCCACTCCCTCCAGCTAGGCCTTGGCCCCTTATCTCCCCCACAGCAGACCAACTAAAGCACTGCTAATACCACATGCCCTACCCCTGTGCTATTCTGTGGACCTGCCCCCTCCAACGCAGCCTTGTCAGTAGTCCATCTAAAGCAGTTCCACAAGCATGACAGTGTGCAAGCAACCTCAGCAGAAGCCAGCACCAATCCAAGGTGATTCCTGCTCAAGGGATAGGGGAAAATAACCACACACACCAGTCCAATGTGGCCCCAGCAGTGGGTTGGGGGCAGACATGTCCTCTGAATGTAAGCACTACCCACCAACAAAAGCCTCCTGGGGACAATATAAGAAGAGTACCCCACAATTTGGTAGTACTATAGTTCTGGAAAATGCCTGAACTGACACCCAGTCAATCCAAGGCAGCCTCAGACTGGCCCACTAACAACACAGGGACGAAACCCTGTCCATGACAGACAAAGAGAGCTATAGAAGATGACTGGACTAAAAGCAAAAGGAGCTTAGCCACAATAGTAGGGTACATGCAACACACACTGGGGACACCTCTGAAGTGCCAGATTCTGGTGAACAATGGATATTGCCCTGGAGGGCACTACAGGACCTCTTCTTCACAAAGCCATTACTTTTCAGAGCAGAAGACAAGGAAGATGTTCCAAACATATAGAAACAGACCAAGAGAGTTAGATGATATGAGGAGACAGAAGACTATGTCCCAAAGGAAAGAACAGGACAAAAATTACAGCAAGACACCTAAGGAAATGGAGATAAGTAATATGCCTGATAGAGAATTTAAAGTAATGATCATAAAGATACTGGACGTGGGAAAAGAGTGGAGGACCTCAGTGAGACCCTCAACAAAGAGATAGAAACATGAAAAAGTATCAGAGATGAAGAACTCAATTAACTGAAATTAAAAATACACTGGAGGGAATATATAGCAGACTAGAGGAAGCAAAAGGATGGATCAGCAACCTGGGGGACAGACTAATGCAAAGTAATCAAGCTGAACACAAGAGAGAAAAAAAGAATAGGAAAAAATGAAAATAGATTAAGGGAACTCAGTTACATCATCAAATGTAATAACATTTGCATTACAGGGATCTCAGAAGGAAAAAAGGAACAGAAAATTTATTTAAAGAAATAAATAACTGTAACTGAAAGCTTCCCAAATCTGGGGAAGGAAACAGATATCCAGATCCAAAAGGCACAGACAGATCCTAACAAATTTAACCCAAGGAGGTCCATACCAAGACATACAGTAATTAAGCTTACTAAAAGTAGCGAGAAAGAATTTTTAAAAATATTTATTTATTTATTTATTTTAGAGAGAGAGAGAGCATGAGCAGGGGCAGGAGCAGAGGGAAAGGAAGAAAAGAATCTTGAGCAGACTCTCTGCTGAGCTAGGAGCCCAACGTGGGGTTTGATCTCATGACCTGAGGTCATGACCTGACCTCAAATCAAGAGTTGGACACTTAATCAACTGAAACACTCAGGTGCTCTTTAAAGAGAGGATTTTTAAAACAGCAAGAGAAAAGACAATAGTTACATAAAGGGAAACTTCATAAGGCTATCAGCTGATTTTTCAGCAGAAACTTTGTAGGCCAAAAGAAAGTGGCACGGTATCGTCAAAGTGCTACAGCCAAAAATTCCCTCTCCAGCAAGGCTATCATTCGGAATAGGAGAGATAGAGTTTCCCAAACAAATAAAAGTTAGACAAATTCATCACCACTAAACTACCCTTACAAGAAACATTAAAGGGGACTCCTTAATTGGAAAAGAAACCATAGCATGAGTAAGAAAGTAGGCAGCACAAAAGCAGTAAAATTAAGTGTATTTATAACAGGCAAGGGATTCACAAAATAAAAGAACATAAAGGCTGGCAGCATATACCTAAAATGTCAGAGGAGAAGAATAAAAATTAATTGCTTTTAGAATGGGTTCAAATTTAAGCAACCATCAAATTACTATAGACTGCTATATTCACAAGATGCTATATATAAACCAAATGGTAATCACAAATCAAAAACCAGTAATAGATATGCAATAAAAGAGAAAGAAATTCAAGTTTATCACTAAAGGAAGCCATCAAATCATGAGAGAACAAGAAAGAACTGAGAAGAACTACAAAAACCACCATAAAACAACAAGATGGCATTTTGTAAAGACCTGTCAATAATCACTTTGAATGTAAATGGACTAAGTGTCCCAATCAAAAGACATTAAGGTGACAGAGTGGATTAAGAAAGCAAGATCCATCTTTATGCTGCCTACAAGACTCATTTGAGATCTAAAGACACATACAGATTGAAAGTAAGGAAATGTAAAGCATCTATCATGCAAATAGAAGCCAAAAAAAAAAAGCCAATATACCAATACTTATATTGGAAAAATAGACTTTAAAATAAAGACTGTAGCAAGACGCGAAGAAAGACACTACATAATCATAAAGGGAACAATCCAGCTAGAAGATATAACAACTGTAAATGTATGGGCAACCACGTGGGAGCACCCAAATACATAAAGAGGAGCTAATCAATAGTAATACAATAATAATAGGGTTCATTAACACCCCACTCACATGAATGGTTAGATCATCAAGCAAAATCAATAAGGAAAAAAAATGACATTGAATGACACATTGGACCAGATGGATTTAACAGATATTCAGAACATTCCATCCTAAAATAGCAGAATACACATTTTTATCTAGAGCACATGGAACATTCTCCAGAATAGATCGCATATTAGGCCACAAAACAAATCTCAAAAAATTGGAAAAGATTAAGTGTATACCATGCATCTTTTCTGACCACAATGCTTATAAAACTAGAAAGTGACCACAACAAAAAATCTGGAAAGAGCACAAATACATGGAGGTTAAATAATATGCTACTAAAAAATGCATGGGTCAACCATGAAATCAAAGAGGAAATAAAAAATATCTGAGCTGAAAATGAAAACACAGTTGTCCAAAGTCTTTGGGATGCAACAAAAGGTTATTCCAAGGAGGAAATTTATAGCAATACAGGCCTACCTCAAGAAGCAAGACAAATTTCAAATAAACAATATAACCTTACACCTAAAAGAGCTAGAAAAAAAACAATAAACAAAACCTAAAGTCAGTAGAAGGAAAGAAATAATTAAGATTAGGGCAGAAATAAATGATATAGGAGCTAAAAAACCAATAGATCAGTAAAACCAGGAGCTTGTTCTTTGAAAGAATCAACAAAATTTATAAACTTTTAGCCAGACTCATCAAATAAAAAAAAGAGAACTAAAAAAAAAGAAAATCAGAAATGAAAGAGAAGAAATAAGCAACACCACAAAGGATTATAAGAAAATATTATGAAAAATTATATCCCAATAACTTGGACAACATAGAAGGAATGGATAGATTTCTAGAAACATATAACCTCCCAAAGCTGATTCAGGAAGAAATAGAAAATTTGAATGGACTTTACCATCAAGGAGACTGAATCAGTAACCAAAATCTCCCAACAAACAAAAGTCCAGGGCCAGATAGCTTCACAGGTTATTTCTACCAAACATTTAAAGAAGAAATAACATAGGGACACCTGGTTGGCTCCATGAGAAGAGTATATGACTCTTGGTCATAATGTCATGGGTTTGAACCCCATGTTGCTTGTGGAGATTGCTTAAATAAACAAACAAATAAATAAATAAACTTAAAAAAGAAAGAACTCATACCTATACTTCTCAAACTATTCATATTTATATGAATATATACATACATATGGCAAGGAAACTTCCAAAGATATTCTATGAGGCCAGAATTATCCAGATACAAAGACCAGATAAAGAAACAACAACAACAAAAAAGAGACATAGAGAGAGAATATAGGCCAATATCTCGAATGAACACAGACACAAAAATCCTCAACAAAATATTAGCAAACTATTGACTCCATAGCAAATGGAACAGTACATTAAAAAAATAATTCACCATGATCAAGTGGGATTTGTCCTGGGATGCAAGTGTGACTCAATATGTTCAAATTAATCAATGTGATACACTGCATCAACAAAAGAAAGAATAACAAGCATATGGTAATTTCAATAGATTTGACAAAGTACAACATCCATGCATGATAAAAACCCTCAACAAAGTAGGGTTAGAGGGAACCTACCTCAACATGATAAAATCATATATGAAAGCCAGAATATCCTACTCAATGGTGAAAAACTGAGCTTTTCTCCTAAGGTCAGGAGCAAAACAAGGATGTCCACTCTCACCATTTTCATTCAACATAGTACTGAAAATCCTAACCACTGCAATTAGACAACAAAAAGAAACAAAAGGCATCCAAATGGGTAAGTAAGAAGTAAAACTTTCACTATTTGCAGATGATATGATACTATATATAGAAAATCCAAAGACCACCAAACAGTGCTAGAACTGATAAATGAATTCAGGAAAGTCACAGGATACAATATCAATATACAGAAGTCCATCGCATTCCTATACACTAATAATGAAGCAGAAAGAAAAGGAATTAAGAAAATAATCCCATTTACAATTATACCAAAAAATAATGTGCCTATGAATAATCTTAGCCAAGAAAGTGAGAGACCTGTGCTCTGAAAACTACATTCATTGATGAAAAACTGACTAAAAAAATGAAGATGACACAAACAAATGGAAGGATAATTCATGCCAATGGATTGGGACAACAAATATTGTTGAAATGTCCGTACTACTGAAAGCAATCTACAGATTTAATGCAATCTCTATCAAAGTATCAATAGCATTTTTCACAGTACTAGAACAAATAATTCTACAAAATTATTTTTGGAACCACAAAAGACCCTGAATACCCAAAGCAACTTTGAGAAAGGAGAATGAAACTGGAGGTATTGCAATCCTAAATTTCAAGATATACTACAAAGCCATAGTAATCAAAACAGTATGATACTGGCACAAAAATAGGCACATGGATCAATGGAACAGAATAGAGAGCCAGAAATAAATACATGATTATATGTCCAATTAATCTTTGACAAAGGAGGCAAGAAAATACAATGGGAAAAAGTTAATCTTTTTAACAAATGATTCTAGGAAAAGTGGACAGCTACATGCAAAATAATAATATTGGACCACTTTCTTACATCATACACAAAAGTAAACTCAAAATGGATTAAAGACCTAAATGTGAGACCTGAAACCATAAAAATCTGGAACAGAGCACAGGCAGTAATTCCTTTGACATTGGCTTTAGCAACCTATTTCTAGACACATCTCCTGAAGCAAAGGAAATAAAAGCAGAAATAAGCTATAGAGACTACATTAAAATAAGAAAGCTTTTGCACGGAAAGGTAACAATCGATATAACTAAAAGGCAACCTATGAATGGGAGAAGATATTTGACAAAGGACATAGCTGATAAAGGGTTAGTATCTAAAATGAAGAACTTCTACAACTCAATATTCCCAAACCAAATGAGCCGATTAAAAAATGAGCAGAAGACATAAACAAACAGTTCTCCAAAGAAGACATCCCGATGGCTAACAGATGCACGAAAAGATGCTCATCATTCAACATCAGGGAAATGCAAAGCAATGCTGCAAGGAGCTATCACCTCACACCACTCAGAATGGTTAAAATCAACAACACAAGGAACAGGTGTTGGTGAGAATGTGGAGCAAAAGGAACACTTATGCACTGTTGGTGGGAATGCAAACTGGTGCAGCCACTGTGGCAAGCAGCATGGAGGTTCCTCCAGACGTTAAAAATACAACTACTCTATGATCCAGTAATTGCACTACTGGGTATTTACCCAAAAAATACAAAGACACTAATTCAAAGGGATACATGCACCGCTATATTTATAGCGCCACTGTTTACCATAGCCACGATATAGAAGCAACCCGAGCCCATCAGTTGATGGGTGGATAAAGAAGAAGTGGTGTACACACATATAATGGAATATTATTTGGCATAAAAAAAGAATGAAATCTTGCCCTTTCCTACAGCATGGATGGATCTGGAGGGTATAATGATAAGTGAAATAATCCATCAGAAAAAGACAAATATGATTTCATTCATATGTTCATATGTGGAACTTAAGAAACAAAACAAGAAAAAAAAATGAGAGAAATCCAGAAACAGACTCTTAATTATAGAGAACTGGTGATTACAGAGGGGAGGAGACTGGGTGGATGGGTGAAACAGGTGAGGGGGATTAAGAAGGGCACCTGTGGTGAGCACAAGGCGATGTATGGAAATACCAAATCACTACTGCACACCTGAAACTAATATAACACTGTATGTTAACTAAGTGGAATTAAAATCTTTAAAAAATGAATAAAAACTTTTAAAATACACAAAGTGAAAAACATGTCACTAGATAGACTATTAAAGATCTGAGAGTCGTTTACGTTATGAGAACTAAAACGACGCAAAGTGCAAAGTCGTTCACCCTCAGCTGGGAATATGCTTGTTGGGCGAAGTTTTTCACCACGCTGAGCACGTGCATGGCTGTGATTGACCACAAAAGTGCTACAATTGTTTAATTGTTTACTTGGAGGAGAGGGAGGGGCAAGACGGCGGAGGAGTAGGGTCCCCAAATCACCTGTCCCCACCAAATTACCTAGATAACCTTCAAATCATCCTGAAATCTACGAATTCGGCCTGAGATGTAAAGAGAGACCAGCTGGAATGCTACAGTGAGAAGAGTTCGCGCTTCTATCAAGGTAGGAAGACGGGGAAAAAGAAATAAAGGAACAAAAGGCCTCCGAGGGGGAGGGGCCCCGCGAGGAGCCGGGCTGAGGCCGGGGCGAGTGTCCCCAGGACAGGAGAGCCCCGTCCCGGAGGAGCAGGAGCTGCACCAACCTTCCCGGGCGGAAAGGGGCTCGCAGGGAGTTGGAGCAGGACCCAGGAGGGCGGGGATGCCCTCGGGCTCCCTGGGACACTAACAGACACCTGCGCCCCGGGAGAGTGCGCCGAGCTCCCTAAGGGCTGCAGCGCGCACGGCGGGGACCGGAGCAGCTCGGAGGGGCTCGGGCGGCGGCTCCGCGGAGGGGGCTGCGGGGCGGGAGCGCGAATCCCACAGCGCAGGCCCCGGAGCACAGGGCGCCGGGACACAGCCCAGGATCCGGCCTCCCCCGGGACAGGCAGAGGCCGGGAGGGCCCAGGACAGCGAGGACGCTCCTGCCCCAGCTGAGCAGATCAGCGGCCCCGCCCCGGAGCCTCCAGGCCCTGCAGACGGAGAGCCGAGAGCCCCGAGCCCCTAGTTCCTGCGGAGGCTGAATCCAGGCTTCCAGAGTTGCCATAGCAACTGCGGCTGTTCCTCCTGGGGCCTCACGGGGTAAACAACCCCCGCTGAGCCCTGCAGCAGGCAGGGGCAGAGCAGCTCCCCCAAGTGCTAACACCTGAAAATCAGCACAGCAGGCCCCTCCCCCAGAAGACCCGCTAGACGGACCAGTTCCAGGGGAAGTCAAGGGACTTAAAGTCTACAGAATCAGAAGATACTCCCCCGTGTTTGTTTTTTCTTTTTTCTTTTCTTTTTGATTTCTGATTGCTTCCCCCACCCCCCCTTTTTTTCACCTTTCTTTCTTTTTCTCTCTTTTTCTTCTCTTTTTTTCCTTTTTTTTCTTCTTTTTCTTTTTCTCTTTTCTTTCCTTCTCTCTCTTTCTCTCCTTTTCCCAATACAACTTGTTTTTGGCCACTCTGCACTGAGCAAAATGACTAGAAGGAAAACCTCACCTCAAAAGAAAGAATCAGAAACAGCCCTCTCTCCCACAGAGTTACAAAATCTGGATTACACTTCAATGTCAGAAAGCCAATTCAGAAGCACTATTCTACAGCTACTGGTGGCTCTAGAAAAAAGCATTAAGGACTCACGAGACTTCATGACTGCAGAATTTAGATCCAATCAGGCAGAAATTAAAAATCAATTGAATGAGATGCAATCCAAACTAGAAGTCCTAACGACGAGGGTTAACGAGGTGGAAGAACGAGTGAGTGACATAGAAGACAAGTTGATGGCAAAGAGGGAAACTGAGGAAAAAAGAGACAGACAATTAAAAGACCATGAAGACAGATTAAGGGAAATAAATGACAGCCTAAGGAAGAAAAACCTACGTTTAATTGGGGTTCCCGAGGGCGCCGAAAGGGACAGAGGGCCAGAATATGTATTTGAACAAATCCTAACTGAAAACTTTCCCAATCTGGGAAGGGAAACAGGCATTCAGATCCAGGAAATAGAGAGATCCCCCCTAAAATCAATAAAAACCGTTCAACACCTCAACATCTAATAGTGAAGCTTGCAAATTCCAAAGATAAAGAGAAGATCCTTAAAGCAGCAAGAGACAAGAAATCCCTGACTTTCATGGGGAGGAATATTAGGGTAACAGCAGACCTCTCCACAGAGACCTGGCAGGCCAGAAAGGGCTGGCAGGATATATTCAGGGTCCTAAATGAGAAGAACATGCAACCAAGAATACTTTATCCAGCAAGGCTCTCATTCAAAATGGAAGGAGAGATAAAGAGCTTCCAAGACAGGCAGGAACTGAAAGAATATGTGACCTCCAAACCAGCTCTGCAAGAAATTTTAAGGGGGACTCTTAAAATTCCCCTTTAAGAAGAAGTTCAGTGGAACAATCCACAAAAACAAGGACTAAATAGATATCATGATGACACTAAACTCATATCTGTCAATAGTAACTCTGAACGTGGACGGGCTCAATGACCCCATCAAAAGGCGCAGGGTTTCAGACTGGATAAAAAAGCAGGACCCATCTATTTGCTGTCTACAAGAGACTCATTTTAGACAGAAGGACACCTACAACCTGAAAATAAAAGGTTGGAGAACCATTTACCATTCATGGTCCTCAAAAGAAAGCAGGGGTAGCCATCCTTATATCATATAAACTAAAATTTACCCCGAAGACTGTAGTGAGAGATGAAGAGGGACACTATCTCATACTTAAAGGATCTATCCAGCAAGAGGACTTAATAGTCCTCAATATATATGCCCCGAATGTGGGAGCTGCCAAATACTTAAACCAATTATTAACCAAAGTGAAGAAATACTTAGATAATAATACACTTATACTTGGTGACTTCAATCTAGCTCTTTCTACCCTCGATAGGTCTTCTAAGCACAACATCTCCAAAGAAACGAGAGCTTTAAATGATATACTGGACCAGATGGATTTCACAGATATCTACAGAACTTTACATCCAAACTCAACTGAATACACATTCTTCTCAAGTGCACATGGAACTTTCTCCAGAATAGACCACATACTGGGTCACAAATCGGGTGTGAACCGATACCAAAAGATTGGGATCGTCCCCTGCATATTCTCAGACCATAACGCCTTGAAATTAAAACTAAATCACAACAAGAAGTTTGGAAGGACCTCAAACATGTGGAGGTTCAGGACCATCCTGCTAAAAGATGAAAGGGTCAACCAGGATATTAAGGAAGAATTAAAAAGATTCATGGAAACTAATGAGAATGAAGATACAACTGTTCAAAATCTTTGGGATGCAGCAAAAGCAGTCCTGAGGGGGAAATACATCGCAATACAAGCATCCATTCAAAAACTGGAAAGAACTCAAATACAAAAGCTAACCTTGCACGTAAAGGAGCTAGAGAAAAAACACCAGATAGATCCTACACCCAGCAGAAGAAGAGAGTTAATTAACATTCGAGCAGAACTCAACGAAATTGAGACCAGAAGAACTGTGGAACAAATGAATAGAACCAGGAGTTGGTTCTTTGAAAGAATTAATAAGATAGATAAACCATTAGCCAACCTTATTAAAAAGAAGAGAGAGAAGACTCAAATTAATAAAATCATGAATGAGAAAGGAGAGATCACTACCAACACCAAGGAAATACAAACGATTTTAAAAACATATTATGAACAGCTCTACACCAATAAATTAAGCAATCTAGAAGAAATGGACGCATTCCTGGAAAGCCACAAACTACCAAAACTGGAACAGGAAGAAATAGAAAACCTGAACAGGCCAATAACCAGGGAGGGAATTGAAGCAGTCACCAAAAACCTCCCAAGACACAAGAGTCCAGGGCCAGATGGCTTCCCAGGGGAATTCTATCAAACGTTTAAAGAAGAAATCATACCTATTCTACTAAAGCTGTTTGGAAAGATAGAAAGAGATGGAGTACTTCCAAATTCGTTCTATGAGGCCAGCATCACCTTAATTCCAAAACCAGACAAAGACCCCACCAAAAAGGAGAATTACAGACCAATATCCCTGATGAACGTGGATGCAAAAATTCTCAACAAGATACTAGCCAATAGGATCCAACAACACATTAAGAAAATTATTCACCATGACCAAGTAGGATTTATCCCCGGGACACAAGGCTGGTTCAACACTCGTAAAACAATCAATGTGATTCATCATATCAGCAAGAGAAAAACCAAGAACCATATGATCCTCTCATTAGATGCAGAGAAAGCATTTGACAAGATACAGCATCCATTCCTGATCAAAACTCTTCAGAGTGTAGGGATAGAGGGAACTTTCCTTGACATCTTAAAAGCCATCTACGAAAAGCCCACAGCAAATATCATTCTCAACGGGGAAGCACTGGGAGCCTTTCCCCTAAGATCAGGAACAAGACAGGGATGTCCACTCTCACCACTGCTATTCAACATAGTATTGGAAGTCCTAGCCTCAGCAATCAGACAACAAAAAGACATTAAAGGCATTCAAATTGGCAAAGAAGAAGTCAAACTCTCCCTCTTCGCCGATGACATGATACTCTACATAGAAAACCCAAAAGCCTCCACCCCAAGATTGCTAGAACTCATACAGCAATTTGGTAGCGTGGCAGGATACAAAATCAATGCCCAGAAATCAATGGCATTCCTATACACTAACAATGAGACTGAAGAAAAAGAAATTAAGGAGTCAATCATTCCATTTACAATTGCACCCAAAAGCATAAGATACCTAGGAATAAACCTAAACAAAGAGGTAAAGGATCTATACCCTAAAAACTATAGAACACTTCTGAAAGAAATTGAGGAAGACACAAAGAGATGGAAAAATATTCCATGCTCCTGGATTGGCAGAATTAATATTGTGAAAATGTCAATGTTACCCAGGGCAATTTACACGTTCAATGCAATCCCTATCAAAATACCATGGACTTTCTTCAGAGAGTTAGAAAAAATTATTTTAAGATTTGTGTGGAATCAGAAAAGACCCCGAATAGCCAGGGGAATTTTAAAAAAGAAAACCATATCTGGGGGCATCACAATGCCAGATTTCAGGTTGTACTACAAAGCTGTGGTCATCAAGACAGTGTGGTCCTGGCACAAAAACAGACACATAGATCAATGGAACAGAATAGAGAACCCAGAAGTGGACCCTGAACTTTATGGTCAACTAATATTCGACAAAGGAGGAAAGACTATCCACTGGAAGAAAGACAGTCTCTTCAATAAATGGTGCTGGGAAAATTGGACATCCACATGCAGAAGAATGAAACTAGACCAGTCTCTTGCACCATACACAAAGATAAACTCAAAATGGATGAAAGATCTAAATGTGAGACAAGATTCCATCAAAATCCTAGAGGAGAACACAGGCAACACCCTTTCTGAACTCGGTCACAGTAACTTCTTGCAAGATACATCCACGAAAGCAAAAGAAACAAAAGCAAAAATGAACTATTGGGACTTCATCAAGATAAGAAGCTTTTGCACAGCAAAGGATACAGTCAACAAAACTAAAAGACAAGCTACAGAATGGGAGAAGATATTTGCAAATGACGTATCAGATAAAGGGCTAGTTTCCAAAATCTATAAAGAACTTCTTAAACTCAACACCAAAGAAACAAACAATCCAATCATGAAATGGGCAAAGGACATGAAGAGAAATCTCACAGAGGAAGACATAGACATGGCCAACATGCACATGAGAAAATGCTCTGCATCGCTTGCCATCAGGGAAATACAAATCAAAACCACAATGAGATCCCACCTCACACCAGTGAGAATGGGGAAAATTAACAAGACTGGAAACAACAAATGTTGGAGAGGATGCGGAGAAAGGGGAACCCTCCTGCACTGTTGGTGGGAATGTGAACTGGTGCAGCCACTCTGGAAAACTGTGTGGAGGTTCCTCAAAGAGTTAAAAATAGACCTGCCCTACGACCCAGCAATTGCACTGTTAGGGATTTACACCAAAGATTCAGATGCAATGAAACGCCGGGACACCTGCACCCCCATGTGTATAGCAGCCATGTCCACAATAGCCAAACTGTGGAAGGAGCCTCGGTGTCCATTGAAAGATGAATGGATAAAGAAGATGTGGTTTATGTATACAATGGAATATTCCTCAGCCATTAGAAACGACAAATACCCACCATTTGCTTCAACGTGGATGGAACTGGAGGGTATTATGCTGAGTGAAGTAAGTCAATCGGAGAAGGACAAACATAGTATGTTCTCATTCATTTGGGGAATATGAATAATAGTGAAAGGGAATAGAAGGGAAGGGAGAAGAAATGTGTGGGAAATATCAGAAAGGGAGACAGAACATAAAGACTCCCAACTCTGGGAAACGAACTAGGGGTGGTGGAAGGGAAGGAGGGCGGGGGGTGGGGGTGAATGGGTGACGGGCACTGAGGGGACACTTGACGGGATGAGCACTGGGTGTTATTCTGTATGTTGGTAAATTGAACACCAATAAAAATTAATTTATAAAATAAAAAAAATAATTGTTTACTTGGAGATTATAGCTAAATTTTAGCATGAAGGCAAATTCACAAATACAGAATTCATGAATAATGAGGATCGCTATATAGATGCTTGGTTTGCCATATAAACTAGAAGTCTCTGAGTAGTGGAAAATTAGTCTTCACCTAAAGAATTATTTGGAATCTTAGTAAGCATATTTTTTTTTTCTTAACCTGTGGTCTTTAGGCCTAGCTGCACATTGTGATTACCTAGAAAGCAAAAGCAAGCCAATAGTCATACAAAAATAGTAATATCAGGACCTATCTCAGAACAACTGAATCAGAATAGGATGGTGTGGAGCTACGAATTAGTAGTCATAAAAGTAATTTTATTCCTTGAAAACCATTAATTTATGATAAGTGGGATTTTGTACTCTTCACGGATGTTAAGTAGACAAAGTACTGTGAAAACACATAACTAGTACCCAACATGATAGTCACAGAACCTCACTCTGTTCACATCTGCTGAATGATCAAAACAACAAGTATCATTTTCTCAGGGAATGCTTGCCTCCCGTGCATTTGCTTTGTCTTGTCCCAGTTCACAAGTCAGGATTAGACGAGTAGGCGGGATATAATGGCTTGTCCCTGGAATACCCAGTGCCCTTTCGCTGATGTGCCCACATAAGCCTCAAATCTCAGAGAGGCATTTTTGCTCAGGGATTTCAATCTTTGTATTGTTTCTATCCCAGTCTTTTGAAAAGTGTTCCACTCTTATCTGGCGGTCACCTACAGGGATCCAGAGCTAAATGTGTTTACTCTTCTCGCCAGGGCTCCTGGACAAGCATGTACCGTGTCACTTCCCCTACTTGAAGCAGAAAATTAATAAACAGAAGCACAAAAAGGAAAAGGTGAACGAATGGGGAAATTTTGTGGATACAACACCTTCATCTTTTGATTAAAGTTACAAGGTTCATACATATATAGAGTCAAGTGGTATTTGTTCCCGGGACTCATGTGCTTTGGAAGTAACTTGTTCCTGACAAATATATGCCAACAATGATAATGAGTCCTCTTTTTCATTTTTTTTTTTTTTTTGTGAGGTCAACTCAATTATTTCATAAAGTAAGGAGGCATTTGTTCGGAGCCTTGGTGAGGCTTCATTTTGGATGATTAAGATGTTTCACTTTTTATAAAAAGTAAAAGTTAATTTTCTTTGTACTGTCCTCAGTGGACTGGAGACTAGTGCCACTAGACAACTTGGATGAATATCACAGTTTCTTTAATCAATTCCTCTGTGACTTTGAACTTAACCTCGACAAATCTGTTTCCCTATAAGCAAAACAGTGACAATAATATTATCTCTCAAAGAGTTCCTGGGAAATTATCTATGAGAGATAGCAGCACCATTTGTGACATCTACTAGGTGCTTAAAAAGTGTTAGTTAGCCTAGTTATTATTATTAGCTCTTACTATGTTCCAGTAGCCATGTTTTAAAGAGCCACAACTGGTGAGTTTCTAGTAATATGCCTTATTTAACCCAATGTAAGCCAAATTATGATGATTTTCATATTAAATGAGCATAAATACTTTTACCTTTTTTTCATATTACATCTTTGAAATCTTGTATTTCACGCTTACTGCATGTCTAATTTAGACTGCAGCATTATTTGTTTTCACTCTGTGTTTTCATTCTCCAACCTCAAAATCTGAATTAAGGTAGAAAAACATTCTGCAGAAAAATCAAAATCAAATCCAAAATATAGTTGTGTAAAGAAGCAGCACTGGAAAGTGCGGGTATTTCCACCGCTCTCCTGCAATGAATCATACAACCCCCACCCACCCACCCCCAACCCCCCAACCCCCCGCCCAGTGTCTCAGCCACAGCTTGTGGCACCCAAGGTGAAAACCTCAGCCCCTTGACAGGGGCTCTGGCAAGCTGACAGCTGCTTTATTACAGGAGCTGGAAATTGAGGCCAATACACTTCCAGTACACATAGGGACTTCAAGTCCGGTTTGCGGAGACAAGGCCACCATCATGTGGAAACTGATGGAACTGCAGTGAGATTTCTGTCCCCACTGCAGGAGGGGGGCGGGGGCGGGGAGACCCAAATGACCAAGTCACCAGTGCATCCCCACTGGGCGAAAACTTCAAGAATCCCTGCTCAGCACACCTAAGAAATGTGTAATCAACCTCGAGAGGATCCAGGGAGGCTTTAGAGAAGACCAATTTCTATTTCATGGGAAGTAAAACCAAGATCAAAATAACTAGAAAATATGTGATCCAAATCAATGAAATCATAAAAGATAAAATGCGGGCTTATACAGATCTGGGAATACTGCAACTAAGGTTCACATGGTAAAGTAAAATTTTGTATAAAATCCAAACTTTTGGCCAGGAAACTTTTCGGAGGTCTTTACTGTAAGAGGACATGTAGATTTTTTTGTTTTTGTTTTTTAAGATTTTGTTCATTTACTCATGAGAGACACAGGCAGAGGGAGAAGCAGGCTCCATGCAGGGAGCCCGACGCGGGACTCGATCCCGGGTCTCCAGGATCACGCCCTGGGCCGAAGGCAGGCGCTAAACTGCTGAGCCACCCAGGGATCCCGGACATACAGATTTTTGATTGAAGTAAGTGCGAGGAGATGATGAGTTTTTCTTTCTGAAGCATATTCAAGCCGGTATAATCAGTCATCAGAAGATTTGAAGTGACAACATGTCTTCCAAATGGTAAATCGCTTTGGCAATATAACCCAGTTTCTAAGATGAGTCAATACACAGCCTGTCTTCTGGTTTCAAAACACGGTAACACTGTACATAATATTATGATATTATGTATTATAATAAGAGAGTTTCAGAATAGTCAAGATATAGGCTCATATACTTGTGAAATTGATGAAATGACCAAGGCATGAAAATTGAGAAGAATGGGAGAGAGTTCGTGTCACGTCCAAAAACATGGTACTGCAAGTAGTATCATCTTTTGTTTTCACCAAATCTTTCACTGAAAGATCTGTATTTTCCTTTTCCAAAAACAATACCCTTCCAAGCACACAGATATTTCCTCCCTCGAAAATTCCAGGACATATTATTAGACATATGCTTTCTGAGACTTTAGAAAAGATTATGTGATTACCAAGAGCCAATGTGGATTCACTAACTAAGCATATGTCAGAACACATTAGCCTGTTTTAATAGGGTTGACCTGTGGGGTATAATGATTTCCACATGGCATTTAAACAAAGGTTACTCTTCTTTCCTGGTTAATAATATGGTAAAATACAGTCTGGATTATTGTCCTGCCAACTATTGAAAAATTTCTCCAGAATCGTTTGGTTCTTTTATATTCAGGGGCATTTTTAATGTAATATTGCTAAACCCTGTGATTTATCTTGTCCTGTTAATATTTTAGCAATGACATGACTAAATGTAGAAAATATGGCTATCAAATGTGCAGATGACATAAAGTTTGGAGGCTGGCTAATATGATAGATGTCAGAACTAACTTTTAAAATGAGTGTGGCAGGCCTAATGCAAAATAATGAAATTTAACAAAGATAAATGATCTTGCGTTTTAGTTAAAACAGTACATTTGATAACTGGATTGAGAAGACCTTTCTTTGAAACAATTCATATTTTAAAAAATCCGGAATTTTGTTTATGACAAAACAGATATAAGTATGGGAACACAAACACAATTTTATTTTACTGAAATGGAACTATTGGGCCCAAATCCAGTTTGGTCATGTTCTCACTGCCTTCTCTGCTAGCCAGATAACCTGAAACACAGTGTTTATTTTTGTTCTACATTCTGAGAGAGATACTGACAGTTAAATGGTATATGGAAGAGAGTATTTTGAGATGGCAAGTGCAATAGCAGCTACTTTTTTAAAAGATCCATTTTAAGGAATTGTAGTTATTTTCAGTACGGCAGAGTGGTTAAACTCATAGTTGACAGAAACAAGGAGAACTGAGTTCAAGTTCCAGAATAACTTTCACCCCTGGTATTGTGACTTTGGGCAAGTTTTTAGTTTATGTGAACCTCAGTTTCTGCATCTATAAATCACTTATGCTAATACTGACAAAGGGGATAGATGCTAGTAGGGGTTAGATTTTTTTTTTAAAGATTTTATTTATTTATTCATGAGAGACACAGAGAGAGAGAGAGAGAGATGCAGAGACACAGGCAGAAGGAGAAGCAGGCTCC